>NC_091256.1:36040000-36665000 GCF_042477335.2 Ovis canadensis
GTGCTGCACTCAATATGCCAGCAAATTTGGAAAACTCAGCAGTGGCCACAGGACTGGAAAAGGGCAGTTTTCATTCCAATCACAAAGAAAGGCAATGCCAAAGAATGCTCAAACTACCACACAATTGCAGTCATCTCACATGCTAGTAAAGTAATGCTCAAAATTCTCCAAGTCAGGCTTCAGCAATAAGTGAACCATGAACCTCCTGATGTTCAAGCTGGTTTTAGAAAAGGCAGAAGAACCAGAGATCAAATTGCCAACATCCACTGGATCATGGAAAAAGCAAGAGAATTCCAGAAAAACATCTATTTCTGCTTTATTGACTATGCCAAAGCCTTTGACTGTGTGGATCACAATAAACTGTGGAAAATTCTGAGAGAGATGGGAATAGCAGACCACCTGACCTGCCTCTTGAGAAATATGTATGCAGGTCAGGAAGCAACAGTTAGAACTGGACATGGAACAACAGACTGGTTCCAAATAGGAAAAGGAGTACGTCAAGGCTGTATATCGTCAAGCTGCTTATTTAACTTATGTGCAGAGTACATCATGAGAAATGCTGGACTGGAAGAAACACAAGCTGGAATCAAGATTGCCGGGAGAAACATCAATAACTTCAGATATGCAGATGACACCACCCTTATGGCAGAAAGGGAAGAGGAACTAAAATGCCTCTTGATGAAAGTGAAAGTGGAGAGTGAGAAAGTTGGCATAAAGCTCAACATTCAGAAATCGAAGATCATGGCATCCGGTCCCATCACTTTTGGGAAATAGATGGGGAAACAGTGGAAACAGTGTCAGACTTTATTTTGGGGGGCTCCAAAATCACTGCAGATGGTGATTGCATCCATGAAATTAAAAGACACTTACTCCTTGGAAGAAAATTTATGACCAACCTAAATAACATATTCAAAAGCAGAAACATTACTTTGCCAACTAAGGTCCGTCTAGTCAAGGCTATGGTTTTTCCTGTGGTCATGTATGGATGTGAGAGTTGGACTGTGAAGAAAGCTGAGCGCCAAACAATTGATGCTATTTTTTTTTTTTTAGTTTTTAGTTTTTTTATTTTTTTACTTTTAAAATCTTTAATTCTTACAGGCGTTCCCAAACATGAACCCCCCTCCCACCTCCCTCCCCATAACATCTCTCTGGGTCATCCCCATGCACCAGCCCCAAGCATGCTGTATCCTGCGTCAGACATAGACTGGCGATTCAATTCTTACATGATAGTATACATGTTAGAATGCCATTCTCCCAAATCATCCCACCCTCTCCCTCTCCCTCTGAGTCCAAAAGTCCGTTATACACATCTGTGTCTTTTTTCCTGTCTTGCATACAGGGTCGTCATTGCCATCTTTCTAAATTCCATATATATGTGTTAGTATACTGTATTGGTGTTTTTCTTTCTGGCTTACTTCACTCTGTATAATCAGCTCCAGTTTCATCCATCTCATCAGAACTGATTCAAATGAATTCCTTTTAACGGCTGAGTAATACTCCATTGTGTATATGTACCATAGCTTTCTTATCCATTCATCTGCTGATGGACATCTAGGTTGTTTCCATGTCCTGGTTATTATAAACAGTGCTGCAATGAACATTGGGGTACATGTGTCTCTTTCAATTCTGGTTTCCTCGGTGTGTATGCCCAGCAGTGGGATTGCTGGGTCATACGGTAGTTCTATTTGTAATTTTTTAAGGAATCTCCACACTGTTCTCCACAGTGGCTGTACTAACATCACTCATTATTTGAGAAATGCAAATCAAAACCACAATTGATGCTTTTGAACTGTGGTGTTGGAGGAGGCTCTTGAGCGTCCGTTGGACTGCAAGGAGATCCAACCATTCCATTCTGAAGGAGATCAGCCCTGGGATTTCTTTGGAAGGAATGATGCTAAAGCTGAAACTCCAGTACTTTGGCCACCTTAAGCGAAGAGTTGACTCATTGGAAAAGACTCTGATGCTGGGAGGGATTGGGGGCAGGAGGAGAAGGGGACGACAGATGATGAGATGGCTGGATGGCATCACAGACTCAATGGACATGAGTCTGAGTGAACTCCGGGAGTTGGTGATGGACAGGGAGGCCTGGTGTGCTGCGATTCATGGGGTCACAAAGAGTCGGACATGACTGTGCGACTGAACTGAACTGAACACAGTCAAAGGCTTTGGCATAGTCAATAAAGCAGAAATAGATGTTTTCTGGAACTCTCTTGCTTTTTTCATGACCCAGCAGTTGCTGGCAATTTGATCTCTGGTTCCTCTGCCCTTTCTAAAACCAGCTTGAACATCTGGAAGTACACAGTTCATGTATTGCTGAAGCCTAGCTTGGAGAATTTTGAGCATTACTTTACTAGTGTGTGAGATGAGTGCAACTGTGGGGTAGTTTGAGCATTCTTTGGCATTGCCTTTCTTTGGGATTGGAATTAAAATTGATCTTTTCCAGTCCTGTGGCCACTGCTGAGTTTTCCAAATTTGCTGGCATATTGAGTGAAGCACTTTCACAGCATCATGTTTCAGGATTTGAAATAAATCAACTGGAATTCCATCACCCCCACTAGCTTTGTTCATAGTGATGGTTTCTAAGGCCCACTTGACATCGCATTCCAGGATGTCTGGCTCTAGGTGAATGATCATACCATCGTGGTTATCTTGGTCATGGAGCTCTTTTTTGTACAGTTCTTCTGTGTATTCTTGCCGCCTGTTCTGAATTCTTGTTCTTATGCTTGCCATCTTCTGCTTCTGTTAAGTCCATACCATTTCTGTCCTTTATTGAGCCCTTCTTTGCATGAAATGTTCCCTTAGTATAAGTTTATCTCACCCATGATTAGACGCACCAGGGATCTAACACCTGAATGGAGATATCCTATCACCGGGCCCATGCCCCAGGAGCAGTGTCCAGGCAGCCATTATGGAAACTGCATCCAAAACTAAAGCCAAAATACCTTTCTATGTCAACTTTCAAGTTCACTTAATGTGACTGTTAGATATAGACTAACTTTTGTAGTCACCCTCTTGCTATTAGCTATCCACATTGAAGAAGGAAAAACCTGCAACCACATGGACAGACTTTGGGGGCATTAGGCTCAATGAAATAAATCAGACAGAGAAAGACAAACACTGTATATAATCTCACCTGTATGTGGAATTGAGAATAAAATAAAGAAAAAGAAAAGCAAACTAATACAAAAGAGATCAGATTCCTGCTTACCAGCGGCAGACAGTATAGGGAGAAGTAATTGGAGGCAGATGGTCAAAAGGTACAGACATCTAGTCATAAGATAAACAAGTACTAGGGGAGTGATATTAATATAAACAAAATGACAGTAGCTAGCACTGTTATATGATATACAACAACATGGATGAAAATGGAGGGAATTATGCTAAGTAAAATAAGCCAGAGATACACAAATACCACATGGTATTGAAACAGAGTGGGGCCCTGTGGGGCTCCCTGACATGGAGGCTTCTTATGGGCAAGCCTCCAACCTTTTTTGAGTCCCAAAGGGCAGATTCCAACAGTTGTTAATCAAGGGAGAACACCCAAGAAAGCAGCTGAGGCAAGATTAAACGGACCAGAGAAACTCATCAAGATCAGGATACAGACCATCTGAGATTAAGGGAACGCAGGCCCTCAGTTCAGTTCAGTTCAGTTCAATCACTCAGTTGTGTCCAACTCTTTGCAACCCCATGGACTGCACACGTGAGGCCTCCCTGTCCATCACCAACTACCGGAGTTTACTCAAACTCATGCCCATTGAGTCAGTGATGCTATCCAACCATCTCATCGTCTGTTGTCCCCTTCTCCTCCCACCTTCAATCTTTCCCAGCATCAAGGTCTTTTCAAATGAGTCAGCTCTTTGTAGCAGGTGGCCAAAGTATTGGAGTTTCAGCTTCAACATCAGCCCTTCCAATGAATATTCAGGACTGATTTCCTTTAGGATGGATTGGTTGGATCTTCTTGCAGTCCAAGGGACTCTCAAAAGTGCTCACACCTTAATGTTGTCAGAGACTCCACCCTTGAATCATTGTTATAAACCCTTCATCATTCCTCTGGTTTGGAACACAATCTTTCAAGGGAGAAGGCTGCTGTGTCCTCCTTTGCCTGGCAAAGCAATAAAACTCTCCTTTTCTGCTTCACCCAAAATCTCTGAGATTTGATCCAGCGCTGGTCCAGAGAAGCCAAGCTTTTGGCATTGGTATCACTTACTTGTGAAATCTTAAATTGAACCAAAAGAGAAAACAAAAAAAAGGCAAACTCTCATAGGAGCAAAGTAGAATGGTGGTTGCCAGGGGCGGGGAAGTGGGGGAAATTAAGAGAGCTTGGTAAAGTTATAAGATGACTAAGATCTGAGGCTATAATGCATAACATGGAAACTATAATTGATTATACTGATTAGTATACTTGAAATTTGCTCAGAGAGTAGAACTTGTGTTCTCACCAAATAAATCCATGTGGTGAAGAATTTTTTAAAAAGAAGAAGAAATCTACATCAAAACCTTGGTGCTGAGGTGACCAACTCAGAAACAGGTCTTTAAGGAACTGAAGTGAGTAACTTGGAGATGTAGGTTGGCTGGAGCAATTTTAATCAGTTTCTGACATTTTAGTTAAATCGCCTATTAAAAAAATGTGGAGGTTCAAGTTTCTTAGCAATAATTCCCTGCATTATACTATCAGCAATTCAAGGATGGGACGAAATCACCTCGTTCACTTATAATCCCAGGGGTGTTGCTGACAAAGTTGAAGCTCAATAAACATTTCTCGAATGTTATTCTTCTCTCTGAACTCAATTTGCATTGTGTGTTCTTTGGCATCTGCCTCTCATCTAACCTCCCATTTGCTTTTCTTTCAGTAAAAGATGACCAAGGAGTCCTTCCAAGACCTGACTCAAACCCATTTCCAGCAGAAAGCCCTCTTAGATTTGGCATATCCTCTGTTCCCCTCCTCTCACCTATATTTTGCATTTCTTCAGCCCCTCAGTGTACACAGCCCCTTGCTTTACACATGTCCTTAAATGGCTTTTTTTTTTCTTTTTTGGTAATATCTGTTTCTTTCCAGTTAAAGAGGGAAGAATGTTTGGAACTATGCTAGGTATTTTAATATTTGCATAACAACTATGTATTAAAATAGAATACACAGAAGGAGAAAGAGCAAAGAAAGTAAGGAAAAGGTATAAAGACCCTGATGCTGGGAAAGACTGAAGGCAGGAAAAGAAGGGGATGACAAAGGATGAGATGGTTGGATGGCATCACCAACTCAATGGACATGAGTTTGAGCGAACTCCGGGAGTTGGTGATGGACAGGGAAGCCTGGCGTGCTGCACTCCATGGGGTTGCAAAGAGTCGGACATGACTGAGTGACTGAACTGATTCCATGTCTGACATACCCTGCTCCTGTAGATGTAACGTCATGACCAGATTAGATGAATAAAAAATGATACAAACAGAAATGGGAGAAATCCAGAGAAACTGTGAACCACAGAGAAGAAGAGAGTGTTGTTTGTCTCTTCATTAAGTCTAAACCTTAAGGAACTATAGGGACTTCACTAAGGTGTTTGCCTTCTATATATTTTTTTATATATATTTGGCAAGCTATCGCTTGTTTTTGTAAAGAAGATGTCAATACTTTATTACCCCCTGGTGTTTATCTGGGAGGACAGACTGGGTCAACAAGTAAGGGAGTTGCAGTTAAAACTCATTTTGATAGTGATCACAAGCTTAGCTCTGGAGGCTGAAAGTCCAGGGTGAATTTGCCATTCTCAGTGAGGGCCCTCTTCTTGGCTTGCAATGGCTGCCTCTTTACTGTATCCTCACATGCTGGAGAGAGAGGTCCAGCCTCTTTCTTCTTACACTGGGGATTAAGGCTTCAGCATATGAATCTATAACACCAGAAATGCTTGGTCAGTTGGGAAGCTACATGGGGGTGTTCTGACAATGGTGTCTGCCATGAGGGTTATCATTTGCATTAATTCATGATTCAGAGGATGATGGCTGGCTGGATGTAGGTTCTTCTTTCTTCATTAGAGTAAATTCTTCTTTTTAAAAAAAAATTAAATTTTTAAAAAATATTTCTTTATTTGGCTGTGCCATGTCCTAGTTGTAGCATGCAGGATCTTCAGTCTTCAGTATGGCATGCAAATTTTTAGCCCTGGCTAAAAATAGAACCCAGGCCCCCTACTTTGGGAGCTCAGAGTCTTAGCCACTGAGCCACCAGGAAAGTTCCAAGGTGAATTTTTCTTGAAGCTGAGCATTTCGTGAAAGAGATAATCTTCCTATTTGTTTGTTCTTCCTTTGAACAATTATTTGTTGAATACCTACTATCTGTCAGGAACTCTTCGAAGCACCAAGGATACAATACAGGAGCTTGTATTCCCTTCCCTCCAGGAGCTTATGTTCTAGTGGAAAAAGATGAGTAATAAAAAGAAAACAAATAGGCAAGATCATTTCAGGAGGATGTATATTGTGAAGGATAGCGTGACAGGTCATTATTCAACCCAACACATAAGACTGTCTTTTCTCCCTTTACTAAAATGTCCAAATAGGATCTCCAACTTTGCCCTCAAATAAATTGTATTTTTGTCAAAATCAAAGGAATATTTTATCTCTCTGTCACCCCCATCCTTTTCCTCCTAGCGCACATTTATTGAAACATAGGTTAAAGTCCCTTACAATGCATCATCTCATTCAATCCTGAAAACAGCACCATGAGTTTCAGTTCAGTTCATTTCAGTTCAGTTCAGTCCCAGTCATGTCCTACTCTTTGTGACCCCATGAATCACAGCACATCAGGCCTCCCTGTCCATCACCAACTCCCGGAGTTCACTCAAACTCACATTCATCGAGTCGGTGATGCCATCCAGCCATCTCATCTTCTGTTGTCCCTTTCTCCTCCTGCCCTCAATCCGTCCCAGCATCAGGGTATTTTCCATTGAGTCAACTCTTCACATGTGGTGGCCAAAGTACTGGAGTTTCACCTTCAGCATTAGTCCTTCCAATGAACACCCAGGACTGATCTCCTTTAGGATGGACTGGTTGGACTCCCAAGAGTCTTCTCCAACACCACAGTTCAAAAGCATCAATTCTTCAGCACTCAGCTTTCTTCACAGTCCAACTCTCACATCCATACATAACCACTGGAAAAATCATAGCCTTGACTAGACGGACCTTAGTTGGCAAAGTAATATCTCTGCTTTTCAATATGCTATCTAGGTTGGTCATAACGTTCCTTCCAAGGAGTAAGTGTCTTTAATTTCATGGCTGCAATCACCATCTGCAGTGATTTTGGAGCCCAAAAAATAAAGTCTGACACTGTTTCCGCTGTTTCCTCGTCTATTTCCCATGAAGTGATGGGACCGGATGCCATGATCTTCGATTTCTGAATGTTAAGCTTTAAGCCAACTTTTTCACTCTCCTCTTTCACTTTCATCAAGAGGCTTTTTAGTTCCTCTTCACTTTCTGTCATAAGGGTGTTGTCATCTGCATATCTGAGGTTATTGATATTTCTCCCAGCAATCTTGATTCCAGCTTGTGCTTCTTCCAGCCCAGCGTTTCTCATGATGTACTCTACATATAAGTTAAATAAGCAGGGTGACAATATACAGCCTCGACGTACTCTTTTTCCTATTTGGAACCAGTCTGTTGTTTCATGTCCAGTTCTAACTGTTGCTTCCCGACGTGCATACAGATTTCTCAAGAGGCAGGTCAGGTGGTCTGCTATTCCCATCTCTTTCAGAATTTTCCACAGTTTATTGTGATCCACACAGTCAAAGGCTTTGGCATAGTCAAGAAAGCAGAAATAGATGTTTTTCTGGAACTCTCTTGCTTTCTCCATGATCCAGCAGATGTTGGCAATTTGATCTCTGATTCCTCTGCCTTTTCTAAAACCAGCTTGAACATCTGGAAGTTCACGGTTCACGTACCGTTGAAGCCTGGCTTGGAGAATTTTGAGCATTACTTTACTAGCATGTGAGATGAGTGCAACTGTGCGGTAGTTTGAACATTTTTGGCACTGCCTTTCTTTGGTATTGGAATGAAAACTGCCCTTTTCCAGTCCTGTGGCCACTGCTGAGTTTTCCAAATTTGCTGGCATATTGATTGAAGCACTTTCATAGCATCATCTTTCAGGATTTGAAATAGCTCAACTAGAATTCCATCACCTTCACTAGCTTTGTTCATAGTGATGCTTTCTAAGGCCAACTTGACTTCACATTCCAGGATATCTGGCTCTAAGTGAGTGATCACACCATTGTGATTATCTGGGTCGTGAAGCTCTTTTTTGTACAGTTCTTCTGTGTATTCTTGCCACCTCTTCTTAATATCTTCTGCTTCTGTTAGGTCCGTACCATTTCTTTCCTTTATTGAGCCCATCTTTGCATGAAATGTTCCCTTTGTATCTCTAATTTTCTTGAAGAGATCTCTAGTCTTTCCCATTCTGTTCTTTTCCTCTATTTATTTGCGTTGATTGCTGAAGAAGGCTTTCTTATCTCTCCTTGCTATTCTTTGGAATTCTGCATTCAGATGCGTATATCTTTCCTTTTCCCTTTTGCTTTTCGCTTCTCTTCTTTTCACAGCTATTCGTAAGGCCTCCCCAGACAGCCATTTTGCTTTTTTGAATTTCTTTTCCATGGGGATGGTCTTGATCCCTGTCTCCTGTACAATGTCACAAACCTCATTCCATAGTTCATCAAGCACTCTATCAGATCTAGGCCCTTAAATCTATTTCTCACTTCCACTGTATAATCATAAGGGATTTGATTTAAGTCATACCTGAATGTTCTAGTGTTTTTCCCCACTTTCTTCAAGTCTGAATTTGACAACAAGGAGTTCATGATCTGAGCCACAGTCAGCTCCCGGTCTTGTTTTTGCTGACTGTATAGAGCTTCTCCATCTTTGGCTGCAAAGTATATAATCAATTTTATTTCAGTGTTGACCATCTGGTGATGTCCATGTGTAGAGTCTTCTCCTGTGTTGTTGGAAGAGGGTGTTTCCTATGACCAGTGCATTCTCTTGGCAAAACTCTATTAGTCTTTGCCCTGCTTCATTCCGTATTCCAAGGCCAAATTTGCCTGTTACTCCGGGTGTTTCTTGACTTCCTACTTTTGCATTCCAGTCCCTTATAATGAAAAGGACATCTTTTGGGGGTTTTAGTTCTAAAAGGTCTTGTAGGTCTTCAAAGAACTGTTCAACTTCAACTTCTTCAGCGTTCCTGGTTGGGGCATAGGCTTGGATTACTATGATATTGAATGGTTTCCTTTGGAAATGAACAGAGATCATTCTATCATTTTTGAGATTGCATCCAAGTACTGCATTTTGGACTCTTTTGTTGACCATGATGGCTACTCCATTTCTTCTAAGGGATTCCTGCCCACAGTAGTAGATATAATGGTCATCTGAGTTAAATTCACCCTTTCCATTCCATTTTAGTTTGCTGATTCCTAGAATGTCAACGTTCACTCTTGCCATCTCCTGTTTGACCACTTCCAATTTGCCTTGACTCATGGACCTGACATTCCAGGTTCCTATGCAATATTGCTCTTTACAGCATCAGACCTTGCTTCTATCACCAGTCACATCCACAACTGGGTATTGTTTTCACTTTGGCTCCAACCATGAGTTCAGCATCAGGAAAATAACCATTTCACAGATAGGAAATCCAAGGCAGAGAACAGTTTAGCAACTTGCATTTAGTCATACAGCAAGTAAGTAGTGAAGCCAGGATATGAATGCATAGCCTCTGAGTCCAGAGGTCCTGGCAAAGCTAATGTGTCAGCATTGTCCCTGTGGCAGAACTAGTCCTTCCACCAAACAGATGTTCTCTATCTCCCCAAAAACGAGAAGGAAGATTTGTGTTACAGCTGAGAGATATGAACTAGACACAGTAAAGAATCAGTTCTGTCCCTCAGTCGTGCCCGACTCTTTGTGATCCCATGGAGTGCAGCACGCCAGGATTCCCTGTCCATCACCAGCTCCCGGAGCTTGCTCAGAACTCATGTCCATCGAGTTGGTGATGCACCCAACCATCTCATCCTCTGTTGTCCTTTTCTCCTCCTGCCTTCAATCTTTAAAGCTAAAAACTTCCTAGAGAAGTTTAGCAATTTTTTTCTTCTACCAGAGATTAGAACAGAGGTCAGCAAATTACTGCCCATGGGTGAAATCCAGCTACTTGATTTCATAAAGTTTCCCTGGAACGTAGCCACATTTCTTCATTTATATACTGTCTATGGCTGTTTTCACATTATAGAATTGAGTAGTTGTGACAGAGACCATATGGCCGGCAAATCCTAAAAGATTCACTTTCTGGCCCTGTATAGAAAATGTTTACTGACATTTGACCTAGAATACCAAGATGGATTTTGCCTGGGTTGGCTTGAGTATGTTTCTCTCCAAATTCAAGGAAAACCTAACTGAAACTGTAAAGTCCTTCTCAGCTCTAGGAATAAAGAAGTGGTCCACCTTACTAGTAGAACTCTCCTCCCCACTTTACCCAGCTTTCTCCCAGCTCCAATTTAGCTAAGTCTCTCTACATTATCGGAGAAGGCAATGGCACCCCACTCCAGTACTCTTGCCTGGAAAATCCCATGGAAGGAAGAGCCTGGTAGGCTGCAGTCCATGGGGTCGCTAAGAGTCAGGCACGACTGAGCGACTTTACTTTCACTTTTCACTTTAATGCATTGTAGAAGGAAACGGCAACCCACTCCAGTGTTCTTGCCTGGAGAATCCCAGGGACGGGGGAGCCTGGTGGGCTGCCGTCTGTGGGGTTGCACAGAGTTGGACACAACTGAAGCAGCAGCAACAGCAGCTCTACATTATGGGCTTCCTAGGTGGCCCTGGTGGTAAAGAATCTGCCTGCCAGTGCAGAGATTCAAGAGATGTGGGTTCAATCCCTAGGTCAGGAAGATCCCCTGGAGGATGAAATGACATGCCACTCTAGTGTTTTTGCCTGGAAAATTCCATGGGCAGAGGAGCCTGGTGGTCTATAGTCCATCGGGTCGCAAAAAGTAGGACATGACTGAGCACACATATTACATTACATTATTCTACATTATATTTGAAAGGTGCGTGGCTGACCAAAGTCTTCCAGATTATATTTCAGACTACCAGTAAGCACAGTTCAGCAGTGGTGGGGATTAAGGGGGCAGCAGTAATAAACTCTACCTACCAGGATATTTAGAGTGGTACCTGCCTTGACGTTAATTCTGCTGCAGTCACCATTTAGACTGAGCATGAAGGGACAGCAGATTTCTGCTGTTCCAGTGATTAATATCATTGCCATGATCTCTATCACCAGTGATCAGGACTTGCTGTGCTGTGCTGTACTTAGTCGTGCAGCTGTGTCCAACTCTTTGAGACTCCACGGACTGTAGCCCAACAGGCTCCTCTGTCTATGATGATTCTCCAGGCAAGAATACTAGAGTGGGTTGCCATGCCCTCCTCCACGGGATCTTCCCAGCTCAGGTCTCCAAAATTGGAGGCGGATTCTTTAACATCTGAGCCACCAGGGAAGCCCAGTAATAAGGATATATCTTATTTAATTTTACTTTGGGTAAAAGAAAAATGGTTTGTTAGAGCATGAAGGGTTAATTTCTAAAGCATTTTTGTGGATCAAACAGAGAGGTAAAACTGAGCCACTTATGAATATATATATATATATATACATTTTTTTAAGATACTATACACACGCACACACACACACACATCCTGGGGGGGAATATGTACTAACTGTAAACATTTTTCATCCTTAAGAAATTCATGAGGGAACTTCCCTGACAGTCCAATGGTTAAGACTCTGAGCTTCCACTGCAAAGGGCATGGGCTTGATCCCTGGTCAGGAAACTAAGATCCTGCATGTCACAAGGTGCAGGAAAAAAATAGTTAAGAAGTCATGAGTATTTTCCCAATTCAGTTTGATGTAAAATGACACTTCCTTTTGCTTTTTTATACCACCCCTAACAAACTGAACTATGACAGCTGGCCTCTTACAAGGTGTGTGATCTTGAACAAGTGACTTTGTCTCTCTGAGCCCTACTTTCTTTAGTGAAATGTGGCTATAGAATGGATATTCTTTTCCTAGCCAAACAAGAAGCAGCATGCCTGTGGGCCTTAAGAGTCCTCCATCCGACCCCAGGCACCACCCTCTACCTGATGTCCAAACCATGTCTCAGCCTGGTATAATGAACAGATGTGAACTGGAGTCAGCCAGCCAGACTTGGGTCCAACCTTGAAAACCACAGTTTTATTTACAGTTCAAGCCACATACCCGCCTCTGACGGAATGACAGGCTGTCAAGCTATGGCACACATCCTTCCCTCCTCCTAGAACACCCTTCCACAATCGGATCAGAACATTAATGTTCCCGGTCACTCTCCTCCCCTTCAAGGAAGAAGTGTGTGTCCGCTGATACCCTGGGCAGTTTTCACTGTTAATTGTGCAGGTGGACACTCCCCACAGACAATGACTTTCTCAAGATCAAGCGCTGTGCCTTGGGTCAAGCATGGTGGGGATGTCCACATGAAAAGAACTCCCTGCTTAAGACTATCTACAGCTTTTCATCTCACTCCAGCTCAAACCCAAAGCTCTTATCCTGGCTTCAAGGATATCCTGGCACAAACTGACCTTTGCCAGCTTTTCCAGTCTCATCATAGGCTATTTGACCCCTTTTCTTAGGTTCTCTAAGCCAAGTCCCATCCCCTCATTTTCTTTATATACTTATAGTCCCCTCTGCAGAAATTTTCTATACACAGCTCCCCCACAGCCCTTTACTGGGCCTTTTCTAGATCTTAGGTTCAGTTTATTCATTCATTCATTTACTTAAAAATATTTCTTGAGCACTGTTCTAGGCATTGGACAAAAATCCCTGCCTAGCTAGTGTCTCCATGATAGTTGGAGGCAACAAACAAATTTAGCAATAAAAGCAAACTGTGTCTGATGGTAATATGTGCTTGGGAGAAGAATAAAGGAAGATGAAAGGCTGGGGCAGGTATGATTCCATATGAGGAGGTCAGAAAGGTCCCATAAAGGATAATGGATGAGCAAGACCTGGCGGGAGAGGGAGATAAAGTGCAGGTGTATTTGTGGAAGGAGCAGTAAGCATAAAGGCCTTGAGTCTAGGTGGACCTGAGAGGATTGAGGAAGAGCAAGACAGTCAGTGAGAGGGAGAGAGGGGTGGGTAACGGTACAGAGATAGCAGGGCTCCAGGTAGCACAGGGCCTTAAGGCCACTGGAGTACTTTGACTTTTCTTCTGCATGAGATGAGCAAATTAAGCAAAATGACCAAACTTCTATTTGGAAAGGACCACTTGGGTTGGCATACTGAGATTACATGGCCGGGGACAAGTTCAGACAAAGACTAGTTAGGTTTTTCCAATAATCCAGATAAGAAATAAACTTAGCTGAGATCAGGATGATTGAGATTATAATGTGGTTAACAAATGATTGGGTTCTGAATAGGGTTGGAAGGTAAAATCTATAGGATTTATATGTGTGTTGGAAATGGAGGATAAGAGAAAGAAAATAATTCAAAGATGATGCCAAGGCTTTGATCTGAACCTTGAGAAGGATGCATTTGTTGTTTACTAAGATGGGCAGGCTGAGGGAGGAAGTTTAGGGGATGAGGTTAGGAGATGAATTTGGTTTCAGATACATTCAGTTACAGATGTCTGTTAGACAGCCATATGGAGAAATCAAGTGCACAGATGAATTAGGAGTTCAGAGGAGAAGACATGGGTGGCTGCAGGGGCACTTCAATCTTTAGAAGACACAGATGTGAGAACAAAATGTTAGTTGCTCAGTCATGTTTGATTCTTTGTGACCCCAGTGACTATAGCCCACCAGGCTCCTCTGTCCTTAGAATTCTCCAGGCAAGAATACTGGTTGCCATTTCCTTTTCCAGGGGATCTTCCAGCCCTAGGAATTGAACCTGGGTCTCCTGAAACAGCTAAGGAAAAGAAGAAGTCTGTTATGCAGAGGGGGAAGCCAAAAGAGAGTGTGTGTTCTAGAGGCTAAATGAAGAGAGTGTTTCAAGAGGGAGGGACAGGTCAACTGTCAAATGTTGGTGATAAACCCAGCAAGACAGGACTGAAAACTGACCATTGAGCTTAGCCAACTGGAGGTCATTGGCAGCCATGTAAATGGTATTTCCTTGGAGCACTGACCTGAATGAACTTCTCCTTCCTCTTCCATCTTACACAAATAGTAAACCTTTCAGTCAAGTCACTCCCATTTCAAGATACTGTAAATCCTAGAGGCCCATCTCTGCTGTCATTAACTAGCTCCTTGAGCTTGGCCAAAGCTGATGTTTTCTCCTCTAGATTTCAGTTTCTTATCTTTAGCAAAGTGTGTGAATTAATGGCCCTGCCAGCTCTATTAGCCCACTGTTCCATAACAGGCCTAGGTCAGGCTCCCTCATTTCCAGACTATGGTATCACTTCAATCCTTGCCTCCCCACAAATGTCTCTCACTGGCCTGAATTCTACCACTAGATTTTAACACTTTTTTTTTTTTTTGGTAAAAAATGAGGAAGCTTTTTTTATTTATAATTTTTATTTTAAATTGGACTATACTTGATTACCAATATTGTGATAGTTTCAGGTGTTCAGCAAAGTGATCTTGTTATACATTTTCTCTTTTAAGTTTTTACATAACATTAAGCAGAGTTTCCTGTGCTATACAGTAAGTCCTTACCGATTAGTCATTTTAAATACAGCAGTGTGTACATGTCCACCCAAACTCCCTAAGTATCCCTTTCCCCACTCCTTACCCCACTCTGTAACCATACATTCACTCTCTAAGTCTGTGAGTCTGCTTTTGTTTTGTAAATAAGTTCATTTATATCATTTCTTTAGATTCCACATGTAAGCAATATCATATAGTTGTCTTTCTCTGTCTGACTTACTTCACTCAGTATGACAATCTCTAGGTCTATCCATGTTGCTACAAAAGGCATTATTTCATTTTTTTCATGGCTAATATTCCATTGTATATACATACCACATCTTCTTTAACCATGCCTTTGTTGATGGACATTTAGGTCACCTCCATGTTTTGGCTATTGTAAATGGTGCTGCAATGAACATTGGGCTACATGCATCATTTTGGACCATGTTTTTCTCTGGATATGGATTTTTCCACTTTTGAATTCAGTCTGAGCTCTACAAGATACACAAATGAGGAAGCAGCTACTATCGGCCACTTTTGCTGAACACTTCCCTCATCCTTTCCTGATGACAGTTTTAGATAAGAACTTGAGAAAGCATGAGAAGAGTGTGTGTTCAGGAAGTGTATTGCTGCTGAAATAGGAAAGGGGTTCCAGAAGGAACCGAACTGAGAAACAGATGAACTCCCTGAAAATCTATGTATGGCAGGTCACGCTTTATAGACCTGAACAGTAAAGTTTCAGTAAAGGTTAATTTATGTCTCTAAGCAACTCTAGCTCCTAAGTGAAAGCCCAGTGATGTTGGCTAAATTGTTTCTCCAACCTGTATTTTGATATCAGTGAGAACAGCAGAGCTGCACTTAACCTGAAAATTCCGTGCTCCCTTTAAAGGCAGAGTGTCTCTGACTAGGGAAGACTTCTCTGACTAGGTAGAGCAAGGAAGATAATCCATTTCCACCTTACATTTCCACCTTACAATGAGAGATCAAGCAAGTAGTTCCACATTTGCAAATACATGGTTGGTCAGTCATGTCAGCCCCAGGAAATGCTATCCAAGCATCTTAGCAGAACAACAACAAGAATTCCTTAAGTTCATTCAGGTTCTGACAAAAAATTTTAAATCGCCCTTGCCTGCCTCTGGCCATACCCTATAAGCTTGGTCATATGTGCTGTATGTGTCAAGAAGGTTACAGAATCCTGTGTCAAGAAAGTCACAGAATCCACTCTTAGCATTGCCTTTGGCTGAGACTATGTATATACAGCTAGGGTTAATTTAGTCCCCGTGGTGTTGACCTCCCTTTAATGAGCCTGTCAGCATCAACAATAAGGACTGGGCTATGGGCAAATTTTCCAGTAGTGTATTGGCTTGTTCTGGGCTATGTCTGTCTACATGTACAATATCTATAACAAGATATTTGTAAGCCAGTGGTTAGGGTGGAGTCTATGACCTCATCCCAAATCTATATCTGGTGAAGGGTGAGTATAAATAAACAGATCAACAGGCAAGCAAATCACATTTCTGACCATTTCTTTTTCAGAGAGTGAAGTCAACGGGATTGTCAATAGAATCCAGCCTGTAACTTCAGCTTCCTTAGCACAGCCCCAAGGACAGGATAAACGATGTTTCTGGATAACCAGGGTGAGATAAGAAATTTGAGAATCACCATCTGCTGCTGTCAGATCTACCTTAAGTCAGGGAGCGGAAGCCTTGGCACAGGGCACATGTGGATGTGTTTCGGATGGTGTGAGCGTCTGCTGGTGTGTGCGTTCAAAGTTCTTGTGGGTGGTACACTTAATACAGTGCTTTTCTGTTCAGGAAAACTATATCCCTTCCAAAGCCCTGAATTATTAAAATCTTGAAGTTTCTCACATCTGTTGCGAACTCCTTATCGCGATTTCTGGACGCTGTTGGGTGCCATTTTCTGGCTCTGAAGTTACGGGCATGCTTGAACTCTCCCACTGCCAAGCCAGGAGACAGTTTGTTACAACTGCAGCCAAAAGACCCAGGGAGCATGATTCTGAGATGAGTCAGCAGGCAGCAGAGCAGGGAGCCAGCCGAGCTGTGGGGTGGTCTCAGCACTCACTATTCCAGTCTCTTGCCTGAGTGTAACCAGAGCCCCTCAGAGACAAACCAGCCTGAGGTGCTTCAGCAGCTGTAAAATTCCTCTAATAGCCTATATTCTAAGTTCCTCTTGCGCAGACCACCACCACGTAAATGGAAACTGAGTTAGGTCCAAATAGGATGAACCAAACTTCTGTTCAAGCAAAAAAGTTGGCCCAGGACTGCACAGCTTTAAATGGACCATGAATAACGTTTTATTGCCTCAGCACTGGGGTGAACTCGGCCCCTACACTTAGCCTCACCTTTCACAGTGTTATTTTTAGAGATCTCATTACATCCCAGCTTAAACTAAAAATATGTTCCCCAGGAATAGCAGCACCTAGTTTGAATTGTGTGGAGTGACCCAAGGGCTCCTGGACTCTGATTACATATGATGTTTCATGCATGTGATATCTGCTTTAGGATCAAGGAGGGAATTGCTAAATTTCATTTTTCAAGAGCAGCAACAAGACTGGCTTTGGGGCTGTTGGACTCCATGGGCTCCTTCAGGCATGTCCGCACAGAGTCGGACACGACTGACGTGACTTAGCAGCAGCAGCATACTACTCAAAGCAGGAGGGACATTTATTGAGCCCTGACTAAGGTCAGATCCTGACAAAGATGGGGGCAAGATGGCCCAGAGCAAAGCAGCATGGAACGTCACATTGGACTTGAGGCACCATTCTGGACTGTGAGGCCACTAGCCAGGGAGCAGTTCAAGTTGGGGGCAGAAAGTCTCCTGAATTCAAAATGTTCTTTGAAAGTTTCCTCTCTCTACTGGCCCACTTAAGGGTTAAGGTCATAGCCTGCCCCACATGGAACCCCTGTTTTGACTGCCAGCGCAACCTTGTATAAGTTCCTTGAATTTTTATGCCTTTAGTTTCCAAAGCTGTAAGATGGAGATTGATAACACCTGTTTCATAATGTGCTTATGAGGATTAGATGAGCTACATAAGATGATGCACACGCCTTTAGCACATTGTCAGAAAGGAATCACTCAAGAGACACTGGCTGTTAAGGGTCCTGTGAAAAGTACTTTCTCAGAAGAGGTACCACTTTGAACAAAGAGAAGAAAGTGCAGAACCATTAAAGGAGTATCTTGTGTTCCAGTTTGACTGACTCATAATGTATGTTAGGAGAGAAAGGCAGGAACTCAAGTGTTCTCAGAGTTGATCTTTGCATTCACCTGTGATGTCTTCCAGTATCTGATGTATCGTCAGATACTGATGTATCGTCAGTATGCATTCCATCTTTCTGCCCAGTTAATGCATCTTCGCGTGGCAGGAAGTTCCATTGTAACCAAATGAGAGAGCCTCACAGCTTTCTATTCTCGAGTGGAATCATTTTCCCTTCCTGTCTCCCTATTCCTCTTTTTGGTGCCGTTCTTCAGGATCAGTGGACAACTCTTGACCTTATGACAAAACTCACAGTTTCATGACATCAGTGTGATCACGCAGTCTGGTTAGCAAGAAAAGCATGTTTGTAAAATTCGTCTTTGCAGAGATATGGGGCCTTTGCAGAGGCCCCATCTCATTTGTGTAATCCCTCAAACCTCAATGACCAGCCTAGAAGGGGGCTTGTTCATCTTGGACCTGACAGCTTTGTTCTACAGCATGAGGGCAGAGACGGGGTGGAGGGATGCTAAGTGACAGGCCGACCACAGAAATCCTGAAGGGGGCCACACACTTTAAAAATCAGGTCACTGTGAATACTCTTTATATATGATCCATTGCTGTAAAGTCCTCACTAATCCTAATCCTAGCATTATTGGGGATCTTGGTGGGGTATACACTGGTACCCAATACCAGAAGACTTTTACATTCCTTTTTTTTCCACAGAGTTCTTACCATATTTGCACACAGAAATGAGTCCCATATCATTGACTTTAGGAGGAAGAATAATTATTTTGTACACCAAGGTGAGCAATTCTTTTGCACACTGGTGTGAATGATGAACAGAAAGTTGGAAAATGAGAGGAAGAGGAGACGTACTGGCCCCCCTCCCAGAGGGTAGTACTGTCACTTTGCATACCTCAGACCCCTCGACTGTTGCTTTCAGATCACAGTCTCCTTCTAGCCCCCAGTATCTCGAAGCAGAGGACCTGAGCTCAAGCAAAGTCAGCAAAACCTCCTGGGAGTTGACTCTCACTGGTGGGTCTCCTTAGACCCCAGGTTCTGCCCCAGGCCGCTCACCCTGAGGGGCAGTGAAGCTGGCCCCAGGACCACATCACACACCGACTCCTTGGCAATTCCAAGGCTCTCATGTCCCGGCATCCTGGGAGAGACCCAGAGCATCTGAGAAGGGCAGAGAGGGCCCCGCACAGCAGCTGGACAGCAGAGGTGCCACAGGGCCCCTCTCCACCCTGAGGAGGCCCGCCTCCCAGGAGCGAGCCTGACTGGACAGCTGATCCTCTCTAATCCCCACTGGGAGGGCCAGCCTGGTCGCCTTTCATATAGCTATGACTTGCGTGTTCTTTACATCGCCTGCTTTATTTTCAAACCTGTCAACAGGTTTCTGAAAAGGTTGCACATATGAGCAGAGGTCTGGGCGGCTCAGAGAAGGAGCCGCAGGCGAGGTGGGGAAAGCGGCCACCCCAGACCTGGGAGACCTGGTCAGGAAACCATGGGCTTCCCATTTTCTTGGATTTTCTCTAATCAAAGCAAAAATGAGGCAAACCTTTTGACACCGTGACCCCTTCTGGTCAGGCTAGAAACTGGCTACAAATTCGAGATGGACCACACACTTGCTGAACTATATTTATCAAGTTTCTTAATAAAGCCAAAAGCTCAGGGGCCTCAGGGAGTAAACTTTTTTTCTTTTTGACAGAGACAGAAGCCAGCAACAATCGGTTTACTGTTGTTGTCCTGTTGCCAAGTGGGTGATTCAGTTAAAATAGGCACTGCCTCACATCTGTTTACAGGAACTCGCGGGGTTGCTATTTGTACAGGGGCCCAACTTGTCTGACCTTGGGTGTTGCTAAACTTTCTTTTCCCCAAGACTGTTCCAAGGATCTAAAAGAAGACGCACTGCCCTACCACCAGTGGTGCCATTTGCTGGCACATCTTGTCCCTCCCAGAACCATCACGTTGCTGTGACAAATGCTGGGAGAGCAGACTGAGGCCCTCTTTGAGGCTGGATGTCATGCTAACTCCTTTTTCTAAGCTGACTAGCGAATTAAACTAACAATGGAGTTCAAGATCATAAAAATCAGAATATTTTAATGGGAGGGGATCCTGGGAGAGTACATAGTACAACTCCCTCATTTTCAGCTGAAGAAACAGAAGACTAAAGAGATTGTTGGATGGAGCTGGGACATGAAGGCAGAATTATGGGGCTCTTGCTAATTTGTCCTGCTCCCCAGGAAGTGTGGCATCTTGAGATATAGCCTGGATCAGACCAGGCTATAACTTCACGCCTAACCATATGAATGTGTAACCTGACAGTGTGGGAGAGGAAAATCTTGATGCTACCCATGAGGAGAGCAGCATTTTGGATCCTCATATCTGCAGGGTTCCTCTCAAAGCTAGGAAGGAGCTTCCAGACTTTCTTTCACCCATAAACCACAGGGAGAATTCAAAGTCTCTGATGGGCCCCAGAGGAAAACTACAGAGAAAAAAAAATACCAGGATAGCCCAGGGATGATGAGTAATATAATAATGTATGGGAAAAGGACCCTTTCTGTAAACCCTAAAGCAGTCTTCAAATATTTGAGTGTCATAGCATGTTAAATTGGAAGTTTTAATTGAGATATCAAAATATAAGTATCAGATATAAAAATATCAACACGCCCACTCAGTAACAATTTCATATTTCTATAACCCTCTCTGGAGAAGGCTGCATGTGAATACCACTCAAAATCTCAAAGGCTCTTAGAGAATTTGTCCCATGTCCCCTCAATAAATTAAGGGGATAAAGTAGATTAATACTTTATCCTCAGCCACCAACCCTTAAAATGTAAGGATTGGGGAGTAAAGGGGAGGTGACAGCTCTAACTCTAGGAGTTTGCACAGCAAAATACCCTGAGTTTCCAAGGACAAAACATGGGCAATGTGATGGAGCTGGTGTGGGAGACCTACAGAGAAGTTGGTAGAGGATTATCTGATTTCCAAGGGCTAATGACAGTAGCTGGGATGGAGAGCACCAGCAGGGTGAGAGGGTCTGCAGGCAAAAGACCACCAGCGAGCGGAGAAGAGAAGGTATCAGCCTTCAACTTTTCCCAGGCTTGGAGAGCTAGGAGCCAGCTGCCTTTGGTTGGGCTGCCTTGGAGCAGGGCCTAATATAAGGATTCTTGTGGTTTACAGAGGGGGTGTTCTCAGGGGAAGGAGTTAGGGAATCAGGATAGAACAGGGTTGGGGGAGGACAAAGCAAGAATGAGGTCTCTGTGAGTGGCTCACTTCTGACTGGCCCCACAGGTTCTGCCGTCCCGTGGAAAAGGGGACCAGGCTTTCAACAGCAGGCCAGTTGGTCATTGGCTCCTGCTTGTAATGTGGGGGAAGGGGGACACTTGGGGAGGTTGGGGCATGTCTGGGTCATCACCCAGCAGATGTGGCTTGTATCTGGTCAATTACAAATTTTCCTAAAAGGGGGAAACTGTGGGCCATTAGCAGCACCTGTGGATGGGGCTCTGGGAGGAGCATGAGAAAGAGTCACTCTGACAGCTTCTGGCCCACCAGCTAAGAGCTTGTTAGTTCTCCTTCTGTGTCCTCCCCCCTCACAGCTGGCAACCCCCACCCCAGGGGTCAGGAACAGGGGGTGAGAGATGAGTGAGGAAGAGGGCGAGGAGGTGATCTTCTCCACACACACCACTCAGACACTACGTACACTACACACACACATCACACCACACCACACACACGCCACACACACACTACACAGACATATACCACACACACACACCACACCACACCACACACACACACCCCACACACACCATACACACAGTACACACACATACACCACACCACACCACACACATGCCACACACACACTACACAGACATACACCACACATACACACACATACACCACACCACACCACACATAGACACACACACATCACACCACACACACACACATACACACACACACCACACATAGACACACACACATCACACCATACCACACGCACTCTACACACACATACACACCATACTGTACCATACCACACACACACCATACACACACCACACACGCACCACACACACACTACACATACATACACCACACACACACACCACACCACACACACATACACACAGTACACACATATGCACCACACACACACCCCACACACACACCATACACACAGTACACACACATGCACCACACACACACCATACCATACATGCACCATACACACACTACACAGACATACACCACACACACACACACACACACCACACACACCATACACACAGTACACACACATGCACCACACACACACCATACCATACATGCACCATACACACACTACACAGACATACACCACATACACACTACACACACATATACCACACACACACACCACACACACCATACACACAGTACACACACATGCACCACACACACCACACCACACCATACACACATGCACCATATACACAGTACACACACATACACACCATATTGTACCATAACACACACACCATACACGCACAACACACACACTACACATACATACACACACCACACACACACACACACCACACCACACCACACATGCACCATGCACACGCTACACACACATACACACCCTACACACACATACACACCATACTGTGCCATAACACACACACACCATACACACACACACCATACACACACCACACACGCACCACACACACTACACATACATACACCACACACACACACACACCACACCATGCATGCACCATACACACACCATGCCAGACATGCACCATACGCACACCACACACACACACACACCACACGCACACACACACCACACCACACACACAACCACACACACACACACACACCCCATACACACCATACATGCACCATACACACACTATACACACATACACCACACACACACACACACCACACATGCACCACACACACACTACACATACATGCACCACACACACACACACCACACCATGCATGCACCATACACACACCATGCCAGACATGCACCATACGCACACCATACACACACACACACACCACATGCACACACACCACACCACCCACACACACACACACCATACATGCACCATACACACTACACACACATACACCACACACACATACACACACACCATACACACACCACACATGCACCACACACACACTACACATACATACACCACACACACACACACACACACACACCACACCATACACACACCACACATGCACCACATACGCACCATACACACACCACACACACACCACACACACACTACACAGACATACACCACACACACACACACACCCCACACACACCATACACACACTACACATACATACACACCATACTGTACCATACCACACACACACCATACACACACCACACATGCACCACACACACACTACACATACATACACCACACACACACTACACATACATACACCACACACAGACACACACACACCCCACACACACCATACACACAGTACACACACATACACCACACACACCATACACACACCACACATGCACCACACACACACCATACCATACATGCACCATACACACACTACACAGACACACACCACATACACACTACACGCACATACACCACACACACACACACACACACCACACCATACACACAGTACACACACATACACCACACACACATACCACCACACCATACTATACCACACCACATACACACTACACACACCACACATGCACCACACACACACTACACAGACATACACCACACACACCACACCACACCACACACACAGTACACACACACACATCACACACATCATACTACACCACACCACATACACACTATACCACACACACACTGTACCACACACACTATACCCACATACACCATACCAGGCACACACACACTATACATACCACATACACACTACATCACACACACTATATATACCACATACACACTACATCACACACACTATACCACGCACACTACACACACACACACCACACAACACATACACACTATGCACCACATCACACACATATACACACTTCCTTTCCGAAAGGCAAAAGACCCTGTAATAGGGCCTCCCTAGAGGTGGGGGAGAAATCGTAACTTTGAGTGAAACTGAAAGTTTTGATTACTGCATAGAACTGAACAAAATTTCATAGAAATAAAACATCCATATAGAAAAGGCTCCTATCAGAAGCCTACAGCTCAATGAGTTTTCACAGAACACACCTGTGTAACAATCCCCAAAATTTTAGACACAAAAGCACCAGCCACCCAGCGGCTCCCTTTCGGTCACTTCCCTCCTGTGTCCATCACAAGGGAAACACTACAGCATTCTTCCAACAACACGGATTCATTTAACCATGTTGATGAAACCTGGGATTTTGACCTAGCTGGAGTTTGAGGTTTATAACAAATGTCATCAATCTCCAACTGATCTCACACATCCAGCTTCAATTCTCATTACCATAGGGTGAAGGAGGGTAGGTTTTCATAATAAAACTAGATAAGAACCAGATTTTTATCTCCTTGATTATCGTGGGGAAAGAGGAAAAAGAAAAACAGGATTTTTTTTTTCTAGGTTTCTTCCCACCCCATTCCACCTACCCTCCCAGCTTCCCAAGGGAACACACAAAATAATCTGATTCCCCCACTCAGAGACCAGCCTGGGCCAGAAGGCATCCCCTCGGGGCACGTGTGTGTGTCCTCGTGTGTATGTGGGGCATACAAGCCATTGCTGAACTATGCGGGACTTGAGCTCTTAGGTCCCTGGATGGGCCTCTGGAAAGCAAGCCCAGCTTTTGTTGTTCCTTCCCATATTTTTGTCCAGTCAGTTGTTTCCCTGAGAGAGCGAGGGATGTTAGGAAATCAAGTTGCTGCAAAAGTCCTTTGTTTGGGGGAATTTTCACCCAACGTGTTATTTTCTAATTGGTGCTATTTGCTGTGGTCCTCCTGCCTGACTGTCTGCATTGAGACAAGATTATAATTATAAACAGAGGAGCAGCATTTCCATTGAAACTCATCATGTGGTTTCCCTGACTCATCCTAATGAACTATGCACCCCTCAAAGGGAAGGGATTTTTTTCCCCTGAAGAAAGTACTATGATAATGACCTTAGTTGACATCAGAATGACCAGATGCACTTGTTATTCAATTTTTTTTAATATTGTATTAAAAGACAGAAGAGGTGATGCCAAATGGTGTTTGTCTATATGCTGTGGATATACCTGTGTACTTTACATGAGACCTTTATTTTTTTAGTAATAGTATTTTAAATTAATTAATTCATTTTATTTTTGGCTATGCTGAGTCTTCATTGCTGCACACAGGCCTTCTCTAACTGAGGCAAGTGGAGGCTAATATTTGCTTCAGTGTGTGGGCTCCTCATTGTGCTCACTTCTCCATGGACACTAAGGTGCTTGGGCTTCAGTAGTTGTGGCACACAGGCTTAGCTGCTCCACAGCATGTGGAATCTTTCTGGACCAGGGATTGAACCCATGTCCCCTGCATTGGCAGGCAGATTCCTATCCACTGTACCACTGGAGATGTCGAGACCTTTATTTTGTAAATTGTACCAATATTGTATGACCATGCAGCCTTACCAAAATGACTCAAATGTTTTCTTCAGAGGAGACTACTTTTTATGCCAATGGAATATGACCACTGGACAAGTTAAGCAGAATAAAAATGAATTAAATAAGAGAATCCTTGAAAATCTCGCTTTCATGATATGGGAAAGCGGCTGAAAAAGCTATGACTTGGGGAGGAAGCAGTTTACCCTGCGCAGCTCAAGTGAAAGTGAAGGATCCCCAAAGTTTGGGAAGGACCCCACAGCCTTTGGGTTCTTATAGTACAACTCATGGGGGCCATTCATGACAAGGTGAGTTTCCACTTAAAGGCCCTGCTGGCTGCCTTCCACTCATTAAAGAGTCCACTGCATCCTGTTGTGGGGAGAGAAACACATCTCCTGCTTCGCATGCCCTGGTGACATTCTGAGAAGTCAGAGACTCCTGGAAGGTCAGACTGAGGAAGGACCTTGAGAGAGATAAACCTGGACACATTGCAGAGGGAAGTAGGGTGCTCTTCAGAGATGGCACCAAGACCATCATAAACCTGGATGAGCCAGGCCGATCAGTGGGGATCATTCTAGAGATATTCGCTCCAGTGTCTGGTCCCAGACCTATTGAATCAGATACTGCGGATGGGTGAGTGGGGCAGAGGACAGCAGGCCCCTGTGATTCCGATGTGTACTCATATTTGGAAATCAGTGATTCTCATGAAAAGCCTTTATTTCAGAGTTTAGGATAATAGGATTCAGGAAAATGAGTTCCTTGCTGGGGATCACCAAATGGTTAGTGACAAGTGTGTCCACGTGGTGTGTTCAGTGTTCTTCCCATGCTGTGTCCCAAACACTGGCTTGCCTTCTGGATGCTTCTCTTGCCTTGGTCTCTCACTTTCAAAAGGCTGCCAGCTCTGCCATGGGAACAGGGAATTCTGCTTCTCTGAACCTCATTGTCCTCATCTATAAAAGAAGGGTGTGTGTGTGTGTGTGTGTGTGTGTGTGTGTGTGTGCGTGCGCACCCAGTCACTCAGCCATGTCCAACTCGTTGTAACCCCATGGATTGTAGTCTGCCAGGCTTCTCTGTCCATGGGATTTTCCATGCAAGAATACTGGAGTGGGTTGTCAGTTCAACTTCAGATCTTCCTAACCCAAGGACTGGACCTGCGTCTCTTATATCTCCTCCATTGGAAGATGGATTCTTTACCATTGCACCCCCTGGAATACCGCTGCTGCTAAGTCACGTCAGTCGTGTCTGACTGTGCAACCCCATTGACGGCAGCCCACCAGGCTCTGCCATCCCTTGGATTCTCCAGGCAAGAACACTGGAGTGGGCTGCCATTTCCTTCTCCAATGCATCAAAGTGAAAAGTGAAAATGAAGTTGCTCAGTAGTGTCCGACTCTTAGCGATCCCATGGACTGCAGCCTACCAGGCTCCTCCGTCCATGGGAGTTTCCAGGCAAGAGTACTGGAATACTACTCAGCCATAAAAAGAACAAAATAATGACATTTTGCAACAATGTGAATGCACCTAGAAGTTATGATACTAAGTGAATTCAGGCAGAGAAAAATACCATAGGATATCACTAAAATGTAGAATCTAAAATACAACACAAAGTTAACTGTGAAACAGAAAGAGACTCACAGACACAGAGAATAGAGTTGTAGTTGCCAAAGTGGGGCAGATGGATGGATTAGGAGCTTGAGATTAGCAGATGCAAACTATTACGTATAAAATGGATAAACAACAAGGTCCTATTATATAGCACAGGGAACTATATTCAATATAAGAACTGCCAAATGCTAATTTTAAAAAATCATTAGGAAGAGTTTTGAAACTGTAAAAAGCAGAATACCTAGTAGGTAGGACTCATTATTATTTATACTGTGAAACTAACTTGTTCAAACTATATAGGAATCTAAGAAAGAAAAGAGAAAAAAAAATCTGTGTATTAGTGGGCAAGAGCCTTTAAAATATTCAACCTTCTCAAAATGTGATGAAAGCAGGCCTTTTGGTGATTATTAAAATAAGCTTTGGATGAAACTGGGCCTTGGACCCACTGAATTTGCCATTTAGCTGATCATCATTTTCTTTTTCCCTCTCTCACACCTACCTTCAGGCTGCTTTGCTTAGCTGTGACATCGTTGAAAGTTTTCATGATGGTTGAGGCTTGCTATAATGGTACATCCACCCAAGACTTTCCCACTCATGCTGTGAACCCCCTGAAATGAAGACCACTTTCTCAATTCATGAGAAAACTACCAGCCCCTCACGTATTGAATAGTATTCCATGAGAGATTGATAATAGGTGATCCTAGAAACATAGGACTGGAAGAAACCTCAGCGGTCCATTCATTCAACCATTGAACAATATTTATTGAGCACCCATGATATGCCAGTCACTGTTCTAAGCTCTAAGGTTATAAGCAGTGAGCAAAAAATAGTCATCCCTCCCCTCTAATGCTCAGTTTCTATTAGGTAAGAGTAAATCTATAAATAAGCATCTTAGTCAGTTCAGGCTGCTATAACGAAATGCCACAGACCAGATGGTTTCAACAACAGACTGAATTCTCACAGCTCTGGAGGCTGGAAGTCCAAGATCAAAATGCCTCAGACATGGTTCCTGCTGAGAGCTCCTTCCTGGCTTGTTTTGTCCTCACATGGCCTCTCCTTGGTCAGAGGGGGTGGGGAGGGGTGGGTGGAAGAAGAATGAGGGGCAAGGAAGAGAGGGAAAGGAAAGTGAAGGAGGGAGGGGGAAAGAGAGGGAAGAAGTAAGAGGAAAAGGGGAGGCTGTTAAAGACACCCACTTTGGTCTCTCTTCCTCTTCTTATAAGGGCACTAATCCCTACAGGAGGGCCCCACCCTCATGACCTCATCTAAACCTCTGTGTGTGTCTGTGTTTTAGTCACTCAGTTGTGTCTGACTCTTGCAATCCCATGGACCGTAACCCTCCAGGCTCCTCTGTCCATGGAATTCTCCAGACAAGAATACTAGAGTGGGTAGCCATTCCCTTCTCCAGGGGATCTTCCTGACCCAGCAATGGAAACTGGGTCTCCTGCATTGCAGGCAGATTCTTTACCATCTGAGCCACCACGGGAAACCCCATCTAAACCTGCTGCTGCTGCTGCTGCTGCTACTAAGTCATGTCCAACTCTGTGCGACCCCATAGATGGCAGCCTACCAGGCTCCTCTTTCCATGGGATCTCCCAGGCAAGAGTACTGGACTGGGGTACCATTGCCTTCTGCTCATCTAAACCTAGTTAGTTCAGTCACTCAGTCGTGTCCAACTCTTTGTGACCCCATGAATCGCAGCATGCCAGGCCTCCCTGTCCATCACCAACTCCTGGAGTTCATTCAGACTCACGTCCATTGAGTCAGTGATGCCATCCAGGCATCTCATCCTCTGTCGTCCCCTTCTCCTCCTGCCCCCAGTCCCTCCCAGCATCAGAGTCTTTTCCAATGAGTCAACTCTTCGCATGAGGTGGCCAAAAGACTGGAGCTTCAGCTTTAGCATCATTCCTTCCCAAAGAAATCCCAGGGCTGATCTCCTTCAGAATGGACTGGTTGGATCTCCTTGCAGTCCAAGGGACTCTCAAGAGTCTTCTCCAACACCACAATTCAAATGCATCAATTCTTCGGTGCCTAGCCTTCTTCACAGTCCAACTCTCACATCCATACATGACCACAGGAAAAACCATAGCCTTGACTAGACAGACCTTAGTCGGCAAAGTAATATCTCTGCTTTGGAATATGCTATCTAGGTTGGTCATAACTTTCCTTCCAAGGACTAAGCGTCTTTTAATTTCATGGCTGCAGTCACCATCTGCAGTGATTTTGGAGCCCAAAAAAATAAAGCCTGACACTGTTTCCACTGTTTCCCCATCTATTTCCCATGAAGTGATAGGACCGGATGCCATGATGTTCGTTTTCTGAATGTTGAGCTTTAAGCCAACTTTTTCGCTCTTCTCTTTCACTTTTATCAAGAGGCTTTTTAGCTCCTCTTCACTTTCTGCCATAAGGGTGGTGTCATCTGCATATCTGAGGTTATTGATATTTCTCCAAGCAATCTTGATTCCAGCTTGTGTTTCTTCCAGTCCAGCGTTTCTCATGACGTACTCTGCATATAAGTTAAATAAGCAGGGTGACAATATACAGCCTTGACGTACTCCTTTTCCTATTTGGAACCGGTCCATTGTTCCATGTCCAGTTCTAACTGTTGCTTTCTGACCTGCATACAGATTTCTCAAGAGGCAGGTTAGGTGGTCTGGTATTCTCATCTCTCTCAGAATTTTCCACAGTTGATTGTGATCCACACAGTCAAAGGCTTTGGCATAGTCAATAAAGCAGAAATAGATGTTTTTCCACCTCCAAATACCATCACCTTGGGGATTAGGGCTTCAACATATAAATTTGGGGGCAATAAGAATATTCAGCCCCAAACAGTAAGTAAACAAACAAGTCCATACTTAAGTGAGGCATCAGGTAATGCTAAGTGCTGTGAAGTAAAGTGCAGCAGGTCGGGGGTCAGAGAGTGGGAGAAGGGCAAGCACACTCAGGGAACCTCTGAGGAGGGAACATTTGAGTGGAATCTGAGGAGTGACTCACATGTGGGGTGAGGAGCGAGGCCCACTGCAATTTCACAGGCCCAGGTGAAGAGCAGGAGTTGGAGTCAATTCTTCAAACCAGAGAATGTCCCTGGGGGATTCTGATGCAGGAGGTGTCCCAGGTCTGACTCATAGTTAACAGTATTCCTTTAGCCCTTGGCCAGAAAAGTATGGTAGAGAAGCAGTGTGGAAGCAGAAAATCAGTTGGGAGACTAAGGGGGTGATGGGTTATGGTGGCTTGGATGTGGGCAGAGGCCATGGGGATGACACACTCAGATATAGTCACTTGCAGTTTGAAGGAAGCACTGAGTTAATCTGCAGAGAGCCTCCAGTGACGCTCACCTGTGTTCCTGAAACCTGGGGCTCCTAGGAAGAGCTGGAGGCTGCGAAGGAGGCAGGCAGGGGAGTTAAGCATCTCCAGCACCCCCTGCTGGTTTCCACCGCAACTGCTGAGCTTTACCTGTTTAACACGCGTCAGTTCAGTTCAGTGCACTCGCTTAGTCCTGTCCGACTCTTTGCGACCCACTGGACTGCAGCACGCCAGGCTTCCCTGTCCATCACCAACTCCTGGAGCTTACTCAAACTCTTGTCCATCAAGTCGGTGATGCCATCCAACCATCTCCGCCTTTGTCATCCCCTTTTCCTCCCACCTTCAACCTTTCTCAAGCATCAAGGTCTTTTCAAATGAGTCAGTTCTTCGCATCAGGCGGCCAAAGTATTAGACTTCCAGCTTCAGCATCAGTCCTTCCAATGAATATTCAGGACTGATTTGCTTTAGGATGGACTAGTTTGATATCCTTGCAGTCCAAGTGACTCTCAAGAGTCTTCTCCAACACCACAGTTCAAAAGCATCAGATTTTTGGCAATGAGCTTTCTTTGTAGTTCAACTCTCACATCCATACATGACACATGGGGGAGGTCAATTGAAACTACCCCCTTCTCCTGTATCACAACGTCATTTGCAGTAATAATCATGAATGAAAAGAACACCAATTATGACCAGAAAAGAAATACAGTGTAAATTTGCTTTCATTAAATTTCATATGCCTATATAACCATACCATTAAACAGAAAAATAAATGAAAAATATGAGAGAAAATAAATATTATGGTACAAAAAGGGGAGGAAAGAACAATTGTTTATTCAATAGCTTGATACTTACCTAACAGTTTTGAAATGTGATTCTCTGGTTATAGTGTTATAATAATATTTTATCTCAATGACTCCCCATTAACTAATAAGCAATCTGTAATAAAACTGAAGTGTCTCAAAGGGTGCAATTTAGACAACTATGAAATCATAATGCTGATGAATGTTATTTCCCTGCTTTGTTCTTCAGTTTTAACTCGGTTTTGACTTTGGTTTTAACAGAAGAACTATCCCCCAAAAAAATTTACAACAGCAGTACATTAATTTCAGTAAAACAACTAACAGTTGTTTTAGAAAGGAATACGTTTAAATCTTACAGATATTCCATTTCAGACTATTTCATGTCTGAACTAAATTTGTATTTCTATAAACACAAAGAAATAAGCACATTTATACATATTACACTTTTATAGTTTATACTGTTTCATCATTTTAAATGCTTAAGTAAGTACAAACTCCAAGTGATTACAAAAAAAGAATCAAAGCAATTTTGATTCCTTTTTCCTTCTCTGTGCTCACTCTGCTGTCATTGTTTAGTTTGAAATTTCTGTTTAAAAGCAGGAAAATGCGGCACATCTCATGGGACTGGTGACAGAAAATGCATCCAGAGCCCTCAAAGGATGTCAAACAATGACGAATTCACCCTCCAAACAGTCAGCTGAGTCTCCAGTTGTGAGCAGTGAGTGTATAACCATGAGCGTTTAGAATAAACTACCATGTAAATTACAATGTTTATAACAGGGTAATTAATGAGCTATCCTATTTAAGTTTACATATTATGAAAACTCACCAGCAACTGCAAAGTTTCTTGGAACTTAGACCAACAAAACATTTTTTTTGTGAAGGAGTATTTTATCACTGACTGGTAAAAAAAATAATTTTAGTTGGTTTTATTGGAGTTTTATATTTTCTACAGACGATGCATCATCTTATTGCCTGAATCTAAGGTGCAAGTCTCCCATTGTTTGTTTAGCCCTGAATATGCCACCAGTGCCAATAAGGTTGCATTTGTGTTTCCCCAGGCATAGAGGGTCAGGAAACATCCACGTATCCTGGTACCCTCATTGTCCAGGTGTGGAAGCTGAGGTCAGGTGGGCACGTGTGACTTCTGCAGGTAAGAGACACAGGTAAGGCAGAAGGAAATGAGAGGGAGAGTCTCCAGGCTTCTCTTGTCAGGCTGTAAGCTAAAGAGGCTCACAGGGACACAATTTGAAGTGCAGTACATCCTGTTCAAGTGAACAGACATCTCAGAAGTTCCCCTGGAGCAAGGCAATGATGGAAAAGGAGGATCTGGGCATGGAGGGGTGTCAGTGGACAAGTGGGCAACACAGCTCCCACCTGAAGGCAGGTGGGAACTGAGCTCTGGCCAGAAGTTGCCATGCAGGAACATGAGCAAGCAATGCCAAGCCTCCTTTGCCTAGAGAGGCCAGAGAATGTCCTCAGCTCCTTGGGCACGAAATCTTTTTTAAAAAAAAATTTTTTTTTATCTTATGATTAATTGGAGGATAATTACTCTACAATATTGTGATGGCTTTGGCCACATATCAGCATAACTCAGCCATAGCTATACATACACTGCCCCCTTCTAAACCACCCTCCCCCTTCGCTCCCCATCCCACCTCTGTTTTTCTTTTGGCCACACCATGAGGCACGTGAGATCTTAGTTCCCCAACAAGGAAGAACTTAGTTTGTTGTAGCCACACACTCCGGGAAACAAACTCACTCAGAAGGACAATGCAGATGGTGGAATGCAGTTTATTACACCAGCGGGCCCAAGGCAGAGTCTCATCTTAGCCAAGGACCCCGACCGACTTTTATGAAAACCTTTTATACCTTAAGTGTACTGCTCAAGCCCACATCCCCAAATTCCTTAAACCTAGCCTGGGAAACGTTAAAGGGAGATACAATCGGGTTACAGCCATGATTCATAATCAGAAGGGTCAGCAGGTTATAAACTGTAGCCTACACCTCTGGGTGCCGTAAAGATTACAAAGGTGATTGACTACATAGGGGATTATTACATTCTTTTTGGCGACGGAAAAACTTGGTATGGAATCTGGTGTTTATCAGTCCAGGAGGCCAGTTCAGCCATAGGTATGTTATCCCCATGGCTACCAGGCACGTAGTCCAGAGCTCACTGAAGGTGCAAGATAGAATTTCCTTCTTTTTCAAGGTGGAGTCAGCTCGGCCTGTTCCTTTCCTCCCTCCAAGTTCACCCCCTGCACTGGAAAGGTGGATTCCTAACCACTGGGCTGCCAGGGAGGTCCCTGAAACCTCTCACAATTTATATTTTGGCAACTAATCCAAATTACTTAAAGGAAAATAAAAAGGAAGGAAGAAAGAGAGGAAGGATGGGAGGGAGGAAGCACAGAAGGGAAACAAGGAACCAAGGAGAAGAGGAAGGGAAGAGAGAGAAAGCCAGACTCTGAAGCCTGCCACCTCTCCCTCAGGGCTGGCCAGTTACTGCCTGCTCTTGGCCTCTGTGCTGTTGCTTTGGCCAATAGAGCCTCATCCTCAGCACCCGTGTTAAAGAGTTCCAGATTGGCATTTTCTCTTAGAGGTAGTTATATTAGCCTTTACTTTCTGTGAAACCCCTTGGGTAGTGGAGGGGTAAGGCCTCTGTCCCCCACCGCTGCTAATATTTGGAGCCCCTGGACTTCCCTGGTGGCTCAGACAGTAAAGCATCTGCAATCTGAGAGACCCAGGTTCGATCCCTGGGTCAGGAAGACCCCCTGGAGAAGGAAATGGCAGCCCACTCCAGTACTCTTTCCTGGAAAATCCCATGGACAGAGGAGCCTGGTGGGCTACAGTCCATGGGGTCGCAGAGTCGGACACAACTGAGCGACTTCATTTCACTTCAGGCCAAGGGTCCCCAGCCCCCAGGCCACAGACTATTGGCAGTCTGTTAGCAACTGTGCTGCACAGCAGGACGTGAGCAGAGGGCAAGCAAGTGAAGCTTCATCTGCATTTACAGCCGCTCCCCATTACCTCCTGAGCAGGAAAACAAGCTCAAGGCTCCCACTGATTCTGCGTTATGATGAGCTATATAATTATTTCATTATATATCACAATGTAATAATAAAGTGTACAATAAATGTAATGTGCTTGAGTCATCCCGAAACCATCCCCTCCACCCCTCGTCTGAGAAAAAATTTTCTTCCAGGAAACCAGTCCCTGGTGCCAAAAAGGTTAGGGCTTTAGGTCAATGCTGGCCCTTTGGCTCCACATGTAGGAACAAGACGGATCCCCTTCCTGTCCAGGGAGAGGCTTGCCATCCTGGGCAGCACTGTGCTTTCTGCCCCTGCTCCTGCCCTCTACCCCTGCTGCAGATGGAGCTCACATCACAGCCTGGCCAGGGAGCTAAGAGGCCAGGTTCAAGGGCCACTGTGGGCTGCCAAAAGAAATTTCCCTTCCTTAACTGGTCAGGAGCAGACAAGCGGCACAGAGCTCATGTAACATTTTCACCATGTGCGATTTTGAAAGAACCCTGTTCCACAGAGAAAACCTTTCAAAGACTTTTCTTTGTAAACAGACCTGATGATAAAGACATGCTAAGTCCTAGAGCCCAGAGGCTGTCAAGGGTTTTACATAATACCAATTTCGTCTTATCTCCTGGGCACTGTGAACTTGAACATAAGCTAAAGCTAAGTGCTAAATTTATTAGACATATGTCAGCATCTGTCTGTCACAAACGGGAGAAACTCCCTACCAACTGAGGCCACTCTCTGGTAAAAAGATTGAAAATCATCTGGAACATTTTCTGAGAATATTTTTTTAAAAAAATGGCTTGGGTTACACAGGTTTTGGTTTCTCTGCTTTTACCCAGCAGAAGAAAAATGCAGAAGTGTAGCTATTGATCATCTAAAATTTGCTTTAAAAAATAAACTCACACACACACACACACACACACACACACACACACACACACACACACACATACCCCACACGTCCAAAGAAAAAGACCAGGTGAATAAATATCCAAATGTTTTGCAACAGTTATCTTCAAGTGATGGAATAAAGCATAATTTATTTTTCGTTTTGTATAATTCAATTTTGTATACCTGAGAAGTGCTGTGATGAATATTTATCATTTTGGTCATAAGGAAAAATCAAGTTTGCCAAGATTGCTATAACAGAGTACTACAAACCAGATGATTTAAAATAGCAGAAATGTATTCTTTCACAGTCCTGGAAGCCATGTTTCAAACCAAGGTATTAATGAGACTGGTTCCTCCTGGAGCATCTGAGCCATTCTATGTATCTCTCCCAGCTACTGCTGGTTGCAGGCAATCCGTGTTGTTTTTTGACATATAGAGATATCACTCCAATCTCTGACACATTCACATTCTCAGGCATTCTCCCTGTGTGCACATCTGTGTCTTCCCATGCCCTTACTATGAGTGAACCAATCTTTGGGTTTAGGGCCCACCTTCATCTACTCTAGTCTAAATTCATCTGCAAAGATCTATTTGAACTCTGAGGTTCTGGGTGGACATCAATTTTAGGGGGACACTATTCAACCCAGTATACATAGCAACAAAGTGGATTAATCCCCCCTGAAGAGACTCAGGTCCCCATTGATCCTTGGGCATGGATGCAAGCTCAGTCATGTCCAATTCTGTGCAACCCCATGGATGGACTGTAGCCCGTCAGGCTCCTCTGTCCATGGGATTCTCCAGGCAAGAATACTGGAGTGGATTGCCATTTACTTCTCCAGGAGATCTTTCCAACCCAAGGACCAAACCCACATCTCCTTCATCTCCTGCCTCGGCAGGAGGATTCTTTACCCACTACCACCACCTGGGAAGTCATTCCCCACCATTGACCCTATTAAGATTTAATTCTTGAGAAGTGGGGCTTTGGCTACACAAATTGCACAGCCTCTCTCTCAGTCAGTCTCTGAGCTGAGAAGTAGGGCCATAGCCAGAGCAAAAGGTGTCACTCACAACACAGTCCAGCAGGACAAATCTGGGACCAGTCCCACCCCTGGGCCACTGAGCCCTGACAGGGCAGCTAGCGATGGTGAGAAGCCTGACAATCACACGTGCCCGCAATGCATCTCACTCAGATGACGCAGTATAGTGTCATAAGTGTGTATAGGTGTCATTGGGCTTCCCAAGTGGCGCAGTAGTAAAGAATCCTCCTGCAATGCAGGAGATGTGGGTTCAGTCCCTGGATTGGGAAGATCCCCTGGAGAAGGAAATGGCAACACACTCCAGTATTCTTGCCTGGAAAATCCCGTGGACAAAGAAGCCTGGCAGGCTACAGTCCATGGGGTCACAAAAAAGTCAGACCCAACTGAACATTCATGGGCATGTAGGTGTTATGAAGGATTAGAAATTGCAAACCTGTTTTAAAGTATTACTATCAACATATATTTTCTTCATCAGTGGGTCTTAAAAGTAGAACTACTGTTATATATGAGTCTGTGAAATATCTAATGATAAAAATATTCTTTGTACTCCAAAAGGTTTAGAATCACCATCCTACACTTTTTTCTATAGCAGGTGAAGAGAAGTTATTGCCATAGTGTATTATATATTATGTAATGAGTACTGTGCACAATCCTTTAAAACTGTTATTTTTCTAGTCTTCAAAATAAAACCATGAGGCAATCATCTCATTTTTCAGGTGAGGAAACTGAGGCTGAGAGCGGCTAGACAGTTACATAGAGGTTGAAACTACCTAACTAGGTAAGGGTAGAGGTGGGATTTGAACTTGAAGGTAAATGTTTCTAAGGCTATGAGTGGTGTAAATCTTTCAGGGGCTCTGTTGATATGAGTCATTAGGTACTCTTTTTAGCTCTGGATGGAACATCAGAAACCTCCATCCTAGAGCCACGTTGCCATGGTTCTGAACAGAGTAACTCTCCCTGAGAGATACATTAGGGGTAGTCTCCAGGAGGGACCCTCTAACAGCTTCAGTTAACACATTCCTTTTTAATGATCAGACACACAGAGAACACAGTCCACTGTACCTCTTTGGGCCCAGGCCTCAGTGACGCATTCCTGCAGAGCTAAGGAACAGGAAAAGAGCAGCTTCTGCTAAAGAACCAACACATTAATATTTTCTCGTTAGAGACAAAAGGAACTGGATTTGCCTGGATTTCCATCATCTCTACTCACGTCTGTCAGCTCAATTACAGTAACGATGGCTTGATGTCCTTATGCTCTGTGATCCTGTCCGCCAGCTCCTGCCCCTGGACTTGACCCATTTTTCTTATTTACATCTTTTCTGTCTCAATTTTTATTTGAATTCATAATTTTCTCTTGTGTTGGCCTTTTTTCTGGAAATCCACCCTTTCTCCAAAGTTTGTTTCATTAGTGTGGCTCTTGCACAGGAAATGGAAGGGGATCCAGTGTGGAGTTAGCAGCCTGTTCCATCTGCTCCCGCCAGCTCTGGCTTCTTTACCATGGTCTCCCCAATTGGCCAAATTTCACATGAACCTTCGGTCCACCTGGAACTTCATGCAGCAGACTCAGTCTGCTGACTCCTTGCCTTACTCAGTGCTCCCATCTTGAAGATTCCTCTGACCCAAGTCCTGTGTTAGATCTCTGTCTTCGAGTGAGTTAATTAACCAGGCAAAAAGATTTAATTGCCAAATGAGTTTATGAATATCCCCCTCAGGTAACCTCAATCTAAAAGAGAAGAACTACTAGTTTCAACAAAGGTTCAAGGTTTATCTAAAACTACATTTAATTTATGTAAGGAAAAGTAGAGTCAGACTACCGATTTTGTCAGTTTAACAATTCGAAGCTGAGGGCTGAAGCCCACTCAGTTGTATGCTTTCTCAAACCTAAAGCCAGACCCCAAAACACATGTTAATATACACTTCAGATCCTTTATTCAGTCAAAATGAAGATATTGGGACTTCCCTGGTGGGCCAATGGTTAAGAACCCACCTTGCCGTCCAGGAAACACAGGTTCAATCCCTGATCAGGGAACTAAGATCCCACATGTCCCAGAGCAACTAAGCCCATGCACTGCAACTACTGAGCTCACACACCACAACTAGAGAGTCCTTGCACCACAACCAAAGACCCTGCATGACTCAAGGAAGATCCCATGTGTCACATCCCATGTGACCCAACACAGCCAAATAAAATTGTTTTTTAATGTTCTAAAATGCAAGACCATATAAAGCTGTAGAAGACCGTAAGACCCTGACTCCAATCCCAATTCAACAAGTGTATTGCCCGCAAGTGTATTCCAATTTGACTACAACTATATTCCCTGTGTGCCACGTGCTCAGACATTTTATTTTAATTAATCTTCCAGCCCAGAACCATCTGGAGTGGAAACAAGCTAACAGCTTCTGCTCTGCTCCAGGCCTGTGACCTTCTGTCCCGGAACCAGAAGGAAGAGGAGTTGGTGACATCTAAGAAAACACCCAAGACAGTCCACCATGTTGGCTGATAGCCTGGCCTCCCTTATTCGTCAAAACCTGGCCTGGCAAGGTTAGGATGGCCTGGCATTGAAAGAAGCTCCTCAGAAGACCACTTGCTATGAATGGAGGTCAAGGAGAGTAACAAGGCTCCCTGGGCACCAGAGTAGACACACTGCACCAACCTGAACAGGTTTGCACTGTGCCTGGAACCATCAGATGAGATAAAGGCTTCTCTGGTGGCTCAGATGGTAAAGCGTCTACCTGCAATGTGGAAGACCAGGGTTCGATCCCTGGGTTGGGAAGATCCCCTGGAGAAGGAAATGGCAACCCACTCCAGTATTCTTGTCTGGAAAATTCCATGGGCTGAGGAGCCTGGTAGGCTACAGTTTATGGGTTTGCAAAAAGTCGGACACAACTGAGCAACTTCACTTGGAACCATTAGATGAGATGAAGGCACTGCAACATGGGAATTAGGAAACGGAAAGTCTGTCTGTATCTGATGGGGCTCTAAACCAAGCCAGGGCAGCCATCCATGTGGTCCCTATTTTCATGGACATTATTCTCACCAACTGGTTCCATCAGTGTTTACCCTTCCTAAGAAGGAATAGAGTCATCGGCTCTCCTGCACCCAATAAGAACATGCAAGACAGTTGCAAAGTCCCTGGTATTTATCCCCTAGGGTCACTGAGGTCCTTAGCCCACTGTATTAGACAGAATCACTTGCACACAAGTCTAATCAGTGGTTGCACACCACTGATTTGCATGGACATGGCAAAACTATGCAATATGTTATCTTGCTACTCTCTGACTCAAAATTCACTGCTTTACAAGGCAAGATTTACAGTACTATTAGAAAGTTACAATGCTTCACTGTGTGTCTTCATTTCTGTGAAAATATTAGGAAATGGAAGCAAACAGCCGTTGAAATAGATTTTGCAAGATGTATGAACATGGAAATACATTTAATTTTGTATCATTTGGTTGTCTAACTCAGGGGAAATAAAAAAAACCATTAGATTTGTTTTTCCTAAGAAAATGTATTTGTTCTTGATCCCAGAATTAACAGAAACTTTGGCAATAATTTTTAAAAATCCTTAGATTTTTTTTCCTAAGAAAATGTATTTGTTCTTGATCCCAGAATTAACAGAAACTTTTGCAATAATTTAACCAGAGTTTCTAACCCCGGACTCCGGGAATGCTTGAAATTATATACATGTGTGTATGTGATTTGTTAAAGGGAGAGAAGCCATGTATTTGACCAGAATCTGAAAGGGGTTTACCATTGATCTAGTGTTCCATGCCTTGAGTTTATGGATGAAAACACTGACACACAGAAAGTGAATTTACAATAGAATGTGGCAGAGTTTTGACTAAACTCTGGTATCTTGCTTTCTATGTATCATTGTTTTTAGGAAGAGTTTGAGATCTCTGTGAAAGGCTAACCACACTTCTGTATCTGACACTGTCCAGTAAGAACCCAGATAAACCTGCCTCAGTCTGGGAGCATAGAGGGACCCAGAGAAAACAGGTCTGCTTAACAGAAATGGGCTGAACCATGCAACCAAATTATTCATTATGTAAGACTTTAAGTCTAATTTCTCAGCCTCTTAACACTTGGGAAATTCTTCAAAGAGGCTAGAAAATTGGCAGAGCATCATTTATCCTCATGGGCATTTTTATTAAATTAAAAGTGGATGCATATTCACACACTGAAACCAGCAAAAGAAAGCTTCACCGTACTCTTTTGGCTGTCTGTGAAAAGTTTGCTTTCAATTTCCTGGATCCATGGTGAATTGTCCCACCTCCCTTCAGCATCTGTTACAGCTTCTAAAGGCATCAGGCACAAAAAGCAAGGGCAATTACTACACCATCACCCAGAGCATAAATAAACAGTAACAAATGATCCAGCATTCTTAAGTTGTTGATCTTGGCCCTTGTCTAGAACACATGAAGTCAAACTTGTTTTTCTTCCTTTATTAAATCATTGCACATAAACCATTTGTGTAATTAAGTCAAGAACATGAGTCTTCATTCACACCTGCCAGCCTGTGCTGCTGCTGCTAAGTCGCTTCAGTCGTGTCCTACTCTGTGCGACCCCATAGACGGCAGCCCATTAGGCTCCCCCGTCCCTGGGATTCTCCAGGCAAGAACACTGGAGAGGGTTGCCATTTCCTTCTCCAGTGCATGGAAGTGAAAAGTGAAAGTGAAGTCGCTCAGTCGTATCCGACTCTGTGCGACCCCATGGACTGCAGCCTACCAGGGTCCTCTGCCCATGGGATTTTCCAGGCAAGAGTACTGGAGTGGGTTGCCATTGCCAGCGTGTACCATTCCCAAGTTCTCAGGGTGGGAGGATCTCCGTGGATCCTTTTTCCAGTGCTCTCCTTTCAGCCAGGCTGACCTCTGAACATGTGTATCACATCAGACTACTAAAAATCCATGAAAATAATGCTTTAAAAAAATTACTAACATTCATTGTACCAAGCTACATATCAAGAAATGCACTGAGCACATTCATAAAAATTTCCGTGAATCCTAACAGTTTATGAGAGAGGTGATTTTTTATTCCCATTTTACATGGGAGAAAATAGAAATTTAGAAATTCAGAGATCATAAGCTTGCAGTTGCAGAGCTGGAATCTGAGCCAAACTTCAGAGGGACTTCTCTTTCTCATCCTGCTGCTTCGCAACACAAATAACATGAACTCCTAGGCTAGTAGTTTTCCTCAGATATGGTCTTCATTGGTAATGGTTTTCTAATTGAGAGAAAAGACAATGATACACTATAAATTAGCAGAATATATAAGAATGTAGCCATGAACTTCTAGGAAACTTTTCTGTTACAAGTCCACATTTAAAGGTCACAAATTTGGAATTCCCTGGTGGTCCAATAGTTAAGAATCTACACTTCCAGTGCAGGAGTGCAGGTCCAATCCCTGGTCAAGGGAATAAAGATCCCACACACCCCACGGCAGAGCCAAAAAAAAAATGTTTTAATAAATATATGAAATTAAATAAAGGTCACAATTTACTGAGCATTTACCATGTGTTTAATAAAACCACTGTGCTAGGTATTTTTTTCATTCATGCACTATCTCCAGCCCTTTACTTCAAGATGAGTTCACATTTTAGATGAAAGGAAACAGAGGTATATACAGGTTAAGTGACTTTCCCAAAGCCATCTAACTAGTGATGCAGGTCAGGATTTGAATCCGAGCTAGTTCCCACACTTCTCATTCTATCTATCTATGACTCATATACACTTACGAGGTCTGTTGTTTTATGTACACGATGTGAGAAGTACTAACTGCCCACCAGCTTCCTTTAGTAGAGTGCAAGGTGGGGGTGTGCCCATAGGCACTTCATCCCCTTCATGGGCAGCATACCTGTGTGGAGCCAGAGAGGATGTGAAAAGACAGACAGTACCAAGGTTTTTCTCTTTAAGGTAGTTGGTTATGGTACCAAACCTAGCTACCCAGCGTGCTCTAGGGCAAACCCCAGTCTTAAAATGGTATGTGTGATTCAAATGAGCCAACCTGTAGAAAACCCACTTTTTCAGGAACACAGTGTTGCCAATTATAAAGAACCATGGAACAGTGAAAAGAATATGGATTTTGAAGCCACATAGACTGTGTAAGTCACAACTGCTGGTAAATGCTTCATAACCAGCTCTATAGTGGCAGGGGGAAGCTCCAGTTTAGAGCATTTGTCCATTTCCATGCTACAAACACTCACAGGATGGTTCATTTCAAGATATCAAAATGAAGTTCCTGAACACACAGCTGGTATGAGACAACAGTAATTGACCCTCAAGAGCTGGTTCAGCCAGCTCTAGCACACCACTGTCAGGGGACCTTATTGTCACCCCAGTTCATAACTTCCCAGTGTAAGATTTGAAGCAAGCCCCCTAGCCTTTCTGAGGATTAATTTCCACTTCTATAAAGTAGGGGAGATAATGCTATTAATACTAGAAATGATGGTATGACTCAAGGGCTATGATCAACAGGACAAGATCATCTCTCCCCATTTCTGAGGGTGGTTGCTCACACAAAGCATCTGACACATGGAAGCCAAGGAATACTTTATTGGAAGTGAAACCTCTGCCTCTCAGCTCAGTTAGGATAGATCTGATCAGATGAGTACTATCATGCAGTCAAGGTCTGTGTCCTGTCCTATCCTATCCTCCTAGCCTAAGCCAAAAGCCACATCCCAGGATCTGCTCACCCTCTTCGCTGTTGTTTAGTCACTCAGCTGTGTCTGACTCTGTGACTCCATGGACCATAGCCTGTCAGGATCCTCTGTCCATGGGATTTTCCAGGCATGAATACTAGAGTGGGCTGCCATTTCCTTCTCCAACTCACCACTACCAATCCCATGGAGTAGAGAGACTAAAGAGAGGTGAATGACCCCCAGAGGCTTGCCCTGTGGTAAACAAGGCATAGGCTAGACCAGTGGCATGAGTTCAAGAGAGAAGCAACAACAAAGCAAGGTAAACGGGCTTCCTCACCCATCCTCTTGCCCTTGCTGCCATCCAGAAGGCGATGCAGAGGAGGAGCATCACACTGAATAACATTAAACGTGCAGCGACTCATTGTGCAGCACCCTGGCCTGATCAGCCCCCAACTCATGAGATTAGCACATGGGGGAGCGATGTCTCATTCTACCTGGGCACTTGTGCTGTGTGGCTGCTGCGAAGATAAAGTGATATTAAGCAAAGAATCAGATTTTGACCCAAGTTGTACTGCCCAGTTTTATCATCTGGCTTTCCTTTACCTGAGAAACTCTGGGTGAATTCTCACTGTTCAAAAAAAAAAAGGAAGGAAAAAGCTAAATCTACTTGTGATTACCTGCTACTCCTCCACTTCCAGCCCAATACCACATAATGAGGCTGATTTCTTACCTTGAAGAATATTCAAAAGGATGTGCTTACTGTGTGCTCAGAAGATAGAGGTAAAAATTCATTGAACATGGGCAGTATCAAGCCACTTCCCTCCAGATCTGAGTTTCAATGTTTTGGTTCTTATGTGGTTGTATAAAAGTCAGTTCCATTACTTTGTAGTAATAACTTTTATTTTTCAATATGAGTCACAATAGTTCAAAGCAGATGAACCATATTACATCAGACATGCTAAATGACATTCATTCTCCGTAAGCCAATGAGGAGTAAGAGGTTTCCTACTTTGATTTTGCCTTTAACCTTATCCTCCAGCACCTGCAGTTCCTTAAGTCTTTGATTTCCCTGTTGTGGCTTCCACAATGCAAATGTACCCAAAGATCCATCAGCTGGAAAGGAGTTTTCTGGATTTGCATATGCTAAGCTCTAATTCACTGAGGACTAGAAAGTACCAAGTCCCAGTCCTGTTCAGTGGAGCTTTAAGGGTATGGTGTATTGAGAAGCAAATGCAGAATCTGACTGACCTTCCATGTTTCTTAACTCTTCATGGCTTTCATTTCCACCAAGTGTGACAAGAGGGAAAAGACAATCTGTCTGCCTAAAATACATCTGTTAGGTAGCTAGAACAGAGATAGGAGTCCAAAATGGCAGTGGCTAAAAGACAGAAAAAGAAAGGGAAAAGCTCGAAAAAAGAGGACAAAGGGAAAATCTGTGGACCTGAGTGAGAACCTCAGGTGAAGCAAACACGCCCCTTGCCTGGCTAGCCCTAATTTGCATAGGGCAGACTCAGGGGATAGGAAACAAAACATAAAAAGAGGGAGCCAAAACAGACTGAGACTTCTCCTGTGGGACTGGCCCTCCTTAATACCTCGGGAATGGACTTTCTTTACTGAATAAAACTCCGAGCTGTAACAGAGCTGTAACACTGTTCCACCATTTTAAATCTGTTTCAGGGAGACAGCACCAAGGAAATTACACACTCTCTGGCTTATCCAAAATATCTAAGCAAGAAACCTAAAGAGAATATATCTCCCTTTTGTTATTGTTGTTTAACTACTGGGTCATGTCTGATTCTTCAGTGACCCCAGGGACTGTAGCCCATCAGACTCCCCTGTCCATGGGACTTCCCAGGGAAGAATACTGAAGTAGATTGCCATTTCCTTATCCTGAGAATCTTCCTGACCCAGAGATATAACTCACATCTCCTGCTTTGGAAGGTTGATTCTTTACCACGGAGCCACGTGGGAAGACTTATATCTCCCTTGGCACATAGAACTAATGTCACAGCCAAAGGAAACCAGGCTGTGACCTGGCCAAGGAGAGGAGAGGAAGTGAGCAGAGCCTAAGGGGAAGCCAGCCTTCTGAGATCTAGGATCTCTCCCAGGGATTATTCTCCTGTCTGTGATAGTCCCACACTGAGGTAGGTGGTCCCAGGGCTCAGAAAATTTTAGGAGTCTGAGGAATTCTAAGTGAATTGTCAACTGAAATGAACCAACTGAAGTAAATTTGAAAAGCTGCCCACCTTTTCCTGAACTTGGCATCCTGCGGGTATGCAGATGCTAAAGAAGCAGGATGGGGTGAAGTCTACACAGCAGGCAGACAAACTACCCCAAAGCCAGGGCAGAAAGCAAAGTTTCTAGGCTGTCAGATCACTCTGGTTCTGGGTCATGTTTCTAAACATGCACTGCCCAATATGGTGGTCACTAGTCATTTGTGGCCATTTACATTTACACTTAAATAAGTTAGAAGAAAATGAAAAATTCAGTTCCTCTGTTGTGCGGACACCTTTCAAGTGCTCAGTAACCACCTTAAGCTGGCAGCTACCATCTTGGAGAGTGCAAATACAGATATTCCCATCATCACAAAAGTTTTGTTGGACCGTGCTGGTCTAAAGCACAAAAATACACATGAAAGTCCAGGAACCCTCTGATCCTTTATAGAATGCTATTTCCAGACTGAAACTAAACAATTAATCAAAGCAATTAAAGATAAACAGGATTTGCTCTTCCTCTGTGGATGACCTAGAAGTATTTCAAGATATACGGGGGAAAATCCCTTAATTTCTTTTGTACATGCAGTTTCCTTTTTTATGGGGAAAAGTAAGGAAACCCACACATCATTTGACACTCAAGCATGTAACAAAACTTAGACTAGCAAATCTTTTCTTTATAAGTAGTGGAAATTTACACATAAATTAGCTCAAGGAGGCAAATTTTAAAAATCTGATCTCAACTACCTGAAAAGGAAAATTTTTAAGAAAACACAAGCAGTGTGCTAACTGCCTGCTACTGTCACAGATACCTCAAGGGCCTTGTTGGACTACTTAGGCCAATTTGAGTTCAGAAGGTACTCAAAAATATTGTTTTAGAACCTCTTCGTATATATGCACATGTAGGTTTGTGTGTTTATGTGTGCACATCAAAAGTATATTCTGTCCCTGGATCAAACCAAACTGTCAGTTGGATCAAACCAATTTTCAGTGGGAGTTAATTTCATTCATTCTAATCACACGATATTTTTTAAGAGTGAGAAGTCTCTGAGCAGGGTTTCCCTTAGATTTTCCCTTAGAAGGTGGACAGGGCAAGGCAGCCTTCCTTCTCCAGGGCTCTGCTTCCTACACCTCTGCTCTGGGCTTCTTTTTTCATTGTTTCATTTACTTTCTTTTTAATTTTGACTGTACTGGTTCTTCCTTGTAGCACAAGGGCTCATCACTGTGGTGCACCAACTTTCTCTAGTTGCATCAAGAGTTCAGCTGCCAGACAGCATGCAAGATCTTAGTTCCCAAGTTCAGTTCAGTTCAGTCACTCAGTCGTGTCCAACTCTGCAGTCCACCCAAACCCATGTCCATTGAGTCAGTGATGCCATCCAGTCATCTCATCCTCTGTCATCCCCTCCTCCTCCTCCCCACAATCCCTCACAGCATCAGTCTTTTCCAGTGAGTCAACTCTTCCCATCATGTGGTCAAAGTATTGGAGTGTCAGCTTTAGCATCAGTCCTTCCAATGAACACCCAGGACTGATCTCCTTGACGTACTCCTTTTCCTATTTGGAACCAATCTGTTGTTCCATGTCCAGTTTGAACTATTGCTTCCTGACCTGCATATAGGTTTCTCAAGAGGCAGGTCAGGTGGTCTGGTGTTCCCATCTCTTTCAGAATTTTCCACAGTTTATTATGATCCACACAGTCAAAGGCTTTGGCATAGTCGAGAAAGCAGAAATAGATGTTTTTCTGGAACTCTCTTGCTTTTTTGATGATCCAAAGGATGTCGGCCATTTGATCTCTGGTTCCTCTGCCTTTTCTAAAACCAGCTTGAACATCTGGAAGTTCATGGTTCATGTATTGCTGAAGCCTAGCTTAGAGAATTTTGAGCATTACTTTGCTAGCATGTGAGATGAGTGCAATTGTGCAGTAGTTTGAGCATTCTTTGGCATTGCCTTTCTTTGTGATTGGAATGAAAACCACTTCACACCAGTCAGAATGGCTGCGATCCAAAAATCTGCAAGCAATAAATGCTGGAGAGGGTGTGGAGAAAAGGGAACCCTCCTACACTGTTGGTGGGAATGCAAACTAGTACAGCCACTATGGAGAACAGTGTGGAGATTCCTTAAAAAATTGCAAATAGAACTACCTTATGACCCAGCAATCCCACTTCTGGGCATACACACCGAGGAAACCAGAATTGAAAGAGACACATGTACCCCAATGTTCATCGCAGCACTGTTTATAATAGCCAGGACATGGAAACAACCTAGATGTCCATCAGCAGATGAATGGATAAGAAAGCTGTGGTACATATACACAATGGAGTATTACTCAGCCGTTAAAAAGAATTCATTTGAATCAGTTCTGATGAGATGGATGAAACTGGAGCCGATTATACAGAGTGAAGTAAGCCAGAAAGAAAAACACCAATACAGTATACTAACACATATATATGGAATTTAGGAAGATGGCAATGATGACCCTGTATGCAAGACAGGGAAAGAGACACAGATGTGTATAATGGACTTTTGGACTCAGAGGGAGAGGGAGAGGGTGGGATGATTTGGGAGAATGACATTCTAACATGTATACTATCATGTGAATTGAATCGCCAGTCTATGTCTGACGCAGGATGCAGCATGCTTGGGGCTGGTGCATGGGGATGACCCAGAAAGATGTTCTGGGGAGGGAGGTGGGAGGGGGGTTCATGTTTGGGAATGCATGTAAGAATTAAAGATTTTAAAATTTAAAAAATAAAAAACTAAAAATTAAAAAAAAAAAAAAAGAAAACTGTCCTGTGGCCACTGCTGAGTTTTCCAAATTTGTTGGCATATTGAGTGCAGCACTTTCATAGCATCATCTTTCAGGATTTGAAATAGATCAACTGGGATTCCATCACATCTGCTAGCTTTGTTCATAGTGATGCTTTCTAAGGCCCACTTGACTTCACCTTCCAGGATGTCTGGCTCTAGGTGAGTGATCACACCATCGTGATTATCTTGGTCATGAAGATCTTTTTTGTACAGTTCTGTGTTTTCTTGCCACCTCTTCTTAATATCTTCTGCTTCTGTTAGGTAGTTCCCAAACCAGGGACTAAACCTGCATCCCCTGTATTACCAGGCAGATTCTTAACCACTAGACCACAAAGGTGGTCTCCCACTCTGAGCTTCTTAATGATCCCAGGGTGCTGGAGTCCGAAACTACGTCTGTAAATATAACTATTCTCATGAGCATGTGACTGATCTCTCAGTGAAAAGGGGAAACGCTAAAGGTCTACCACATCTGGCTTTATAGTAATGGATGGTAGTCTTGGAGCTCTTCACCAAATGTTTTCAGCTCTCTGTCTTCAACCACATGATTACACTTGGGTCTCTTATGATCTGGAGGGACCATGTGACTACTTTCAACCAATGACTTATGAAGAGAAGTGTCACATGACCACTCGGAGCTAGAGCAGTTAATTGATGATGTGAGGCCATTCAAAGGTCACTTTCCCCTGATATGGAGATTAGGTATATTTTAGTCACCTTTCTGAAAAGCTGAGCCCTGAAAGGAGACAAGGCAGAAAAAAATGTCCAGCTCAATATCAGCAAATACATGAATCAGAAATAAACCTTTGCTGATTCAAAATGGACTTTGAGTTGTTATCAATGGATAATCCAGCCCAACCACACTGATACGTGAGATCAGTAAGAGAAAGTGTGAGGGGTGGAGAGGGAACCTATTTCTTATAGGAAGTTGTTGCAAAGAGTGATCCTACTCGGCCAACAGGAATGTGTCCATTGCTGAGCAAATATTACTAGGTTAGGATACAGAAGAAGTATTCTTCACCCTCCAGGAGCTGCTAATCCAGTGTAGTGATAGAAGTTTGAAATAAACTTGATTTTAATGGGATAAATCTTATTCTACCCATATAAACAAACCCTCTAGCATCTCTATTAAGAAAAGATCTTAATAACTCACCTTATAAAATTCAAGGAAGGCTGCCATTACAAACCGGGTTCCCTGAGAAGGCCTGCATGAAGAACTTTACCAGGGAGCGCTTTTGGGGTCAACACCTGTGTGGGAGTGGAAGATTGGGTTAACTATGTTGTAGAGAAGAGTCAGCAAAGAAGATGAAGAAGCCACTTACTACAGAGTCACAGCAACCACAGGAGGGGCAAAGGTCAAGAACATTCATGTTGCAGATAATGAAAAATTTGTGAAGGGTGAAGTCTGAAATGATCCCTTGGATTCCATCATAAGGATGACATTCCAGAGGACTTTCAAGAGGGTATGAAATGGGCTTAAGAAACACCTGAGCAGTGGGGAAGGATTCAGATATGTTTCCCAAACTTTCCCACATCACGGCACACATAAGACATTTTGGTTTTGTATATATACTGGGGTACATATATATATTAGAGGACTTCACTGGTGGTTCAGATGGTAAAGCATTTGGCTACAATGTGGGAGACCCGAGTTCAATCCCTGGGTTGGGACAATCTCCTGGAGAATGCAATGGCAACCCACTCCAGTATTCTTGCCTGGAAAATCCCATGGATAGAGGAACCTGATAGGCTACAGTCCATGGGGTCGCAAAGAGTCAGACATGACTGAGCGACTGAGCGACTTCACTTTCACTTTTCACTTTTTGGGGTACATAGACACAGGTCGTTTGTGGCCAGGTGAGATGAACCCAGGAGACCTCTGGCCACCTCAAGGGCTGAGGGCACCAGGATTTGGGGTTCCTGAAATTCTGCTTGATAAAATACTAGGGTGCCAAGGCACACGAGGTGGGAAGTGTGCACATACGTGCAGATAACTCATTTGAGATGACAGATGTGGATGAAAAACCAAAAGATAAGGGATTTAGGGACACAAACAATGAGGGATCCTTTTCTTCCCCAAGATTAAGGAGATTGTGTACCTACTTGGCAACAGAAAAAGCCGATAGGAGCAAACCATCAGAAAGCAAATAAATAGCTGGAAAAATAAATCTTTCAAAGTTGAAGGAAAGGACAAGAGTCTTAGGTGGGTGGCCATCTTAAAGAGAAAGTCTGATAACTCTTTCTATAAAATTGGATAAAAATATGGGACAACCAATGATTTAGGGGGAAAAGAGCTTTGTTATGGAACTGAAAGCAAATTGGGAAATGATAAGTATTTTGTTTGAGAGGATAGTATTGGGAGATTAAACTTGAGACACAGGTAGTTATCTGTTCATGATGCCTCTTGCATGCAGAACTGAACTATCTGGGATCTAAGAGCAGGAGGGGAAGACTCAGAAGTGTTCCAAGGAGGATTTGTGGTTTGAAGTGTCTTAGTCAGTCCAGGCTGCTGTAACAAAATACCATAAACAGATTGGCTTATAAACAACAGAACTGTGTTTCTTACAGTTCTGGAAGCTGAGAGTTCAAGACCAGGGTGCCAGTAGGAGCCCTCTGCCAAGTTGCAGACTGCTGACTTCTTATCATACCCTCACATGGCAGAAAGAAGGCTCAAGAGCTCTCTAAGCCCCTTTTATTAGGACACTAATCCATCCTGAGGACTCCACCCTCATGCCTTAATTACCTCTCTAAGGCCCCATCTCCAAATACTATCACACTGGGAATTAGGATTTCAATATACAAGTTTTGAGGGGGACACACATGTTCAGTCCACAGCAATTAGTCTGGCATGATGAGGAGATTCAAGCCAAGGCAAAAGAGATAAGGAGAAAGTGGCTATGAGGCTGCAATTTTAAGCCAAGTGAGAAATGAGAGCCTCATCACAAGGCTTTGGGTGATAGGAATTAAAAGGGCAAGAACAGATTCAGAAGTTATTTGCCAGTTAGAAAAGACAACAAGCAGAGAGAAAACTGAATTGCACCATAAACACCACAAACTGAGCATGTTGACCCAGATAACAAATACACTAATTAACCTAACAATATGTTACAAGAAAAGACATATTATCAAGTTTAAATATATGCAACCACTGAGAATTCTCATACTCAGGTGAGATAACAAATAAACAGGGCAAGACTCTGTGTCTCATCAAACAGTCACTATCTCTTACATTCAAACTATTCCTTCATTTTCATATCCTCATGGAGACCCTGGCTTTTTAAATTTGACTGTTAAAATTGGCCCATTTCCTACACATTCTCTTTCATGACTAGAAGAAAGGATGTGCAATTTCGTTTGGTTGTTTGTGTGTTTGTTTGTTTTTTAACCAAAGGATGTTTTTCAACCTGCAGTTATTAGCAATAAGGCTAAAATCCCAATTTTTTTAAGCAACTGGAAATAATCAATATGCATTTGCAACCTGTTTCTAAATGTTCTCAGAGCACTCTGTTTGGAAATGTCCTGCTGTGACCCTGCGACCTTAATAGAAGTAGTGGTTTTGGAAGGATGCCTAATATGAACTTACCAGAGAGCAAATGAGCAAATGAATAGGCAGTTGTTTGCAGCTCCTTTGAAACAGTCAGCTGTGATCCTTGAGGGATAAGTGAGCAGAAGTAGAGACCAAAAATTTCCAGGCTGCTCTGATCTTTACATTTTAAGTGGAAGCTGATTTGCAAGCTCAGCCCTGCATGCTGTGAGAGTGTGTTTGGCAGGGCTATTCCCTTTAACACTGCATTGATCTTTAGACTAAATTAGAGGCCATACATTTCTGTTTCTTTTTCTCCGTGGGGTGCATAAACTTCAATCATAATACCTCATCTCCTCTTCCCAGTTTTCAAGAAAATTAGTTGATTAAGTACCATGTCACTCAAAAAAGGAGGGGTATTGAACTGCCCTTGCAAGATGGTAGACAAACTCAATGTGAAAGTGCAAGAAGACAATCTAACAGAAACTGCCGTCACTCAATGGAATACCCAGCTCTGCTCAGAAAGACAGCTTCTTTCTTCCAGTGAGATTCTAACTATATTCTGGGACCAGCCAGGCATTTGTCCAGTGTCTGGGAGTTCACAGGGGTCACTTGAATGCTTGAAATTTACTCAACACCATTCCTGGCACAGAGAAGACCCTTAAATTTATTTTATGGGTCTTATGACTTTCCCTTTTATGGAAGCAGGATTAGCCATCAGTAGCCAAGGTCTGTCCCCAAAAAAACCTATCACCTAAAGCTCCTTAGCACCAGGAACCTGAGAGAGACCAGGTTCCAATCATACACCGCTGGATTAGCACAAGCAAGATCTTAAATTTCTTCTGTCTCAAAGTCCATAGTAATTGTTAATACTCAACAACATCATCATCGTCATCCAAAGGATCTCTGTTTTGATTCTTTTGTTTCTATAGCTCTGTGGGGAGGTTTTGTGTCTTTTTTTTAATGATTTCAGGCCCTATCTCTTACAGTTTGAGCATGGAGCCTGAGAAGATGAGATATGATTTTTAAAAGCTCACATGGGGTGAATGTGATGCAAAGCCAAGTTCAAGAGCTCAGTTCTTACGTTCAAGGAAGGTTATTTTTGTAACCGTCTTAAATTCTGCAAGGCATTTTCACACATGTTGTCCATTTGATCCTCACCAAAATCCTTTGAGATGTACAGAGCACAAAATATACTAATCCCATTTTGCAGACAAGGGAATTAAAAAACTCTTTGCCCAAATTCATAGAACCCCAGCTAGAACTCAGATCTGCAGCCCTGCCCAGCTTCTTTCTGGTGTATCAGGCAGGAAGGACAGAAATAGAGACATAGAGGGGCCCCACTTCCCTTGATAAATCCAGTTCTGCAGCCCTCAGTTTGTACAGTGTGACTGTTCCTGAAGCATCCCCTCATCATTCCCAGCCCCCACAACTTTCCATTGCCCTTCCTCCTAGAACACGAGAGGTCTCAACAGGAGAAATATTCCAGTTCCTTTTTTTCCAGCCTCCCAATTCAGTCTTGTCATCCTCTGTTTCAAAGGATTCTTTGCAATAAGGCCATCCAAAATCTTTTTATTAGACTGTTCTAAAGCCTCTCTTTACATCTCTTTCCTTTCATATTTTCTTAAATGAGAAATTCACTGAGGACTGAATCCTGGGTCATCAAAGGTTAGGAACGAAAGGGAAGGGCTATGATCATGCCCAAATCCCAGCCCACAATACACTGATCATGTTATCCTTATAATCAGAATGGCCTCTCCATTTAATTAAGGATGGGCTATGGTGTCCCTAAACACCCATAGGAACACAGTCCCGTGCTATTGTTGAAAAGCAAAAATAATTATTTGGACGAAGAAATGAATTCCTTACATCTATCTGAACCCCTGCTGATTTACAACCATAAGGTAATTTGCTTCAACTAACTTAATTCCTGTCCTGCTCAATTCCCTTGTGCCTTTTAACTAATGTTTTTATTCTCTTTTGATCGCTCTGTGCCACCAAATCAAAGCAAAATTTATCTTTCATTTGCCAAAGCCAAGCAAATTTGGAAGGGGAAAAATTACTAATAAAGGACAAAGGATTTTAAAGGAAATGTATTGTTTCATTTCAGTGAGTTGGAACAGAGTACAAAGAAGCTTAATCATTATATTAAATCAAAGGAATGTAAATCACATTATTCATATTCATAAATTGCTGACAACATGTGGCCTTTGTAAAGCCTGGGATGAGAAAACCTCTTGGTGGAACGGGTAGAGGGAAGGAGGGACGTGCTCTGGGAGTGAGGAACCCTGTAGTCAGGATTAGGATTTTTTCAGTATAGTGGTTTCTTTTTCTTACAAGGCAGCCATTTTATAACTAAATTTCAGACCATCTCTCATGGTATTGGCATTTCAGGGATCAAAGACCAAGAGAGGGTATGAGTCTTGAGCATCTGGCTGGTCTGGATGATTCTAATTGTGATGACGATATTGTATCATCTCAGTGACTAGGCTGGATAGACCCTCACGGCTACTCTTCATTCCTCAAAGATTCTTTCTAATGCCAGTTCATATGAGATGAACTGGCCATCCCTAAACTAATAACAGTACTGATAAATCATGTTTAATAAAACATTGTTGTTGCTGTTGTTCAGTCGCTAAGTCACATCTAACTCTTTGTAACCCCATGGATTGCAACATGCCAGGCCTCCCTGTCCCTCACTATTAATAAAACATTATATATACATATATATATATGTATATATATATATATATATATATATATATTTTAAAGGCTTTCACAGACAAACTGTCCAGTACTGAATCCAGCCCTGGGTCCTCCTGCTCTGCTGTGTGACATGAGAACAGTTGTTTAATGTCTTTGTATGTCAGTTTTCTGCCCACTGTAAAATGGGACTAATGATGTACCTACCTCATTGTTTCTTTGTTTCTGTAGTTGAGTGACAAAATCTGTAAAGTTCTCAGTACAGTGCTCAAAAAGATTGGATGTGTATTTTTTCTTCTCTTTTTCTTTTAGCATCCTGGGACAAATAACTTTTTTTAATTGAGTAGAGTTAATTTACAATGTTCTGTTAGTTTCAGGTATACAGTAAAGTGATTCAGTTATATATATATATATATATATATATATATATATATGGTCATTTTCAGATTCTTTTCCATTTTAGGTTATTGCAGAATATTGAGCAGAGTTCCCTGTGCTATACAGTGCTATACAATAGGTCCTTGTTATTTATATTATATATAATTATTATTTTATGTATAATAAAGTGTATATGTTAATCACAAACTCCAAATTCCCCTCTCGCCTTCCTCCCAAGTATACAGTGGATTCTTGCTATTCACAGAGGCTATGTTCTAGGAAGTTGCCACAGAAAATGGATTAACGAATAATTGAACCATTGCTTTTAGGTGGGTTCCTGCCTTTTGGTGACGTTTTCACAATACATGTTGTTATTGTTTAGTTGCTGAGTCATGTCCAACTCTTTTTGCAACCCCATGGACTGTAGACTGCCAGGAGTTTTCCAGGCAAGAGTACTGGAATGGGTAGCCATTTCCTTCTCCAGGAGATCTTCCCAGATCAGCTATCGAACCCATGTCTCCTGCATTGGCGGGCAGGTTCTTTACAACTGAGCCACCTGGGACACTCAATCAATACATAGCCATATTTTATCAGAGTTCCCATTTAAAGATTCCATATTTAATACACTGATGATTCACTGACATTGAACTCATGGCTACCAGTGCTGTGACTCCTGCCAGAATGAAGCTTAAAAAGACATCTATTTTCTCCACAGGCATCACAGCCTTCTTGCACTTGGGATCACCACACGGCACTTCAGCACTCCATTTGAGGGCCATTGCCAAAGTGGCATCACCAACAAGCAGCAAAACAATGAGGAAAATGTGACGCCACGTAGATGGCAGGAAAGGCACCTGTTTACAGTATCAGAGTTGGAACAAGAAGGTAGAGTCACCTTGTCCCAGTGCAGTGAGAACATGGACATCAGGGCTTTAAACCTCTCATTAATTGCTCTGCACAATCTGAGGATGATGAAGAAAGCACAGGGTGTACTGACTTAGGGGCTGCAAATACATTTTAGCAAGGAGACACATTGGTAAATATGGAATCAAGTGTAAGGAGGATTACACTATGATTAATCACCCAATGAAGTAAACAAAGTAGTTATCATCACTCCCAGTTGACAGGTGATAAATAGGCTCAGTCAGTTACTAGGTGACAAGGTGAGAGAGATCTAGCTGGAACCCCTGAGTTGCATCACACAGGAGGCAGCTCTCCCATCACTATCTACATAGGTGGTATCCCTCAGAGTTGAGGTACAGACCTCCATCTCAAAGTCACATTTCTGACTACTCATTTATCAGTATTTTTTCTGCAAACCACAGAATCTCAGTATGTTGAAAAAGTTCCACCAGTTGTTATTTGTGATGCATGTTCTCACCCTACTCCCTAAAATGACTATTTACAGGCACTCAAGATTTATAAAAGGATTCCCTGGTGGCTTAATCGGTTAAGAATCCACCTGCACTGCAGGAGACTGCCTGCAATACTGGAGACCCAGGTTCAATCCCTGGGTAGGGAAGATCCCCTGGAGAAGGAAATGGCAACCCACTCCAGTATTCTTGCCTGGCAAATCCCATGGTCAGAGGAGCTTGGCTGGCTACAGTCCATGGGGTTGCAAAAGTCAGACATAACTTAGCAACAAAATCACCACCAACAACCAAACTTAAAAAAAAGGACAGGTCTCCAGCCTTAAAGAATTAGTAATCCCAGTTTCTATGAAGCAGATAATTCCACTGACATCTTAAAAAATTAGATGGAAAAAAGTATGTTTTTACATCTTGGAAAGGAAACTAACATTTACCCAGTGCTTAATTTATTCAGCCCTTTGCTACAGGAAAAGGTAAATAGTATTCTGAAATGAGTCCGCCAAGAACAAAGCACTGCACTAGATATTGTACATCCTTTATCTAATTTATCCCTCTTAATTATCTTATAAGTGAAATATTATTTTTCTTCTACATGTAACAGACTGGCATACAGAGAGGTTAAGCGATTTGCTCAAAGTCATATAGCAATTAAGTGGCAGAGTTGGAATTGCAGCAAGAAATACGAAGCTCTAAAAATCATTATTCTTTCTGTGATGTAGTGATGCTGAAATTCCCTTGGATTATATCTGATCTAGCATCAGCCCTTCAGAGAAGCCCTTTATCATATTAGCATCAATCCCTTGAGTGATTTTGTGCACGTTCAAGTCCTCTCTACCTCATTTTGGATCTGACAACATAGAGTCTTAATTGCTGTTTCTCTACCTAGTGGCACCTAAAAAGAAATTACTTTTAATTCTTTGGAAAGTATGAAAGCTCTGAAAAAGGCATGAGCTCTATAAATGCATAGCAATATAATGGTTGAAAACCCACTGGATTCTGGGTAGAAGTCATCATTGAAATACAGAAAGACATAGACCCCATATATCTTTTAGCAACCTCCTTGTAGTTAAGCAATAACAATATTTTGACTGCTTTAGTCTAGTAACTGCTACTAATTCTAGCTACTCATGAACTTCGAGGTAAATTTAAACAGCTAATTTCCAAGGTTCCCTATGTCTATATATGATACTCCCACAATCCCAGGTATTTCATCTGTGAACCTTGACACCATCTTGGATCCCAGCCACTCACATCCAACAGATTGTCAAATCCTATCCATTCCTCTCTATCAAATAGTAGAGGTCTATTTTCTTTTCTTTCCCATCCCCATCTCTCTGTACTTCAGGCTTCCATCATCTCATGTCTGAAGCTTTCTAACCAGCATTGTTACTAACTGGCTCTGCTTCTCCCTGACCACTTTCAACATAAATCATGCCCTCTTCACAATATTGGTTGATTCATCTTCCCAAAGGACAATTTCAGTTATGTCACTGCTCCCCATAAAAGGGATCAGCAGCTCCTTGTTGCCTTAGTCAAAACTTTTAAATTTCCAATTTAAATTCCTGGTTCTTTTTCATTTTGGCTGTACCGAGTGCCAATCCAAACTTCCCTCAATAGGAATTCAACCTGTGCCCCCTGCTTTGGAAGCGTGGAGTCTTAACCACTGGATCACAATATGACCTAGCATTGATTTCTAATTTTTTCACCACCCTTCCTTCCACATTTCTCTCTCTCTCTCTCTCTCTCTCTCTCTCTCTCTCTCTCTCTCTCTCTCTGAACATACACAGCATTTTTACTGTGACTATCTACCTTTACTGTGGCTCTTGTCACAGTCATCTCTATGTTCTGGCTGACTGTGTGTATTTTTTCTCTCCCCTATTAAATTATAAGTACCTAAAGATAGGATTTTTGTCTGATTAACTTAATAACTATGGAAGATTGCAGCATTTTTTCCAACTATTTATTCTCTACCCTGTACTATAAGAAGAATTTATAGCTCATCCATGACCACAAAACATGTAATGTCTCCTGGAAGAAGGAGCAATGTATTTTCCCATTCCATTGATGGTGAGCTTGGTCAAGCAATTCCTTTAGGAAATGGAATATAAGCAAATATGATATATGCCCCACCAAAGCAGAAGCTTTAAGAGCATGGTGAATTTTTCCCAGTTCTTTTGATCATTTCTTCTACCTAAAGGATGCCCAAAAAACCCTGCTTCTTTGCCCTGCATCCTGGAATGAAGAGGTATATGGCAAGAATATTAATGGAAAAAAGACAGTCTCTTTAACAAGTGGTGCTGGGAAAACTGGTAAACCACTTGTAAAACACTGGATGCTTGGGGCTGGTGCACTGAGACGACCCAGAGGGATGGTACAGGGAGGGAGGTGGGAGGGGGATTCAGGATGGGGAACACGTGTAAACCTATGGCGGATTCATGTTGATGTATGGCAAAACCAATACAATATTGTAAAGTAATTAACCTCCAATTAAAATAAATAAATTTATATTTTAAAAAATAAAAATGAAAAAAAAGAATGAAACCAGAACACTTTCTAACACCATACTCAAAAGTAAACTCAAAATGGATTAAATATCTAAATGTAAGACCAGAAACTATAAAACTCCTAGAGGGAAACATAGGCAAAACACTCTCTGACGTAAATCATAGGAGGATTCTCTATAACCCACCTCCCAGAATAATGGAAATAAAAGGAAAAATAAACAAATGGGGTCTAATTAAAAGCTTTTGCACAATGAAGGAAACCATAAGCAACGTGAAGAGACAGCCTTCAGAATGGGAGAAAATAATAGCAAATGAAGCAACTGACAAAGAATTAATCTCAAAAATATACAAGGAACTCCTGCAGCTCAATTCCAGAAAAATAAATGACTCAATCAAAAAATGGGCCAAAGAACTAAACAGACTTTTCTCCAAAGAAGACATACAGATGGCTAACAAACACAGGAAAAGATGCTCAACATCACTCATTATCAGAGAAATGCAAATCAAAACCACAATGAGGTACCATTTCACGCCAGTCGGAATGGCTGCGATCCAAAAGTCTACAAGCAATAAATGCTGGAGAGGGTGTGGAGAAAAGGGAACCCTCTTACACTGTTGGTGGGAATGCAAACTAGTACAGCCACTATGGAGAACAGTGTGGAGATTCCTTAAAAAACTGGAAATAGAACTACACATGGACAACAGTGTGTTTGAATCAGTTCTAATGAGGTGGATGAAACTGGAGCCTATTATACAGAGCAAAGTAAGTCAGAAAGAAAAACACCAATAGAGTGTATTAATGCATATATATGGAATTTAGAAAGATGGTAACAATAACATGTAAGACAGCAAAAGAGACACAGATGTATAGAACAGTCCAAAAGACTGTTCTTTGGGAGACTGTGGGAGAAGGCGAGGGTGGAATGATTTGAGAGAATAGCACTGAAACATGTACATTATCGTATGTGAAATGGATCACCAGTCTAGGGTCGATGCATGAGGCAGGGTGCTCAGGGGTGGTGCACTGGGATGACCCTGAGGGACGGGATGGGGAGGGAGGTGGGAAGATGGGTCAGGATGGGGAACACATGTACACCCATGGCTGATTCATGTGAATGTATGGCAAAAACCACCACAATATTGTAAAGTAATTAGCCACCAATTAAAATTTTAAAAAATTAAAAAACTGCATACCGGGGAGGGAGATGGTCAGGGGTTTCAAAAAGGAGGGGATATGTGTATACATATGGCTGATTCATGTTGAGGTTTGACAGAAAACAACAAAATTCTGTAAAGTGATTATCCTTCAGTAAAGAAATAAAAAAATAATTTAAAAAGAAAAAAAAAAGTTATTTGGAGTGTAAGCACAACAGCCAGCCAGCTGCTGCTGACATATAATATGAGTGAGAAATAAATGTTTATTGTCACAAACCACTGAGATTTGTACTAAAGCTTACTAATTAAATCCCAACATAGCACCTAGCCCAGGGTCCATCACAGGAAGAATTTCAAGAATTCTATGTTTAATAAAAAAAAGATTATGATTTGTTGATATTTCTTTATTAAAAGTTCCTGCCAACCACTACCATTGCAACAATTTGATAGCTTAGAAAAAATAATGGAACTGTAAGTGAGATTATATATATATATATACACATATATATATGTATATGTGAAATACACTGGCATCATATCTATATTCCTATCTCCCATATTTCTAACAATAAAAGATTCCAAAATATGTGTTTAAAACCAAAACAGAATCAGACTAGTATTTCCCTGAGTAGTTCTCTAATCAGATCCATGTCTAAGCTCATAAACTGACTCAGAAATACTTGAGTAGACAAGACCCAAAAACTCAGTTAGCACGAGGGCTGGCCCAATACTATTCCAAGGACATGGGACAAAGAACAGCATCAGACCTCATTAGAACTGATTCACTTTCAACAAATATATATGCACATATACATCAAATCATTTCTGCTTACATCTGTTTTGGTTGTTGGATTTCTAAAAAGGGTTAATTTGAAGAAAGGTTTCCTTGTCCAGAACATATCTGAGAAAGGGGAGACCAAGAGTGTTGAAACAAATTATCCAAATGTAGATCGCCAAGTGGGCTTCCCTGGTGGCTCAGATGGTAAAGAATCTGCCTGCACTTCAGGAGAACTGGGTTCAATCCTCGGGTTGGAAAGATCCTCTGATGAAGGAAATGGCTAGCTAACCCGGTATTCTTGCCTGGGATATTCCATGGATAGAGGAGCCTGGTGGTCTACAGTCCATGAGTCGGACATGAGTCCCAAAGAGTCGGACATGAGTCCCAAAGGGTCAGACATGACCGAACAGCTAACACACACACATATAGTGAAGTAGCGGAGAACCAGAGCTAGAATCCAAGATCAATCCAATCTGGTATTTCTCTACTACTGACAGTCAGAGAGAAGGGGAAGACAGAGAAGGAGAGGGGGAGATTGAGAGACACACAGTGAGAGAAATCAAAGGTAGGCCACTACATATGCCCAGTGTCTCTGGTCCTGAAATTTGGGGGCTTATATTGACTCTTTCCCATTTTATTTTATACCAGTCTTCATAAGGTCCTCCAAAGGAAAAGAAAAAGTTATAGAAAACTAGTAAGTGAGCAAAGAAAGTTCTATAATGCACATAGACTTTTTATTTCAGACTGACAAATCAGTCATGAGCTTCCTGGGAAATGCAATCTGATTTTTGTTGTAATTCATGTGCTTTGGTGTGGACAAACAATAGACAGTGTATATAATAAGAAACATGGAGGAAATGAAGAAACTTTTCTTTTTTATCATCCAAAAGAAGAGTGGAGGTGGGTGAAGCAGGATTTTTCCATCCCAGAGAGAAAATGAAAAGCAGATAAAAGATAATATTGAAAGCCCAAGGAGAAATACTTGATGCTATTTTTAGTCTCCATTTTGATAACATATTTTCAAAGATCAACTGTGATATGGAATATTCATCATTTATGATGTGAAGGTGAAAAACTAAATTGGGCTGAGGAAGGAAATAGTTCAAGATTGTTTCTTAAAATGGTACGTTCAAATCAGCAAAGAGCGATGACATGCATTTGGGAGTGGACGATTTTCTTCAAAACAGGCAGTGAAAGGCACTTTTTTTAAAGAAGAGGTCAAGATGAATATACAACTGAAAAATAAAGTCAGTTACTGATATTAATGACAAAATACTACTTGGAAAAAACGGCAGAAAAATAGAAAACATAATTAGCATGTTTTTGTCAGGAATAAATTATCAGACACATATCATTCCCTTCTAGAAAGAATGGCAGAAATTTTATGTGGGAGTGGAGCCACAGATGGATTGTACATGGACTTTGAAAACTTTTTTAAATTGAAACTAGGACTCAGAAATAGAAAAGCACAGAAAACAACGGTAGCACTCAAGGAAGTCTTGTAAGGTAGACACCATTGTCTCTACCACCAAAGTCAAGAATAGAAATTTTCAGCCTCTGGATAAGGTTTCCATGTGCCTTATTCTAATCCCCACCTCCTCACTGTCCAAGGAAATAATTCTGACATGTGTGGTCATCATCTCTTTTTATTTCTTGATATGCCCATGTCTGTTAGTTTCCTACAGCTGCCATAATTTGTTATGGTACCTTACGCAACAGAAGTTTGCCCTCTCACAGTTTTAGAGTCCAGAAGCTTAAAATCAAAATGTTGGCAGGGTTGGTTTCTTCCCAAAGCTCCAAGGGAGAATTCACTCTACCCTCTCTCCTTGCCTCTGGTGGCTGCTGGCAATCATTGGAATTCCTTGGCCTGGAGCTGCCCTCCCATCCCTGCCTCTGCGTTCACATGGCCTTTCCTTCTTTGTCTATGTGTCTAAAATCTCCCTCTCCTCTTATTAGAACACTAGTCATTGACTTAGGACCCCCTCCAAGCCCAAGATGATCTTATGCCAACATTTTTAACTTAATTATACCTGTAAAGATCTTATATTCAAATCATGTCACTACCACAGATACTAAGGGGTAAGAATTTAGATATATCCTTTTCAGTTCAGTTCAGTCACTCAGTCGTGTCTGACTCTTTGCAACCGCATGAACTGCAGCACACCAGGCCTCCCTACCATCACCAACTCCCAGAGTTTACCAAAACTCACGTCCATTGAGTCAGTGATGCCATCCAACCATCCCATCCTCCATCGTCCCCTTCTCTTCCTGCCCTCTATCTTTCCCAGCATCAGGGTCTTTTCCAATGAGTCAGCTCTTCACATCAGGTGGCCAAAGTATTGGAATTTCAGTTTCAGCATCAGTCCTTCCAATGAACACCCAGGACTGATCTCCTTTAGGATGGACTGGTTGGATCTCCTTGCAGTCCAAGGGACTCTCAAGAGTCTTCTCCAACACCACAGTTCAAAAGCATCAGTTCTTTGGTGCTCAGCTTTCTTTATAGTCCAACTCTCACATCCATACATGACTACTGGAAAAACCATAGCCTTGACTAGATGGGCCTTTGTTGACAGAGCAATGTCTCTACTTTTGAATATGCTGTCTAGGTTGGTCATAACTTTCCTTCCAAGGAGTAAGCGTCTTTTAATTTCATGGCTGCAATCTGCAGTGATTTTGGAGCCCCAAAAAATAAAGTCTGACACTGTTTCCCCATCTATTTCCCGTGAAGTGATGGGACCAGATGCCATGATCTTCGTTTTCTGAATGTTGAGTTTTAAGCCAACTTTTTCACTCTTCTCTTTCATTTTCATCAACAGGCTCTTTAGTTTCTCTTCACTTTCTGCCATAAGGGTGGTGTCATCTGCATATCTGAGGTTATTGATATTTCTCCTGGCAATCTTGAGTCCAGCTTGTGCTTCCTCCAGCCCAGCATTTCTCATGATGTACTCTGCATATAAGTTAAATAAGCAAGGTGACAATATACAGCCTTGACATACTCCTTTTCCTATTTGGAACCAGTCTGTTGTTCCATGTCCAGTTCTAACTGTTGCTTCCTGACCTGCATACAGGTTTCTCAAGAGGTAGGTCAGGTGGTCTGGTATTCCCATCTCTTGAAGCATTTTCCAGAGTTTGTTGTGATCCACACAGTCAAAGGCTTTGGCATAGTCAATAAAGCAGAAATAGATGTTTTTCTGGAACTCTCTTTCTTTTTCAATAATCCAGGTGAAGCAACTTAGCAGCAACAGTAGCAGCAGATGGTGGCAATTTGATCTCTGGTTCTTCTGCCTTTTCTAAAACCAGCTTGAACATCTGGAAGTTCATGGTTGATGTATTGCTGAATCCTCACTTGGAGAATTTTGAGCGTTACTTTGCTAGCATGTGAGATGAGTGCAATTGTGTGGTAGTTTGAGCATTCTTTGCCATTGCCTTTCTTTGGGATTAGAATGAAAACTGACCTTTTCCAGTCCTGTGGCCACTGCTGAGTTTTCCAAATTTGCTGACATATTGAGTACAGCACTTAGACAGCATGATCATTTAGCATTTCAAATAGCTCAACTGGAATTCCATCACCTCCACTAGTTTTGTTCATAGTGATGCTTCCTAAGGCCCTCTTGACTTCACATTCCAGGATTCTATCCTTGTAGGAACTACTAATCAACCATTGGCACCCCACTCCAGTACTCTTGCCTGGAAAATCCATGGGCAGAGGAGCCTGGTAGGCTGCAGTCCATGGGGTCACGAAGAGTCAGACACAACTGTGCAACTTCATTTTCACTTTTCACTTTCATGCAATGGAGAAGGAAATGGTAACCCACTCCAGTGTTCTTGCCTGGAGAATCCCAGGGATAGGAGCTCGGTGGGCTGCCATCTATGGGTCGCACAGAGTTGGACACGACTGAAGCAACTTAGCAGCAGCAGCAGCAGCAGCAGCAGCAGCAGCAGCAGCAGCAGCAGCAGCAGCAGCAGCAGCAGCAACAGCAATCAACCATTATACCTTGTGTACACTCAATCTCAATAGTTTGGTATTGCTATTTATTACTTTTAATTTGTGGTCATTAATCTCCCTCCATCCCATTCTTTCCCTTACAATTTACATGTTAAGAGCCAAGGCCATTTAATCTGTAGTTTCATGCAGTCTAGATACAGTTAACTACACACCTTGAAAAAGACTCTCTTCTTTACAAAAGAAACTAAACTTTACAAAAATAATTGTTTTTTGTTTATTTTTGTTTTGCTTTGTTTTGGCCATACTGTGTGGCATGTGGAACTTCCCTGACCAGGGATGGAACTTGCACCCCCTGCAGTGAAAGTGTGGAATCTTAACCATTGAACCACCGGGGAAGTCCTTGACCAAATTCTAGATGGACTTCTCTGGACCTTCTATGTCTCTGGGCTCTGTCTTTGGCTTGCCCCAAAGAATTCCCCTACCCTTGATATGCACTCAGCCTGGTCAATCTTCAGCAAGAATTATATTAAGTGATTTTAGCATGAATCCCTTCACTCTTGTCTCTTCTTAATTTTCCATCCACCACACCCTTCACCCTGTTCCTTCGCTATAAATCCCCAGTTGTTGTTTTCAGAATTGAGTTTAGTTCTATACTAAAGTATTTTTTCCCTTATTGTGCTTAGTCCATCAGTTGTGTCAGACTCTTTACAACCCCATGGACTGTAGCCCACCAGGCTCTTCTGTCCATGGAATTCTCCAGGCCAGACTCTTGGAGTGGATAGCCATTCCCTTCTGCAGATGATCTTCCCAACCCAGGAATCCAACCCAGGTCTCCTGCATTGCGGTGAATTCTTTACTCTCCAAGCCACTAAGGAAGCCCTCTTTTCCCATATTGTAATAGATTTTAATAAAATCTGATTTTACTGCTTATATGACATAATAGCAATAAAACAAACAATCCAATCAAAATATGAGCTGAAGATGTAGACATTTCTCCAAAGAAGACATACAGATGGCCAACTGGCACATGAAAAAAATGCTCAACATAGCAAATTCATAAAGAAATGAAAATTGAAACTGTAGTAAGGTATGATCTCACATCATTAAGTTCAGTTCAGTCACTCAGTCATGTCTGACTCTTTGCAACCCATGAACCGCGGCACGCCAGGCCTCTCTGTCCATCACCAACTCCCAGAGTCCTCCCAAATCCATGTCCATCAAGTCGATGATGGCCATCCAACCATCTCATCCTCTGTCATCCCCTTCTCCTCCTGCCCTCAATCTTTCCCAGCATCAGGGTCTTTTCCAATGAGTCAACTCTTTGCATCAGGTGGCCAAAGTATTGGAGTTTTGGCTTCAGCATCAGTCCTTCCAATGAACACCCAGGACTGATCTCCTTTTGGATGGACTGGTTGGATCTCCTTGCAGTCCAAGGGACTCTCAAGAGTCTTCTCCAACACCACAGCTCAAAAGCATCAGTTCTTTTGCACTCAGCTTTCTTCACAGTCCAACTCTCACATCAATACATGCCCACTGGAAAAACCATAGCCTTGACTAGACAGACCTTTTTTGGCAAAGTAATGTCTATGCTTTTTTAATATGCTGTCTAGGTTGGTCATAACTTTCCTTCCAAAAAGTAAGCGTCTTTTAATTTTATGGCTACAGTCACCATCTGCAGTCATTTTGGAGCCCAAAAAAATAAAGTTGGCCACCGTTTCCACTGTTTCCCCACCTATCTGCCATGAAGTGATGGGACCGGATGCCATGATCTTTGTTTTCTGAATGTTGAGCCTTAAGCCAACTTTTTCACTCTCCACTTTCACTTTCATCAAGAGGCTCTGTAGTTCTTCACTTTCTGCCATAAGGGTGGTATCATCTGCATATCTGAGGTTATTGACATTTCTCCTGGCAATCTTGAGTCCAGCTTGTGCTTCATCCAGCCCAGCGTTTCTCATGATGTACTCTGCATATAAGTTAAATAAGCAGGGTGACAATATACAACCTTGAAGTATTCCTTTTCCTATTTGGAACCAGTCTGTTGTTCCATGTCCAGTTCAAACTGTTGCTTCCTGACTTGCGTACAGGTTTCTCAAGAGGCAGGTCATGTGGTCTGGTATTCCCATCTCTTTCTTTTATTGTGATCCACACAGTCAGCGGATGTTGACTGTGATCCAGCAGATATTGGCATTTGATCTCTGGTTCTTCTGCCTTTTCTAAAACCAGCTTGAACATCTGGAAGTACAAGTTTCATGTATTCTGAAGCCTGGCTTGGAGAATTTTGAGTATTACTTTACTAGCGTGTGAGACAAGTGCAATTGTGCGGTAGTTTGAACATTTTTTGGCATTGCCTTTTTTTAGGATTGGAATGAAAACTGACCTTTTCCAGTCCTGTGGCCACTGCTGAGTTTTCCATATTTGCTGGCATATTGAGTGCAGCACTTTCATAGCATCATCTTTTAGGATTTGAAATAGCTCAACTGGAATTCCATCACCTCCACTGCTGCTGCTGCTGCTGCTAAGTCACTTCAGTCGTGTCCGACTCTGTGCGACCTCATAGATGGCAGCCTACCAGGCTCCTCCGTCCCTGGGATTCTCCAGGCAAGAACACTGGAGTGGGTTGCCATTTCCTTCTCCAATCACCTCCACTAGCTTTGTTCATAGTGATGCTTTCTAAGGCCCACTTGACTTTACATTCCAGGATGTCTGGCTCTAAGTGAGTGATCACACCATCGTGATTATCTGGGTCGTAAAGATCTTTTTTATACCATTCTGCTGTGTATTCTTGCCACCTCTTCTTAATATCTTCTGCTTCTCTTAGGTCCATACCATTTCTGCCCTTTATCGAGCCCATCTTTGCATGAAATGTTCCCTTGGTATCTCTAATTTTCTTGAATAGATCTCTAGTCTTTCCCATTCTATTGTTTTCCTCTGTTTCTTTGCATTGATCGCTGAGGAAGGCTTTATCTCTCCTTGCTATTCTTTGGAACTCTGCATTCAAATGGATATATCTTTCCTTTTATCCTATGCTCTTCACTTCCCATCTTTTCACAGCTATTTGCAAGGCCTCCTCAGACAGCCATTTTGCTTTTTTGCATTTCTTTTTTTGGGGATCATCTTGATTCCTATCTCCTGTACAATGTCACGAACCTCCATCCATAGTTCATCAGGCACTCTGACTATCAGATCTAGTCCCTTAAATCTATTTCTCACTTCCACTGTATAGTCATAAGAGATTTGATTTAGGTCATACCTGAATGGTCTAGTGGTTTTCTCCATTTTCTTCAATTTCCATCTGAATATGGCAATAAGGGGTTCATGGTCTGAGCCACAGTCAGCTCCCGGTCTTGTTTTTGCTGAGTGTATAGAGCTTCTCCATCTTTGGCTGCAAAGAATATAATCAATCTGATTTCAGTGTTGACCATCTGATGATGTCCATATGTAGAGTTTTCTCTTGTGTTGTTAGAAGTGGGTGTTTTCTATAACCAGTGCATTCTCTTGGCAGAACTCCATTAGTCTTTGCCCTGCTTCATTCTGTACTCCAAGGCCAAAGTTGCCTGTTACTCCTGGTGTTTCTTGACTTCCTACTTTTGCATTCCAGTCCCATATAATGGACATCATTTAAAAAGTTCACAAATAACAAATGCTGGGAAGAGTGTTGAGAGGGAACACTCCTACACTGTTGGTGAGAATATAAATTGGAATATCCATTATGGAGAACAGTATGGAGGTCCCTTTAAAAACTGAAAATAGAGTTACCAAATATTTCATCCACATTTTGGGTATATATCTAGAGAAAAATATAATTTGAAAAAGATATATGCACTGCTATGTTCATAGCAGCACTATTTACAATAGCCAGGACATGGAAGCCACCTAAATGCCCATCACCAGAGGAATGAAAAAAGAAGATGTGGTGTATATACACAATAGAATATTATTCAGCCATGTCATTGACAGCAACACAGATGGACTTAGGGCTTCCCTTGTAGCTCAGTAGGTAAAGAATCTGCCTGCAGTGCAGGAGACCCGGGTTCAATCCCTGGGTTGGGAAGATCCCCCGGAGAAGGAAATGGCAACCCACTCCAGTATCCCTGCCTGGAAAATCTCAGGGACAGAGGAGCCTGATGGGCTACAGTCCATGGGATCGCAAAGAGTCAGATACGACTGAGCGACTAACACTTACTTACAGACAGATTTAGAGGTCTTATCATATTAAGTGAAATAGGTGAGAGAAAGAGAAATATCATATGATATCACTTACATGTGGAATCTAAAAAATTGGTACAAATGAACTTATTTACAAGACAGAAACAGACAGATGTAGAAAACAAAGGGGAAGTGAGGGAGGGATAAATTAGAAGTTTGTGATTAACAAACTTGTTTTTGCTGATTGTATAGAGCTTTATACATATTACTATATATAAAATATATAAACAAGGGCCTATTGTATAGCATGCTGCTGCTGCTGCTAAGTGGCTTCAGTCGTGTCCGACTCTGTGCAACCCCATAGATGGCAGCCCACCAGGCTCCCCGTCCCTGGGATTCTCCAGGCAAGAACACTGGAGTGGGTTGCCATTTCCTTCTCCAATGAAAGTGAAAAGTGAAAGTGAAGTCGCTCAGTCGTGTCTGACTCTTCATGATCCCATGGACTGCAGCCTACCAGGCTCCTCCATCCATGGGATTTTCCAGGCAAGAGTACTGGAGTGGGGTCCCATTGCCTTCTCCGATTGTATAGCATAGGGAACTATATTCAATATCTTGTAATAGCCTATAAAGGAAAGGAACCTGAAGAGAAAAAACACATATAACTGAATCACTTTGCTGTACACCCAAAACTAACACAACATTACAAATCAAGTATATTTCAGTTTTATAAAAACTGCTACAGCAAAACAAGATTTAAAAATGTATTTCTAGAAACACTCAAACGAAACTGATGTGGAGACAAATTCAGGACCCAGGTTCTGAGACCCACTCAGTGTCAGCACTTACACGAGACAAAATGGAAGGAAGGTAACTGGGCTTTAGGCAGCCCTGAAAACAGAATTCAAAACCACTTAGGGTGCTCCCTGGAAAGCAGAAACCATAACGAGCCAATCTGAACAGCTGTCAAACTAGAAGTGATTTCTGTGGAATCCAATTCATTACGGAATCTCTTCAGCAAAAGCAGACAGTTTCTTAATACCGACCAGAAGGAAAAAAGGAAATGGAGAGGAAATATATAAAGTAAATGAGACAAAGAGATAAATCAACCTATGGCATAGCTGGAAACTTTTTGGAATCCAATTCAAATCAACACACTAAAATTTAAAAAGAAAAAATACAGCCAATGAAATATGAACTATAAATGGATACTTAATTGCATTAAATAATTACTATAGATCTGTGGTAATAATACTGTGGCTATGCTTTCTAAAGTAGCCCTCATTTTCTAGAGATACATATGAAATCTTTAGAGGTAAGTTGCTACAATATTTGGAATTTACTTCAAAATAATCCCCTTTACAGGAGTACAGATAGAGGAAGAGTATCCATGTAATGATCATTTTTGAAGGTGGGTATGTTGGCTTCCTTTTGATATTCTCTGTACTTTTCTATATGTTTGAAATTTTTCCATAATGAAAAAATTTTTTATATTTAATTTTAAAATATTTTAAAACAATATGTATGATATTAGGTATTGGCAAAGTGCTACAGCAACTGAGGGAGGTGCAGGTCTTCGAGGTAACAGAAGATAAGCACCTGGAAAATCACGTGGACCATTCAGAGTCCCTTGGGATGCTAACTAGTGTCTGGATCTTTTAGAGACCAAGTCTAAAGAGAAGGAAAACTGGATGAAGATTATATTCAAGGAGTCAATTAATTAAACAGTTGTAAGCACTGTTCAATGCTGTACAGAGACCCAAAGAAAAATAGAAGAATACACACCAGTCACTCTCAGGATTTTTTAAAGGAAAAAATATGCATTTATTAGCGACATACAAAGTAAAGCAGTTCAAACTGACCCTATCCATGCTGAAGAACTCAATTCAAAAGAAGTATCAGAAAGCACCAGAAAAAGGAAAAAAAAAAAGAATTTTGTGGACAAAAATGAGATAGGAAAAGTTTTGTGGTATGATGAACTCTGTGCATCCCTCGTGATAGAGCTTAAGGAGTAAAGCTAACCCTTAGGCACTGAGCCAAATATCTTCACTTAAGTCTTTCTTGTCCACTTTCTGAGTCGAGATTTTCAGTTTTCTGAGCCCTAGTTTCCTGTTCTCCCGCTGAGTTGGATCCAGGATTCAGTGCGGGGATTTATGTAAGCAAGTGTGCTTTGTCAACTGTAAAGCCAGCATTTTCCATCAAAGCAAAGGACTGCGGTACCTGGCACATAATGGGCAATTAATAAATCTGACTCCAGTGCTAGAGTTCTGGGCCATTAGAATTTAAAGGCAAACATGAGACAACTCTGGCATCAGGATTTTCTCCTGTATTGAACTTCAAATGCTCCTTCCACACTAAAGACTCAGCAATTTTCACTAGCCAGTTCCAAGGCCAAGAAGAAATCAGGTTGTAAATCGGCCTTTAGACTTTTCTGGTTTCATTTCAACTTTTGTTTGAAATATTGGCTTTAAAGAAGAAAAATTGCTTCCAGTACTTTTAATGTAAAAGCAGATTAAAATCTCAGGTTCATCATTTTCAAAGTCGACCACGGGCAAATTACCTTAGCTGTCTACACCTTGGTGTCTTCATCTGAATAACAGGCATGACAATACCTCCTTCTTTGGATGGTTGTAAGGATTAAATGAACTTAAATTTTGTATACAAATTTACACACATTTGGTATATGAATACAACTTCATATAAACAGGAATGATTAATACAGAATTAAAACCTTCATAATTATTTAAAGGGATTTAGTAATCCAGGTGTTTATGTCACTGTGGAATGCCCTGTCAATCAGAGAGTCACTCACTTCTGCTAAAGGTCTGACCCATTTCCTCAAGACAACAGACTTACATTTCCCACCTTCCCTCCACCCACCACCTACCAGTAAAACAAAAACACAGAACAATCTACAATTGAGATGAAATTTTAGAACATTAAATTTGTATAAGTGATGAGAGAAATCTGTCACTTTCTCGCACCTGTGTACTTCAGAGAGATTTCCAAACCTGAGAGCATTTTCATTGTTGTTTTTTAATTTGGAATTATGAGAAAAGCTTCCCAGGTGGTACTATTGGTAAAGAATCCACCTGCCAATGCAGGAGACATAAAAGACATGGGTTTGATTCCTGGGTTGGGAAGATCCCCTGGAGGAGGGCATGGCAACCCACTCCAGTAATTCTTGCCTGGAGAATCCCATGGACAGAGGAGCCTGGCAGGCTGCAGTCCATAGGGTCAGACATGACTGAAGCGACTTAGCATATGCTGTCCATCAGATGACCTTGCAAATGGTTGAATAAACAATTGCAATAATAATAATGATAAAGTTACTATTAGTACTGTTTTTATTGTTAATAATCGTGCTGGGTAATTTCACTGAGCTCTTTTCTCAAACGTGTTGTGGTCTGGATTGGACTAGTCAATGCTTTAGGCTGAGGATAGGAAATACACATTATATACATGAGAGAAAAGGAATATCATTAGTGCTCCTTTGGGGGCAATATCTTAGAATGCTGCATCTTCCCCAATCCTTCCCCCCATCAGGTATGGTCTTAGGTGATCACCATAAGGAGGAAAATAGATTGGGATTAGAAACGCTGCCTTAAATTCTTTAGCCACTGAAAACTCATGACTGTAGTAGTAAATATCACAAATAGTTTGCAAATATTTACAGCATAGTTTCATTTACATTAATTATTTGGCCATTTATAACATACCTCTTCCCAGTAGTCTTAGTATCTCATTTGGCCACAATTCTCAAGTCTGAGAATTGTGTTTCAGCTTTCTGCAGAAAAAAAAAAAAGGCTATTTATGAATAGCAACATAGAGATCATTGCTTCCCCCTTTTCAGGCTTAGAATAGAGCAATAAGCCACAGGATATTTCTCACACCCTTAAAGACAGCAGGTTATTTCAGTATTGGTCATCACTTCCCTTTTAATGTTTCACTGATTTTCCCTGTTCCATTTCTGCTTACAGCCAAGAAGCAAGCCATCTCATAGACTCCAGCTTTTCACAAGCTAACCTACATTGAGACCCCCATTATGCACAGGCATTTTCATCCACACATCATGGAAAAATCAGGTGAGAGCCATAAAACCAAGATTCTGCCACAGTGCACACAGCCTGGGATTCTCAAACTACAGGGCCAGAGCTGGGCTGCAAGAAGGGGGTTGGTTCCCTGGGCTCCTCGGAGAAGATAGTTAAATTCTGAGGATGCTGAGGGCAAGCTGGAGGCTGATCACTTCATTTCTGATCTCTGCAAAGCTCTAATGAGCCTGATCGTCTTCCCTAGAACACAGCTTATTCCAATCTGCAGCCTGGTGTCTCACACTTCTTCCAGGAGGGAACCTATGAAGCAGAACGATTATCAAATAAACAGTATCCTAGAAATTTAATATGCTTGGTTCATTTATTCATCACACACCAGAGGAGGAGGACAAAAGATAGCTACTTTCTCTTCTGATCATTATTTTCTTTGTTGTCATTTGCAAGCAAACCTACAATACTCAAAACAAAAGTTATCTCCTAATAAATATTATCTCTCTGAAATCAGTTTTTTTTTAATTATTCTTCAGGGTATAGTTGTTTTATAATATTGTGCTCGCTTCTGTTATACAATGAAGTGAATCAGCTATGTGTATACCTATATCCCCTTCCTTTTGGATATCCTCCCTACCATCACAACCATCTAAGTCACTGGAGAGCACCAAGCTGGGCTCCCTGTGTTATACGCAGCTTCCCACTAGCCATCAGCTTTACACGGGGTAGTGTATAAACGTCAATGCCCATCTCCCAATTCATCCCACTCCCTTGTCCCCATCTTCGTGTCATGCATCCATTCTCTACATCTGCATCTCTGTTCCTGCCTTGCACATAGGTTCATCTGTACCATTTTTCTAGATCCCATATACATGTGTTAATATATGATATTTGTTTTACCCTTTCTGACTTATCACTCTGTATGACAGGCTAGGTCCATCCACATCTCTAACCAATGAGCCAACTGTGCAACCAAAATATCCACTGATGAATGGATAAAGAAGATGTGGTACTTATATTCGATGGAATATTATTCAGCTATAAAATGAAATCAGCTTTTGATGAGTGGTCCTAACCCTGCTCAGTTTAGTGGATGAAGTGGGTCAGGTGATCCAGTCCTGCCCCTTGCTTAGATCGGGGTTAGATCTACATGACTCACGCTTCATCTAGTTTTACATCACCCATTCCCATAGCTCTGGATAGTCAGGAAGCATACTCACTGGAGAGGGTCATGGAAAATAATAGCAATTGTCTGGTCTCCACTATCCACAATGACTGGTGAGCCATTAGGTAAGATTTGTTTTCATAAGCCAGGCTCTTGGAACACTAAAACTGCATTGCTTCTATGCAGTCACAAACACTCTTAAGTTGCACCAGACACCAGCGAGTATGTCTGGACGGGTGGATCAGTGAGTATGAACCCCCTGTATTCTCCATATTCCCCATGCAATCCATCCTCACCCCCATCACAGAGAAGACAATTCATAGCGCTTGCCCTGGTCACAGCTGGGATGCAGAAACAGATTCCACAATCCCGCCTTACAGACATAATGTAACTGGCAAAATATGTACCCCTTCTAAACAGACAAGGCTGTGGGTGAGAAGAGCTGTCTTCTATGGAAGCGAGCACTTCATCATGACTCCTGCAGAGCTCGATGAAGTCAGAGGAATGGAGGATGAGTTTTCACTGCAGGCCAGTTCCCATCCAAGAGCAAATTCCTCCTTAAGAGAGCTAATGCCCCGTTCATTACCCTTGTAACCTGAGAGAAAACCAACACCCCAACAGCCTACGATCTTACTAGCAAATCTACTGATTCATTAGTAGGATATGGACCACTTCTTATACCAAACGCCTTACCTCTCTGTAGCCATTTTCACTGAAACAATCATGATTCACTTGGCTGGACCTTTCCTTTTCCCTTAATGAAATGAATCCTTTCTTAACTTAATCAGGATATTCCTGACCTTTATCTTTTAAGCCTACCATTCTGAGGGTGTCAAAGAAGTTAGTAGAAATTAGACGGGGCAGCAGAGGATGAGGTGGGCATAACTGACTCTATGGACATGAATTTGAGCAAACTCTAGGAGACTGTGTAAGACAGAGAAGTTTGGCGTACTGCAGTTCATGAGGTTGTAGAGTCAGACACAACTTAGTGAGTGAACAACAACAGTCAAGAGAGTTGTGATATTGTCATTTTAAAACAGCATATCCCAGACTTCCCTGGCAGTCCAGTGGTTAAGACTCTGTGTTCCAATGCAGGGGCTGGAAGTTTCAATCCCTGGCTGGGAAGCTAAGATCCCGCACGCCTTGAGGCCAAAAAAAAACCAAAACATAAAACAGAAACAATATTGTACAAATTCAATAAAGACTTTAAAAGTGGCCCACATCAGAAACAAAAACAAAAAAACTTTTAAACAGCATATCCAAAAGGGAACATCTCCAAGCTCTGTTCAGAATTAAGAGTATAGTAGAAGTTCTCTTTACCAGTTCACGAGAATAATAAGCCAGGCGCATCTTGTGCTCTGTTCAATATACTGACTGAGGCCATGGCACCTAAACACATAAGGTTCAGGTGTCTTTGTGTTAGTCACTCAGTTGTGTCCAACTCTTTGCGACCCAGTGGACTGTAGCTGACCAGATTCCTCAGTCCATGGAATTTTCCAGGCAAAAATACTGGAGTGGGTAACCATTCCCTTCTCCAGGGGATCTTCCCAACCCAGGGATTGAACCCTTGTCTCCTGCATTGCAGGCAGAGTCTTTATCATCTGAGCCACCAGGGAAGCCCAAAACACATAAGCACGTGACTTTAAATTGTTCATGGATTTCTCCTCCTACAAACTGGAAACAGAGCATGCCAAAAATTAGCAATACTTGCTCCCAAACCTGATACATTTAAGAAACTTGAGGGCTTCCCAAGTAGCTCAGATGGTAAAGAATCTGCCTACAGTGCAAGAAACCTAGGTTTGATCTCTGGGTCCAAAACCAAAGAGTCATGTTTCTAGGAAAGCAACACTGAGTGTTTTATAATGAATCAATAAATATGACTCTCTAAAGCAGTGCTGACCAATAGAAATATCGTACAAACCACATACGTAAGTTTACATTTTCTTACAGTCACATCTTAAAAGAATGAGTAAAATTCATTTTAATATGTTTTATTTAACCCAATATATCCAAACCACTTTCATTTCACCTATAATCGTATAAAATTATTGTTGTCATTTTTCAGTCATTAAGCCATGTCCCACTCTGTGATCCCAGGGACTGCAGCATTCCAGGCTTTCCTGTCCTTCATTATCTCCTGGAGTTTGCTCAAACTCATGTCCACTGAGTCGACGATGCTATCCAACCATATCATCCTCTGTCACCCCCTTCTCCTTCTGCCCTCAATCTTTCCCAGTATCAGGGTCTTTTCCAATGAGTCGGCTCTTCACATCAAGTGACCAAAGGATTGGAGTTTCTGCTTCAGCATCAGTCTTTCCAATGAATATTCAGAGTTGATTTCCTTTAGGAGGGACTAGAGCATTGACCAAAACCATCCCAAGGAAAAAATAAAATTATTAATAAGTTATTTTATGCTCTTTTTTGGTACTAAGTCTTGGAACTTCTAGCATATCTTCCTTCTAATTAACCACAGTTCAAGTGCTCTGTGGCTGCCTGTGTCAAGAATCTGGTCTACTGGACCAGATTTGGAAAAATCCCAATTCAATGACTGGAGACAACTATTACAGACTGGGGAGGATTCTTCATAGTTACTGAACTCAGATTGTACAGCAAGTGTCTGTAAGCTCTCCCTCCATACTAAAACACCCAACATTGGAAATTTGAAATTTTTCATTATGAGTGGGATGAATGCAAGAAAGAAAACCGGGGAGTCAAATCAGTGAAAACATATTCAAAGAAGCGTCTTTGGTGCCACATCAAAAAACTTGGCAAATGAGTTTGAGTAAAATGGTGAATGGTGTACAAACAGGATTTTTAAAATTATTGTTCATGCTAACCCACATTTTAAAAATTGACTTTTATTAACAGTTGCTTGCAGTTTGCTGATTTCTCTTGATCAAGTTGTAAACTTTTATTACAGATTTAAAATGAGGTTCTTAAAAATCTTAACTTGATATGAAACAATTTAAAAACCTTTAAAAGTGGATGGTGAAAAACCCTTTTAATAAATAAAAATATAATAATAAATACTATGTTGTGTAAGTAATGAAGAAGATTCTAGTTATCTGTTCTAATGGGCAAAAAAGTAAGCACTTGGGGTCTTCAGCTCCAATCTTCTGTACCTTTCTTATTTCTGGAATTTCATATTCATTTCTTCTTGCTAGATGGCTAGACAGGAAGATGGTAGAAATGAGAAACTGGTATTTTTTCAGCGTTACCCTGCTGAGCCTCACACGGAGGAATTCTCAGCTGCTTTTGTCTCCTTGCCATGTCGTGCTTTGGGCTTTCCCAGCATCCGCATCTGTAATTGAAAATGCGGGGGTACCACGCTTGAGGTGCCCCTGGGTCTCCTCTCCTTCACTGCCCTTACCTTGTTCCTTATGGTCCTCTCTGCCTGCCCTGGGTGAGGAGGGCTCCTAGGGAGCCTGATCTGTCTCACGGGTCCACCTTGCCCTCCAGCACCTGGAGGTCAGCACCCTCTCTCCTCTCCCTGTCAGGAGGGCTGAAACCCTTTGGGAGCCTCTCCCATCCCTCACTCTTCTCCCCATTCTGCTCTCACGGTTGTAGTCCTTCTGCGGGTAATCATAAGAAGGACCCTGCCATGTGGGTGGCTCTATGATGGTTCCAGCCTGCTACTTACTTACTGCCCAGACCAGAACCACGGGGGGAACATTTGCTACCTCCACACTCTCTGCCCCTTTACCATCCGATTCCAAGACCTCTCCATTTCCTGCACTGTGAAGGTCCTTCCTGGGGATATTCTCTTCAGGGCAGTTTGGTGTACAAAAATGTATCATCCTGGGGATATTCTCTTCAGAACCATTTGGTATACAAAAATGTATCATCCTTAATGTCATTCCTGTTGATAAAACCATGACCATTTCTTCCTGTTGTTTAGTGGGGTCCATTCTTTGGGACCTCATGCACTGTAACCCACCAGGCTCTTCTATCCATGGGATTTCCCAGGCAGGAATACTGGAGTGGGTTGCCATTTCTTTCTCCAGGGGATTTTCCCCACCCAGGGATCCAACCCCTGGTCTCCTGAGTTGGCAGGTGGATTCTTTACCACTTAGCCACCAGGGAAGCCTGTAACACTGAACCATTTTACTATTTCCAAGACATCTGTTGTGATAATCTCTTGGTTCCCACTGGCAGGTACCACCAGTATGAGGTCACCTGCTGCTGTAATTTCTTCCAAGGGTGTGATGGTAACCAGACCAGTGGGGCTGCTCAAAACCCTCTGGGGTCTACTCCTACCTTTTTCTGATTAACCAAATAACTGGTTAGCAATCACATTGGATAAAAGGGCTTCTGTTATACTTGGAGTGCCTTCAAACTAATTCATTTTGATTGAATTCAACACTATAATTCAACACATATTTACTAAGCATCTCCTATTTGTGAAACTCTCGTTGTTACTGACCCCAAGGATTACCAGGCTTAGGAGAAAGCATGAGACAAATAATAAAAATAATTACATAGAGCAAGAAACAAAAGATAGATCATGTTTGATTAAAGAAGCAGAAAAATGTTTCATGAAAAAAATGACATTCGAAATAAGCCTTGAAGGATGTGTCAGTTTCCATCACAAAGGAGGACGGATGTACACGATAGAGGTTACAGTATTTTTCTGATTGGCAATTTTCCTCTCAATATTGTCAGTAACAGCAACTTCCACTGGGGGTTAGATATTATCTTTTTCTCTCCCCCTAAGCTTCCCTGGTGGCTCAGAAGGTAAAGAATCTGCCTACAATGCAGGAGACCTGGGTTCAATCCCTGGGTTGGGAAGATTCCCTGGAGGAGGGCACAGCAACTCACTCCAGTATTCTTGCCTGGAGAATCCCCATGGATCCTGGAATCCCCAGAAGATCCTGGTGGGCTACTGTCAATGGGGTCGCAAAGAGTTGAACACAACTGAGCAACCTAGCATAGCACAGCACAACCTGAAACTGAGCTATGGGACAGAGATAAGCGTGTGCTTTGGTGGAGTGAAAGTTATTGTCATTTATCAACTTCTGCTTTCAAGGGCAGAAATGACAGATGGGATGCTGAGCCACTCTTTCTTGTCCAGATAAAATATGCTCTAGAAATTGACAAGATGCACACCCCCCATTGTCCTCTTTGCTGCCCATCGATACATCAGCTCTCACCAAGTGATAAAAGCCCACAACCGCCAGTGTCAAGATAGTGATTTCTCTTGTAGCCAGCAGTAGTTGATATTGTGTGCACGTGTGTGTGTACACACACACACACCCCAGAATACACTTTAAAGCTTTATGTCCACGTGAATTAAATATGTTCCTTTTGGAAAAAGTATTTTCATTTTCCAGGACAAGAGATTTTTCATCCTCTGATTAGAAATAACTCAAGTAAAACTTTATCAAATTGCTTATAAGGAGGCACAACCACCCCAGCTCCACAATTACAAAAAAGTTTTGATTAGTACTATTCATGCAACTTTTCTCAACTCTCTATACTTGCCATGAAAAGGTTAAGTTCCTTTTCTCCAAGAAGGAGAATGGGTAAGCCATTCACAGTATATAGTACAGATACTAAGAAACAAGCATTATATTCTCTGCAAATCCAATTGTATATACCTTTCAAGGTTGTCCATTGTTTTGAGTTATGTTGTCCAACTCTCCTCCATTAGGGTGGATAATGGAGCATGAACTATATTTGGCAAGATCTATGATCTAGGAGTAGACCAAGTCCTAAGCAAAATTATGAAGCAGGAAAAAATATGTCTTTAATATCCTTGGATCCCTTTTTTGAACCATTTCCTTACCTGGCTGCCAAATCTTCCTTCTCCGTGGCCTCTTTCAGATTTTCTGTCTTGAATAATGTCCTACAATCAAGATCTTTCTTATCTTATTCTGTGCTATCAACAGTTATTAATATGTATATGTATCCTGTATTCTATTCCTTAAAAGACTCTGTTCATGAATAGTAAAACAAAGAGAGTTTCCTTGATGATAATTTAAGGCGTATGGCTGGCCAAAGAGATTGTTCCTATCCTTCAAATCACATCCTCTCATATCACACTCAAGGTATTCTGCAACTAAGGAAAAATACATCAAAATGCCTGGTGAACCACAAGCAGCTCCATAAATGAAAGGATTATTACTATAGGTGTCTCAACAAGTAGAGGTTTGCTATGAAACCTTCCGTAAAAGCTGAAATGATGTATAGCAAAGAAGCGATTACCTTAGGACACATCTTGCAAGATAAAGCACAAGATTCTCACAGACATGGGTCAAAACTCTGGCGGCTTGATCTTGAGATACTGAGTGAAGTTGCCAAGAAAGAACTTGGCGGCGCCGCTCTCATGGCTGGGGTGGGAGTGCACGCATGCGCCGTCGTGTGGGCAGGAATAATGACACAGGTTGCCGTTTCCCACTCCAGGGCCTCTTCCCCACCCAGGGATCGAACCTGCATCTCCTGCATCTCTCTTTCATTGCAGGCAGACTTTATGGCTGAGCCACCTGGGAAGTCACATCTATAACCGTTCAGTGCAAAACAAAAATTGAATGCTGCTTTCGTTTTCTGCCTTTTTAACAAAAGCGAAAACACTTTAGATTTCTTTCGGATACCAAAAACAAGTACTAACGTAGGTCTTACCTAACAGCAAAGTAGTATAAAGCAAACTTTTCAAAAAATAGGAGATACTTATATCATTATAATTTCTCTGTCTGCGTAAAGGGTCAGTACAATACTGGAGCAGACTGGTAGCGGCTTGCAGGGGCAAACTATGTATATTTCTTGCCCCAGCTCCACAATCAGTGATATCAGGTTGGTAGTTTGAAATCAACTATTATTTACATGGTATGATAGTTACACCATGATAACTGGCAAATACTATTTACCAGAGTTTCCTCCTGCAACCCCCAGAGAACCAATTTACTAGTGTACCCCTGCATGAGGTCAAATTTTTGATCTTATGGCCCATTGAATTATGCTGTCTTCCTGATGAGTCCTCTTAATTGTGCCTCCTTCTTTGCCAATATGACACCAAAGAATTTGATGGCACAGATATATATCTCAACTAACTGTAACAACTAGCCTTGCCATGTCTTTCCTGCTTACTGGTATATTCCAGCACCTACATTGCCTGAAATATACCATACAAAATATCTTCATTGGTTAAATAGACACTTCCCACATCTATACATGTACTGTTGCTATGAATACTCCTGCACACACTCACACATGCATACATCTGAATATAAGTTAACATGAGAGATATTTATTTTAAAAATACTTGGTAATAAAGGACAATTTTATTTTTTATGCCTCTTTTTAACAAACTTTATTAGGGCATAGTTGATTTACAATGATGTATGAGTTTCTGCAGGACAGCAAAATGTATCAATTATACACATAGATATATGCACTCTTTTTCAGATTACTTTCCCGTAAAAGTCATTACAGAGTACTGAGAAGAATTCCCTATGCTATATAGGAGGTTCTTTTTAGTTATCTATTTCATATATACTAGCATGTACCTGTTAATCTCAAATTCCCAATTTACCTCTTCCCCACCAGCTTTCCCCACTGGTAACTGTAAGTTTGTTTTCTACATCCATGACTCTAGTTCTGCTTTGTAAATAAGTTAATCTTACTTTTTTTTTTTAGATTCCACTTATAAGCGGTATCATGTGACACTTGTCTCCCTCTGTTTGGCTTACTTCACCCAATATGACAATCTCTAGGCCCATCCACGCTGCTGTAAGTGGGATTGTTTTGCTCTTTTTTATGGCTGAGGAATATTCCATTGTATGTATGTATCACAACTTTTTTATCCATTCCTCTGCTGATGGACATCTAGGTTGCTCCCATATCCTGGCTATTGTAAACAGTGCTGCAATGAACGCTGTGGTTCATGTGTCATTTCAAATTATGTTTTTCTCTGGATATATGCCCAGAAGTGAGATTACAGGGTCATATGGTAGGTCTATTTTTAGTGTTTTACAGAACCTCCTTACTGTTTTCCATAGTGGCTGTACCAATTTACATTCCCACGAACAGTGTAGGAGGATTCCCTTTCCTCCACATCCTCTCCAGCAGGTCTTGTTTGCAGAGTTTTTTGATGATGGCCATTCTGACCCATGTGAGAGGATACTTCATTGTAGTCTTGAGCTGCATTTCTCTAGGAATTAGTGAGGCTGAGCATCTTTTCATGTGCTTTTTGGGATCCAAAGGACAGTTTTATTTTCTATGTTAGAATATTTACTTGGTATATTGCCAAAGACTTAAAACTCCTGGAAAAGAAGCATTAATAACTGACAGGCTAAGAATCTATTTCAACATGTAGAAAAGCCTAGTATGATGCTTTTAAGTTTTAATATGCCCTTAGGAGAAAGACTAACTTTTGAAAGGCAAACCATCAAAAACAAATCTTTTTAAGTCTTCCAGTTGTACCAATAAGCTTCATGGACAAAATTGCCTAATCGTATCTTATCCTGCTTCCTACTCGAAAATCCTTCCTCTTTCCTTCTTTCCTTATATCCATTTACTCTTCAGGCAGGCTTCAGTGAAAACACCAGTGACCTTCCTCCCAAATGTCAATCTCTAAGCCACTCCGCAGTCTTTCTCCTCTCTCTGCGGCGTACGTCACTGCTGTGTTCTGCTGTTAGTCTCATTCTGACCACGTTGAGTCCCATCCAGACTGGCAGTGCGGAACAGCATCCCTCCTCTGGAATTCCTCCAGGCCACTGCCTGCTCTGCAGCCCTTGGCTCTCACCCTCCTTGCTCTCTGACTCTTGACCCCCAGGTATGCTCCACATTTTGGCTGCCATTCCTCCGTCTTGTGCGTGGAATTTTCAGATGTTGGCACATAGAAGGCTCCTGTTAGATAGATGTACATGGCATAAATGAACACAGGTTTCTTAGCCACACACACACACACACACGTGCACACTTACACACACAAGTCAACACCCCCCCTTGTCTCACCCAGCCCTTAGCACACAGCCGTGTGGATGCCTGCCTCGCTGCCTTCCAGTACCACCCCAAGCTCTCTTTACTGCAATGCTCCTCTTCGCCTCCAGGGGGAGAACTATGCCTCAGTCCTAGGATGACGCTGAAAGAGCCCTGCATAAAAATCCTCCACTCTCCTGAGTTCTGTGAGCCTCTACTTGCCTGATTTACAGTCTTGGTTATAGGGCTCCCCTTCTCTGCCTTTCTCTCAAAGGCATCATATATTAACACATATATGTGCAATCTGGGGGGGGGGGGGGGAGGTATAGATGAACTTATTTTCAAACAATGAATAGAGACAGAGATGAGAAAAAAAACATATGGATACCAAATGGAGGAAGCGGGGTATGATGACTTGGGAGACTGAGTTGACATATATACACTATTATGTATAAAATACGTAACTAATGAGAACCCACTATATAGCACAGGGAACTCTACTCAGTACTCTGTGGTGACCCGAGTGGGAAGGAAATCCAAGAAAGAGAGGATATATGTATACATGTGGCCGATTCACTTTGCCATACAGCAGAAACTAACACAGCATCATAAAGCAACAATACTCCAAAAAAAAGTAAATAAAAACAAAGCAAAAGTAAACACACACACAAAAAAAATTTTTTTAAATAAATGTATGTCTTTGGCATACTCTAGTCTTGCTCCAGAGTTCTCTCTTAAAATCCCATCTCTACATACTTATAATTCCCAAATTCAGATTGGGAGAGCTGAATTAAACCTCTGTTTGTAGATTCTACAGACACTGAAAACTTCACTCCCACACCAAACATTTTTTTCTGGGTCAAGCGCATTTTACTTTCTGTTAGTGGCACTACTAGATACTAATTAATCCTGTGAGATATCCTCAGGCACCTGTGATTCCTCCCTCTCCCCAGTTTCCATTTTTTACAAATCGTATTTGTTTATTTATTTTGGGCTGCTCTGGGTCTTTGCTGTTGTTCAGGCTTTCCCTAGTTACAGAGGGCAGGGACTACTCTCTAGGTGTGATGGGTGGGCCTCTCATTGTGGTGGCTTCTCTTGCTGCAGAGGGTGGACTCTAGGGCACATGGCTTTGGAAGTTGCGGCACATGGGGTCAGTAATTTCAGCTCCCAGGCCCTCAGCACAGTCTCAGTAGTTGTGGCACAAGGGTTGAGCTGCTCTACAGCATGTGGGTGGGATCATCCCAGATCAGGGACTGAACTCATGTCTCCAGCACTGGCAAGTGAATTGTTTACCACTGAGCCACCAGGGAAGCCCTCTAATTTCCATTTGTTCACTAAATCCTGTCTGGGGTCTCTGCATCACCAATACCAGCTGCCATAGGTCAGGCCTCAGATGCTTTTCATGCAAACCTTCACAATAAAATGCTGCTTCTTCAATCTACCTACCATACTTTGTTAGACTTATTATCCTAAAACCCCAATATGATGATGTTACACTTTGGTATTTCCTACTGCCAAGTTCAAAACAGCAATATTTGCATAAGATGATTAACAGATTCCCTCCATCAGAATATTAAAAGTCAGCCTTCTAATATAGATTTTTGAACCTCACTTCAAGCCAGCTGAATCAAAGTATGTCCCAGAAGTCAGTATGTCCCAGAAGCCAGCTCCATGGATGAGCCTTCAACCTAGTAAAATTTGAGAGTCTCTGGCCTACAGACTCCTCCATGGGTCAGGCAGACCTTTTACCATCTGGCCTCTGACCTTCTTAATCTTATTTTTACCAGTCCCTTCACCCCATGCCTTAAACAGCCTGTTCCTTGTGTATGGAATGTCCCCTGTCTTTTTGCTGCCAATCTTCACTAGAGCATAGCCCTAAATCCACTTCCTCTGTGATATTTTTCATGATGCCACTGATTATACCCAGTCCCCAGTTCCTCAGAACCTTCTATGATACCTCCATGACAATACTATCTAGCTGCATTATAGTCACTGGGCACTGATTTCCTTTATTAAGTCAGGCACTTCTAAAGGATAAGAATCAGGTTTTACAGATCTATTTACACTCATTTTCCAAAAATAAGTGCTCAATAAAATGATATTTGAATGAATGACTGAATAAACAGATTGCCCCATCTCCCACCATGATACCAGGAGCACACACACACACAGCAACATTGAGAACACACTTCAAAATCCACATAATGGTGCTGATAGCTCCCTGATGAATCTGAAGGTGTCATTCCATCAGACCAAGAGGACCCAAACTTCATTCCTGGAATCCAGAAACCACCAGTTATTATTATATCCAGATATATATATCCAATATATAATCCATAATATAATATACCACAATTATATCCAGATCATTCTTCATAGCCAACAGCATAGGCAGAGTCAGCTAGTTTATGTTAACAGAGTCAACTGTAGAAAAGCCAAAAGCTAAGACCTAACTCTCACATCAGTGTGTAATTATTCTCACACCAGTGTATAACTGTGTGTATGTGTGTGTGTGTGTGTGTGTATGCCCAGTCATGTCTGACTCTTTGCAACCCCGTGGATTGTAACCCTCCAGGCACCTCTGCCCATGGAATTTTTCAGGCAGTAATACTGGAGCAGGTTGCCATTTCCTTTTTCAGGTGGTCCTCCCGACCCAGGGATTGAGCCTGAGTCCTGTGCATCTCCTGCATTGGCAGGCAGGTTCCTTACCAGCTCAGCCAAATGTATAACTATATATATATATATATGTTTTTAAAAACTTGTGTGGCAAGAACACACACAAAAAAAAACAAGGTTCAGACAAGACTTGTCATCTGTCTTCAGTCTGACAGTTGATAGTATTGTTTGAATAACCCCTGAGTTCATCAATTTGTCCTGTGGCCCAGAGATAGAATGGAAGGGAATGAGGAGGAGGAGGAGGTCACAGGGTCCCTCCTTTCCAAGAGTTTACAGTATCGGTTGAACCACCTAAATGGCACATGTGGCAAATATCCAAGGATAAAAACAAAGTAAAACGGTGGAAACTGCAAACCAATCTTATATGAAAACAAAGTCCACAGCTGCTAAGGGAACAGAGGGGAGAGGAAGAGATCAGGTTTGTTTGTAGTCACAGGACCTTGGCACTGGAAACCGCTGGGGAGACTGTCTAACGCAATACTTTCATTTGACAAATGAAAACCAAGTACAAAGGGGACTTTCCAAAGTCATTCCAATAGTTTATTTAATCAAGAAAGCTCTCAGGTAATTGTGAGATAAGCCTGGAAAAAGAGAAGGTGAGTTTTGCACAGGGATACTGTGGAGAAGGAAAAAGCATAGGAGGGCAGAGGAAAAGAAAGAGGCTTTGAGGGAGGGATAAGAGAAGAATGTGGCTTCCCAGGTGGCTCATTGGTAAAAAATCTGCCTGCCAATGCAGAATATGTGGGTTTGATTCCTGTGTCAAAGAAGATCCAAGGAAGAAGGGAATGGCAACCCACTCCAGTATTCTTGCCTGGAGAATCCCATGGACAGAGGAGCCTGGCGGGCTACAATCCATAGTATCGCGATGAGTCAGACACAACTAAGCACACATTCACGCAGGAAATAAATGAGCGAATCGTGGGAGACAAAAGCAAAAAGTACTGGGACAAAGGAGAAAGAAATGATGGGAGGTGAGGGGGAGATGCTAAGTGGGAATTCGGGGATCAGCTTTTATGGCTGGAAAGTCTGGGTCAGAGGAAGGGGTGGGATTCGCTATGCATACAGTAGAGGTGCAGTGCTGTGCAGGCCTTCTTGCCCTAGGAGAATCCAGCTCCACTCAGTTGTAAATCATTGGATCTGGAAGCACTCAAGAAAAAGCAGTGAACTCATCCTACAGAGTAACAAGCCCAGGCCAAGAAGGAGGTGCTGCAAATGTGTGACCTTTGGAAACACACTGATTCTGGTTTAAAAACTGAGTTCTGCCCTTGATCAGTTACATGTCTTTGAGTCACTTAGTGAAGCTCTCTGAACCTCTATTCCTTTCCTATCAGAATGGGAAAATACTCAGCTCAGAGTTGTTCTAGGGATTAGGTTCTTCTGACCCAGTGCTGAGGCCGTGAAAAGGGCTCAGTGAATGCTTCTTCCACACTTTCCACGCAATGCTCCCTTTGCATGAAGAAGGGAAGTGACTTGCCCAAGGTCACACAGCTGATGGAAAGCAGTGCTGCAGCACAAACCCTATTGTCAGACTTGAAGCCCTGAGCTCCAGTCATAAGAAGCCTGCTCCCCTTGGGGCCTCCCAGTCAGGCTTCTATCCATCATACTAGCATCTTCTGAAAGAGGGTCATTCTGAAATTGTCTCAAAAGACTAGGGGAACTCACAGCCAGAACTTCACCTACCCTTTTTCCTGAAGTTCATCTCTAGTGGTCTTCCAGCCTTGATGAGGGAACAAACCCAACCCAAACAAACCAAAAATAATAAAGACACCAGAGCAAAAATGAGTCCTCCATGAAACTATGCATGTCAGTTGGGACAGAGGATGAAGCTGTTTTGTGTTTTTTTCCCTGAATACAAAGCCAAGTTTGGCTTCATGATTTCCTAGGGATTATAATAATTATGGTCCAGATTACCAATACAGTTCACATCTGAATATGCCTAATATTTTTCACAACTTGAGTATTGGAAACAAAACTGATGAAAGCCAATCAGTCTTGGCCAGACAGAGATGCCAAGTAGACTCAGAGGCTCTGAAACAGTAGGATAGTGTTGATGGTAAGTATCAGTATTCTAGAAAAAGCTGACTTTCATTAGATACCATTTGGGGAATGGGCTAGAGGAATGTGGGCATGTAAATTTTGGACAGCGTGTGAACACTGAGACTTTACAATACAAATTTTAATATGTAGAACTCGTGCTTTTATTGACGACCTGGGATAGCACCATATTTTTTTCTCGTTTATTTTTCATAATGTACTACAATTTTGTTCAAATTGATGAAGCATTTACCATGTCCCAGGGAAAGTGTTGGCACTAGCAAATCAGAGGTAAATAAGAGAGGGTCTCTATTTTCTATTGTGGAGATGTGGATGGACCTAGAGTCTGGTAGTACAGAGTATGTCAGAAAGAGAAGTAATGTCAGAAAAGTAAGTCAGAAAGAGAAAAACAAATATCAAATATTAGCACATGTATGTAGAGTCTAGAAAAATGGTACAGATGAACCTATTTTCAGAGCAGGAATAGAGATGCAGATGCGGAGCTCAGACATGTGGACACAGCATATTGGTGGACGAATTGAGAGATTAGGATGGACGTGTATACACTGTGCAAAATAGACAGCTAGTGGGAAGCTGCTGTACAGCACAGGGAGCTCAGCTCAGTGCTTGGTGATGACCTAGATGGGTGGGATGGGGGTGGAAGAGGTCCAAACATGGGGAGGTAAGTATACATATAATTGATTCACTTAATCGTGCAGCAGAAACTAACACAATATTTTAAAACAATCATACTCCAATTTTAAGAAATCAAAATAAAAAATAATTTTTAAAAGTTGTTTCAGTCCTGGGTCAAATCATGACAGTCCTCTGCTCTAATCTCTGCACTGTCTCCAGATCACCCATACAGAAGCCTAAGTCTCTGCAGCATCGTGCTCTGAGCTCCCCAGCTTTTGCCCATTGACTTTGTCACCTACCACCCTGTCTGACTCAGGTCCTTCCAATTCTCCTGTTATCTTGCTGACACTGAATGCTTCAGGCATCCTTCTGCTTTTGTTGAGTGAATGGGCTTCCAGGAGGGACAATTGGGAGATCAGAATTGACAGGTACACATGTCAATTCAGTTGTGGAGAAGGAAAACTTGGAATTTGACCTAGCAAGCTGCCAATCGGAAGCTTCCTCTGAGTGTTCATGAGGTGAATAGCCCAGGTAGTGTATCATGAGCTGGCTTCACCATCAGAGGTGAAGCACCTGCTTTGGTGTCTCGATTCCCTGGAGGCAAAGCCTGGTCATGCTCGTGGCAGTGTGAGTTGCCACTGAAGGGCACTGTCCCTTCTATGCCCCCACTATGCACTTTCATCCTGCATGATGCCAGCAGGTTTCAGCCTGTCTCTGATGTGCAGAAGCTGGTGATGGTGCAGGGGAACCCAGGCCTGCAACCAAGAAATGCTTTGATTAATTAAAAATCTGGAGTCATTAGGACAGAGCATAATCACTCTATTACACCTATGAAAAGAAAGTGAAATGTTAATCACTCAATCTTGTCCAACTCTGTGAGACCCCATGGACTGTAACCCATCAGGCTCCTCTGCCTATGGAATTCTCCAGGCAAGAATACTGGAGTGGATAGCCATTCCCTTCTCCAGGGGATATTCCTGACCCAGGGATCGAACCCAGGTCTTCAGTATTGCAGGCAGATTCTTTACCATCTGAGCCACTGTTATAACTGCCTCTAAGTCAATGTGGAAACTAGCTTCCAAAACATGGGAAGTAACTTCAAGTTAAATGATGACACATTCAAGACCCCTGGACAATTGCATGATCTGAATCCTGGGATAGCAGACATAAGAATACTCGTCCAGTATCTATCACATGTTCCACTCAGTCATGCTTCATCCAGTTGGCCTGATCCCATGCCCATGAACCCTCTTGAAAATAAGGGAGAAGGAGCTCTAGGACTCTGGAAAGACAGTTCCAGTCTCCCAAAAACAGAGTGGCAGGGGGGTGGGGACAGTTTCAGGATCCAGGTGGGAGACAGGAGACCAGGCAACCCACTTAGAAACCACCATGATGCATGTCAGCCTCAAAAGGGTTGTACCTCGCCCCACAGCAAAAACACAAGAAAATCCCAGTATGCGATGCCAAGCAGGGGTTTAGGTGAGGGAGCGGAATATCTTGAGGAGATGGCGTTTACCCTGGAGAAACATTTCTAAGGGGTCACCCCTGCCTGAGCAATATACCCAAAGCTGTGCACAGAAATTGCATCTCCCACACATCAGTATGGATTGATATCTTACCCACATCCCCTGTTTTCTCTTCCATCCTCCTGTACTGTGAATGCAACATTCAGTCCCTAGATTCTAGGTCTATTTGTTGCTCATACTGTCCAGATCTTGGGGGCAGATCCATGATCGAGGATCATGGAATCCCTAGCATACCTGATGAACACCTAACTTGCCATCAGTGTACATGTCCAGCCTTTCCTGGTGCCTCTCTCACCCCAGCCAGATGTGCTTATGTGGGTGGTAGGGGATCGAGGGTGGATGGTTAGGAGGTGATCTCAGAGGTGTGAGGCAATTGTGTTCCTTAATTCTTCACACATTATCATCCTCAATTTGGGTAAATCCTTTTTTTAAATTTTTTATTGAATTATATTTCAACTACAATGCGTTAATTATTACTACATAGCAAAATGATGCAATTATATACATATATATTATTTTTGATAATCTTTTCCATTATGGTTTATCACAGGATATTGAATATTGTTCCCTGTGCTATACACTAGGACCTTGTTGTTTATTCATCCTATATAGGATAGCTTGCATCTGCTAATCCCTAACTCCCAATCCCACCCTCTCCCACTTCCTTCCCCCTTGGCAATCACCAGTCTATTCCCTATGACACTGATTCTATTTCTGTTTCCTAGATAGGTTCATTTGCATCATATTTTAAATTCCACATAAAAGTGATGTCATATGTTTGTCTTTCTCTTTCTGACTTACTTCACTTAGCATAATAATCTCTAGCTGCTTCTGTGTTGCTACTAATGGCCTTTATGTCAGTCTTTTTCATAACTAAGTAGTATTCCATGCTATATATGTACCACTTCTTCTTTATCCTTGATTTACTCAGCTATTCCTTTTTATTTCCATTCTCCATTCCCAACCACCCAATAACGATAATAGCTATGTGTTTCAGTTCAGTCACTCAGTTGTGTCCAGTCCTTTCCTACCCCATGGACTGCAGCACACCAGGCTTCCTTGTCCATCACTAACTCCTGAACCTTGCTCAAACTCATTTCCATCAAGTTAGTGATGCCATCCAACCAGCTCATCCTCTGTGGTCCCCTTCTCCTCCTGCCTTTAATCTTTCCCAGCATCAGGGGCTTTTCCAATGAGTTAGTTCTTCAAATCAGGTGGCCAAAGTATTGGAGTTTCAGCTTCAACATCAGTACTTCCAGTGAATATTCAGGACTGATTTCCTTTAGGATTGACTGGTTGATCTCTTTGCAGTCCAAGGGACTCTCAAGAGTTTTCTCCAATGCCACAGTTCAAAAGCATCAGTTATTTGGCACTCAGCTATCTTTATGGTCCAACTCTCACATCCATACATGACTACTGGAAAAACCATAGCTTTGACTAGACAGACCTTTGTTGGCAAAGTAATGTCTCTACTTTCTAATATGCTGTCTAGGTTGGTCATAGCTTTTCTTCCAAGGAGAAATTGTCTTTTAATTTCATGGCTGCAGTCACCATCTACAGTGATTTTGGAGCCCAAGAAAAAAAAGTCTCTCACTGTTTCCTTTGTTTTCCCATCTATTTGCCATGAAGTGATGGGACCAGATGCCACGATCTTAGTCTTTTGAATATTGAGTTTTAAACCAGTTTTTTCACTTTCACCAAGAGGCTCTTTAGCTCCTCTTTGCTTCCTGCTGTAAGGGTGGTATCATCTGCATATCTGAGGTTATGATATTTCTCCTGGCAATCTTGATTTCAGCTATGTTTCATCCAGCCCAGCATTTTGCATGATGTACTCTGCATATAAGTTAAATAAGCAGGTGACAATAAACAGATTTGATGTACTCGTTTTCCAATTTGGAACTAGTCTGGTGTTCCATGTCCAGTTGTAACTGTTGCTTATTGACCTGCATACACATTTCTCAGGAAGCAGGTAAGGTGGCCTGGTATGCCCATCCCTTCAACAATTTTCCACAGTTTGTTGTGATCCACACAGACTTCAGCATAGTCAGTAAAGCAGAAGTAGATGTTTTTCTGGAATTCTCTTGCTTTTTCTATGAACCAACAGATATTTGCAATTTGATCTCTGGTTCCTCTGCATTTTCTAAATCCAAGGTGAACACCTGGAAGTTCTCGGTTCATGACGTACTATTGAAGCCTAGCTTAGAGAATTTTGAGCATTACTTTGTTAGCATGTGAGATGAGCACAATTGTGTGGTAGTTTAAACATTCTTTGGCATTGCCTTTCTTTGGGATTGGAATAAAAACTGACATTTTCCAGTTCTGTGGCCACTGCTGAGTTTTTCAAATTTGCTGGCATTTTGAGTGCAACACTTTCACAGCATCATCTTTTAGGATTTGTGATAGCTCAACTGGAATTCCATCACCTCCGCTAGCTTTGTTCGTAGTGATGTTTCCTAAGGCCCACTTGATTTCGCATTCCAGGATATCTGGCTCTAGGCAACTAATCACACCATTGTGGTTATCTAGGTCACATAACCTAGATAACCACACCGTTGTGGTTATCTAGGTCATATGAGATCTTTTTTGTATAGTTATTCTGTGTATTCTTGCCACCTCTTCTTAGTATCTTCTGCTTCTGTTAGGTCCAAAACATTTCTGTCCTTTATTGTGCCCATCTTTGCGTGAAATGTACCCTTGGTATCTGTAATTTTCTTGAAGTGATCGCTAGTCTTTCCCATTCTATTGTTTTCATCTATTTCTTTGCACTAATCACTGAGGAAGGCTTTCTTTTTTCTTTTTTTTATTTTTTTATTAGTTTTTTATTTTTTAAATTTTAATATCTTTAATTCTTACATGCATTCCCAAACATGAACCCCCCTCCCACCTCCCTCCCCATAACATCTCTCTGGGTCATCACCATGCACCAGCCCCAAGCATGCTGCAACCTGCGTCAGACATAGACTGGCGATTCAATTCTTACATGATAGTATACATGTTAGAATGTCATTCTCCCAAATCATCCCACCCTCTCCCTCTCCCTCTGAGTCCAAACGTCCGTTATACACATCTGTGTCTCTTTCCCTGTCTTGCATACAGGGTCGTCATTGCCATCTTCCTAAATTCCATATATATGTGTTAGTATACTGTATTGGTGTTTTTCTTTCTGGCTTACTTCACTCTGCATAATCGGCTCCAGTTTCATCCATCTCATCAGAACTGATTCAAATGAATTCTTTTTTACGGCTGAGTAATACTCCATTGTGTATATGTACCACAGCTTGCTTATCCATTCATCTGCTGATGGACATCTAGGTTGCTCCCATGTCCTGGCTATTATAAACAGTGCTGCGATGAACATTGGGGTACATGTGTCTCTTTCAATTCTGGTTTCCTCGGTGTGTATGCCCAGAAGTGGGATTGCTGGGTCATAAGGTAGTTCTATTTGCAATTTTTTAAGGAATCTCCACACTGTTCTCCATAGTGGCTGTACTAGTTTGCATTCCCACCAACAGTGTAGGAGGGTTCCCTTTTCTCCACACCCTCTCCAGCATTTATTGCTTGCAGATTTTTGGATCGCAGCCATTCTGACTGGTGTGAAGTGGTACCTCATTGTGGTTTTGATTTGCATTTCTCTCATAATGAGTGATGTTGAGCATCTTTTCATGTGTTTGTTAGCCATCCGTATGTCTTCTTTGGAGAAATGTCTATTTATTTCTTTGGCCCATTTTTTGATTGGGTCGTTTATTTTTCTGGAATTGAGCTTCAGGTGTTGCTTGTATATTTTTGAGATTAGTTGTTTGTCAGTTGCTTCATTTGCTATTATTTTCTCCCATTCAGAAGGCTGTCTTTTCACCTTGCTTATATTTTCCTTTGTTGTGCAGAAGCTTTTAATTTTAATTAGATCCCATTTGTTTATTTTTGCTTTTATTTCCAGAATTCTGGGAGGTGGATCATAGAGGATCCTGCTGTGATTTATGTCTGAGAGTGTTTTGCCTATGTTCTCCTCTAGGAGTTTTATAGTTTCTGATCTTACATTTAGATCTTTAATCCATTTTGAGTTTATTTTTGTGTGCGGTGTTAGAAAGTGATCTAGTTTCATTCTTTCACAAGTGGTTGACCAGTTTTCCCAGCACCACTTGTTAAAGAGATTGTCTTTACTCCATTGTATATTCTTGCCTCCTTTGTCAAAGATAAGGTGTCCATATGTGTGTGGATTTATCTCTGGGCTTTCTATTTTGTTCCATTGATCTATATGTCTGTCTTTGTGCCAGTACCATACTGTCTTGATGACTGTGGCTTTGTAATAGAGCCTGAAGTCAGGCAAGTTGATTCCTCCCGTTCCATTCTTCTTTCTCAAGATTGCTTTGGCTATTCGAGGTTTTTTGTATTTCCATACAAATCTTGAAATTATTTGTTCTAGTTCTGTGAAAAATGTGGCTGGTAGCTTGATAGGGATTGCATTGAATTTGTAAATTGCTTTGGGTAGTATACTCATTTTCACTATATTGATTCTTCCGATCCATGAACATGGTGTATTTCTCCATCCATTAGTGTCCTCTTTGATTTCTTTCATCAGTGTTTTATAGTTTTCTATATATGGGTCTTTAGTTTCTTTAGGTAGATATATTCCTAAGTATTTTATTCTTTTCGTGGCAATGGTGAATGGAATTGTTTCCTTAATTTCTTTTTCTACTTTCTCATTATTCGTGTATAGGAATGCAAGGGATTTCTGTGTGTTGATTTTATATCCTGCAACTTTACTATATTCATTGATTAGCTCTAGTAATTTTCTGGTGGAGTCTTTAGGGTTTTCCATGTAGAGGATCATGTCATCTGCAAACAGTGATAGTTTTACTTCTTCTTTTCCAATTTGGATTCCTTTTATTTCTTTTTCTGTTCGGATTGCTGTGGCCAAAACTTCCAGAACTATGTTGAATAGTAGCGGTGAAAGTGGACACCCTTGTCTTGTTCCTGACTTTAGGGGAAATGCTTTCAATTTTTCACCATTGAGGATAATGTTTGCTGTGGGTTTGTCATAGATAGCTTTTATTATGTTGAGGTATGTTCCTTCTATTCCTGCTTTCTGGAGAGTTTTTATCATAAATGGATGTTGAATTTTGTCAAAGGCCTTCTCTGCATCTATTGAGATAATCATATGGTTTTTATTTTTCAATTTGTTAATGTGGTGAATTACATTGATTGATTTGCGGATATTGAAGAATCCTTGCATCCCTGGGATAAAGCCCACTTGGTCATGGTGTATGATCTTCTTAATGTGTTGTTGGATTCTGATTGCTCGAATTTTGTTGAGGATTTTTGCATCTATGTTCATCAGTGATATTGGCCTGTAGTTTTCTTTTTTTGTGACATCTTTGTCAGGTTTTGGTATTAGGGTGATGGTGGCCTCATAGAATGAGTTTGGAAGTTTACCTTCCTCTGCAGTTTTCCAGAAGAGTTTGAGCAGGATAGGTGTTAGCTCTTCTCTAAATTTTTGGTAGAATTCAGCTGTGAAGCCGTCTGGGCCTGGGCTTTTGTTTGCTGGAAGATTTCTGATTACAGTTTCAATTTCCATGCTTGTGATGGGTCTGTTAAGATTTTCTGTTTCTTCCTGGTTCAGTTTTGGAAAATCGTACTTTTCTAAGAATTTGTCCATTTCTACCACGTTGTCCATTTTATTGGCATACAACTGCTGATAGTAGTCTCTTATGATCCTTTGTATTTCTGTGTTGTCTGTTGTGATCTCTCCATTTTCATTTCTAATTTTATTGATTTGATTTTTCTCCCTTTGCTTCTTGATGAGTCTGGCTAATGGTTTGTCAATTTTATTTATCCTTTCAAAGAACCAGCTTTTGGCTTTGTTGATTTTTGCTATGGTCTCTTTTGTTTCTTTTGCATTTATTTCTGCCCTAATTTTTAAGATTTCTTTCCTTCTACTAACTCTGGGGTTCTCCAACTCTTCCTTTTCTAGTTGCTTTAGTTGTAGAGTTAGGTTATTTATTTGACTTTTTTCTTGTTTCTTGAGGTATGCCTGTATTGCTATGAACTTTCCTCTTAGCACTGCTTTTATAGTGTCCCACAGGTTTTGGGTTGTTGTGTTTTCATTTTCATTTTCATTAGTTTCTATGCATATTTTGATTTCTTTTTTGATTTCTTCTGTGATTTGTTGGTTATTCAGAAGTGTGTTGTTCATCCTCCATATGTTGGAATTTTTAATAGTTTTTCTCCTGTAATTGAGATCTAATCTTAATGCATTATGGTCAGAAAAGATGCTTGGAATGATTTCGATTTTTTTGAATTTATCAAGTTTAGATTTATGGCCCAGGATGTGATCTATCCTGGAGAAGGTTCCATGAGCACTTGGAAAAAAGGTGAAATTCATTGTTTTGGGGTGAAATGTCCTATAGATATCAATTAGGTCTAACTGATCTAATGTATCATTTAAAGTTTGCGTTTCTTTGTTAATTTTCTGTTTAGTTGATCTGTCCATAGGTGTGAGTGGGGTATTAAAGTCTCCCACTATTATTGTGTTATTGTTGATTTCCCCTTTCATACTTGTTACCATTTGTCTTACATATTGCGGTGCTCCTATATTGGGTGCATATATATTTATAATTTATATCTTCTTCTTGGATTGTTCCTTTGATCATTATGTAGTGGCCTTCTTTGTCTCTTTTTACAGCCTTTGTTTTAAAGTCTATTTTATCAGATATGAGTATTGCCACTCCTGCTTTCTTTTGGTCTCTATTTGCGTGGTATATCTTTTTCCAGCCCTTCACTTTCAGTCTGTATGTGTCCCTTGTTTTGAGGTGGGTCTCTTGTAAGCAGCATATAGAGGGGTCTTGTTTTTGTATCCATTCAGCCAGTCTTTGCCTTTTGGTTGGGGCGTTCAACCCATTTACGTTTAAGGTAATTATTGATAAGTATGATCCCGTTACCATTTACTTTGTTTTGGGTTCGGGTTTATACACCCTTTTCGTGTTTCCTGTCTAGAGGATATCCTTTAGAATTTGTTGGAGAGCTGGTTTGGTGGTGCTGAATTCTCTCAGCTTTTGCTTGTCTGTAAAGCTTTTGATTTCTCCTTCGTATTTGAATGAGATCCTTGCTGGGTACAGTAATCTGGGCTGTAGGTTATTGTCTTTCATCACTTTAAGTATGTCTTGCCATTCCCTCCTGGCCTGAAGAGTTTCTATTGAAAGATCAGCTGTTATCCTTATGGGAATCCCCTTGTGTGTTATTTGTTGTTTTTCCCTTGCTGCTTTTAATATTTGTTCTTTGTGTTTGATCTTTGTTAATTTCATTAATATGTGTCTTGGGGTGTTTCGCCTTGGGTTTATCCTATTTGGAACTCTCTGGGTTTCTTGGACTTGGGTGATTATTTCCTTCCCCATTTTAGGGAAGTTTTCAACTATTATCTCCTCAAGGATTTTCTCATGATCTTTCTTTCTGTCTTCTTCTTCTGGGACTCCTATAATTCGAATGTTGGAGCGTTTCATATTATCCTGGAGGTCTCTGAGATTGTCCTCGTTTCTTTTAATTCGTTTTTCTTGTTTCCTCTCTGATTCATTTATTTCTACCATTCTATCTTCTATTTCACTAATCCCATCTTCTGCCTCCGTTATTCTACTATTTGTTGCCTCCAGAGTGTTTCTGATCTCATTTATTGTGTTATTCATTATATTTTGACTCTTTTTTATTTCTTCTAGGTCCTTGTTAAACCTTTCTTGCATCTTCTCAATCCTTGTCTCTAGGTTATTTATCTGTGTTTCCATTTTGATTTCAAGATTTTGGATCATTTTCACTATCAATATTCGGAATTCCTTCTCCGGTAGGTTCCTTACTTCTTCCTCTTTTGTTTGGTTTGGTGGGCAACTCTCCTGTTCCTTTGCCTGCTGAGTATTCCTCTGTCTCTTCATTTTGGTTATATTGCTGCGTTTGGGGTGGGCTTTTTATATTCTGGTAATTTGTGGAGTTCTCTTTATTATGGAGCTTCCTCACTTTGGGTGGGGTTCTATCAGTGGCTTGTCAAGGTTTCCTGGTTAGGGAGGCTTGTGTTGGAGTTCTGGTGGGTGGAGCTGGGTTTCTTCTCTCTGGAGTGCAGTGGAGTGACCCGTAATGGGTTATGAGACATCAAAGGCTTTGGGATAATTTTGAGCTGCCTGTATATTGAAGCTCAGGGGAGTGTGTTCCTGTGTTGCTGGAGAATTTGCATGGTATGTCTTGCTTTGGAACTTGTTGGCCCTTGGGTGGAGCTTGGTTTCGGTGTAGGTATGAAGGCATTTGATGAGCTCCTATTGCTTAATGTTCCCTGAATTCAAGAGTTCTCTAATGTTTTCAGGCTTTGGATTTAAGCTTCCTGTTTCTGGGTTTCAGTTTTATTTTTACAGTAGCCTCTAGACTTCTCCATCTATACAGCACCGATGATAAAACATCTAGGTTAAAGATGAAAAGTTTCTCCACATTGAGGGACACTCAGAGAGGTTCACTGAGTTACAAGGAGAAGAGAAGATGGAGGGGGTAGTTAGAGGTAACTGGAATGAGATGCGGTGAGATCAAAAGAGGAGAGAGCAAGCTAGCCAGGAGTCACTTTCTTATGTGCGCTCTATAGTCTGGACCGCTCAGAGGTATTTACAGAGTTATACGGGGAAGAGGAGAGGGAGGAAGTAGACAGAGGTGACCAGGAGGATAAGAGAGAGGAATGAGTAGGAGATAGACAAATCCTGCCAGTAACCAGTTCCTTGGGTGTTCTCTACCGTCTGGAACACACAGAGATTCACAGAGTTGGATAGAGAAGAGATGGGGGAGAAAAGAGACAGAGGCCACCTGGTGGAGAAAAAGGAGAGTCCAGAGGAGGAGAGAGTGGTCAAGCCAGTAATCTCGCTCTCAGGTAAACTTGGGTAGTGAAGTTTGGGTTTTTAAATGTACAAAATTGACAACAAAAACCTAAGAGCAAAGATTAAAAATCTAGAGTAGAGGTTGGATTTTCAAAGATACAATATTAAAGAAAAGCAGAAGGAAAAAGGAAGAAAGAAAAAAAAAAGAATTATTAAAAAAAAAAAACACACACCAACAACCATCCAAAGAGTATATATGGTGTTTGCCTAAAAAAAAAAAAAAAAAGTCTTTTTTTTTAAATAGTAATAATAGGTTATAGAAATAAAAATTAGAGGAGAAATAGAAGACTTAACAATTTAAAAAAAGCTAGAAAAAAAAACAAAAAAGCAAAAAAAAAAAGGAATGATTTTAAAAATATTAAAAATATATCTCGCCCTTCTCTGATGTTATGGGTCATGTGGGCTCACTTCCAAGGTGGTTCCCTCTGTTTAACTTCTTCTTTTTGCTGGTTTTTTAGGCTCACTAGTTCAGCCGCGCTGTGGGGAGGGGGGATGCTGCAAACAAATAGCACTGTCGTGTGCACACAGTATCTCTGCTCCGCTTGACCTGTCCTTTCTCGTGGCGCACAAACCGCTCCGGCTCTACGATGCTCATCCGGGAACCGTCTGGGGCCAGCCCTAGGCTGCGTGCACTTCCCCGGTCCAGGCCGCTCAGGTTCGGCGCTCAGGCAGCCCTCAGAGGCACAAATGCTGCTGGGACTGCGCTTTGTGCCCTTCCCAGGTCCGAGTAGCTCAGGAGTTTGGCGAGCGCGATCGCCGCGGCTTGTCACCTTTTCCGCCGCTGCCGCTCAGCTCTCTGGGTGGACCACTGGCGCACCCCGTGAGGCAGATTGTGACCGTCCAGCACCCCCAGAAGTCTTAGCAAAGGAGCCTGCTTGCAGTTAGGTACGTAAAGTCTCTCCAGGTCTGCAATTGCCCCTTTCCGGTCCTTACGGCTCTGGCTGCCTGTCCCCGGCGGGGAATGGTCTGCAGCCGGCTTTTTCCGTTCCGTCCTTTGTTCTGTGCTCGGTCCTGGCAGTGTCTTATGTTCGAGCTTTTCGCGTGGTAGCTATCCCACAGTCTGGTTTGCTAGCCCAAGTTAGATCGTTCTGGTTGCGCGTGGGGCGTTCCTGCCCAATTCTTGCAAAGCTCTGCAGCCCGCGCCTCCCGCGCGTCCCTGCCCTGCCCCCACTTCCCAATGGCGGATGCAGGCGTCTGTGCTGCTTTTCCGCTGGGGGAGTTACTGGTGGGCTTGTAATCTCTTGGTTTTAATTATTTATCTATTTTTCCTTCCTGTTATGTTGCCCTCTGTGTTTCCAAGGCTCGCCACAGACTCGGCAGGGAGAGTGTTTCCTGGTGTTTGGAAACCTCTCTTCTTAAAATTCCCTTCCCGGGACGGGCTTCCCTTCCTGGGACGGAGCTCCCTCCCCACCTCCTTTGTCTCCTTTTTCGTCTTTTATATTTTTTCCTACCTGTTTTTGAAGACAATGGTCTGCTTTTCTGGTTGCCTGATGTCCTCTGCCAGCCTACAGAAGTTGTTTTGTGGAGTTTGCTCGGCGTTGAAATGTTCTTTTGAGGAATTTGTGAGGGAGAACGTGATCTTCCCGTCCTATTCCTCCGCCATCTTTCCCTCCCCCCTCTTTTTTCTCCTTGCTATTCCTTGGAACTCTGCATTCAGATGAGTATATCTTTCCTTTTCTCCTTTGCCATTAGTGTCTCTTCTTTTCTCTTCTATTTGAAATGACTCCTCAAACAAGCATTTTGCCTTTTTGAGCTTCTTTTTCTTGTGGATGGTTTTGATTATCGCCTCCTATACAACGTCACGAGCCTCTATCCACAGTTCTTTGGGCACTCTGTCTATCAGATCTAATCCCTTGGGTCTGTCACTTCCACTGTATAAGCATAAGGGATTTCATTTGAGTCATGCCTGAATGGCCTAATGGTTTTCCCTACTTCCTTCAAGTCTGAATTTTGCAATAAGGACTTCATGATCTGAGCCACAGTCAGCTCCCGGTCTTGGTTTTGCTGACTGTATAGAGCTTCTCCATCTTCAGCTGCAAATAATATAGTCAGTCTGATTTCAGTATGAACCATCTGGTGACGGTGTAGAGTCATCTCTTGTGTTGTTGGAAGAGGGTATCTGCAATGACCAGTGCGTTCTCTTGGAAAAACTTTGTTAGCCTTTGCCCTGCTTCATTTTGTACTCCAAGGCCAAACTTGCTTGTTACTCCAGGTATCTCTTGACTTCCTACTTCTGCATTCCAGTCGCATATGATGAAAAGGACATCCTTTTTTTTTTTTTTTTTTTTTGGTGTTAGTTCTAGAAGGTCTTGTCAGTCATCATAAAACTGTTCAACTTCAGCTTCTTCAGCATTAGTGGTTGGGGCATAGACTTGGATTACTGTGATATTGAAAGGTTTGCCTTGGAAATGAACAGAGATCCTTCTGGTGTTTTTGAGATTGTTCAAAATACTGCATTTTGGACTCTTTTGTTGACTATGAGGGCTACTCCATTTCTTCTAAGGTATTCTTGCCCACAGTAGTAGATACAACAGTCATCTGAATTAAATTCCCCCATTCCAGTCCCTTTCAGTTCACTGATTCCTAAAATGTCAGTGCTCACTCTAACCATCTCCTATTTGACCACTTCCAATTTGCCTTTTTCATGTGTTTAATGTCTACCTTTTTATTTGTGTCTTGGTAAAAACATATTGTTATTTTGTACATCTATTTATAATTTACATAGACGGTATCTATGTAAAAAAAAAACTCTATAGACTTCTATGTTTCACTCTTTTTTTTTTTTTCACTCAGCACCATACCTTTAAGATATGTGCATCTTGGTATGTGTACTCCAAAATGTGGCCAGCTAGATGTCAAGGAACATCGGAGCCAGGCAAAGTTACAGTAGTGAAGTCAAATTCTATTCAAGAACTATTGTGATGGGGAAGAGAGACCTCAGAATAAAAATGGACTCCGTGGACTTTGCTGGTGATCCAGTGGTTAAGACTCCCACCGTAGGGGAGTTTCCACCATAGGGGGTGCAGGTTTGATCCCTGGTAAGGGAAGTTCTGTATGCCACACAGTGCGGCCAAAAAAAAAAAAAAAAAGGAAATGGACTCCATTGAAAATTCCAATTCCTTTATAGCCAAGGGGCAGGGTGAAGGGCTGGGATAATAATTCAAGAGGAGGAGACATAAGAGACAAGGGGATTCTGGTTAAACCAACTGGACAGGATTCTTGCTGAAGCTGTCAAGGTGATAAGATACTGTCATTGTTGTTCAGTTGCTAAGTTGTGCCCATGGACTGCAGCACACCAGGCTCCTCTGTCCTCCACTGTCTCCCAGAGTTGGCTCAAATTCATGTCCATTGAGTCAGTGATACCATCTATTCATCTCATCCCCAGCCACCTCTTTCTCCTTTGCCTTTAAGAAAGAAAAAAGAAAGTGAATTCGCTCAGTCATGTCCAACTCTTTGTGACCCCATGGACTGTAGCCCGACAGGCTCCTTCATCCATGGGATTTTTCCAGGCAAGAGTACTGGGGTAGGTTACCATTATCCTTCTCCAAGGGATCTTCCCAACCCGGGGATAGAACCCATATCCCCCGCATTGCAGGCAGACGCTTTTACCATCTGAGCCACCAGGGAAACCTTGTTTCCTTCAGTTGCCTTCAATCTTAGCTTCAATAAGATACTGAGGGTGGGGGATTCTTGCTAAACTAAGCCAGCAGGATTCTTATTAAAAGTGACAAGGCTAAGTGGGCCAAGGTCAGAGCCCAAGGTTGAGGCCTTGGAGGTTTAGAGGACCCTGACTGGGGTTAGGCTTGTCATCAGCGGAAATACGTATCCCTTGCCTCATGCCCCTCGGTCTTCTCACCCTGCATCTCCGCTCCATACACACAATGTTGTGGAAAACATCATGGTACATATTTCTTTATGGATCTGGGTGACGATATCTTTAGGGACATATTCCTAGGAGTGATAATAGTTTCTGTAAAACACAATAGATAGAGATGTGGAAGTATAGGTATATACAGATTGCAAAGATAAATACATATACATTTAATCTGTATACTTATTTAAGACTGCGCTGTGCCATACAGAACCTATCCCCCCTTCTCCTCAAAAACTTCTAGTATAGCACACTTACTACAGCACCTGGGATGGAAGAGGCCCCTTTCTAAGCACCACCCACATGCATATCTCATACTCAAATCATAACCAGACTCTCGTGTTAAAATAACCATTTTTCTGCAAAGTATTCTTTGATCCCCACAGATGAAAACCCTCTCTCTGCTGCTTGAACTCTATACCTTACATCTGTCGTGTGATAACCTAGTCTTAGTCATATACCATTTAATTCCCCCTCTGAAGCTCTAAAGCCTTGAATTCAGGATTACTGTATGAGTCATTTTGGTGACTTGCTGGTTGGAAATATGGGCTTTGAAGTCCGACAACTGAGGTTGATTCTTTCTGTCATTTACAAGCTATGTAGCTTTTAAGCCAGTTAATTAAAGCCTCTTCACCTTAGTTTCCCCATGTGGATCCTACTTATCATGGTTTATGGAAGAACTAAGTGAAAAGCGGAACAGCACCTGGTCCAGTGCCTACCACATAATCTAAGCTTATAAGTGGTAACTGCTGTTGAAACTGTCATCACCACCATCTGCACAGAACTTGGCACATTTCCTTAAATAATGGACATTCAGACATAGCTCGTGGGTGTTCACAGTGCATGGGCTTCCCTAATGGCTAAGAGGTAAAGAATGCAGGAAACGCAGATTCGATCCCTGGGTCAGGAAGATCCCCTGGAGGAGGGTATGGCAACCCACTCCAATATTTTTGCCTGGGAAATCCCATGGACAGAGGAGACTGGCCGGCTACAGTCATGGGATCTCAATAGAGTCAGACACAACTTAGCAACTAAACAATGACAACAGCAACAGTATGGGGTCACAAGTAGTCAGACACGATGGAAGCAACTTAGCATGCACCCATGCACGATGAATGAACAAGCCACAGAAATGCTAACTGCCTTGCCCTAGCTGGAAAGTGTCGAGGTTGGTATTTGAACCCAAGCCATCTCTGTGGTCTGTCTTCTCTAAAACTATGTTTTCTGGGACTTTTAGAAAAAATCGTTATTTATAAGGCTTAAACTGAGAGACATGAGGAACTGGGAGAGTTCCTTCACCACTCCAGTTATGAAATTTTGTCACTTGCAACAACGTGGATGAGCTTAGAAGGCATTATTCAAAGTGAAATAAGTCGGATAGACAAAGACATACCATATGATATCACTTATGTGCAGAATCTAAAAAATATGATGAACTAGTGAATATAACAAAAAAATATAAATAAATAAAACAGACTCACAGATATAGAGAAGAAACTAGTGGTTACCAGCTGGGAGTGGGAAGGGGAGAGGACCAAGGTAAGAGTAAGGTAAGGGTAGGGGGAATCAAGAAAAACAAATGTATGTATAAAATAAGCTACAAAGATGTATTTTACAATACAGGGAATATACCCACTATTTTGTAATAACTATAAATGAAGTATAATCTTTAAAAAGTGAAATAAGTCAAAGAGAAATACAGTATAGTAGCCAATACAGTATATTAGCACACATATATGGAATTTAGAAAGACAGTGACGATGATCCTCAGAGAAGGCAATGGCAACCCACCCCAGTACTCTTGCCTGGAAAAATCCCATGGATGGAGGAGCCTGGTAGGCTGCAGTCCATGGGGTCACTATGAGTCAGACATGACTGAGCGACTTCACTTTTACTTTTCACTTTCACGCATTGGAGAAGGAAATGGCAACCCACTCCAGTGTTCTTACCTGGAGAATCCCAGGGACGGGGAAGCCTGGTAGGCTGCCGTCTATGAGATCGCACAGAGTCGGACACAACTGAAGCGACTTAGCAGCAGCAGCAGCAGCAGCAGCGACAATCCTATACACAAGGCAGCAAAAGAAACACAAATGTAAAGGACAGACCTTTTGGACTATGTGAGAGAAGGTGAGAGCGGGATGCTATGAGAGAATAGCACTGAAACATGTGTATTACCATATGTAAAATAGATGATCATGCAAGTTCGATGCATGGAGCAGGGCAGGCAAAGCCCGTGTTCTGGGACAACACAGAGGGGTGGGGTACAGTGGAGAGGGAGGTGGGAGGAGGGTTCAGGATGGGGGGACACATGTGCACCCGAGGCTGATTCAGTTGATGTATGGCAAAACCCACCACCATGTTGTAAAGTAATTATCCTCCAATTAAAATAAATAAGTTAATTTTTAAAATTGTGAATCACTATACTGTACATCTGTAACTTATGCAATACTGTACATCAACTATAAATAAATAATATTCTCCAAGCTTCAAACTTTGAAAAAGAGAGAGAAAGAAGTAGGAATTGCACATGTGATAAGGGGTCAGTTCTCCATCTCCTAAAAGTTCTGTAAGATGATATACATGTAAAGTACTTAGAATAGTGCCAGGACATAGCAAGTATACACCATTCCATAATTAATACTACCCCATGGAAGGGGAAAAAGTGGAAGCAGTGACAGATTTTATTTTCTTGGGCTCCAAAATCATTGCGGATGGCGACTGCAGCCATGAAATTAAAAGACTCCTGCTCCTTGGTAAAAAGCTATGACAAAGCTAGAGAGCATATGAAAAACCAGAGACGTCAGTTTGTCAACAAAGGTCTGTATAGTCAAAGCTCTGATTTTTGCAGTAGTCATGTATGGATGTGAGAGATGGACCATAAGGAAGGCTGAATGCCAAAGACTTGATGCTTTCGAACTGTGGTGCTGGAGAAGATTCTTGAAAGTCCCTTGGACTGCAAGGAGATAAAACCAGCCAATCCTAAAAGAACTCAACCCTGAATATTCATTGGAAAGACTGGTGCTGAAGCTGAAGCTCCAATACTTTGGCCACTTGATGCAAAGAACCAACTCAAAATACCCTGATGCTGGAAAAGATTAAGGGCAGGAGGAAAAGGTGCAGCAGAAGACAAATGGCTAAATATTAAGAGCATCACACACTCAACGGACATGAATTTGAGCAAACTCCAGAAGATAGTGGAGGATAGAGGAGCTTGGCGTGGTGCAGGGCATGGGATCACAAAGAGTCAGACACAGCTTGGCAACTGAACAACAGCACCAAGGTACAGAGAGTTTTGATTCCTTCACACACAAGGCGATGGCCTCCCCAGCCTAAAGAAAACTTCAGTCTAAACAACCTCCCAACCTCTTTCAAATGAGGCTGTTCAGATTCAGCAAAACATAGTTTTTATGATCTAAAGAACTTTCAAAAGCTCATTAAAAAGTTCCAAAGTCTTCATGAACATCAAATGGTTTTTTTCAATCAATATCTTTATCCCCTGGAGTGAAACGTGGAATCATGAAGATTGAACACACCATTTCTTTAAAAAAGAAAAGAAAGAAATCTGTCTCACTGAATAGAAAGAGCTAAGGAGTCAAGAAACACATAGGGGTGACCAGCTTCCTCTTCCCTGGGAGGGTCCAACACACTGGTTAGTTCACCTCTGCAGGCCCTCGACTAAGGCAGGGATAACACCTGGGCACCTGGCAGGTCCAAGCAGATTATTCACCTGGAGTTGCCAACATATGGGTCCCAGTGAAGAGAAAAGGAAAATATAAAATGCAGAGGAAGTTTGAATGATATTGTGAATAAAAGTCTGCCTCCAGGTTCAAAATTCCAGATGAGTAGCTGCACTGACCTTGCAGAGGCTCAGCACAGGTCAAGAAGGGCAGTGTGGATGAAGGCCCAGAATGGAGCCAAGGACATGGGGCTGCCCTTGAGTGAAGAAAGCCTGAGAAGAAGCAGCAGGAAACGTTTGCACCAACTCCAAGCTCTACTTGAATCTCCTTCTGGCAGCCAAGCCCCCCAAAACTGCCAGCAGGTAGACAGGGGATATGAAATAAGCGACAGTGCAGGGGACACCTGGTGTCACATGAAATGCACTCAAGGCTGGGACCATGTTTGACTTGGGAGCGTGGAGATTCCTGGGTGCCCCGATGTCCTGCAGGGTGATGGCAGTGCTGACACGAGCTGGTGGGCAGTAGGCTCTATGGGAAGTCTCAGGTGAGCAGGTTGGCTGTAAAGGGTGGAGTTAGATCATCACAAAATGGGCAGTTGACAAGGACCTCTCTAGAAGACCAGGCTGGTGAACTTCAATCAGTAGCAAATAGATCAGAAACGGTTTATTCCTTGCACTTTTTATTTTGTGTTGTTGTAGGTGCTTCAGGAGGCCCACCAGGACCTACGGGCAATCGCCAAGACCTGAAGGACATCTTAATTTCTCCAATAAAGTCTGCTCCCAGTCATGACCCAGGAGACCTCCTAGTATTGAGAGAGACCCAGTAGCTAAGACCTCTTTTTGCGTGGGATGGGTAGGCCAGGCCTGGCAAAGAGAGCCCTGAAGAGCTCCATGAACCTGTGTTCACATTTGGCCAAGACAAACACCTCTAAGGGGGAGTCCTTGTCAGTGCCCTTGGTCCCTTTCTGTGAGCTGTCACCACCAGCTGCAGATGGACTGTTCGCCAGTCTGGGCAGATCCCCGGGCACCAGGGAGTAGGAAGAAAGCATCCTGGTTCTCTAGTCATTTGCCCCTCATACGCTTGGTGTATTTTTATCTTGAAGGCTCCATTCACGCAGAACCCTCCAGCCCAACCTCCCATGGGGGTGGCATTACCAGCCTATCCATCTTAATGAAATGACTGAAGTGGAAGCACAGAAAGGCTCAGATTGCCGTTGAGTACCAAGTAATCAATCCAATCGTTGGTGATAAATCCAACACAGGCATCTTAATGACTGAGAGCAGTTATTAAGACAAACATGGTATTGCCTAGTCATGGCTATTTGAGTCTTGACTGTCTGCATCTGTGTGCAAACTGGAAGAAGCTCCGGGCCCCACAGCTGACCTGTAAGCAGAAAAACCAAAACCAAACATTTAATACAGTCGAACTGCTGGTTTTTGCAGCATTCTCCAGGTAAGTGTTCATCATAGCTTCTTGCTGCAGTCCGGAGTTTTGCCTGGATGCAGAAATTGTTTTCAGATGTAAACGATGAACTTGCCGGGAGCTGGTTCAGGGGCGGGGCTCTGATTGTATCATCCTTTGGTAAAGGTTTCCTTGCTGGGTGAGTCTCAGCTGGTGAGAAGACTGCATTTTGTGATTCATGTCAGAAGTCTGATTTTACTCCCACAGTATCCCCCTCCCCTTCAGCCTGTTTTGTTCATCAGAAGATTCAGTGGCACCCAGTGAATCTTAAACAGCAGACTGGGGAATTAGGAGATGATCGGCTGTAGTGGCAGGTACCCCAGCATCAGAGCTCGTTCTGGGTCGAACGATGACATCACTGCCATCCAGGGAAGAAAGGAAATCACAGCTACCTCTGCCATCATAGGATCCCAAAGTCCCAAGTGCCCATCATCCTTCCGTTCTGGTTATTATTCACTCCCCAAAGGCAGGACTGTAGCTTGCCCCATTCCAGAGTCGATTAAAAGGATGAAGGTACCATCCCCACTGCTTCCCTTCCTTCTTCCTAAGCCCGGGTCCCCAAGCAGAGGGTAAGAAGTCCAGGGAGGAGCTGGAACATGGGATTCACTGCACACTCACACTTTATTTGCAAGAAGTATGACAATATGAGGTGAATGAGAATAGCAGCAGATCTCAGGAAAGACGCCAGCCCTGGGGGAATGGCATCCCCAGCCAGAACAATCAACATGACTGGGACTTCCCTAGCTGTCCAGTGGTTACGACTCTGCATTTCCACTGCAGGGGGTGCAGGTTTGATCCCTAGTTCCATATGCCATGTGTGCATGCGAAGTCACTTTGGTCGTGTCCGACTCTGTGCAACCCTTTGGACTACAGCCTGCCAGGCTCCTCCGTCCATGGGATTCTCCAGGCAAGAATACAGGAGTGGGTTGCCATTTCCTCCATGGGATCTTTCCAACCCATGGATCAAGCCTACATCTCTTATGTCTCCTGCATTGGCAGGTGATTCTTTATTACTAATGCCACCTGGGAAACCCCATATATTATGGGGCACTGCCTAAAAGTTGTTTAAAATGCTTGAATGTGGGGGGACCTTACACATGCCCCAGGACAAATTCTGAAGCAGGTAATCTAGAGGGTCAGAGGTGTACCTACCTGAACAGAGCCGTACTGTGGTCCTATGTTGTCTCTGACCCCTCAGTGACCCTGGGCAAGGCAAGCAAACTCTGAATCTCAGTCTCCTCATCTGTAAAATGGGATCCACTCTTTCAGTCACTTATGGAATGTTCACCACCTCCTGGGGGTCAAGCCCTGATTATCCATATATAACCAGAAGAGATTTGATTTAACTTTTGTTAGGAGGTTGGGCAGACAACTCAAAGCAGAAAAAGGGGAAGGATAAGACTAAAGAACAGAGGCTACCACTTTAAGAAGATCCAGATCAGTGAGCTGGTGTGAAGAAACTGGGATACGAGGGCATCACCAGCCTTCTGATCTAGGCTCTGGTACCCCGTAGTGATGTGACTTTAGTTAAGTCACAATTTCTCTGGTCTTCCCTCTGCTCACCCAATAAAATGGGATGACCATATATTTTTTAAATCATTACATTATCATCTTTCCTTATTAATAAGCTATTTTGCACAGAAATTATATATTTAATGTTTAGTCCTCACAACAAACTCCATGAGGTAAGTAAGTCTCATTTTATACATTAGAAAAGTGAGGCTCAGAACAATTAAGTAACCTTCCCAAGGACACATAGATGTATAAAAGAGGAAAAAAAACAATGTTCAAGCTTTACAAAATCCTTCACAATTATCTAATCTCACTATCCTCAAGTCTAACATAAATGAAACCCTTTCTTTTAATGAAATGTTACCTAAAAGTCCATGTCATAATCATATGATTAATGTGGAGTAGTTTTGGTTGTGTTAAGGTGAAGGGTTCAGTCCTGTCCAGGGAGATCCACCTGCATTTCCCAACAAACCTTAATGCTTAGGCTTCAATGGGCCAGTTTGTAAAGCACTTATCTAGTTTGAGCCTTCATTTGCTTTAGAAGAAACTAGGACCTTGGAAAGATAAATCTTATGCAAGTCCCCTGCTACTCACTGATGGAACAGGGAATGGTACCCAGGTTTCCTGTGTTCAACCTTCTGGTCCCCATAAACAAGACACTCCCAAATCATATAACCTGATGCATAAAGCATCATTCCCCCTCATCTCCCTCCTCAAAGACCAGGTTTTGATCCTGGGTATCTCCTGACTGTTCTCAGTCTTCACTCCTTCCTTCTTCCAGCCCAGCACCCCACAATGGCTCCAGACCATCTGCAATTACAGAGGCGGCTTTGGATCAAGGAGCAGGGCAGAGAATTGCAGATGAGGTGAGTACAGTCACCGTAGCAGGGGTGGGCATCACAGCGAAGAGCTGAAGTCTTGGTTCTAATCAAAACCTAGATGAGACGTGGAACTCAAAAAGAATACAGAAAATAACAGTAATGGCTGGAAGAGAGCAGAGTTCAGAATCACTGCAACAGAGCAGTGACTTATCAAGAAACTTTCCTTAATGGTTTTTAATATTTATTTTTAATTGGAGGACAATTGCTTTATAATATTGTGCTGGTTCCTGCATATATCAACATGAATCAGCCATAGGTATACGTATGTCCCCTCCCTCTCGAACCTCCCATCTCTCACCCCATCCCACCCCTTCTAGGTGGTCACAGAGCATTGGAGTAGAGCTCCCTGCATCATACAGTAGCAAATTTCCTCTGGCTCTCTAACTTTACATATGGTAATGTATATGTTTCAATGCTCCTCTCTCAATTCATCCCACCCTCTCCTTCCCTCCTGCGTCCACAAGTCAAGTAACATTTTAGAAACTGGATTCTTCTTTTGAAAGTAATCTTTCTGGAAACACCGATACATAGATGAGATCAATGTGAAGCTCTGGTTGACTAGAAGCCTGCTTACTCAACTTTCCTTATTTTCTTCACTCCCTCCATCATGGCATCCCCATAGTACCCCCAAGGAACCAAAGGGCTATGAAGCTCTTTGAAAACCCCTGTCATAGCGAAGGCAAGAAATGGATGAAACAGAATAAGATAGCCTATGCTGTGTAACGAACACCGTCCCCAAATTTCAGTTGCTTAGCCTAACAGAAGGCTTTTTCTCATCCATACCAAGTCTCCTATGGGTCTGGGTATCTTCTCAGGGCAGTTGTCCCCCACAGGGTGGCTCAGGCTCTAAGGTGCCCTTGTGGCACCTCTATCCCAACACATGCTCCATGATGGCCATTTAGGAACTTGGGTCCCTGTTCCTCAGTGATTCAGCCCAGAAATGCCTCTTGTCACTCTCCCCTCTAGCTCATGCAGGAAGCTGAGAAATGTAGTCTTCCACGTGTCCAGGAAGGGGCAGGGACCCAGAAATACTACTGTTGTATGGATGAACTTTAGTAATTTTTACCACAAACACTGAGTAGGGCTTATTAGACAAGTTCAGTTCAGTTCAGTCGCTCAGTCGTGTCCAACTCTTTGCGACCCCGTGAATTGCAGCACACCAGGGCTCCCTGTCCATCACCATCTCCCAGAGTTCACTCAAACTCATGTCCATCGAGTCGGTGATGCCATCCAACCATCTCATCCTCTGTCGTCCCTTTCTCCTCCTGCCCTCAATCCCTCCCAGTATCAGAGTCTTTTCCAATGAGTCAACTCTTCGCATGAGGTGGCCAAAGTATTGGAGTTTCAGCTTTAGCATCAGTCCTTCCAAAGAACACCCAGGACTGATCTCTTTTAGGGTGGGCTGGTTGGATCTCCTTGCAGTCCAAGGAATTCTCAAGAGTCTTCTCCAATACCACAGCTCAAAAGCATCAATTCTTTGGCGCTCAACTTTTCTTCACCGTCCAACTCTCACATCCATACATGACTACTGGAAAAACCATAGCCTTGACTAGATGGACCTTTGTTGGCAAAGTAATGTCTCTGCTTTTGAATATGCTATCTGCTACTGCTATGTCGCTTCAGTTATGTCCGACTCTGTGCGACCCCATAGACGGAAGCCCACCAGGCTCCCCTGTCCCTGGGATTCTCCAGGCAAGAACACTGGAGTGGGTTGCCATTTCCTTCTCCAGTGTATGAAAGTGAAAAGTGAAAGGGAAGTTGTTCAGTCGTGTCCGACTCTTAGCGACCCCATGGACTACAGCCTACCAGGCTCCTCTGTCCATGGGATTTTCCAGGCAAGAGTACTGGAGTGGGGTGCCATTGCCTTCTCCAGAATATGCTATCTAGGTTGGTCATAACTTTTCTTCCAAGGAGTAAGCGTCTTTTAATTTCATGGCTGCAATCACCATCTGCAGTGATTTTGGAGCCCCCAAAAATAAAGTCTGACACTGTTTCCACTGTTTCCCCATCTATTTCCCATGAAGTGATGGGACCAGATGCCATGATCTTCGTTTTTTGAATGTTGAGCTTTAAGCCAACTTTTTCACTTTCCTCTTTCACTTTCATCAAGAAGCTCTTTAGTTCTTCTTTACTTTCTGCCATAAGGGTGGTGTCATCTGCATATCTGAGGTGATTGATATTTCTCCTGGCAATCTTAATTCCAGCTTGTGCTTCTTCCATCCCAGTGTTTCTCATGATGTACTCTGCATAGAAGTTAAATAAGCAGGGTGACAATATACAGCCTTGACATACTCCTTTTCCTATTTGGAACCAGTCTGTTGTTCCATGTTCAGTTCTAACACCTTAGACTAGTAAGCCTTGTATTACAGTTACTGAGTACATTACCACCTGTAAGATACCACCACATGTACTTTTCAGGTTAAAAAAAAAATCTGAGACTGACTTGGGATCACACAGCTAAGATTTAATTAACCCTGGACTTTCCAATTCCAGGTGCAGAGCCCTGGTCACAAGAACAGAGCTCCAGAGAAAGGGCAGGAAGGGGACCTGAGGTTGAAGCAAGCCAAATTGCTCAAATGATGTGCGTGTAAAACGAAATTTGAAAATTCACCCTCCACATTTCCTCACTCACAGTGAGGAGGAATGAGAGAGAAAATGTGGCCAGAGATCAGAGTTGATGAGCGTGAACTTGGTGGGAGGGAGATGAACTTGGTGGCCCCCACACTGCACAGTCTACGACATTTAAAACATTTTGGATTTTAAAATTTTAAAAATAAAAAAACTAAAAAAAAAAAAAACATTTTGGCGATGAGTCATCCCACTGGAGATATCAGGTTGATGAATTTCAGTGCAGGGCTGGATGGATAAGGAAAGTTCATGGGAAACAAATGAATGTGTGCCATTTGTAACAAGGATTTGCCCGCGAGGAGCACGATGCTGTTGACAAAGCACTCTCAGGTTTTCATCTGCATTCAGAGGCTGGCTGGCACAGTGCTCTGGGCATAGATGCTGGTGCCCTGGAGTAATGTCTGTGGAAGATGCAATGCCCATCCTCAACCACTCTACCAGACAAGGATTCTGGTCCAGATAGACCAGGTAGGCTTGGGAACACTCACCTGGCTGCAGGTGAGTGCAGCTCCTGTCCCAGGAGCCATGGGGATCCAGTGAGTATGTCCATTGATCACTGACTCTTATTCTTACATCCTGAGGCTCATCCTTGACATCTCCAGTCAGCCTGTTTCAAACCTTTGCTCTCTGGGCATCAGACAACAGGAAGCTCTGATAATTTTACAATCCAAGGAGTCCAAGGTAGTGGCTGTATTACCCTGAAGAAGGCAGGTAGATGTAGCCATCACCGTGAAGGGTGGTATTACCATGACAGTGGGACCACTCTCGGGACTTGGACACAGGCACAGTCCCTCTCCCCCACTGATAGCGTCAGAGCCAAGTTCAGAGCAGGACTCCAGCCCCAGCACAGGACAGTTAGGCCAAGAGAAACCAAGAGAGACACCACAGCCTATAAAGTGGGCTGAGAGGGAGGAGGAGGCGGGCCAGGTGGACCGCACAGGTGACCTGCCATCTTGGCTCTGCCTGGCCTCATGCTGGCTGCTATTCTCCTTCCTGCCCTGGACAGGAGAGGCTGGGGACAGAGCCAGGGGGAGCCCACTCTGAGAGGGCAGCCACGTCTCTTACTGGAGTGAGCAGGGGCGGCCACCAATGCCAGGACAGAAGATGGCTCAGAACATGCCTTTGATCCCTGCCCAGCAAGATCTCAGACTCCCCGGGTCCCAGTGAGAGATGTTGCTGCTAGCCGGATCTGAAGCCCCTTCCTGTTGCTTCCTGTGCTGGTCCGAGGGCCTTGGCTCTTCATCTGAAACAAGTCTCCAACTGCTTCCTTCCTGCAGGACATCCTTCCCCTGCTGCTGATTAATTTCACTCATTTTCCTCCCTTGGCAACTCAGTTGTTGCAAGAATTACTCTGAAGCGCTCCATCTGTCTTGGGATTGCGATAAATAATAGACTGGCTCTTCTGGCATTCTCATTACCTCCTGATCTCAAGGACCTTTCTTTTAATTCACATATGAAGTAGAAATCTCCACGTCTTTCAGGGAGCTGAGGACAGAGATGGAAGGCCAGGTAAGAAGGGACCAGGAGAGCTCCCTCTGGTTAAATCCAACCCCAGTACTCAGAACAAAAAATCTCTTCCCCTTCAGGGGGGCAAATCCCTAAGCAAGTGGGTCTCAACACTGGATTCTCATTAGAGTCATCTGGTATAGTTTTTTTTTAAACCTGTGTCCAGGGACTTCCCTGGTGGTCCAGTGATTAAGACTCCACCTGCCAATGCAGGGGACGCAAGTTCCATCCCTGGTCCAGGAAGATCCCATATGCTTCAGGGCAACTGAGCCCATGCATCACAACTACTGAGCCTGCATTCTAAAGCCCAAGACCCACAACTACTGAAGCCTAGAGCCCATACTCCACAACGAGAGAAGTCCCTGCTGCTGAAAGTCGATGTGCCAGCAAATACGGAACACTCAGCAGTGGCCACAGGACTGGAAAAAGTCAGTTTTCATTCCAATCCCAAAGAAAGACAATGCCAAAGAATGCTCAAACTACCGCACAGTTGCACTCATCTCACACACTAGTAAAGCAATGCTTAAAATTCTCCAAGCCAGGATTCAGCAATACATGAACCATGAACTTCTAGATGTTCAAGCTGGTTTTAGAAAAGACAGAGTAACCAGAAATCAAATTGCCAACATCTGCTGGCTCATGGAAAAAGCAAGAGAGTTCCAAAAAACATCTATTTCTGCTTTATTGACTAGGCCAAAGCCTTTGATTGTCTGGATCACAATAAACTGTGGAAAATTCTGAAAGAGATGGGAATACCAGACCACCTGACCTGCCTCTTGAGAAACCTATATGCAGGTCAGGAAGCAACAGTTAGAACTGGACATGGAACAACAGACTGGTTCCAAATAGGAAAAGGAGTGTGTCAAGGCTGTATATTGTCACCCTGCTTATTTAACGTGTATGCAGAGTACATCATGAGAAATGCCGGGCTGGATGAAGCACAAGCTGGAATCAAGATTGCCAGGAGAAATATCAATAACCTCAGATATGCAGATGACACCACCCTTATGGCAGAAAGTGAAGAAGAACTAAAGAGCCTCTTGATGAAAGTGAAAGAGGAGAGTGAAAAAGTCAGCTTAAAGCTCAACATTCAAAAAACGAAGATCATGGCATCTGGTTCCATCACTTCATGGCAGATAGATGGGGAAACAGTGGAAACAGTGTCAGACTTTATTTTTCTGGGCTCCAAAATCACTGCAGATGGTGATTGCAGCCATGAAATTAAAAGACACTCCTTGGAAGGAAAGTTATGACCAACCTAGATAGCATATTCAAAAGCAGAGACATTACTTTGTCAACAAAGGTCCATCTAGTCAAAGCTATGGTTTTTCCAGTAGTCATGTATGAATGTGAGAGTTGGACTGTGAAGAAGGCTGAGCGCCAAAGAATTGATGCTTTTGACCTGCGGTGTTGGAGAAGACTCTTGAGAGTTCCTTGGACTGCAAGGAGTTCCAACCAGTCCATCCTAAGGGAAATCTGTCCTGGGTATTCATCGGAAGGACTGATGTTGAAGCTGAGACTCCAATATTTTGGCCACCTGATGCGAAGAGCTGATTCATTTGAAAAGACCCTGATGCTGAGAAAGATTGAGGGCAGGAGGAGAAGGGGACAAAAGAGGATGAGATGGTTGGATGGCATCACCGACTTGATGGAGGTGAGTCTGAGTGAACTCCGGGAGTTGGTGATGGACAGGGAGGCCTGGCGTGCTGCGGTTCATGGGGTCGCAAAGAGTCGAACACAACTGAGTGACTGAACTGAACTAAACTGCTCAACACAACTAGGGGAAGTCCGAGCACAGCAACGAAGACTCAGAGAAGCCAAATAAATAAATACATAAAATTTTAAAAAAACAAAAACAGGGTCCAGACGACACACCTTACACGTTCATACCAATTCAAACGTCTGGAGTTTAGGTCCATGTATTCATATTTTCAAAAGACTCTCCAGATAGTTGTAATGGATAGGTAATTGCCTGCTGACAAAGTCTTGTATTCCACTAATCCCAGTCTCTGCATTATTTTCTTCCCATCCTCCCATTAATTATTGCACTTCACAATTTGCAGTGTAATATTAATACATGTACATATCTCACTCCATGTTCCTCCATCATAGCTGTGAAAGGGACTGCATCTTACAGGTTTTGCTCTACTGTCTTGCGTGACGCCTAGTATGAGATAGATATTCAATGTCTATTGAACAAACCTGTGAGATTACTGCATGTATGCTCAGTTGCTAAGTTGTATCTGACTCTTTTGCTACCCTACGGACTGTAGTCCTCCATGCTTCTCTGTCCATGGGATTTCCCAGGCAAGAACACTGGAGTGGGTTGCCATTTCCTTCTCCAGGGGATCTTCCGGACCCAGGGATCAAATCTACGTCTCCTGTGATTCTGGTATTGGCAGGTGTATTCTTTACCACTGCCCCACTTGGGAAGGTGTAAGATTATTATATCATAACTATTAATATCACAATTTAATTATTTATATCATAATTTTATATTAGAGAAAACTGGAGCCAAGAGAGCTGAAATATCGGTGCCTAAGTTTATGCAGCCAGTAAGAGGTCAGGAGTTCAACTCAGGTCTTTTAGTCTGGAATGATTTCCACCTCTGTACCTCCTCCCATCCATCTTTCCCCAAGTCTGCCCATGGTCTCCTGTTAGTCTTGATACTGTCCTTCAGGATTATGAAGATCATCAAGCTCTTGGCCGCAGCTCTAAGAATCACCAAGAACCCTGACCACAGTCAAGGTTCATGTGCCCCAGTCAGAAAGAAGAGCCCAGGTCTTGTCCAGGGGCTAAAATTAGATAGGAAATGAAAAAGAGTGAGTAAACATGGATCATGTGCTTAACCAATACTTGGTTGTGGGTAATGAAGTTTGTAGCAGTGATGGGAAGAACAGGGCATTGAAACACTCCCCTTTCATTGACAGGGCAAGTGCTCTGCTCTGTGGTGGCAGAGTTCCTGACAGGCAGAACTCTGAACATTGAACACTGATGGAAATTCCATAGAAGAGAATTCTAAACCCATGGGTAATCTGAGGCCCTCAGTTTCTTCTTTGACAAACAGTTGCTCTTTGATACAGCCTGGCTTTGAAAGACAGGAGGATGAGATGGCTGGATGGCATCACTGACTCAATGGATGTGAATCTGAGTGAACTCCGGGTGTTGGTGATGGACAGGGAGGCCCGGTGTGCTGCGATTCATGGGGTCGCAAAGAGTTGGACACAACTGAGTGACTGAATTGAACTGAACTGAACTGAACGTGTTCTGGGAGACAGTGTGGAGTAGGGCAGTGGTTCCCAATATATGGTCCTTGGACCAACAGCATCAATATCACCCAGGAACACATTAGAAATGCAAATACTCCTGCCACCCCAGACCTACTGATCAGTACCTCCACTCGGGGTGGAGACAAGCACTCTGTGGCTGACCAAGTCCTCCAGGTGATTGTGATGAAGACTAAAGTTTAAGGATCACTAGTGTGGTGGAAAAAGCACAGATTCCATGGTGAGGCTCATCTGAACTGGAACCCTGAGTCCACCATTTACTTGGTGAGCAGTTTTGCAGTAGGAAGAAAGGAAATCACCATCTATTGAGCTCTGAACATGAGAAGTCCGTGGAATCCCACTTTGTGCTGGCAAGACTCTTCAGATGCATCTTTCCACCCTAATGCTCACAACTGCCTAAGAGAGTGCCAGCTTTAATCCAGCCATGCCCTATATTCCTGTTGCCCTCGGTCACTCTGGGTAGGCCCAAGACCATAGATCATCTCTCATTCCTGCCCTCTACCTGCATGTGACTCTATTTATCACCAAACCTCACCCCATACCCCACCCTCCTTGACCCCCAGATCTTCCCACTGGGGTATGCAGAACTCATGGTTCTTCAGTAGCAAAATCGCCAACAAATTCAGCATCTGCTCAACAGACACCCAGCTCTCCCCACTGAGGACACTAATTTCCACAACCCTCTCGAGTAGCAGCTGATTTTCTCTCCAACATCTCTTCCAAACTCTGCCCCTGGATTGGGGTACGTGTCTTGTTCCTCACCAATATGATCAGGCAATAGTTCCTCTCTCCTTAATATTCTCAGGGTTCTGAAGCTCATCAGACCTACTGCTTCTTCTCATTGCTGGAGTCATCTACAGAGGTGCTCCTCAACTTTAATGGGCATATGAATTGTCTGAAGATTCTGCTTCAGTGGATCTGAAATGAAGAGACTCTGCATTTTTTTTTTTTTTTCTGGGCCACACAGCATGCAGGATCTTAGTTCCCTGACCAGGGATCAACCTGCACCACTGAAGTGGAAGCACAGAGTCTTTACCGCTGGCCCACCAGGGAAGTCCCAGATTCTACACTTCTAAGCAGCTTCCAGTGATGTGGATGTTGCTGGTCCAATAATGTTCTTGTAGCAAAAACCTACAGGTCTCTGAACCACTCTCCCTCATTTCTTAAGAATTTGATTTTTATCCAACACCACTCCTATCATCACTCTTTGTTATTTTAATGTACATATAAACAGTCTTTTCAAAACCCTGACCTCTTAATTCTTTAGTTTGCTTCTCTTTTAATTATCTTGTCTTTCACCTCACCTCACTTATCACCTTTCTCAGTGACACCATGAACTTTGTCTTTAGTAATAACTACAGCCTCTCAGTGATCTTAATCTCATGCAGCCTACACTCAGTCTATCTGCTCTCTTTCACTAATTCCCTGCTTCCAACAGTGCTGTGACTCCACTGAGAGCTCTAATCCACCACATGTATAGCATTTTTACCCCACAGCCACTGCCATCTCATACCCACTTCGTAAATTCACTCCCCTCCGTAACATGCTGTTATACTCACTCTACAGAATATATTAATTTCCTGGCAACTCCATCTCCTAGCAAAGCTTCTAATTTGACAAATCCAGCTCTCTATTTTGCGCCACTCCGAGCACATGATTAGAGAAAAATGCCTAGGCATACAGAGTAATCTTGCATTAATTCATGACAACAAATCACAACTGGGCCTCTGTGTGGACCCGGTCCCGTTATTTCCCTACTCTCCTAAATTTCTATTTCATATCTCCCACTCTCCTCTAACTTCTATTTCCTCCCTGCTCTTCAAGTCAGCTGATAACCTTGCTTTTTATTTCACTGAGGCAACTAACGCAGTCAAAATAGAATTTTTGGAAATTTCCCCTAAAATATCTACTCACCTACCCAAATCTGTATCCATATTCTGGGCCTTCCCTCTTCTCACCATGAGTTAATTTTCCATGAGTTCCTGGCAAAGGCCAGCTCCTCATTTGTACACTGGAACCCAATCCTGCTTGCCTACCCAAGAACATTTCTCTAGCACTTCATCCCTCTTGCTTCTGCATTAACCATTTTTTTCCTGTCTGCTCAGTAACACCCAATAGTACGCAAACATACTCTCCATCTTTAAGATAAAACCCTCCTTTGCCACCCACCAGCCCTTCCAATTAGCCACCCATTTTTCTGTTTCACCTTGGAGCAAAACTCTTGAAAGCATTGTCTATAGTCATCTCCTAGTCTGTTCCTCTCCTTTCAATGTTGTGTTTGTTGGTTTCATCGAAAGTTTATTGGACATAAGGAAGAGGGACTAATATGTACAAATACAGTGGAAAGAATAAATATGAAGGACCCAGTACTTGACATCTCCATTTGGAAGTCTAACAGGAATCCTAGACCTGTCATGCCCCAAACAGAATTCTTGATATTGGTCCCTCACTCTGCTCTATCTTCTCTCCCTCAGAAAATAGCAATTCCGATCTTCAAGTTGCTCATGTTAAAAATCATAGTAGCATATATTCCTATGCTTCATGCATGTGTGTGCTTACTAAATTGCTTTAGTTGTACCTGACATTTTGCTACCCTGTGGACTATAACCTGCCAGGCTCCTCTATCCATGGGATTCTCCAGGCAAGAATACTGGAGTGGGTTGCCATGCCTCCTTCCTCCAGGGGAATCTTCCCAACCCAGGGATCAAACCTGTGTTTCTTACATATCCTGCATTGGCAGGCGGGCTCTTTACCACAGGCAACACATGGGAAGCCTCATTCATATATTTCACTTTTATTTAATATCCAATCCATTAGGAAAACTTATTTTTAAAAAACATTTACTTACTTGGCTGCACTGGGTCTTAGTTGCAGCTACGGGATCTTTTAGTTGCAGCATGTGGGATCTAGTTCCCTGAACAGGGATCAAACCTGGGCCCCTGCATTTGGGAGTGCAGAGTCTTAGCCACTGGACCACCAAAGCTACTGGTTTTAACATCAAAATACATCCAGAATCTAACCACTGATTACCACACACCTCTAGAGATTCTCGAGAAACACAAATCAAAGCATGATCAAGCCATTTGTAACCTCTTAAATCTCACCCCACCCCACCACCCTCCTTCTTCTCCTTTCATTTTACCACTGGCCTCCTAGTGGTCCTCATGCACATCAAGCATACTTCTGCTCATGGCTGTTGCTTTTGCTTTTCTTTCTGCCCAAACACTCTTGCCCAAATGCCCATGTGGTCCAGTTTCTCATTTCCTGAAGGACTCTGTTCCATGACTTGTTCAAATAATTTTTCCCAGCCAGTTTTAGAATGGCACCCCAATTACTCTCTAACCCATTACCTTGCTTGATGCTCTTTTATCACATTCAATATCACCTGGTTATGAAAAAATACATCTATATATACAGATACATATAATACTTATATTTTTATTTATTTAATTTTATCCTCCCCTTAATAAAATAAGAAACTTATTTGTTGTTGCTCTGTCCCCAGGAACTAACACTGTACATAGCATATATGCATTCAGTATTTGATTGACGAATGACTGTGCTGGAAACCTTCTTTCTTATTGTGCTCTCAACCACTAAGCTATACTGTCTGCCAGAAGTGTCTTGATTTCTCCACATCTGTACAGTGTACACAACCATATGTATCTCTTAAGCTAAGCTATGTTAAATGCTTAGTACAAAATCTAACATGTATCGGGGCTTTAAATTTGTTAATTTTCTTTCCTCTATTCTAAAGGTGAGAATGACCATATGTCCTAATTTTCCTGGACAGTCCTAGTTTATACCTCTTGTCCCACTATCATTAATAATAGTGTCCCTCTTACTATCCAAATGCCCTGTTTACCATGACTTATGATATGGCTGTCTACATTTGGGTGCAATTGCAACCTGAGATGCTGATTTAAGCTCATTTAGAGATAATGACCATGTACTAGGATGTAATGAGTATTTTCGCCAGAGCTGGCTCTAGATGGAGTGACTTATAATATGCATTCAGCCTGCTTACTTCACAGAACATTTGTGAATAAAAGATGTGGGCATTTTAAAGCTAAACATATGGGAAAGGATGTTGTTAATACTTTACAGAATAGTATGATAGAATAAGAGCTTTCCAGGTGGCACTAGTGGTAAAGAATCCACCTGCCAAGGCAGAAGATAAAAGAGATGAGGGTTCGACCCTGGGGTCAGAAAGACCTCCCGGAGTAGGAAATGGCACTTCAGTCCAGTATTCTTCCCCGAAAAACTCCATGAACAGGGGAGCCTAGTGAGCTACATACAGGCCATGGGGTCCCAAAGAGTGGGGCGTGACTGAGTGCACACACACACACGATAGAAGGGTGGATTTTGAGCTAAAAGACAGAAGTTGAAATCTTGGTTATGACAGTTTCTAGACTGCTGTCTAGCAAGGTCTTGTGACCTTTCTTATCTGTAAACTAGGTCAATGTTATCTGAATGGCAAACAACGTCAGCAGTCTTGCCTTGAGAACCCCATGAGAGTATGAAAAGCCAAAAATATATGACACTGAAGGATGAACTCTCCAGGTCCATAGGTGTCCAATATGCCACTGGAGACAAGCGGAGAAACAGCACCAGAAGGAAAGAAAAGGCTGAGCCAAAGCAGAAATAACCCCAGCTGTGGACATCTCTGGTGGTGAAAGTAAAGTCCAATGCTGTAAAGAATAATACTGCATCAGTTCAGTTCAGTTCAGTTCAGTCACTCAGTAGTGTCCGACTCTTTGCGACCCCATGAATCGCAGCACGCCAGGCCTCCCTGTCCATCACCAACTCCCGGAGTTCACTCAGACTCACGTCCATTGAGTCTGTGATGACATCCAGCCATCTCATCCTCTGTCGTCCCCTTCTCCTCCTGTCCTCAATCCCTCCCAGCATCAGAGTCTTTTCCAATGAGTCAACGCTTCACATGAGGTGGCCAAAGTACTGGAGCTTCAGCTTTAGCATCATTCCTTCCAAAGAAATCCCAGGGCTGATCTCCTTCAGAATGGACTGGTTGGATCTCCTTGCAGTCCAAGGGACTCTCAAGAGTCTTCTCCAACACCACAGTTCAAAAGCATCAATTCTTCAGCGCTCAGCCTTCTTCATAGTCCAAATCTCACATCCACGTATGACTACTGGAAAAACCATAGCCTTGACTAGACGGACCTTAGTCGGCAAAGTAATGTCTCTGCTTTGGAATATGCTATCTAGGTTGGTCATAACTTTTCTTCCAAGGAGTAAGCGTCTTTTAATTTCATGGCTGCAATCACCATCTGCAGTGATTTTGGAGCCCAAAAAAATAAAGTCTGACACTGTTTCTACTGTTTCCCCATCTATTTCCCATGAAGTGATGGGACTAGATGCCATGATCTTCATTTTCTGACTGTTAGATCCATGAATCAAGTTCAGTGGTCAAACAGGAGATGGCAAGAGTGAGTATCAACATTTTAGCAATTAGTGAACTAAAATGGATGGGAATAGGCAAATTTAATTCAGATGGCCATTATATCTACTACTGTAGGCAATAATCCCCTGGAAGAAATGAAGTAGCCCTCATAGTCAACAAAAGAGTCTGAAATGCATTACTTGGGTGCAGTCTCAGAAATGACAGAATGATCTCTGTTCATTTCCAAGGCAAATCATTCAGTATCACAGTAATCCAAGCTTATACCCCAACCACTAATGCTGAAGAAGCTGAAGTTGAATGGTTCTATGAAGACCTACAAGATCTTCTAGGACTAACACCCAACAAAGTTGTCCTTTTCATCATAGGGGACTGGAATGCTAAAGTAGGAAGTCAAGAGATACCTGGAGTAACAAGCAAGTTTGGCCTTGGAGTACAAAATGAAGTCAGGGCAAAGGCTAACAGAGTTTTGCCAAGAGAATACATTGGTCATAGCAAACACCCTCTTTCAACAACGTAAGATGGTCCATACCAAAATCAGATTGATTATATTCTTCACAGCCAAAGATGGAGAAACTTTATTCAGTTAGCTAAAACAAGACCGGAAGCTGACTGTGGCTCAGATCGTGAGCTCCTTATTGAAAAATTCAGACTTAAATTGAAGAAAGTAGGGAAAACCACTAGACCATTCAGCTATGACCTAAATCAAATCCCTTATGATTATACAGTCGAAGACAAATAGATTCAAGGGATTAGATCTGATAGACAAAGTGCCTGAAAAACTACAGACAAAGGTGCATAACATTGTATGAGAGGCAGTGATCAAGACCATCCCCAACAAGAAGAAATGCAAAAATGCAAAACGGTTGTCTGAGGAGGGCTTACAAACAGCTGAGAAAAGAAGAGAAGTGATAGGCAAAGGAGAAAAGGAAAGATACATCTATCTAAATATACAGTTCCAAATAATAGCAAGGAGAGATAAGCAAGCCTTCCTAAGTGAAAAACGCAAAGAAATAGAGGAAAACAATAGAGTGGAAAAGGCTAGAGATCTCTTTAAGAAAATTAGAGATACCAAGGGAACATTTCATGCAAAGTTGAGCACAATAAAGGACAGAAATAGTATGGACCTAACAAAAGCAGAAAATATTAAAAACAGGTGGCAAGAATATACAGAAGAACTATACAAAAAAGATCTTAATGACACAATAACCATTATGGTGTTATCACTCTCTTAGAACCAGACATCTGGGAGTGTGAAGTCAAGCGGCCTTTAGGAAGCATCACTATGAACAAAGATAGTGGAGGTTATGGAATGCCATCTGAGCTATTTCAAACCCTAAAAGATGATGCTATGAAAGTGCTGCACTCAGAATGCCAGCAAATATGGAAAACTCAGCAGTGGCCACAGGACTGGAAAAGGCCATTTTCATTCCAATACCAAAGAAGGGCAATGCCAAAGAGTGTTCAAACTACCACACAATTGCACTCATTTCACATTCTAGCAAGGTCATGTTCAAAATCCTCCAAGTTAGGCTTCAGTAGTACATGAATCAATAATGCCCAGATGTACAAGCTGGATTTAGAAAAGACAGAGGAACCAGATATCAAATTGCCACCATCCATCGGATCATAGAATAAGCAAGAGAATTCCAGAAAAACATCTACTTCTTCATTGACTACACTAAAGCCTTTGACTTCATGGAGCCAAACAACCCCTGGAAAATTCTAAAAGAAATGGTTATACTAGACCAGCTTTCCTGCCTCCTGAAAAACCACTATGCAGGTCAAGATGCACAGTTAGAACTGGACATGGAACAATGGACTGGTTCAAAATTGGGAAAGGAGTACGTCAAGGCTGAATATTGTCACCCTACTCATTTTATTTATATGCAGAGTACATAATGTGAAAGGCCAGGCTGGATGAAACACAAGCTGGAATCAAGACGGCAGGGAGAAATATCAATAACCTCAGATATAAAGATGACACCACTCTTATGGCAGAGAGCAAAGAGGAACTAAAGAGCCTCTTGATGAAGGTGAAAGAGGAGGGTGAAAAAGCTGACCTAACACTTAACATTTAAAAAATTAAGATCATAGCACCTGGTCCTATCACTCCATGGCAATAAATAACAGAAATAGTCAGAGACTTTATTTCCTTGAGTTCCAAAATCACTGCAGATGGTGACTGCAGCCATGAAATTAAAAGACTCTTGCTCTTTGGAAGAAAAGCTATGACAAACCTAGACAGCATATTAAAAAACAGAGACATTATTTTGCCAACAAAAGTCCATCTAGTAAAAGCTATGGTTTTTCCAGTAGTCATGTATGGATGTGAGAATTGGACCATAAAGAAAGTGAAAGTGAAAGAAAGTAAAGTCGCTCAGTCATGTCCAGCTCTTTGCAACCCCGTGGACTATAGCCTACCAGGCTCCTCCATCCATGGGACTGTCCAGACAAGAATACTGGAGTGGGTTGCCATTTCCTTCTCCAGGGGATCTTCCCGATCCAGGGATTGAACTTGGGTCTCCCGCATTGCAGGCGGATGCTTTAACCTCTGAGCCACCAGGGAAGCCTCCATAAAGAAAGCTGAGCACCAAAGAATTAATGCTTTTGAACTATGGTGTTGGAGAAGACTCCTAGGAGTCCCTTGGACTGCAAGGAAATCAGACTAGTCAATACTAAAGGATGTCAACCCTGGATATTCTTTGGAAGGACTGATGCTGAAGCTGAAGTTGAAGCTCCAATACTTTGGCCACCTGACGCAAAGAGTCAACTCATTAGAAAAGACCCTGATTATGGGAAAGATTAAAGATAGGAAGAGAAGGAGACAGCAGAGGATGAGACAGTTTGATGGCATCACTGACTTAACGGACATGAGTTTGAGCCAGATCCAGGGGATGAAGAAGAACAGGGAAACCTGGCCGTGTAGCAGTCCGTGGGGTAGCAAAGAGTTGGACATGCTTAATGACTGAACAGCAACAACCATCCACCCCCAGGTCATGGTACAAAGCAGCTTAGAAAACTTGTGAAAGCTTTGTGAACTCATTGCAGCTACCTGGTCTCCAAGGAAACTTTGACATCCACCAACAAAGTCTTCTCAGCCCTCATCCACAAACCCCAACTCTGAAGAAACCCAGGTGGTGGAGGAGACAAAGAGAAGGCATGGCTTTCACATTGCTACAGTGGGGGAAACCCTGAGAAAGCAGCCTGGCAACAGCATTTTGCAAATCTCTGTTCTTCAAAGCTGTCAAGCCACCCCTCAGGATACAGGAAGAGCAACAGGAGAAATGCGCAAACAACGTAGGACCATAGGAATTCCCCGAAGAAGCATTAGTATTAGCAATATACAACACTGTCATGCATTATTCTTCATTTTTTCCATTTTAGCTATCTTGTGGATGTGAAGTGGTATCTTTGTGAATGCAAACGCTTTGCTTTTTAAAATTCTGTGGAATCAATAGCTAAGGCCATTACATTTTTCAAAGAAACAAAGAGAAAAAAAATATGACACTGAATAAAGCAAAATTTTTTAAATAGGGCAGTAAAAACAAACTGTGAAAGAAAATATTGATAAAATGGGCTCTGTTATTGCTAAGTCACTTCAGTCGTGTCCGACTCTGTGCAGCCTCATAGACGGCAGCCCACCAGGCTCCCCCATCCCTGGGATTCTCCAGGCAAGAACACTGGAGTGGGTTGCCATTTCTTTCTCCAATGCATGAAAGTGAAGTCGCTCAGTCGTGTCCGACTCTTAGCGACCCCATAGACTGCAGCCCACCAGGCTCCTCCATCCATGGGATTTTCCAGGCAAGAGTACTGGAGTGGGGTGCCATTGCCTTCTCCAAAAATGGGCTCTACCAATATTAAACGCTTTTGCTCTTCGAAAAATAAAAAAGCAATCCAAAGAATTGAGAGAAAACTTTAACAAAATGCAGTTGAAAAGAGCTTGTACTGAGAATAAATAAAAAAACTTTTACAGCTCTAATAAGAAAACAAACAACTCAGTAAAAATGTATAAATGATTTGAGCAGACACTTTACAAAAGAAGTTATATGAATTAGCCAATAATACATGACAAGATGTTTAATATCACTAGTCATCAGAGAAATAAAAATTAAAAGCATTTTGGGCTACCATTTCACAATCTGCTAGAATAGCTAAAATTAAAAAACTACCAGTACCAGTGTTGACAAGAATATGGATCAATTGGAGTTTTCATAGATTGCTGGTGAAAATGAAAAATGTTATGGTCATTGTGGAAAACAGAATGGCAGTGTCTTAAAACATTAAACATACTTTAACCATATAATCCAGGAATTCATCCAAGAGAAATAAAAACCTGTGTTCAAAATTGCATATGTTAATGTTCATAGCAGCATTATTTATAATACTCCCAAATCGGAGGCAATTTGGGGGTATTATAAATATTCATCCATTGGAGAAAGAATTTTTTAGTTGTGGTATATTCACATCATAGAATATTATTTAGCAATAAGAAGGAACAAATTATGGGTACAAACAGCATAGAAGACACTCTAAAGTATTATACTGAGTAAAATAAACCAAACACAAATACTGTGTGATCTGTGATTCCATTTATATGAATTTTAAGAGAAATTCTACAGTAACAGAAAGAATAGTGGTTTCTTGGGGCCAGATACAGGGAGAGGAATTAATTCCAAAGGGACCCTAAAGATCTTTTCAGAGTGAGGGAAATAGTCAATATCTTCACTGTGATGGTGCCCACAAATTAGTATTATTTCAAAATTCATCAAATGTACATTTAACATGGGTAATTGTTACTGAGTATAAATAATACATAATAACATAATGAACATAATGACATCAAAAACATAGCATAAAAAATGGGTCAAATAGACCCCAGAGGGGAAACTTGATGTTGAAAAAACTGGTAGGGGCAGGCTGGCCAGGACAATCTCTAACCAGGAGACAAACTCCTCAGTATAGGGAAATTGTTCTGAAAGTTAGTTTAAACATGAACAACAAGAAGAAAAAGTTCCAATTATACCAAAGCAATTAATATTTTGAGTTCTGGTTTAGGGTAGTCCTGCTTTGTGTGTGTGTGTGTGTGTGTGTGTGTGTGTGTGTGTGTTTTAATTCCAGCTACTCATCTTGTCTGAACGATCTAATTATAGTTCTGTAGGTGAGGATGACTTTAATTCAGAATATTTGATTAAGTGCTGTTGTGCTTTATAATCAAAAGTTATTGATGGAAATATTAGTTAAATAGCAACCAAAGATACTACAAAAAGCAATAAATCACCCAGGAACATTTTGTGATACTTAGTTAACATTTGGTGGAAAAGATACTTTGAGATCCAAATCCTAGCCTCACCTTCACTGCAGGTAGTAGAAAACAAAGAAAAAGAGACCTCTGCCACTCAAGATGAGCCTGCTGTCAACAATTCCAAAGTACATGAAGAAAACTAACACTGAGAAAGATAAACAATAAACTTAGCAGTTGAAAAATGGAACTGTGTCCAATTAAATAAAAATAATCTCCAAAAATCTTAGTTTTAAAATAAGTATATTTGGACAGAATGGTATGAATCAAGAATGGTGGTATGAAAAAGAACATCTTAAATCCTGAATCTGAAAAGTATTCATTGGAATTAAAGCATGATAGATGGCATAAGCTCTAGGCTGGATATTATCAAAAAGAGAATTAGTGACTTGAAAGGTAAGTCTGAGGAATTCACCCAGCACATCACACATAGAGATAAAAGGATAAAACTGGAGTGGAACTTAATAAGCATTGATACTATAATGAGCACCTCCAGAATACCCTTAAGATGAGTATTAAATGAAAAGAATAATAGCCAAGGTGAGAAGTAATATTCAAAGAGATACAGGATAAAAATTCTTGAAGAAAGATATGGCTGTCTGATGGAAAGAACGTGTGTGTGTGTGTGTGTGTGTGTGTGTGTGTGTGAGAGTGATATAATGGAATATTACTCAAACATAAAAAAGCATGAAATTCTGCCATTTGTAGAAACATGGATGGACCTTAGAGAATACTTGGTGAAATGTTGAAAGGTTAATACTGCATAACACTTACATATGGAATCTAAAAAGTAATACAAATAAATGTACATAGCAAATCAAAAACAAATCTACCATTACAGAAAACAAATTAGTGATTTCCAATGGGGAGAGGGGACTGGGGAGTGCCAAGTTAGTGATAGGGGATTAAGATATACAAACTACTGTGTACAAATAGGTAGGAAAAAAAATATGGTGTATAGTGCGGGGAATTATAACCATCATCTTGGTATAACTTCTAATGGAGTATTATCTATAAAAATATTGAATTACTATGCTGTATACCTGAAACTATCATAATATTGTAAACCAACTATGCTTCAATAAGCAAAAGAATGAAAATTAAAGACACTGGCTTAATATTTACAAAAATATCATCTCTAATACAATGTATTCTGTACTCGTCAAGTAATTAAAACAAAAATATATAAACGGAGTATGCAACAAATGTAAATAAAAATCACTTTGTGAGAGAGAAGATTTGGACAGAGAAGGAGGGTGTCATCAGCACCTTCAGTGTTGTATGTAATATTTTACTTTTCAGAAAACTGAAAAAAAAGTAACCAAATGTTATCAAATTACAGGGGTTTTAATAGTACTTTGATTTTTTTTAATAGAAAAATATTTTAAAGGGAAATATTCTAGCTATGGAATAGTTTGGGGGAAAACAGGAAAATTCCCATACAAGCTCCTCCAGGGAAGGGCCCTTGCCTTCTTCACTTTTGCTCACTCTGCATTTGGAAAAGTGTTTATCATTCTGAAGATGCTCAGTGAATGTTGAATAACTAAATAAAAGTCTACCTAAACTCCTAATGGCAGAAAAAAGACATTGGGTCTAGTGACAAACCTGTGCTTGAACCTATTTCCAACGCAATAATTTACTTATCCTTCCAACAAGATTTCCCAATAAGTCAACAAGGTGCTGAGGTTACTCAGATGGCAAAGAGAATCCCCCTACTCTCATGAACCTAAACTTAGTACTCTCATGGGATTTCAATGGCTGAGAATCCTAATAGAATGTACAAAGAGGGTGATGTGACAATTGGGAAGCGAGGAGTCAGGCTCAATAACTTACAGGAAGAGTCTTCCAAGCCATTTTTCTTTTCTCTTTCAAAATAAGATTCCATTCTGATGCCCTTTCCCTTTGTAAAACTGGAAAATAATAATACAAGCAGGAAAAGTCAGGGGAAAGGAGTTATCCAAACCAATAAACTGTTCGCCCTCTGAGAATATAAACATTTACCCAAAATACTGCAAGGAGCCTGCAGGCAAAGGAAAAAATAGACTTCATTTCTTGGACTAAAAAGTGTCACTCTGGCCATCCACTGTCTTTGCAAGATAAGCTCTACGTTGGCAAAGGATGCAACATGCCAGGAAATTGAGGACGGGAGGGTATTTTCCCAAGCTGTATTAACACTTCTTCTCATGCTTTGCAGAAATTAGAACTTTTATCACTGGTTCACACTCCTTTAAAAAAAAAAAGTGTATTAAGCTGTAGCTTTTAGGGCAGAATAGACCCAAATTGTTCTCTTTCTCAGGATGCTGTGAGCTGATGCAGCTAAACCCTATCAGGGAATCCACACTCCAGTAAACCAAAGCCCTCCAACATTACAGTGGGGGCTCCTTCTCATGATGGACAAGGTTCTGGATGAGGATGGATTTATGGAAACATCTGTGTTAAAGAATGGAATGAAGGGGCCACATTTGCCCTCTTATAGCATTTCTCTGGATAGAAGAGAAACAGGAATCACCAAGATAATGCCAACTGGAAAAGGTCATCAAGAAAGCTAGGAGAAGAGCATACCGCTATGGTAGGTAAGAACCAGGGCAAGAATCCCAGCAGGCAGGACACAGAGCCAGGTGTCTGGCAAAAAAAATAAAAGGCCAGGCCAAAGTGCTGTGAAATAAAAAGGCAGTGATTTTGACGCAGCCACTTACTTAAAACTAACCATTGACCAGATCAGTGCTTTACATCCACCATCTCACTTATTTGTCATAATAATCTCAGGAAGCAGCTCTAATGATTCTCATATTACAGATGAGGAAAGGGAATCAGAGAGATCAAGTAGCTGGTGAGGAGTAGAGACTTGGTGTAAACTCAGTCCCTCTAACCCTACAGCCCAAGCTCATAGTCCCTCTCTTCCCCAGGCACCCTCCTGGTGCCACCTCCCATCACCACTTAACAGGGAGTTTGTGTGCTCCCACCCACACAGGGAATGGTCCCGGGGCAATCAGCCTGAATTTTTAGGTTCTGCACGACCACACAGCAAGGTCTTTCCGGGCAGGAACAGTGTTTTAGTGCTTCCTATGTCCCAAGTTCCTGGCTGGCTGGAGGAAGAATCCAATTGCCCTTCCAAGGGCATGCATAGCGCTATTGCTGTTGGGTAGACCGGTAAGAAGGACCAGGCTGTGGGGCTTCCTGCTGGCCCAGGCCATGGTGGAGAGCTCGGACTGTCAGTTACTCACTCTACTGCCTGACCCAGCTCTTATAAATCAAAGATCCTATTTAACGCTGAAACAAATTAAGTGGGCTTTAACTATCCGTGAAGATCAACTAGGCATCCCAGAACAGCATCAAGGTTCAGGATCCAGCTAGAAAAGGGAGCTGCCGTCTATCTCTCGGATTCACAGTTTTCCAAGCAAGAGATTTACAAACTCATTGTCAGTGTTCACTCAACCCACAGGAGGAGCTCTTTTAAGTGCGGGTCACTGTGCCAGGTTACAGGGGAAATGCAAAGGCAAGGACATGCCGCTGCCCTCCAGAGTTCATTCTATCTGGAATGAGAAGGACATTGACAACCCAAGGGACTTTATCAATGCCACCTGAGTTTGTGCAGCCTCTGACTTAGTCCACAGTAGGGAGATATGACTACAGTCTGGGGCAGACAAGAGAGTCTCCCTAGGGAGAGTGAGATTGGGTAAAGGCTTTCAACAAAGAGCAGAATTCTGGTGACGAGAGACAAGGAAGACAGAGTCTAGATACGGGAAACTATGTGAGCCGATGCACACACACAGAAGCTGCAAATTTGGAAAGTTGGGAGGAGGGCGGGAGCCCAAACATGACCGCCTTGAATGTCGGTGTGAAGAATTAGGACAGAGTGATGTGTGCCAACCAAGACCAAACAAGAGCCAGACAAGTACAAATGCTGCCACCATCTGTATTTCTGTAAATATCTGTGCCTGCATTGATAATGTGACAATATTTCCAGGGAAAGGTGGTGGTGGTGGTGGTTTAGTTGCTAAGTCTGACTCTTGCGGCCCCATGGACTGTAGCCTGCCAGGCTCCCCTGTCCATGGGATTCTCCAGACCAGAATCCAGGGAAAGGTAGGTGGTTTCAAAGAACTGTTAGAGTTCTTGATCCTCCAGGGACTAAAAACTGCACACCTTATAGTAAAAGGCAAGTTTCTAGCTTAATGGTTTTGAGAGAGTCATCAGTCACTGTGTAAAACAGCCAGAAAAAGGTACATTTCTAGAAACTAACTAGCATAAGCATCTCTTTGGACAAAATGGAACAAAAAAGAAAGGCTAAGAAAGAAGCAGAAAAAAGAATTCTGTATCTGTAAGAAGAAAAACATTACAAATTCAAATTAAGTATGAAAAGATCTCTACTGCTCATAGACAAAGGACAAAAGAAGTTTGACCATAATTGTATAAGATTGAAACAGGCCAGAGAGGAGGTATCACAACTGTCAAGAGATTAACATGAGAGGGTAAAGGAAAATATTTTACCCAAACCCCGTCTCCCTCTTTGCAAGGTCTTCTCCGCTGTTTGTGTCTTTTCCTCTTCTGTATCTTAAAAGGACATTAGTCACTGAATTTCTGAGCCATCTAGGTAATCCAGAATGATCTCATCTCAAGATCTTTAGGTGAATTATCCCTGCAATGACACAGTTTCCAAATAAAAGCATTTTTTTCACAGGTTCTAGGATGCTAGGACACAGACATATCTTTTTAAAAACCACCATTCAAAAAATAAATAAATAAATAAAAATAAAAATCACCATTCAACCCACCACAGAAAATATCATTCAGTTCCTGTTGATTGAACATGGCTTTGTTTCCATCAATAGATGAGACAGACTAAAGGAAAATATAATACTCGATTGTATTTTCCTGTAGCCAGGGCACTTCTTGAAGCCCTTAAATAATACGTTGAAGATGGTTACTCATCTGGCTCTTAGAAATGTGCAGTTCTTAGTTGTGCTTATGACATCCAGCAGTATCTTGGGAACAGGCTGTTGAACCAAAAGCCTAGTTCAAAGGTTTACAATCAGGATTTCTGGTCTAGCCTCCTGCTCCACTCCACAATGTCTTCTCCAGAGTTTTGCTCACTCATTCACTTCTTCCACTTTATCAACCTACACCCCTTAATAAACTATTAGTGCAATTATCCAAAGGGCAGAAAGTGGGCATGTTTGTATTTCCTGTTAGGGTCTCTATTTCATGCCGATTTCACAAAAGGCAACGTTTAAGTTTTCATTATCTGCAGTGGCTTCTAATACCAGTTTATAGAGCAGTGCTGGTGTGGCTTCATAATTACCCAAGAAGCTTGTTAATAATTCAAGTTGCAGATTGTTACTCAAATGTGGAGCAGAGCCCATGACTTTGTATTTTTAACAGTCTCCCCTGATGATTCTGATGGGCACAGTGAAGTTGAAATGTTCTGGCTGTATACAGACGTTTCTGTCATTGGTCTGCCAGAGTTACATACACCCCATGAAACAAATGGGGGTAGGTCTCACGGGCTTGCAGACCCCAGGCAATTCAATCTCTTGTTGCCTCTCTCACCCTAATTCTACCCACTCTCCCCTCTTGCTGGCCACATTCCAGCCACATGGACCTTTTGTCTCCAGAACTTCCCAGGCCCTTCTTCCTTGCTGTTTCCTCTGCCTGGAACAATCTTCTTGGCTATCTGCATGTCTTATTCCCTTACCTATTTTAGATCTCTTCTCCAGCATCACCTTATATGGGACTCCTTCTCTATCTTAAATGACAAATTGCAAACACACAAAAGCACACTCATCACGCCATGGTCCATTGCCTTGCTTTGTTCTTCAGAGCAATAAGTAATACCTGTCAGCTTATATGTACATCTATTATTTGTCTGTCTCACAAGAATGTAAGCTCCGTGAGAGCAGGAATATTGACTGTCTGTTAGCTTGTTTTTAACTGCTGTTTTCATGCTGTTCTGGTATTTCTGGTACTTCTAGAACAGAACCTAGAAGATGCTGCATGTTCAACTGATATGTGATGGATTAAAAAATAGAAGGAAGCATCTCTATCACAGAATCAATAAAAAGCCCATCTTCTATAGGTATCTTCAGAAATTTCAGTAAGAAGATAAAATGTCCTAGATGGTTTCTAGTTAAGAAAACAGAAGATAATCCTCTGTATATTTAACCTTGAAGGACAGGGTCCCCCAGTTCTGGCTGAGTCAAACTCTTCATCAGCAGTGAAATTGAAGGAACTCAGCTCTGAGATTTTTGGAATTTCTCAGCACCTCCCTGAGGAAGTTGCTGTACATAGAAGAGCCAGGAATGAAAATAAGAGAACTGGATGGGGCAAATGTGTTCATCTTTCCAAACTGTCCTTTCTGCCTTCCTGAATCATCCAGAACCTATGAGAAATGAAGTAGCCTTCTTCAGTGTTGGGATCTGGGGACTGGTGTCAAGCCTGGGGTAAAGGCTGATCCAGCTTTCAAAACATGAAGCCAAGAAGGACACAAACAACATCTCAGGGTGATGGGCAGGTGGTAGGTGGGAGCAGTGCAGGGACCCAAGAGACCAACAGACCTAAACACAGCATTTCTCAAAGAGAGTAGCCAGAGAGACAAGACCAGACTCCAGGCTATACAAATAAAGGGATGTAAAGAGAGAGCAAGTGGGTTCAAAAGTGTAGAGATAGGTAAGATTCAGAAAGGTCCCCAAGGGGCTCTGGAAGGTAAAGGCAGGGACATCTCACAGGTAGGAGGGAGACTGTTAAAGCCTGAGCCATTTTTGACAATATTGTCCGTTGCTAAAATGGAGCTCTGCCACACTGGTAGCCAATCAAGGGGCTTCTATGATAATCTCACTTAGAAAAATACTTTTGGAAAGAAAAATGGGAATTAAAATAGAAGAAAAGTTTGAAAAGAAATTTGATGATTAAGGTTCTTAATATAGTCAGGTGCTATATTGAAATATTTCTTTGTTTTAGTGACGTCAACCACATCCTCATAGCAAAATGTATATACATATGCATACATACATATGCCTATGGGCGTCCCTACGGCTCATTGATAAAGAAACCACCTGCAATGCAGGAGCCTCAGGAGACATGGGTTTGATCCCTGGGTTGGAAAGATTATCTGATGGAGGCCATGGCAACCCACTCCAGCGTTCTTGCCAAGAGAATCCCAAGGACAGAAGAGCCTGGTGGGCTATAGTCCATAGGGTCGCACAGTCAGATAGGACTGAAACAACTGCACACACAAGCACATATGCATATGTTCAGTTCAGTTCAGTCGCTCAGTCGTGTCTGAATCTTTGAGACCCCATGAATCGCAGCACGCCAGGCCTCCCTGTCCATCACCAACTCCCAGAGTTCATTCAGACTCACGTCCATCCAGTCAGTGATGCCATCTAGCCATCTCATCCTCTGTCGTCCCCTTCTCCTCCTGCCCCCAATCCCTCCCAGCATCAGAGGCTTTTCCAATGAGTCAACTCTTCGCATGAGGTGGCCTAAGTACTGGAGTTTCAGCTTTAGCATCATTCCTTCCAAAGAAATCCCAGGGCTGATCTCCTTGAGAATGGACTGGTTGGATCTCCTTGCAGTCCAAGGGACTCTCAAGAGTCTTCTCCAACACCACAGTTCATATGTTACATACTTTATTTATAAAATCTGAACTTCCCCTGCACCCATTAAGTATATACTTCCTGACATTTTCAACCTAATTTTTTCAAAGATAGTTGATCCTTCTTTCATTTATTTTTTTATTGCTTCTAAATGTCAGGCAAGTGAATTTTGCGTAGAGATCACAAAGGAAGATGGGATTTTGAAAGACGGAAGCAATTGTAAAATGTTTTTAGACAAGTTCTCAGCCACTGAAGTTTCATGTGCCACTCATCAATTGAAAAGTATCACTGGACCTCCCTTCAGAGAGGTGACCTGGTAATGTGTGGGGAATAGACTAGACTAGGAGAAGAAATAAACCATAAGTGGCTCTCACGAACAGATGTATGTTTTCTTCACTCCCTTTGTAGTATTGCCACAAAGAAGATAGAAAAATTCATTCCCTAACAGTATAGCAGATGATACCACAAATGACCTAATGAAAACAACAAAAAACTACTTTAGGAACACGTCATTCAGTTTACATTACTGATAAAAGAGAGAAAGCTTGAATCCAAGGAAATCAGTGAGCACCAAAGATATCTTTGTCCTATTGTTTTTGCCAAACTATGGAGACTTTGAGTTTCTAATTTGATGTCTATGGAATGTATTAGAAGTATAAGCCTAAAGCTTATTGTAGGGTGAATTTAATGGGAGAACCAAAAATACCATGATAGCAAAAGTTTAATCTCTAAGTGTAAAATTAATAAACAATAAACTTAGCATACAAGTTTGCCAAGTGGGATTCCCTGGTGGCTTAGACAGTAAAGAGTCTGCCTGTAAGCGGGAGAACCAGGTCCATTCCCTGGGTTGGGAAGATCCCCCAGAGAAGGAAATGGCAACCCACTTCAGCATTCTTGCCTGGAAAATCCCATGGATGGAGGAGCCTGGTGGGCTACAGTCCATGGGGTTGCAAAGAGTCAGACATGACTGAGCTACTTCCCTTCACTTGGCATACAAAGAGAACCAGGGCTTCCTAGATGGCGCAGTGGTAAAGAATCCACCTGCCAATTCAGGAGACAGGGGTTGGATCCCTGGGTGGGGAAGATCGCCTAGAGGAGGAAATGGTGACTTACTCCAGTATTCTTGCCTGGAAAATGCCATGGTCAGAGGAGCCTGGAAGGCTACAGTCCATGGGGCTGCAAAGAGTCGGACACAACTGAGCACACACATACACACACACAAAGGAGAACAACAAAGAAACACACCAGTCTTGAAACCAGCATTCTCACCTGAGAATTTGTTAAAAAAAAAAAAAAGCATTTTAATACTTCTATATCCAATTCATGCTTTATATGTAATTCAAATAACCTCTAGTAGAAATGTAGTCCAGTTATCCCGGGAGAGTGGGGATTCCAGGAATATATCTAAGGCAGATGTAATTTGCAGTCTTTTCTCTGTATGTACAGCTTTTAATCCAAACCTCAGAAAATATCCACTGGCAAATCTCCAAGAGAAATAAGCATTTACAGTAAAAATACACAAGGAAATAAAGAATGAGAAAAAATATTTTTTTTAACTGTCAAGAGAATCAGACAAGCAACTTTGGGAATAACTAGTTTTGAGAATAACTAGGGCTTGCCTGGAGAAGGCAATGGCACCCCACTCCAGTACTCTTGCCTGGAAAATCCTGTGGACGGAGGAGCCTGGTGGGCTGCCATCCATAGGGTCGTTAGGAGTTGGACACGACTGAGCGACTTCACTTTCACTTTTCACTTTCCACTTTCATGCATTGGAGAAGGAAATGGCAACCCACTCCAGTGTTCTTGCCAGGAGAATCCCAGGGACGAGGGAGCCTGGTGGGCTGCCGTCTATGGGGTTGCACAGAGTCGGACACGACTGAAGTGACTTAGCAGCAGCAGCAGCAGCAGGGCTTACCTGGTGATTCATACAGTAAAGAATCTGCCTGCATTGTGGGAGACCTGGATTCAGTCCCTGGGTTGGGAAGATCCTCTGGAGGAGGGCATGGCAACCGAGGGCATGGCAACCCACTCCAGTATTCTTGCCTGGAGAATCCCGTGGACAGAGGAGCCTGACGGGCCACAGTTCATAGGGCCACAAAGAGTCAGATATGACTGAAGTGACTTAGCACAAATGCACGAGGCACAGAATACAAAATTTTTGATACTTTTTTTAATAAATGAAATGATATTTTTAAAGAGAAGTGACCTAGATGGCAGAGTAGGAAGACCCTGCCCTCCCTTCCTCCCACAGGGCATGCCAAAGTTATGACTATCTATAAAACAACTATCACAGAGAACAACCTGATGATGACTGGCAGAAAACATTTTCCACAGCTAAAGACATAAAGAAGGAACTGCAACAAGATGGGTAGGAGTGGCAGAGATGCAGTGTAATCAGATCCCACACCCCCAGAGAGGTGACCCCCAAGCAGGAGGACAATCACAATTACAGGGTTTCTCCCCAAAGAGTGAAGGGCCCAAGCTCTACAGAAGGTTGCCCAGCCTAGGGGTTCTGCACCAAGAAGCCCCCAGAAAGTCTGGCTTGAAGGTCAGTGGGGCTTGCTTACAGGAAAGCCAAAAGGATGTAGAAAATCCTGATTCCAAAGGGCACAAGCAAAATCTGACACACTCTGAGACCCACCACAGGGGCAGTAACTTGAAAAAAACCTGGGTCAGACCTACCTGTTGATCTTAAAGAGCCTCCCATAAAGAATGGAAGCAACTGGGACTCCTCCTGAGGATATAGATGCTGGTATCAACAATTTTGGGGAACTCATACCACCATAAGGACACTGGTACCAACAAGTGATGTTCTGGTGTCCTCCTTCTTATTAGTGCTGAGGGTTCATCTGCCTACCAGCTATTCAGCATTGGCCCTGGCACTTCTGAAGCCGAAAAGCAAGCCCTGTCATGACGTGGCCTAACCAGTGGGTTGACAGTCTCGGAATAAAGCAGAGCCTGCCAGCCAATCTGGTTGGGAGCAGCCCCACCTACCAGTATACCCACAGAAGTGGACACAACAAACAGGTCTGTGCAGCCAAAATAGGGGTTACTCATAGAGCATATAGCTCTCGTGACCAAAGGGGAGCATTTTACTGAATCCTAAAGAACGTCTCCTACTTCAGGCTCTGAGTCCAGGATGGGGAAATGTAACTTATCTCCTTGATCCATAAGAAATAAAATGAGAATCAGGCAACATGAGGTGACAGAGGACTATGTTCCAATTGAAAGAAAAAGATAAAACCCCAGAAGAAGGACTAAGAAAAGTGGAAATAAACAATTTACCTGACAATGAGTTCAAGATAAGGATCATAAAGAAGCTCAACAAACTTGGGAGAAAAGTGCATGAATACAGTGATAAGTTTAACAAAGATTTGGGAAATATAAAAAAGAACCAAAGGGCTTCCCAGGTGGCACTAGTGGTAAAGAACCCACTTGCGATGCAGGAGACAAAAGAGACGTGGGTTCGATCCCTAGATTGGGAAGATCCCCTGGAAGAGGACATGGCAACCCACTCCAATATTCTTTCCTGGAGAATCCCCATGGACAGAGAAGCCTGGTGGGCTGTATAACATAGGGTCACAAAGAGTCAGACACAACTAAAGTGACTTAGCACACACTCGAAGAACCAAGCAGATCTGAAGAATATAAAAACTGAAATAAAAAATACATTAGAAGATAATGCCAAAGAATGATCAAAGTACAGCCCAATTGCACCCATCTCACGTGCCAGCAAAGCAATGCTCAAAATCCGGCAAGCCAGGCTTCAACAGTACATGAACTGGGAACTTCTAGATGTTCAAGCTGGTTTTAGAAAAGGCAGAGGAACCAGAGGTCAAACTGCCAACATCCACTGGGTCATAGAAAAAGCAAGAGAGTTCCAGAAAAACATCTATTTCTGCTTTATTGACTACACCAAAGCCTTTGACTGTGTGGATCACAATAAACTGTGGAAAATTCTGAAAGAGATGGGAATACCAGACCACCTGACCTGCCTCCTGAGAAATCTGTATGCAGGTCAAGAAACAGCAGTTAGAACTGGACGTGGAACAACAGACTGGTTCTAAATCAGGAAAGGAGTAAGTCAAGGCTGTATACTGTCACCTTGCTTATTTAACTTATGTGCAAAGTACATCATGAGAAATGTTGGACTGGATGAAGCACAAGCTGGAATCAAGATTGCTGGGAGAAATATAAATAACTTCAGATATGCAGATGACACCACCCTTATGATAGAAAGTGAAGAAGAACTGAAGAGCCTCTTGATGAAAGTGAAAGAGGAGAGTGAAAAGTTGGCTTAAAACTCAACATTCAGAAAACTAAGATCATAGCATCTGGTCCTATCATTTCATGGCAAATAGATGGGGAAAACAATGAAAACAGTGACAGACTTTATTTTGGGGGGCTCCAAAAATCACTGCAGATGGTGACTGCAGCCATAAAATTAAAAGATGCTTGCTCCTTGGAAGAAAAGCTATGACCAACTTAGACAGCATATTAAAAAGCAGGGACATTACTTTGGCAACAAAGGTCCATTTAGTCAAAGCTATGGTTTTTCCAGGGGTCATGTATGGATGTCAGAGTTGGACTATAAAGAAAGCTGAGTGCTGATGAATTAATGCTTTTGAAAACTGTGGTGTTGGCGAAGACTCTTGAGAGTCCCTTGGACTGCAAGGAGATCCAACCAGTCCATCCTAAAGGAAATCAGTCCTGAATATTTATTAGAAGGAGTGATGCTAAAGCTGAAACTCCAATACTTTGGCCACCTGATGCAAAGAACTGACTCATTTGAAAAGACTCTGATGCTGGGAAAGATTGAATGCAGGAGAGAAGGGGATGACAGAGGATGAGATGGTTGGATGGCATCATTGACTCGATGGACATGAGTTTGAGTAAGCTCCGGGAGTTGGTGATGGACAGGGAAGTCTGGCATGCTGAAGTCCATGGGGTCACAAAGAATCAGACATGACTGAGTGACTGAACCAAACAGTAGATTAGATGATCCTGAGTAACAGTCACCAATCTAGAAGACACAGTGGAAATGATTCAAGTTAAATAGAAAAGAAGAAAAAAAATTTTAATATGGATAGTATAGGAAATCTCTGGGACAACATCAATCATACCAATATTTACATTATTGGGGTCTCAGAAGGAGAAGAGAGAAAATGAAAAGAGGTAAAGTACAGTTGATTACAATATTATGTTAGTTTCAGAGGTATAGCAAAGTGATTCAGTTTTATACATATATATTATTTAGATTATTTTCCATTATAAGTTATTGCTAATGCTCAGTGACTCAGTCATGTCCAACTCTTTGGACGTGTATGAAATGTAGCCTGCCAGGCTCCTCTGTCCATGGGATTTTTACAGGCAGAAATACTGGAGTGGGTTGCCATTCTCTTCTCCAGGGGATTTCTCCAACCCAAGTATTAAACCTGCGTCTCTTGCCTCTCCTGCATTGGCAGGCAGATTCTTTACTACCAGCACCATCCATCTGGGAAGCCCCATTATAGGTTATTACAAGATGTCAAATATTGTTCCCTTTGTTACACAGTAAATCCTGTAACCTATTATATATATAGTAGTGTATCCATTAATCCCATACTCCTAATCTATCCCCCACCCTCTCCCTTTTGGTATCCATAAATTTATTTTCTATGTCTGTAAGTCTGTTACCAGAAATTTTTATATAATCTTAGTATAAACAAAAAAAATTCTCTTGTAGTAGATAAAATAAACTTGACCTGTTTCCTCTTAATCTTCTATCTTTGAGAGGCTAAAAACTGCTCTCAGCCCAAAAATATTTTCCCATTCCAGCTACTGAATAGCTATGATACAACAAAATTAGCATTTCAAGCTATTACTGTCTTCAGTTAGATTTTTTTAAATGCATTGTGTAGATATAAAATGTTATTAACACTTCTTTGGATTTTTACAAGCATATGTGAAAAAAAAGAATCAAATTCACCATCACCCAAGAGAACAATTAGATCCAGAGAAATCAATACAGTACAATTTTCTTCTATAGAGCTTATTTCATACACACTGCATTAAAGAATTTTTAACAGAATTAAAATTTCCAAAACAGATGACAGTATGAGATACAAATTACCAAAAACCACTGGTGTAATGGAAAGACATTTCATGATAACTAAATTAAACTACTCAATCATGAGGCTGATAAGACAGGCAGGGTGATGAGGCAGATGGTCAAAAGACAGTTCGATGAGATCTGAAATGAGAGATGCTGCCTGGCAGTTCTGGCTAGAGAAGACGACAGAGGAGGGGGCTCACTTACCAGGTGCGAGACGTTTCAAAGGCAGTTCCAACATTTATGCATATTGCAGGATTTTCCAAACAGCCTGTTTCATGGAGTATACCTGCTTACAGAGAGGTTCCTCAAGTATATAACTAAATATAATTTCATTTGTATATCTTGGTGAGACTTTTTGTTAAAAAAAAAAAAAAAAAAGAATTACAAATCAATTCAGTCTACAGGAAGCCAGAAAAAAGAGAAAAAAAAAGAAATAAAGATGAGACATATTAAAAATTATATAAACCTAACTATACTAACAATCACATTAACTGTAATGGTCAAAACAATTGAATGGCAGATATTGTTGGAATAAATTTTAAAAATCAAGACTCCCCCAAAAAGTCACAAATGAAAAAAATAAATAAAACTTTGGCCAACTGTGGAATCTGTATTTTATTTCAGAAAATATTATTTAAAAACTTTACTGATGACACATCTGAAAAGTTAAATCCTTGGATCAATTTCAGTACTCCTGTAGAAAGGCAGCCATCATATCCTATGAATCAGTCAATATGAAAGTTGCAACCTTCTCCCATGTTAAGCCCGATCCCCCACTGGATCATCCAAGGCAACTAAGAGCCAATCCCTTTTTAAATATGTTTCCCCTGAAACAAACATTACCTTGAATATTTTAGCAGTATATTAGAATTTTTAAACTCTCACCAAAGGGAGAACCTTCCCTGAGTCTGATTTTTTAAATCTGTCTAGACAATGGTTGAAAGGCCTGAGTTTTAGAATCAAACAAACCTAGATGTGTCAGTCTCTAGTCATAAGACAGTTCTTAGATAGTGTCCCTAAGCCTCAGTATGCTCAGTAGTTGTTCTTTTTAAAAAGGGGGAGGGTAGTAATTTGACAATTCAAGAATGAGAACTGAAACAGTTCATCCACTTAAAATACCCAGCATGGTTCCTAGAACACAAAATTCTTAATATATGTCATCAAGCTTGCCAGCCGTGCAGCAGGGGGCCCGTCTGGTAGCATACCTCTTCATCCAGCCCTCACTTCCTCAAGTCTTACCGAGGTTTCCTCCAACCTTTCCTCTGCAAACTAAATCCTAACACCTTCCCTCAAACGTTCTCAAACATTGTTCGATTCTTGAGTGTTTGTTTGTTGCACATGATTTTTAGAGATAAAAATAACAATCCCATCTTGTTATTCTTATCATCTAGGCAATCCTAAATTTGCACTTTCCCTGACATTTTATTTGAGTCATCCTTGATCCATAATTCCAATTGAGTCATAAATAAAACATCTCATATAGGTTATACATCACAATAGATGATTTTAGGTAATTTCCTGAAAAATCTGTATATAAATTATTTACTTTCCAAATGGTAGTCACATTTCAAATATACCAAACGAGGTGGTATTTAATATACCCTAAGGTGAATTATTTTGTAAAGCAAAGCATTCATTTTCAGTATCATCAATCATTTCCTCATCTGTCTGTTTTATAAGATTGAACTTATTATTTATCATATTTGCTTAAAACATAAGTCTTTGTAGATTTTACCAGTTATTTGTATTATTTGTATATTATAACCAGATGGTAAAGAACATTAACTTTTAAATCTTTTCTTTAAGGCTTTGTCTCTCCCTCAAGCTGTGTTAAATGTTTGCACCTCCATCTTTGACCAGTAAGTTTACTGGAAATACAATTGAGGCCACCACCATTCCAGATACTTAAAGCTACAATACAATAGGAATCAACTGAACAGAAAATTTAAAAGGTTTAGGCTGTGTCTCTATTGATAAAGAGTGAATCCTAATTCACTCTTTTTATTAACTCTTGTTATTATTCACTCTTGTCATTAAAAGTGAATCCTAATTCACTCTTCAAAACACATTTCTTGGGTGAGAGCCAGTATGATAATTGTGTTTAAGAGGATGATGAGTGTGCTATTTACGTCTATTTTGCATAAATTTGAATAATACATTCAAGTGGCCCTAACCCCACATATGTAACAATTAGTGCAATTAATTTGTACAAAGTGTTTCATCTCTGTATTCTGGGCATGACGCACAGGAAATGTGTAACAGAGTCTGAAATCCACCAGTTAACCTCCCAAATAATATTTTGCAAAGACATATTGTGTGAGACAGTCATCTGTTCCCGAACAAGTGTCAAAACAATTAATCTGAGACTCAGGAAAAGACTACTCTGACAGGGAGAAGGAGACTTTGAAAAGATGCAGAGTTCAGCACCCGACTGGGGCTCCATGTGTCTTAGGTAAATCTAGGGATTGCTAGTTTTAGGAGTAACTGGATGGTTCAGGGGGCAGTGGAATTTGGTATTTCTACAGGCGATGTGAGAGTTGGACTGTGAAGAAGGCTGAGTGCTGAAGAATTGATGCTTTTGAACTGTGGTGTTGGAGAAGACTCTTGAGAGTCCCTTGGACTGCAAGGAGATCCAACCAGTCCATTCTGAAGATCAGCCCTGGGATTTCTTTGGAAGGAATGATGCTAAAGCTGAAACTCCAGTACTTAGGCCACCTCATGCGAAGTGTTGACTCATTGGAAAAGACTGATGCTGTGAGGGATTGGGGTCAGGAGGAGAAGGGGACGACTGAGGATGAGATGGCTGGATGGCATCACGGACTTGATGGACGTGAGTCTGAGTGAACTCTGAGAGTTGGTGACGGACAGGGAGGCCTGGCATGCTGTGATTCATGGGGTCGCAAAGAGTCGGACACAACTGAGCGACTGAACTGAACTGAACTGAACTGAACAGGCACAAGAATATGCAACCTCAGACCAGCCTAATAAAATATTCCAACATACATAAATTCGAACTCTGTGTCGAGCATTTTGCTAATCACCTGGCTTACATTATTGCCTCTTTAATTCTCACAGTACCTCTTCAGAGATAAGCGCTAGAATGGCCATTGTTCAGAGGAGGAACCTGAGACTTGGAAAGTTTAGTCTCCCAGTCCCTCATGCCTTGCCCTCACCACTCTGCTCTTCCAAGGCAAGCTGTGCCTGTTCCAGCTGTGGTTTGTCCAGGGGGTGGCGAGTCATCTGTTAATGGACTTGGATCATTCCTGAAGTGTAACCTCGCTTCTGTGTCATCTGTTTTTTCCCTGAGAAGCAGACTCTGTGAGGGGAGGAAACTTGGGGGTCACACTTGTCATTGTAGCCCCATCCCAGCGTGGTGGTGTTGTTGTTGTTGTTTAGTCCCCAAGTTGTGTCCGACTCTTGCACAACCCCATCGCCTATAGCCCACCAGACTCCCCAGACCATGGAATTTTCCGGGCGAAAATATTGGAGTGGGTTGACATTTGCTCCTCCAGGATATCTTCCTGTCCCACAGATCAAACCAGCATCTCCTGTGTATCCTGCATTGGCAGGCAGACTCTCTACCACTGAGCCACTTGGGAAATCCACCCATTCCAGCATCAGTCAGTCAGTCAGTTCAGTCGCTCAGTCGTGTCCGACTGTTTGCGGCCCCATGAACTGCAGCACGCTAGGCCTCCCTGTCCGTCGCCAACTCCCAGAGTTCTCTCAGACCCACGTCCATCGAGTCAGTGATGCCATTCCAGCATAGTGGGCTGCATATCATTAGACCTCCACGTGTATTTAAGGAATAAATGACTCCATGCAAAGCTCCATGCTGAATATGAGGGGATTAGCTAGCTCAGTGTTGGTTGGAGGAAATTTCACCTCTTTCAAATGTTTGAGAAAGAGGCACCAGCCTGGGGTGGATATAAATATTGTAGATATTAACAGACAGTCCAACACAACTATCTCCCTAGAGGTCAGAGTTCCAGAAAGTGATGAGGGCTGAGGTTGGTCATCAGGATGCTATGACGTGTCAAGGTGATGACTCAAGTAAACTCTGAGAAAACTGGTATCTATCATGATGCTCCCTGTGTTTTCTTATGATGGGGCTTTCCCTGAGTATACATTCTTCATTTTTGATCTAAGAATTTATGGTGTGAAATAACTATGTGCTAAACATGAAAGATACAAGGATGTATGATTTCAAATAGTTTTCCTTTTTCTTCTTTTTGTCTCTCTTTTTAAACCTAGAAATAAAAGTAAAAAAAATAATAGTAATATAAATCAGTCATAGGTATACTGGCGGGTTTATGTTGGTGTATGGCAGAAACCAACGCAATATTGTAAGGCAATTATCCTTCAATTAAAAATATAAACGTTCTTAAAAAATAATAGTAATAACAAGAAGACTTGTTAGGTCTCTGACTCAGTAGCAGCAGCTAATCAAAGATCTCAGTAGCGAAAAACAAAGTTCCTCCGCCTCGCACATGGCTGTTCATACAGCCCAAGCCTTTGTTCATCTGCCCAACAGCCCAAGCAGTTTCACCTGTCCAGAATGCCTTAACATGTTTCTTTACCTGAAAGCTCATCAACTCATCAACAGAGAGTCTGTCCCTCCAGACCCTCCCTTTCATTCCAGGTGCCTGTCTCTATGCTCTTACAGCATCCACGGCCTTCTTTAGCCAGAGCCTACATCACACAGCTTCGTCATCCGTTTGCTGGTCTGTCTCCTGTACCCATTGGTGAGATTCTAGAGAGCAGGGAAGCATCTTATTCATCTTTGTCTCCTCAGGTTCTCTGTCACCAAAGTACCTCCCTGTAATTACACTCGATAATGTTGAGCTTAACTGAGCAAGGGCAGAATTGATGGAGCAACTGTAAGCCTGAGAAAGCATGGATACATTTGAGCAATCTGGAGGCTATCAAATAAGAACTGTCTGCTTCTTCTCTCCCACCCCAAACAAACCACTCCAAAATCAAGATCTCCACACTAGGGATTTACCCACCTTTTAAACAGCCAAATCCCATCATATGCCTTCAATGAATCAGAGATACATTTGAGAGCTTTGAAAAGATCAAAGGGATAGAAAATGGATTTTAGAGATGCAAAGGAATCTACAAAGCCAACAGAGATACTTTGATCCACCACAGACATCTGAAAGGAGACCTGGGAATATGCAGGCATTCAGGGAGTGCTGTGTTGGCATTAGAAGTCCCCAGAAGAAGCCATGAGCCATGAACTCTTTTCAAGTGGGAGGTTAAGACAACTAAGACCTTGGGGATAGCATTGATCAACTCAGCAAGTAAAAATATAGGATGCTTAGTTAAATTTGAGTGTCAGATACACAATAGATAACTTTTTAGTATAAGTCAGTTCCATTAGGCAGAACTGAGTGTCCTTTATTTTATCTGGCAACCCTACTTCAGGGAGAACTTTCAAGACTGAAGCATTTGTCCAGAATAATTTAACACCAGTGGGGTGATCATCATTTCTAGGTTTCTTAGGGAAGAGGATATGAAGCATTACTCTCTGTATTCAAAGTAGAGGTATGAACAGAAAGAAATGGGGTCAAATCAAAGCCTGAAAGAGCTCATTTGAACATTAAATATGTGTCACATTCTGGCACTTTTATTAAAAGTATCTCCAAAAATTTTGCAACATACAAATCGTTGCATCATTTAATGACAAGTCAACAATGCTCAGAAAGTTAGGTAGTTTGCCAAAGACCCCACAGAAGTGACAGAGACACGACTCTTTGGTGGTTCTATCTCACTTGAAAACTATACTTAGTCAACTGCTAACCTGCTATTCTCCTCTCTGCCTTCATGTCTCTAGTAACTTTCTCAGTATTCCGCTATCTTCATTTTTACTGAGAACATAAGAACATCATGTTGTCATTCAAGAAAAATTTGTTTCAAGAAAATAAAGAATCCTGGGTGCCTTTAATAGAGTCAGTCATGTAGCATCTGATGTCAGGAGAGCACCATGGCACAGTATCCCTAAGCCCACATGTTTTTTACCCTGATTATAACTCTTCATGCAATTTCCTATTTGGAAGAAAGAAACCAGATGGGAATATTTTTTCACTTTCTTTTGAGTTTCAAAGTTGCTTAAGAAAAATAAACATATGCATCTATGAATAAGTGAACCCATTCCAAGGGATGTAGCTAGGCCCTTTCTATCTCCCTAAGAAGGTAGAAGCCCACAAGTTCTCCCCTAAACCCCGCTCTGCTGGCTCCAGGAGGAGAGGGAACCTGTCTGTCTTCCTTGTATTTGAATTACTATAGCCCAGTAGAGGGACACGGCAGACCCTCAGTAAATATCAGCAGGAATGACTATCTCAGGGCCCAGGTGCCAGAAATTCCATTCATTCTTCTGAGTCTGTTTATGTAAAGGGCAAAATTTATCCACATGTTGACCTGATTGGGTGGTCAGCTCTTTCCTGGGAGGTAGAAATGTTATGTCCAATAAGGAGTTAATATCCTATATATATAAAGAACTCGTGGATATTAATGGTGATTGATTTGGCATCCCTGATGGCTCAGCAGTAAAGAATCTGCCTGCAATGCAGCAGAAGTAAGAGACGCAAGTTCGCTCCCTGGATCAGGAAGATCCCTTGGAGGAAGAAACGGCAAACCCACTCCAGTATTCTTGTCTGGAAAACCTCATGGACGGAGGAGACTGGCGTGCCTCACTCCATGGGGTCGCAAAGAGTCGGAACTGAAGCATCTCAGCACGCACAGAGTAACTCAGGGAAGATGTTTCACATACTATAATAGAAGGGATCTTCATTATTTTCATAGTCACTACCCTATACTTGTAGACAAACAGCTCTTAAAAATCCATCCTCTTTTTCATGTGGAAAAAGCTAAATATTAAAAATTCATCCCTTTCAGTGACTCTTCTCCCTCTTCAAAATCTCTCCCATTCAGCCAGGAGAATGGGTGGGTGGTGGCTGGAGCTGTAGTGGGAGCCTGGTTGGTAAACGACGTGGCATCTGTGCTATGGCTGTGACCCCCATAACGCTGCTTTCCTCTCAGCCACAGCCATCACCAACTCTGCATGATGAATCCCATTACCTCACAGGGCAAGAATTCAGCTTTATAAAATAGACTTCACATTTGGTCTCTTGGCCCTGCATGGGATGGAGCCTCTTTAATCTCCAGAGGCCTGGGGGCAGGACACAGAAGGGACGGTTCAGGAAATGTACACCAGACCACAGCCTGAGCCCAGAGGCTGCAAATCCCTGCTCCCCTGGAGTGCTGGGACATTTGGCTCCATGGACAAGAGGGGAGGGTTCTGATTCTCGCCTTGGTCTTGCCCTCCATCCAGGACAGTGAGAGGACCTAGGTGGAGAAAGAGGCTCAACGGAGTGCCTGGCCAGGCCCATTCTCCACCATGTGTCAGACATCCTCCTCACATTATCCTCACATCCCTTTCAGCTAACCCACGCCTCCCAGAAAACCTGGGTCATTATCTGCCTTGGCTAGACATCAACTCCCCAGATCTCCCTCCTTGGTATGTCGAGGGAGGCATTCTTTTGCCTTTTACTCCATTTCCACTCCGAGGAGTAAATTGTCAACCACAAATATGTCACAGGAACACATATCTTTATCAGTAGAAATTCTGCTGCTGGTCCCACCACGACCAGTTAGATATTGGACAGCCCTCTGGACTCAGCCAGTAGAGGCAGCCGGGGCCCATCTGCAGCATTGCCCCTTTGCACAAGTACTGGGTCACCTCCAGGTCACTGCTTGCCCTGCATGATGCTGAGCATTTTACACAGTCGATGCAGGAGAGGGAGGAGATGGGGGTACGATCCTTAGATGAGGAAGATCCCCTGGAGAAGGAAATGGCAACTCATTTCAGTACTCTTGCCTGGAAAGTCCCACAGACAGAGGAGCCTGGAGAGCTGCAGTCCATGGGGTCTCAGACACAACTGAGCGACTAACATTTTCACTGTCACAGTGCTGCCTTGGTAACCACAAACGAGGTTACAGATGAAAATACCTAGGATGGTTCAGACACACCACAAATCTTCAGTAACTGTTACTTGACTCAGACTCTTTTCCTGGTGATCAAGTCTCCACATAGGACCCTAGAGTGTATTGTGGAGACACTGGAAGGCCCTCCAATATCATCAGTTTGCACACTTTAGGCTGTAAGCAGGTTCAGAAATTTTCTGAGAATTTATGTTCCAACTTTTCTGCTCTGTTCTTATTTACTTACATAATATTATGTATTTAAGAGAAAAACAGTTGGGGACATTTTTATTTTATTATGAATCAGATAAGGAGCATCAAAAATAAGAAAGAACTGTTTTATTTGAGTCTTCATGACCTTTAGTCTCTTAGGGTTTCTCAGGGGACACTAGTGGCAAAGAACCCACGTGCCAAGGCAGGAAAGGAGAAGGGCATGGCAACCTATTCCAGTATTCTTGCCTGGAGAATCTCATGGACAGAGAAGCCTGGGGGCTACGGCCCATAGGTCACAAAGAGTCAGACACAACTGAAGTGACTTAGCACACATACACAACATTGGTCTCAGACATCGATAAGAACCTTTTTACATATTATGATGAGCACCTTCCAGTCATGCAGAGAGACATCCCCAAAGGCAATAGTTTTCCATGATTACTCATTTGCCTAACATATGCTTATAAACACACATATATTTTTATATCTGTTTACAGCTTTATTACTCAAGTGTCTGTGATCCTCTTATTCAAGATAAAATTTATGTTTCAGCTGGTTTGAAAACCAAGACACTTGCCTTTAATGAGGCTGCCTCTCGAAGTCAATGGGGGGAGGAGAAGCTTGGCAAGCCCCACCCTCGCTGACTCTGCTCCTGGCTCCCCTAGAATAGTGATCTCTGGAATCTGCAATCTGCAGCTCATGCTGGACTTGGACAGCAGTATGTTAATCCCCGGGGACCTGCACCTTCCACTCTGAAGACTTACTTAGCACTTGACTGTCTGCTTCAAACTTAGATTTAAAAATCCATTAGTTATGAGAATGGCCTGGACCATTGATCCAAGGGGGTGATCCAAGACCCCCAAATAAGTTTACCCACATTGGATGAGTGACAATAAGGGAACCCTTGGGGTAGATCCTTAGGGACCAGTTCCTGGTCTCCTCCCTTCCACTCCAGAGCTCTCTTGGAAAAGGCTTTTTCGTAACATGGAATTTAAAATATGTATAGGGGACTTCCCTGGTTGCCTAGTGGTTAGGATTCTGAGTTTTCACTGAGCTAAGAAGTGTTAAGTGTGTTAGTCACCAAGTTATGTCCAACTCTTTGTGACCCTATGGACTGTCACCCACCACGTTCCTCTGTCCATGAAATTCTCCAGGCAAGAATTATGGAGTGGGTTGCCATGTCCTCCTCCAGGGGATCTTCCTGATCCAGGAATCAAACCCACGTCTCCTGGACTGCAGGTGGATTCTTTACCATCTGAGCCACCAGGGAAGCCCTTTCATAGCAGTGGACTGAGTTCAACCCTAGTCAGAGAAAATCCCACAAGATGTATGATGCAGTCAAAAAAATAATAAAATAAAAGAATAGGACTTGAATGATTTCAAAGAGCAAGAAGAGCATTCTAAACTGAGGTTTTAAAAGATGAAATTTCATAATTCAATGTTTGATAATTAATTTACATGTTCACCTTAACTTCCCAACAAAGATACCAGGTCTTAGGAGAGAGAACAAAATTTACCTCCTGCATGTCTTATCTGTGTCCCAAAGCTCCCATCTCAGAGGTAGATATTAGTGAGTTCCTAATGAACATCATTAATTATTGCTCTGAACACCACTGTGTGGGAGATATACACACAGATAAGACTGGGTTTTTTGTTGTTGTTTTTTTTCTTTGCAGCAAAGATGGAGAAGCTCTATACAGTCAGCAAAAACAACACCAGGAGCTGACTGTGGCTCAGATCATGAACTCCTTATTGCCAAATTCAGACTTAAATTGCATAAGTGGGGAAAACCACTAGACCATTCAGGTATAATTTAAATCAAATCCCTTAGGATTATACAGTGGAAGTGAGAAATAGATTTAAGGGACTAGATCTGATAGAGCGCCTGATGAACTATGGACGGAGGTTTGTGACATTGTACAGAAGACAGGGATCAAGACCATTCCCATAGAAAAGAAATGCAAAAAAGCAAAATGGCTGTCTGAGGAGGCCTTACAGATGGCTGTGAAAAGAAGAGAAGTGAAAAGCAAAGGAGAAAAGGAAAGATATAAGCATCTGAATGCAGAGTTCCAAAGAATAGCAAGGAGAGATAAGAAAGCCTTCCTCAGCAATCAATGCAAAGAAATAGAGAAAAACAAGAGAATGGGAAAGACTAGAGATCTATTCAAGAAAATTAGAGATACCAAGGGAACATTTCATGCAAAGATGGGCTCAATAAGGACAAAAATGTTATGGACCTAACAGAAGCAGAAGATATTAAGAAGAGGTGGCAAGAATACACAGAACTGAACAAAAAAGATCTTCATGACCCGGATAATCACGATGGTGTGATCACTCACCTAGAGCCAGACATCCTGGAATGCGAAGTCAAGTGGGCCTTAGAAAGCATCACTACGAACAAAGCTAGTGGAGGTGATGGAATTCCAGTTGAGCTATTTCAAATCCTGAACGATGATGCTATGAAAGTGCTACACTCAATATGCCAGCAAATTTGGAAAACTCAGCAGTGGCCACAGGACTGGAAAAGGGCGGTTTTCATTCCAATCACAAAGAAAGGCGATGCCAAAAATGTTCAAACTACTGCACAATTGCACTCATCTCACATGCTAGTAAAGTAATGCTCAAAATCCTCCAAGCCAGGCTTCAACAATACGTGAACCGTGAACTTCCAGATGTTCAAGCTGGTTTTAGAAAAGGCAGAAGAACCAGAGATCAAATTGCCAACATCCACTGGATCATAGAAAAAGCAAGAGAGTTCCAGAAAAACATCTATTTCTGCTTTTTTGACTATGCCAAAGCCTTTGACTGTGTGGATCACAATCAACTGTGGAAAATTCTCAAAGAGATGGGAATACCAGACCACCTGACCTGCCTCTTGAGAAACCTGTATACAGGTCAGGAAGCAACAGTTAGAACTGGACATGGAACAACAGACTGGTTCCAAATAGGAAAAAGAGTACATCAAGGCTGTATATTGTCACCCTGCTTATTTAACTTACGTGCAGACTACATCATGAGAAACACTTGGCTGGAAGAAGCACAAACTGGAATCAAGATTGCTGGGAGAAATATCAATCACCTCAGAGATGCAGATGATACCACCCCCAGTGGCAGAAAGTGAAGAGGAACTAAAAAGTGTTGGTTACTATGAGTGAAATGACACAGAACATACAAGACATACAAAAGACAGACAGGACACCACTCTGGCCAGAGGAACAACTGGGCAAACTAATTGCCGTGTATTATTATAAAGCCCTCCTTAGGCAGAATTCCAGACTGTAAGAATAAGCCTTTTCAGCACAGTGCAGGTGCATACATGTTATCGTACAGCAAAGGGGAGTGAAATCTCTGTCTACTGAAGAGTCTGCCCAAAGCCCTCATCTCCTTTTTATCTCAAGAAGGGAATGCTCCCTCATTTGCAAGGGACCATTAAACTCAAGGCTGTGTCCAGACTCTTTGGCAGAACGCCTCGTATGCAAGGACGCTCAGCCTGAGCAGAGAGACCCGTTTGCAGGCACATCTCTGCTACCCTATTAACCCTTCAAAAAAGCCTCTTGGTGAAAGTGAAAGAGAAAAGTAAAAAAAGTTGGCTTAAAATTCAACATTTAGAAAACTAAGATCATGGCATCTGGTCTCATCATTTCATGGGAAATAGATGGGGAAACAGTGGAAACAGTGACAGACTTTGTTTTTCTGGACTCCAAAATCACTGCAGATGGTGATTGCAGCCATGAAATTAAAAGGTGCTTACTCCTTGGAAGGAAAGTTATGACCAACCTAGATAGCATATTCAAAAACAGAGACATTACTTTGCCGACTAAGGTCCATCTAGTCAAGGCTATCGTTTTTCCTGTGGTCATGTATGGATGTGAGAGTTGGACTGTGAAGAAAGCTGAGCACTGAAGAATTGATGCTTTTAAACTGTGGTATTGGAGAAGACTCTTGAGAGTCCCTTGGACTGCAAGGAGATCCAACCTGTCCATCCTAAACGAAATCAGTCCTGGGTGTTCATTGGAAGGACTGATGCTGAGGCTGAAACTCCAATACTTTGGCCACCTGGTGCAAAGAGTTGACTCACTGGAAAAGATCCTGATGCTGGGAGGGATTGCAGGCAGGAGAAAGGGAGGACAGACGATGAGATGGCTGGATGGCCTCACCAACTCGATGGACGTGAGTCTGAGTAAACTCCGGGAGTTGGTGATGGACAGGGAGTCCTGGGGTGCTGCAATTCATGGGGTCGCAAAGAGTCAGACACGACTGAGCAACTGAACTGAACTGATAAAGAGGGTTTACTTGTTATGTAAAATAAGTGACGTGAACATGCTGAAACATAAGAGGATCAAATTATTCCCTAACCACTGCCTATTCTCAGATGGAAACCCAACCGAAAAAGAGGAATGACTCATCTTAAATCCACAAAGAGACAGCATTTCTTTCTTTTCTAAACTCCACTTGGGAATTAGAGTCCAGGAGGGATGAACATATTTAGACTCGATCTGAACAAAATTTGAGGACATGGGCCACCAAAATTAAGTCTGGCGAACTGTATCTGGAAGAATTTGCCATCTGGTTATGTGTGGACATCCCAGAGTCTGTTAGCCTGGGGGACAGTTTCCACTGAAGTCAGGACTTGCCCAGTGTACCTTATGGCATCAGATTTCAGGCCTTGTCTGGGACACATTGCCCCAGGCACACAGTGCCTCTGTCTTTATACAAGGGTGATGTTTTTAAAGTGTTCCGTGAATTAATCACAATATCTGCCCCTCATTAACCTCTTCACTACCTGCCTGCCATGATTCTAAGCATTTTAGCGGCATTTTCTAATGTAAGCTTGTCAGCAGTCTTCTGTCATAGACAGCATTAGACCAGGTTTGTAGCTTAGGAAGCTGGGGCCTAGAGAAGGTAAGCATTATTATTATTATTTTAATTGGAGGATGATTACTTCACAATGTTGTGTTGGTTTCTACTGCACAACAACTGAATCAGCTACGTGTATATATATATCCCGTCCCTCGAGGCTCCCTCTGTCCCACCTCTCCAGCCCAATTCACCCTCTGCAGCCTGTTTCACTCTACTGTCAGCTCACCCTGCTCTCTGCCCACTTGGACACAGCCAAGGTACTGGGAACCCAGGGAAGAAATGGCCTTGACTTTATCTCTTTGACTTTCCCGTCTTAATGTTTCACAAAAATGTATACAAGAAATAAGAGGTTAGAAAACTAAACCTGGACCTATATCCCCAAGCAGTGAGGAGTTAGGTTGACCAGGGATCTTGGATCTGTGTTCTTTGCAGGTAGAGTCTGGGCTCTTACCGTTCAGTGTAAGTGCGGCCCTGGGGCCAGCAGCATCAGCATCATCTGGGAGCTCATTGGAAAGAGATTCCTGGACCCCACAACTGAAGGGGAAACCATGGGAGTAGGAGTCAGCAACCTGTGTTTTTAAAGCTCTTCAGGGATTCTGAGGTTCACCAAGTCACAGAACCTCTGGCTTAGTGAAATAACAAACAGATCCAGAAAGGGCTTAACAGTGAAGCCAGTGAAATACAGGAGGTCAGGATTTTCAAAACTAGTCTTGTGAATTTCATATTTAGAATCACAATATCATAATATGAAATGGGAAGAAAGTTTGGAAGCTTTTTCATTTACCTCACACTTGGAAAAACTGAAGCCCAGAGAGGCAAAGTGTGTTATTCCTAGTCACACAGCAAACAAAGATGTTCCAGAGCCTTCCACTGGAACCAGGCCCCCTTCTCCGAACTCTGAGTCATCTTCTGGAATTCAATTTCCCTTTCAGTTCCCAAATATACCTTCCACAACTGTAGCTTCTCCCAAGTCTGTGTTTAGAGATTGTCTAAGAGTCTGAATGGGCAAAAAAAATTTCTCCTTACTCTAAACATAAAGTAGCACTTTCTCTTCTTATAGTTCTATTATGTATCAATATTTATATACTCACAATTTTTGCAGCAATTAATTAAACATCTTATTCAAATTAGTATAATAATTTTTACTTCCTCTTTTATCTCATGGTTGGGTTAGAATCAAAGTTGTTACTTTTTCAAATTTTTCTTACACATTTGCATAATTTTTTTCTGCAAAACTCAGAACTATGCTTCTTTATCTCTCTGGGAAGATAATTATCTCAGATTACTCTAATCATGATGTTCTCAATGACACTGTTTGACAGTCTTTTCTGAGCTGTGGGAAGCCATTTATCTAAAATTTTTTATCCCCATATCCAAACCTACATTTTCCCATTCTCGCAGAGCAAATCAGATGGCCAGACAAAAAATTCAAGTGATTTACTTGTGAAAATAACTAGGTAATTGGCATTCAAGGTGATGGGTCATCAGAATCAAATCGTTGGAGTTTTTAGGTGGGTTATTTCCTGAGTAGTTACTATTGCACTTAATATTTTTTATTTTTTCCTTTCCTGTGAAGTGTTTGAGAGACCAGCCTATTCAGAGATAATCTGGACTGTGTTTCATGCAAACGATATTCTGGAACACAGAGGTGGGCACCCTCCCACCCAGGTAGGAGTTGTGGTCATGGCTCTTCAGTAGAGTCGCTCAAGCTTTATCTCACAAAGACCATAACTTTTTTTTTTCTGACTTATTTTCAATTTTCTGATTTTTAAAAAAGCAATTAAGGGCTTACTATCTTTCTTTTGAGAAAGAATTTAATTCTCAGAGAATTAAAATGATGTTATGAATCCATACTGTAAGAACTTGCAATCTAGAGCCAACTCAAGGGTATCAATATCCAATACTACAGGGAGAAAAAAATTGACATTTAAAACAAGAATGCACTGCCTTGGTTAGCATGTAAGAGTAGTGTGGTACATAAATCAGGCACTAATCACTCTTTCTTCAGAAAAAATAACTGAGCACCTTTTGTGAGACAGGTTAAGATTTCCTCCAGATCAGAAGTTGGAAGAAGAAATGAAGGAGGAGGAAAGAAAGTGTTTAGCCCTCTTTCTTTCCTTCTCTGCTTGAGGAAAGTTGGAGTTTCAGAGTCACTCATGAACAGCTGAAGACATGAAAAGAGAAGGTGAGATAGAAGAAGGATTGAGAAGATGGTAGACGGAAAAGAAGTCTAGTAGGAGCTGAGGTGCTGGCCAGCAAGGCACTCCCCCAGTCCTGTGTTACTAATCACCAGGCAGATGAGTCCAGAGCAGGGCGCAGCAGGAGAGTAAAAGAGTATGGCTCGGAAAGCCTTTGTGCAAAAGCAAGGGCAGTCACTCATGTTCACAGACCCAGGGGTTTCCTGATATTCAATTCACATGAAGTCCTTAGGGCACACGAGAAAAGAAGCAATTACTGGAACTAGCAGTTGACATTATGATTAAGAACAATCTAATTGAAAACCCCTAAAATGACATTCCAGTATAAAGCTAATGATCCTAAAACTTGGCCTTAAGGACAACCCCTAGGGAACTTTTAAAAATACAAAATATTGAGTCCAATACAGACTTTTTTGGGCCATAGCTGTTTATAAGAATACATGGTTTAGGAGCCTCTCAGAGGATTCTGATACACATTTAGGGGTCTGTGCCTACGCAATTTGAAAAATATACTAAATTTCAAAATTACTGAGGCACTTTGTCAAAGATAATGGCAAATTCTGACTCTTCCTCTCTGTTGGGTTGGCCATTCTTCTTCTACATCCAAGCTTCTCAAATGATTTCCATCTACTGATTAATTCAGAAGGAGAAAACTATTTGGAGAGCAAACCCATGTCTATCCCATATTGTTGCTGAAAAAAAGAAAAACTCTATCACTATAATAGAAAGAGAAATGTCTTCATTTCAATAATAGGTGAATCAAGGATCAGGGTGAATTATTAACAATCTACTTGGAAGTCAGGACTCCATCCCCCAGTTAGTCCCCAATTCCCTGCTGAGAGCATTGTCCTGGAAGACCAAGCCATGAATCAAATGTATATCAATGTCTCTTATGAAATATACATGGAATGTCAGGGCAAATGCACCATCCATGCCCAGTCCCCTAAAAGGGCCCTCTTATCCCCGCTAGCCTGAGTCTGACTCATAACCCACGTGCTGGGTGGGTTAAGAATTAGAGTTTTAAGAATGAGTCAACAGCCTCCAGAGGCCCACATATTATCTTCATTGTTATATGGGACACTCATCACTAGACTATCTTCCAAAAGAACTGTGCTGGTCAGTGGTTCATTTCGGTACCTATGATCTAAATTACAATCATTTTTAGAAAGCCTGTAAGTGGTCTATTAAAAAGTCAGCTTCCAAAGTCATAAGAGATTTAAGATTTCTGATGTCAAACAGGTGCTCAGAAATCATTCTATAGCAAGAACAAATGAACTGAAAAAATTTTTAATCAACCTGGGCTCTTTAATGTAATGCACTGCAACAATATGACACTGGGAAGAATGATATTTGCTTTTTTTTCTTTCAGGAATTTATTGGTCAAATCAGTTATTTATTATTGTCACTGAATATTGATTAAATAGCCATGGTTTGATTAGCACAATATGAGGAAGTACTCTTTTTATTTCTTAGCCTTCTGCGTCTGGGACTGAGGTCTTTAACCATTTATGACCCTTTTCTACCAGAAAAATGCTCCTGAAGCACAGTTCTAATCACCTCTCTCTTGCTCAAAACTCCACAGAGACTACCCTTTTGGACCAAAATCATTGTCCCATGTGCAATTCCTCCACCAGTGCTCCTTGGAAGGAAAGCTATAACAAACCTAGACAGCATATTAAAGAAGCAGAGACATCACTTTTCTGACAAAGATCTGTATAGTCGAAGCTATGGTTTTTCCAGGAGTCATATACAGATTTGAAAGTTGGACCGCAAAGAATGCTGAGCACAAAGAATTGATGCTTTTCAATCTCACAGCACCAAACTGTGGTGCTGGGGAGTGTGGTGTTTGAAGAATCCCTTGGACTGCAAGGAGATCAAACCAGTCAATCCTAAAGGAAATCAGCCCTGAATATTCATTGAAAAGATTAATGCTGAAGCTGAAGCTGAAGCTCCAATACTGTAGCCACCTAATTCAAAGAGCTGACTCATTGGGAAAGACCCTGATGCTGGGAAAGATTGAAGGCAGGAGGAGAAGGGGACGACAGAACATGAGATGGTTAAATAGCATCACAGACTCAATGGACATGAATTTGAGCAAACTCTAGGAGAGAGTGAAGGACAGGAGAGCCTGGTGTGCTACCGTCCAGGGAGTTGCAGAGTCGGATATGATCTAGGGACTCAATAACAACAACAAAGTGGGCACTGTCCTCTTAGGTACAAAGGGCATTAGAACTTGTGGAGGATCAGAATAAGCAATCTTGGCATAAGGATTATTATGAGCTGCAGGCATTCGAGATTCAGTAGAAAGGAGCATTCCTGGAGCTTCCCTTATCTAACAAAAGAGAGAAACATTTGAGAAATGAGTACACGCTTAAGACCCCTCTCCCAAGGAAGTTTATGGTCATGAACAAGATGGAAAGTTGATGCCAAAATGGACCTGTGCAAACTATATTAGTTTCCCCCATATATTTATTTGCATTCTCTCAGAAGCCCAAAACCTTTTTCCTTTGTCTTATCACTTCTCTATAAATTTATTCTTCTCTGTTAATCTGCTATATAATACCAATCTCATTTGTGTATATACTTTGCAGTCAAGGAAATCTCTGTCCATTGCGAGTAAAAGCTCTCTATTGTGCTTACTCTGCTATTCCAGGGAAGGCAGGGTTGTCTGAGGTCCCACGGTATAGATGACAGTGGCTTCTGACTCATCTTTGGTGTTTACACTAGAGGGAGCTACCATTGAGGTCCTCATGGCTTACCCAGGGAGCAAGCTCTTCTCACCAAGAACATAAACTACATGTCTGTTATGAAGGAAGGCTATTCTTCTTGTTAGGAATCTAAGGCTATTCTTAATGTTATGACTCCAAGTCCGCCTGCCTCCTTGTTTACTGTTTTACTTCTTGGACCTTGGGTGCAAAGGCTTGACTCCTCCCACCCCAATCCCCTTTGCTTGATGAAACAATAAACCCAATTTGAAACATGAGCCTGACCTAAGTTACAAGAGTCATCTCACCAGCTATAAATGGCCCTATGAGTGAATTCCCTTCAAAATGGTCCCCAGCATGTCCAACTTCACCTTCAGTAAGAGAAAGGGAGGACAGATTTTTTATTCTTCTTACCGAAAATGCAAGACTTCCACAACTCAGCACCATCTATTCTCCAGCCTCACCTTCCACCACTCCACCCCTGTGGATCAGGGTTTCTTGCTGTTTTCCCAAAGCAAGCCATGTTCCCTAATGCCTCTGTACCTACACATGCTATTATTTTAAGCTTGGAGAAACTTCTCCATATTTCCACATTAATCCCTGCCCCTCCCATTACTATTCCATTACTCTCCAGTTTTTGGATACCTTGTACTCATTAGCTGAAATCTTGGAAGCTTTTTCATACTCTGCCTTCCTCTTAGGATTGGATGGCCATTCTTCATGTTTCACACTGACTGAATATAGCTCTATCATATCATTGCCACAGTGGGATGTTTCTCTATTTCAGCCATGAAACAGAAAGCTCTTAGAGATAGAGATTAATGTGTGTGATTTTTTATACCTCCAGGGTTTATTAAAGTACCTGATTCAGAGCCAATGCTCGTCAGACACTTTTGAATTATGGGCAGATGCTAGGTATATAGATGGTTAGATAGCCAGATGGGTGAATGAATAAATAATAGGTGGATAGACACAGAGTGAGATTTTCATCAGAAAGAATAGAATTTCTTCACATATATTTGATTTTGTCTTGTCTTCCATCCAAGTGGAGCAGGATATGACTTTAGGAAGCAGCATCATTCACTCAGAGATACTGGCAGATGACTTTCAGGTCTTTCCCTGGCATATTTGCAAATGTGACTCTGGGGAAAATAAAACCCAAGATTTGGGGCAGATGAGTGTGTGTTTGTGTATGTGTGTCTTGTGATATTAGAATAGAAGTGGATAGAAGGACCTTGAGGAAGTGAACCTTAAAAACAGAGTGTAAGATGGATGAGAACTTTTGCTGGTAAGGGAAAATCCTAACCAGCTTAGCAAATTACTTTCTCAGATCCAAAAGCACAAGAGAATCATTTGTTTGGCACCTTTGTTATTGGGCCTCTCCCTCTAGCTGGCCAGTACATGTTCTAGCAAATTCCATTTCAGAAGGTAACATCAATATTCTCCCTTCAGCAGACAATCCCTCAGCTGGATGTTCTGCCAAAAACACAACTTTCTCTGAAAAAAAAGATCAAAACAAGAGGCAGAGTTTTGCATTTCATTTGGACTCTGGGCCTCATTTTCTCTGGACTCACTATCTGACTTCTTTAGAAATTCTGGTCCAAAGGCTAATTAATGCCTATACTCACAAATAAATAAGACATTGAAAGTAAAGGTGAAAGTCACTCAGTTGTGTCCTACTCTTTGTGACCCCATGGACTATACAATCCATGGAATTCTCCAGGCCAGAATACTGGAGTGAGTAGCCATTTCCTTCTCCAGGAGATCTTCCCAACCCAAGGATTGAACCCAGGTCTCCCATATTGCAAGGGGATTCTTTACCAGCTGAGCTGCCAGGGAAGCCCAAGAATACTGGAGTAGGTAGCCTATCACTTCTCCAGGGGATCTTACCAGCCTGGGAATCAAACTGGAATCTCCTGCAATGCTGGTGGATTCTTTACCAGCTGAGCTATCAGAGAAGCCCTAAATAAGACATTAGAAAAATTAGATTGGATCCATGTGCTGGAACTGAATAGAAATCCCCAATATAGTTGCATGGTGACTTCTATACATGTTTTTACCAACACACACACAAACTCAAACTGAAACAACTTCACAAAGCAATATAGATAGCTTCAAATGTCTGACTGCCATTTCAAGCTCTAATAACTTGAGAAAAATGAATGCTCCAAACAGAATAGCATCGTTTGAATGTTTATTTAAATTTATTATATATTTATTATCCAGTTTTGTGAATTTTGAAAGATACGTTTTTTTATTTCTTTCAATATTTGCCACCTTCAATCAGAAGTAATGAAACAAAAAAAGTTAAAAATATATTTTTGAGACTACATCTAAAACTAAAGTAAACCTTTTATTTTGATGCTCTGAACATACTTTCAATACTTTTTGCATTCTCTGATACTTTCTGCTCTATTCAATTATATTCTTTTCTATTTTTTCTAATGGATGTTATTGCATTCTGCTTGTCTTTTCTAAATACTGATCTCACCCTCATAAATTGGTTTCATGACCTGCAAATTAAAACCACAACTCTAGAAGACCAGAAGAAGTATGCCTGGGTGAAGGAAAAATCCATCCTTCCTTGGTTCAAGAGCTCAGTCCTTCTGGGCTCCGGTGAGTTGCAGATCCATTCATTCATCCCCCAAATACCCTGGTGAATAAAAGTCACTAAAGCAAAGGCAGGATGAGGTACGTGGGGCTCCTTGCTAGAGAAAATAATTCCCGTCACTGCCTGGCAGAGCTGACAGTGCCTTCGGGCTGTGTGTGTCACTGCAGGAAGTCATCATCCTAACAAGGTCTGAAAGCAACAGATTCTTGGGATACGATGAGTCTGTGACATAATGGAACATTTTCTGCACTCAAGGAACATCTGAAAGTCTTTAACTTGTTAACAGTGAATCTTGTCCCCTGCCAGCTCTCTCTGCTCCCCATTTCCCATCCTTGGTAACAGAATAATGGTAATGAAAAACACCCAAAGTGGACATGACAAGCTTTTAAACACCAGTCGCCGAGTTTCGAAGCCTAGAACAGAGGAGAAATAAAACCACATCCTCTGTGACGTATCCTCTGGCTAAAGATGCCTGGTTCTAATCACTGCAGTTACACCAACCACCCCTAGCTTATGAGGCCATGAGGCTACTAATATAGCACTCATACTCTACTCTTTCCAGCTTTTATTTTCTTAGCTCTAGTCACATGCACTTTACCTCTCACTTACTTTAAACTACATCTCAAGAGCTCTGTCTACTATCTCTTGTATGCGTCACCATATTTTAGAGCATTTTCAGTTGCAAGTTAATAAATAATCAATTAATAAATCCTGACCCATTAATAACAGTGTGTTGATGTTCCTGAGATCAGTTAACTCAGTGGCGCAATGATATCCTCAAGGATCCAGCTGTTTCCGTTTCTGTGTTCTGTCACTCTCAGCACACAGGCCTTCATCGTCAATGTTATCACTTCATTGGTTCAAGATGGCTGCCAACGACCACTGCTCCATACATCACATCCACACCCTGGAACCATCCCGAGTCAAAACCCAGGGAGGGAATCTTCTCCTTACCCTTCCTATTCTTAGATTCTGTTTGTCCGCAGATTTCTGCTCAGGACCCACTGGTCAGGATTAGGTCCATACTTATGCCCCAATTGTAAGAAGAGCTGGGCAAAGTGGGTCTTTGGCGTTTTCAATTTCTACAGCAAGAGGCAATCTCTACCAGCAAGGAAGACAAGCAGCCCTAGAGTTCTGTGTTCCGTCTGCCCCACTACATTTTTGAACAGACCACTTTGTGATTGCTTTCAGGTAACAGGGAACACACAGGTTTGGTTTCAACTCTATGTGAATCAGTTAACTTAGATTTATCAAAAGTTAACTTAGATTTATCAAAAGGTAATGCATCCCCTCTGCCTATGTGGAGGGAGAAGCATCTTGACACAATGCCTGCTACTGTTCACAGGGATGTTGGGTGTGCAGAAGGATCAGGACAAAGCCATTCCCCAAACTATCAACCAATTATAACAACAGCTCCCTGGTACTGAGTCAGGAGGGCAGCAATTGTTTTTCAACTAATAATGCAGATTCCCCCATTTTGTTACTATCTTTGCTTTGCATGTGAAGACACTAGCTGTAGAGAGATGTCTCTAGACACCAGTACTATATCTTGAATCCATCATACACAGAATAACTTTTCAAAAAGAGCATTTTGATCATGTGATCCAATCAGCAAAGACGTACTGGAAACTTACTATGCAAATAGCTTAGTGATAGGAATGAGGGCTGTAGCATGAGAAGTAGAAGGCATTTTAAAAGGTAGATGTGTGTGCATGTGTGTATGTGTGTGCATATGCAAACACATGCTAAACTTATGCTTAATGTTTGGCTTATACCTCTGAATTAAGACTCAGAATTTGATTTGGTGAAATTACCCATTAATGTCTATTACCCATTGATGTCTACTGCTCTTTGCTGGTCTAAGTGTGTTGGTCTTGAATCTTAAGATAGGAAATATCCAGGGACTTCCTTGGTGGCCCAGTGGCTAAGACTCTGTGCTCCCAATGCAGGGGACCTGGGTTTGATCTCTGGTCAGGCAACTAGACCCCACATGCTGCAACTAAGACCTGGTACAGCCAAATAAATAAACAGTTTTTAAAAGATAAGAAACATCTGTATTTCTATCTTTAAACTCTTTTCTACCAGCCTAGCTCCTGGCAACTGATAGGTAAAGAATATAATCATTGTGTTAAGTTCCTTAAGGACACAACAATACTATATTAGGTTTTAATTCTCATAGACTTTTTCTATTCTAGAATAAAAGTAAAGTAAAAAGGAAAAGAAAGACAAGAGAAAGATTGTTTCTAGCTTTGTGGAAGCAGTCTTAAAAATTTATTCCCAATACTAAAGAAAAAGAGAAAAAACAAAAATGTTATTTCCAAAATAGTTTTAGGAAATTTCTCATTCATTCTCAATTTCTCATTCATTCAATACGTATTTATTGAATGCTCACTATATGCTTAGCTCCGTACACTTTGAATAAATACATGCTTCCTTGCTGCTGCTGCTGCTGCTGCTGCTGCTAAGCCGCTTCAGTCATGTCTGACCCTCAGCGACCCCAAAGACAGCAGCCCACCAGGCTCCCCTGTCCCTGGGATTCTCCAGGCAAGAACACTGGAGTGGGTTGCCATTTCCTTCTCCAATGCATGAAAGTGAAAAGTGAAAGTGAAGTCGCTCAGTCGTGTCTGACCCTCAGCGACCCCATGGACTGCAGCCTGCCAGGCTCCTTGTCCATGGGATTTTCCAGGCAAGAGTACTGGAGTGGGTTGCCATTGCCTTCTCTGCATGCTTCCTTAGGGAACAGCATTTATTTGCATGTATGTATTATGTCATGCTGAGCATCATTTCAGCCCCCCTCACAGGTATAAGATACGCTCTGCACCTCCTTACTTTCTGATGCCTGAGAACATCATTTGGATTAGCTACAAAGAAAAGCATCTAATCCTTTGGTGAAGATAAAGCATATTCTGGCTAGCTGGATGTAAGCAGTCTCAGTTCAACTGGTCATCAGCACTGAACCAGCTGGTGTCCTCTTTATCCTTACACAGGTTTGAGGGGCCCTCTTGGTGACCTTCCCCAAAAGAGAGGAGCCGTTGTTTGATCAAAGGACTGTGAAAGTGGCCACCCCCTGGGACCTCCCAAACTCTCACAGTTGTTTCCAGCGTGACTTGCCATCTTATCTTCCTTTGCTCAATAGAGATTCATGTCTTGGTGTCATTTAATGACTTTAAGTAAAGCTAAAAAGTAACAGAATGCTTGAAAAGTAAGTTAGAATCAATTTGCAATAAGTGTCTTTTCTCATGGTAGTACTTACTGAGAACTAACATCTAATTAGAACAGCAGAGAAGTCAGATCAGGTACACATCTGAAACTGAGCTGGTTTCTTGACAGCCATCGCCATAGTCTGAAACTGTCTTGCTTAGAATCCCAAAAGGGCAATATCTGTGTCAGGAAGAATGTTATTTCTGCTAAGCCTATGGCATTATTTCCTTTCCAAAGACACTCATCTTCCCCCATGTCAAGATAAGGTGCACATAGAGGCAAGAAATATTATCTGAGTGTGAAAATTCAACTGCTTCATTTAAAAATGAAAATTAAATAAATCGTTTTATCACTACTGTACAGGTGAGTTTTTCGCATAATAGAAATACTCTTGAAAAGTTGGAGGTTCATGAACTTCTAAACCAAACTGTATACCAAATGTTCTTTAATAGCTCTTTATATAAAATTAAGATCTCTTTTTAAATGTAAACTGCCAGATGCCCATTCATCTGATGTAGAAGCCTGAATTTACTTACCAGGATTTCTTAAAGAGAAGCAAGTATGTACTGAGGTCATTGAGTCAAATGAACAAGTCGTTGAGGGGAGTGGGATTCCCTGGTGGCTCAGCGGTGAAGAATCCACCTGCCAGTGCAAGAGATGTGGATTCCATCCCTTGGTCAGGAAGATCCTCTGGAGGAGGAAATGGCAACCCACTCCAGTATTCTTGCCTGGGAAATCCCATGGACAGAGAACCCTGGCGGGCGACAGTCCAGAGGGTCACAAAGAATCAGACACGACTGCACAACTGATATGCACACAAGCACACGGGGGTGAGTATAGTGAGCCTCTCACTTCATCAGAGTTACTCTCAGGTCTTTAGTATGTGTCTGCAGGTCCCTGGAAGACAGACTCGAGATGAAGATTACCAGCAGGAAGTTTACCGGGGAGTTCTTTCTGGATCAATAAGTCCTGGGTGGTGGGTTGGTTAGGAAGCAAGACTGAGGAAAGTGAGAGAGAGAGATTGAACTTTCAGTTCAGTTCTGTTCAGTCGCTCAGTCATGTCCGACTCTTTGCGACCCCATGGACTGAAGCACAGCAAGCCTCCCTGTTTATCACCAACTCCTGAAGTTCACCCAAACTCATGTCTGTTGAGTCAGTGATGCCATCCAACCATCTCATCCTCTGTTGATCCCTTCTCTTCCCCCCTGCAATCTTTCCCAGCATCAGGGTCTTTTCCAATCAGTCAGCTCTTCGCATCAGGTGGCCAAAGTATTGGAGTTGCAGCTTCAACAGCAGACCCTCCAATGAACACCCAGGGCTGATCTCTCCTTTAGGATGGACTGGTTGGATCTCCTTGCAGTCCAAAGGACTCTCAAGAGTCTTCTCCAACACCACAGTTTAAAAGCATCAATTCTTTGGCACTCAGCTTTCTTTCTCACATCCATACGTGACTACTGGAAAAACCATAGCTTTAACTAGACAGACCTTTGTTGGCAAAGTAATGTCTCTGCTTTTTAATATGCTGTCTAAGTTGGTCATAACTTTTCTTCCAAGGAGCAAGTATCCTTTATTTTCATGGCTGCACCCACCATCTGCAGTGATTTTGGAGCCCCCCAAAATAAAGTCTGCGACTGTTTCCACTGTTTCTCCATCTATTTGCCATGAAGTGATGGGACCGGATGCCATGATCTTTGTTTTCTGAAAGTTGAGCTTTAAGTCAACTTTTTCGCTTTAACGTGCTTTAAGCAAAGGTCTCAAACAATTTCATAGAAAGTTCCAAAACTAGGACTGTCCGGCAATACTTTTCACTGGGGAAGGGGATGAGGTTATTGAGCTCCTACACTGACAGTCATTGACTAGGCTGCCCAAGAGATGGGAAACCTCTCAAGAAGTGGCAATCTTTAACTAAGAGCAGTCACCAGGATGGGGAACTCAGCTGTAGTTGTAAGTCATCATTTTCACCACTTCTGTATCCTTTGTATTTATTCAAGTTTTTCTCTGTCACTCTTCTTTTTCCTGAAAAACTTCCTTTAACAGTTCTTTTACCACAATACTTCTGGCAGTAAATTCTCTCAGCTTTAGTTTGTCTGAAAAAAAAATTTTTTTGCCTTCATTTTTTAGGATATTTTCACTGATCCTAGAACTCAGGCTTTAGTTTTCACATGATTTTTGTGTTATCATTTGAAAAATATTCTTCCATTGTCTCTTGGCTTGAATTTCTGAAGAGTAGTCTGCTCTAATTCTTTATGTTTCCTCTACACAAAATGTGCCTTTATCTCTGGCTTTCTTCAAGATTTTCTCTTTCTCTTTCTTCAAGATTTTCAGAAGGTTAACTGTGATGTGACAGGTTTTGTTTGTGGTTTTATTCTGCTTAGGGTTCTCTGGGATTCTAGGATCTTTGGTTTGATGCATTTCATTATTGGGGGAAATTCTCATCCATTATTTCTGCACTCACATCCCTTCTTCTTCTAGGATTCTAAGTACCTACATCATAGAGTATTTGATATTGTTCCACAGCTTTTGGGGATCTGAAGGCCCCCCTCCACATACACACACACAGACATACACTCTTAATTCTTTTTATACTTAATTCTTTTTATACTTAACTTTAAATAATGTCTATTGATTTATCGTCAAAGTCAATGTTTGTTTCCTCAGCTGTATCAACTCTATGGATGATCCAGTCAAAGAAATTCTTTGTCTCTGATATAGTCATTGTATACCTGGCATTTGCATTTGATAATTTCTTCTAGTTTCTTCCTCTCTGCTGAAATCCCCTAATGTTTTCAAACATACTGTCAACCTTTTTCATTAGTCTTTTTTGAAAACATTGTAATTGCAATTATTTTACAATTATGCAGTCTCTGTTATAAACTGAATGTTTGCCCCCTTCCAATTCATAAGTTGAGGCCCTAGCCACCAATGTAACTATTGGGATATAGGACCTATAAGGACCTGATAAGAGTTAGTTGAGGTCATAGGATGGAGCCCTGATCTACTAGGGCTGAAAAGAAGCAGAATTACCAGCACTTTCTCTCTCTCTCTCTCTCTATCTCTCCCTGCCATGTGAGGGCACAGTGAGAAGGTGGCCATTTACAACCTGCCTATCCTGGGCAGCAGGAAATAGAAAAAGGAATTATATACCTGGGGAGATGGGGGGAGCACAATTATAGTAGGTTGTTGTTCAGTTGCTCAGTCATGTCTGACTCTTTGCGACCCCAAGGACTGCAGCACGCCAGGCTTTCCTGTCTTTCACCATTTCCTGGAGCTTGCTCTAACTCATGTCCATGAAGGCAATGATGCCATCCAACCAGCTCATCCTCTGTTGTCCCCTTCTCCTCCTGCCTTCAACCTTTCTCAGCATCGGGATCTTTTCCGATGAGTCGGCTCTTTGAATCAGGTGGCCAAAGTATTGGAGCTTCAGCTTTAGCATCAGTCCTTCCAATGAATATTCAGGATTGACTTCCTTTAGAATTGACTGGTTTGATCTCCTTGCAGTCCAAGGGACTCTCAAGCATCTTCTCCAGCACTGGATTTTGAAAGTATCAATTCTTTGGCACTCGGGCTTTTTTAGTGTCCAGCTCTCACATCCATACATGACTACTGGAAAAACCGTGGCTTTGACTATACAGATGGTAGTAGGTAGATTCTTGCAAACACTGTGGTGCAAAATGCATCCAGGTCATAGCTCGAAGCTCCTCCATTCTGGCAGATTCTCATCTCATACAGAGCATTGACCACCTCATTTCAGGCTTGTCTCCAGAAGGAACGAAGAGACACTGAAATGACCCATCTCCTTACTAATATCATTATATAGTATATACATCATTTGTCCTACGTATTTGCTGATTCAGCAGTAAAGTGAAATGAAAGCTCAGACTTGAGCTCAGTCTGAGTTATTATTCATGCCAGTCTTCAAATATAATCTAGCTCATATCTGGGATTGTCCAGATAGATAAACTTATGTATACACACATAGACACAGATTCCTCAGATCTCTTCATTTTCCCAAGACTTGTTGTATCAAGTCTCCAAAGACAAATGTGGAAGTCTTTCTCCCCTAGTCAAAGTCCTCTAGAGATCTGAACTTTTCCTGTTGAAATAGAAACTAACTCTGAATGCAGTAAATGTTTGATGAATTGACATGTCAGCCCCCAACCAAAAAGCTAAGTGAGTAAAATATATATATATATCTGGTATATCTTGAATTTTTTTCATTACCACCATCTTCCTAACGAGCCAGCTGGCACTATAAGAAAATCAGAGATGTATACATTAAAAATGAGAAGAAGCACATTCATTAGTCAAATGAATATGCTTGCCCCAAATGTTTCTGCTGCCACAAATCTTTGAAACAGAAACACAGATGAGGTTTTTATCCTCTGGCCAGACACATTTCTCACATTTCTGTGTGTGTATGTGTGTGTGTGTGTGTGTGTGCATGTGTGTGTTACATAGCTGTGTATGTAGTTAAATAGATGATAGATAAATTTGGATATACAATCCTCCCAAAATAGAGATATGATTCTCCTGAAGATACTGTTCTCCAAAACTAATTTCCCTGCCCTTAGCTATATATAGCTTAAAACTCACTTAAGCATTCCTCTTTCAAATTCTCTACAGAGACCTTCCTGACAACTGTCATTCTCTATGATCTTATAGCTACAGCCTTTAACCAATCTTAAACTTCTGTGATCTTCTCAGTTCATGTCATCCACCCTCTCTTTAGGCTTCTGAGCCATGACAGTGGTCTCCATATTCTAAGACCAGAGATAAGACAATTGGTTTCAATCATGCTGTTCAGTTGAGATCACAAAGAATTTGGTAGTATCAGCTATGAGTTCAGCACCAAACCCAACCCACCTATCCCAAGAAACAGTGAGGGAAAGATCTCTACTTCTTCCACCTAGAGAAAGCAGGACTGGCATCAGCCCTGCATTTAGGATTTATGAACTCCTCCATCAATGCTTGTCAAAGTGTGGTCTCCAGACCACCCACATTAAAATTACTTAGGGACTTGCTGCGGAGAAGGAAATGGCACCCCACTCCAGTACTCTTGCCTGGAAAATCCCAGAGATGGAGAACCCTCATGGGCTGCCGTCTACGGGGTCGCACAGAGTCGGACACAACTGAAGCAACTTGGCAGCAGCAGCAGCAGGGACTTGCTGAAGGCAGATTCCCCAGCCATGCCTCAGATTCAGCAACTTTGAATTTCTGGAGTATGAGGCCTGAGAATATAGCTTTTATCAAGCTTTCTAAAGGAGTTTTTTTGCACATTATAGTTTGTGAATCACATCAGTAGGGTTCAAGGGAGAGACATCATCCTCCATGCACCTCTATTCTTCCTCAGAAACAGAGATGTTGAAGTGACAGATACTGGTATCAGCTTCAATTTTGTTTCCTCTGCTTTTGCCACTAGTGTTTCTCCAAACACAGGACACTACATACAAAAGCAGTTAGTGCTTACAATGTAGATTCAAGCTGGTGCCTAATCTTGACAGACCATTCTTGCTATCTAAAGGTGACTCAGCACTTTTTTCTCCAAAGCTTTTTCACTTTTTTTTTTTTTGAGCATTTCATTAAGAAATTCTCAGAAGCAGACTGTTAAAGAAACCAAAATCTAAAGGAATTTCTTAAAATCACACTTAACTAGAGATTGAGCAGGGAGTTGACCCCAGAACCCCCTTTCTCCAAACTCATTACAATTATTTATTGGAATAATAAAGAACAGGCATTTCACTGTTGGGTTTTACATATCAGAAGCATTTATATTCTTAAATGCAAGAATTTTAACCTGATAGTGTCAAGTGAGAAAAAAATGTCATGACCAAAAATTAATTAATAAACTTGAATTGTGTGTCATTTAAGTCAAAAATGGAAGACTTGGAGATGTCACTACAAAGAAAATTGTAAGGGAATTTATAAGTGCTGATGTGTCTGTAAAATGATTCGTAAGGACATTATGGAGTGACCTCCCCCCACCCTCCAAGTTTATCTTTAATGGAAACTTTGGTCTGATTTATGCTCATTTACATGTCCAACACACACATACACATACACATACACATACACATACACACACATGCACCACCACCACCACCACCACCACCATCATCCCCTGAATCTTATCCTGATTTGCTTAATCTGTAACTATAGGAAGAAGTCCCTGGGGTCACTTAGCAGGACTACTGTCCCTCTGTATCTTTTTAAAACATTTGTACTTAATAGAAGTACAATTTCCTTTCCTCCCCAAAGGAAAATCCTCATGAAAAATAAAAGGAATCTTTGGTAATTCTTGCCCATGTGTGTCTACAACCAAGATTAACCAATATAATTGGGGGACCACAGGAGATGGGAGGAGTTTGGCCTGAGGTTTCCTTCAAGTACAAAAATATTTAAGGCAAAAATATTACAAATTAAAAAAAAGAAAAGATTTCTAGTTTAATGAAAAACTTTTACCTGCATAAAAACAACCTCCAGGGGCTTTGTTGAAAACTGTTAAGATAAAATATATTCCACATCTTAGTCTTCACAAAAAAGACTTATTAAGTTCTCACCCATTAACTTTCTCCTCAGGGTATTTCTGATGTCTGCAAAAGATATTATAGTCATTTTCTGCCAAACAGTTTTTCAATGCTGTCACTGAGTTAAATTCAAGAAATGGTAAACCTGTGAACAAGCATTGGAATCCATAAATTAGGGACCCAAATACAGATAAGAAGGTAAATATATAGGATTTCCCTATTGGTCCAGTGGCTAAGACTCTGCTCCTCGTGCAGGGGACCTGAGTTCAATCCCTTGTCAGGGAACTAGATCCCACAAGCCACAACTAAAAGATTGCCACATGATGCAGACCAAGTGCAGCCAAATAAATGAATATTTCTAAAAAAAGGTAAATATATGAATATCTAATTCTATTATTCAGCAGAACCTGAATGATATTGAGAAACCTGTGTACAGGTCAGGAAGCAACAATTAGAACTGGACATGAAACAACAGACTGGTTCCAAAGAGGGAAAGGAGTATGTCAAGTCTGTATACTGTCACCCTGCTTATTTAACTTATATGCAGAGTACATCATGAGAAACGCTGGGCTGGAGGAAGCACAAGCTGGAATCAAGATTGCTGGGAGAAATATCAATAACCTCAGATATGCAGATGACACCACCTCTATGGCAGAAAGCAAAGAAGAACTGAAGAGCCTTTTGATGGAAGTGAAAGAGGAGAGTGAAAAAGTTGGCTTAAAGCTCAACATCCAGAAAACTAAGATCATGGCATCTGGTCTCATCGCTTCATGGCAAATAGATGGGGAAACAGTGGAAACAGTGGCTGACTTTATTTTTCTGGGCTCCCAAATTACGGTGGATGGTGATCGCAGCCGTGAAATTAAAAGACGCTTACTCCTTGGAAGGAAAGTTATGACCAACCTAGACAGCATGTTAAAAAGCAGAGACATGTCAGGGCCATGGTTTTTCCAGTGGTCATGTATGGATGTGAGAGTTGGACTGTAAAGAAAGCTGAACACCAAAGAATTGATGCTTTTGAACTGTGGTGTTGGAGAAGACTCTTGAGAGTCCCTTGGACTGCAAGGAGATCCAACCAGTCTGTCCTAAAGGAGATCAGTCCTGGGTGTTCATTGGAGGGCCTGATGTTGAAGCTTGAAACTCCAATACTTTGGCCACCTGATGAGAAGAGCTGACTTATTTGAAAAGACCCTGATGCTGGGAAAGATTGAGGGCAGGAGGAGAAGGGGACGACAGAAGATGAGATGGTTGGATGGCATCACCAACACAACAGACATGGGTTTGGGTGGACTCCGGGAGTTGGTGATGGACAGGGAGGCCTGGCATGCTGCAGTTTACAGGGTCTATAAGAGTCAGACATGACTGAGCAACTGAACTGAACTGAATGATGTTAGTCATGGAACTGCTCACTCTGCTGACCAGACCCTAAATCCACCTTTCCCTAGCCAGCTGGCCCCATGCTTTGCACCCTCAACCATCCTTACTCAATCAACCTTGTAACACTGTTTCTCAAAATGCTGAAGATCTCAACTCCTCATAAGGCAAGCACTCCAGACAAGGACAGCAGAGCAGAGTCTGCTGGTGATGGTCTCTCAGTGCTTCACTTTCACACATGAACTGTTTTCTAATTTTACTGGAGGGACAGTGGATCTTCCTCCAAGAGAGGAAGAAGGCAGAAGGTGTGGCTGAGATAATCAAGGTGTGATAACAGGTCATGTCTCTTTGATCCCATGATGACTGATCTGCCCAGTGTAGCCTCAGTGACATGCATTAAGAGTTCTTCTAAGGAACTTGACTTCTTGCACTTAGAAATAATCATTACTTCAGAAACAGCTCCCCTTTAATTAGAGATGCAAATCAGATTCTTTGGTAGGCCATACTTTAAAAGTCATCTTCTTCTTTAAAAGAAGAATGATGTATAAAATGATTAAGATCAAAAATTGGAAAGGTCAAGGGTAAAAGCACCATAATCTCACCGAGGGAGAACTTTGACTTGGCTTCCCAATGGCACTGGATGGTACTTTGGTGGATGTGTGTGTGTTCAGTTGTTTAGTTGTGTCTCACTCTTTGAGACCCCATGGATTGACCAGGCTTCTCTGTCCATGGGATTTCCCAAGCAAGAATACTGGAGTGAGTTGCCATTTACTTCTCTAGAGGATCTTCCCCACGCTGAGATCAAACCCTTGTCTCCTGTACCGTCAGGCAGATTCTTTACAGCTGAGCCACTACGGAAGCCCAAGGTCATAACCTGGGACAGCCTGGGGGTCAGGCAGAGACAGCCTAGGTTAGCACTTCCATGTGAAGTGCAAAGGCCCCCTCGGAGGCAGAGAGGCTGTTGAAACTTGGAGTGGGCAGCTTTATGAGTATTCTCAAACAAAGCTAAGTGACCTTCTTTTTTTCCCTCAGTGTTTCAAATGTTTTTACTGCATTTAAAATTCATTTAAGGGATATACAGATATACATCTAGTTTGATCCAGCTACCAATATGTTGGGATATCCCTTTATTTTTATACCCAAGAACCAGTTTCTTTTTTTCCATATTTAATACTTAGCTTTGGTAAAATTTTACTGTGTTCTTCATCTATTTGGTCAGTGCCTTTTGTACATTATGAACCTCTGTCCATAATTCTTCAGGCATAATAATTTACTGGAGAGACCCTAATGCTGAGAAAGATTGAGAGCAGAAGTAGAAAAGGGCAACAGAGGATTAGATGGTTGTATGGCATCACCAAGTCAATGGATATGAACTTAGGTAAACTCCACGAGAGTGTGAGGGACAGGGAGGGCTGGCATGCTACAGTCCATGAGGTCCTAGAGTCAGACACAACTTGGTGACTGAACAGCAGCAACAACTTCACCTGTTACTGATGCATTAGTGTTTCCACCCTTATTGGTATAAGCTACTCTTTTAGTTTTCTTCTTGTAGGGATGTTATGTAGAACTCTCCTGTTCTTCCCACCACTCCCTCCAGTAGGCAGCAAAGAGTACAGCACAAGCCACCCAGATATAAGACTGGATGGGGGCCACCACCAGACCTCAGATCTCCTCAGCTCCAGCCTGACCTGAGTTGGGACTAATTCAGACACCGGCCCTGACCCAGCACGAAGAGCCCACCATAAACTCAACTACCCCAAACGTCTACCTCAAACAACAGAAGAATACTCAGGGAAAGACGCCATCACCCCAGAGACCAGGGGAGGCAGCAAACAGACAAAAAACCTGTGCATGCGCTCTTAAGGCCCCAGTCCTCTGACCTCCATGAGGTCACATTCATACACCTCCACACACAAGCCACATGCCATCTTGGTGTGGACCAGAGGGTGGGGAAAGAAAGTGAGAATTTACTCCAAAAGAGTTGAGCTAAACTAACCAGATGAGAGTGGGCTTCCCAGGTGGCGCTAGTGGTAAAGAACCCGCCTGTCAATGCAGGAGACAAAAGAGACGTGAGTTCAATCCCCGGGTTGGGATGATTCCCTGGAGGAGGGCGTGGCAACCCACTCTAGTCTTCTTTCCTGGAGAATCCCATAGCCAGAGGAGCCTGGTGGGCTATGGTCCATAGGGTTGTAAACAGTCCAACATGACTGAAGCAACTTGGCATACATGCAACCAGATGAGAATACACTTAGATTTCCCCTGGGTGGAGGGGATGGGGATGGTGGGAATGGTAGGATGAGTGTCCTGGGAAAGATTAGTTTAATTACAGGAAAACATAAAGGAAAGTTTCCTCTGCACCTCTGAATACAGTGTAAGAATATTTTCTACCTGTCTTTATAGTGTTTTAATGATCATCTTGAGGAGTAAAGCTTTTCCCATATTTTCAGTTCCTTCCTCAGAGTAAATTCCCAGAAGAGCTACAATTAAATTGAAAGTTTTAAAGTATCTTGATATGTTTTGCCAGACTGCTTTCCAAAAGAAATGCAGAAATTTTGACTCTTCAAAGCAATGTGTGTGAGAGCAACTGGTTCTCTTTGTCCTACTTTCCAAGAACCCCTTTTCATTTCCAGGACAGCTATTGAACCTGGGATATGCACCAGGGTCAGGAAAACATGCCCTGTGTCACACTGCATTCTGGGGTCAGAGCTGAGCTCTTATTGGTAGCAGGGACCTGAGGTCAGATCACTTAGGTCACAGCCCCAGCAATCCCACCTCCAAGGCATGTGAACTTGACAAGTGCTTCTCTTTCTCAGCTATGAATGGGGATGAAAACATTTACTTCATGGTCATCGTGAGGATAAAACGGAATACATTAAGAAAGCACACATTACCCAGCACCTAGTAAATGCTCAATAAAGGTTAGTGACTTTATTTTAGCTTATAAACTTCATGCCTCATCCATTTCTGTTCCCTTAAGGACAAGTAAGTTGCCAAGCCTATGGCAATGTTTCACTAACATCTGTTGAGTAAACACTGAATGAACACATGCCCATATTTTTATGATCAGACACACTCGCCAACAGGGCAGGAATAACTCCAAAGGCAAGTTGTATGGAGCAGTGATGTGAAGCCTCAAGCACCAAGTGTCGGGAGCTCCTCCATTGTCACAGATGAGACAGAAAACAGCCCCCACAGGATACTCACAAACCCAAAAGCTAATGTTGGAGAGGAAGAGATGAGGATACACCAGAATCAGGTCAAAAATTGAGAGATGCACTGGATGAGGACATTAAAATAAAAGTATAGAAAATAATCAGAGTGATGGAGGGGAGGAAAACAGACATTTTTCCACAGCTGACATGGACATACAAGAGGATTTTTATACAACCAGCTGACCCAGAGAGTAAAACAATCACGAGTGTAAGGAAATATTTGTGTGTGAAAATTCAAACCTCAGAAACTAGTTTGCCAGAGGCTGGCGGTGGAGGTAAGGTGTCTCTGGAGGGAACAAGCAGAACACTGAGAGACTTTTAATTAAGAAAAACCAGGACACTATTTTTCTAATGTTCACTGTACATCATCTTGAGAAAATAAAAATGTTGTCCTGTGGAAACAAGCCAAATGCCCATTAATAGATAATTGGTTTAACAAGATGTGGTGCATTTGTGTGTGTGTGTGTGTATATATATATATATACACACACACACATATATATAATGGAATATTACTCAGCCATAAAAATGAAATAATGCCATTGCAGCATTATGGATGGACCTAGAGAATGTCATACTAAGTGAAGTAAGTCAAACAGAGGAAGACAAGTACCATATGATATCACTTCTTATGGAATCTAAAAAATACAAATGAATATATATATAAAACAGAAACGACTCTTAGACATAGAAAACAAACTTATGGTTATCCAAGGAGAAAAGAAGAGGGGAGGAACAAATTAGGAGTTTGGGATTAATAGATACAAACTACTATATACAAAATAGATAAGCAACAAGGATTTACTATACAACACAGGAAACCATATACAATATCTTATAATAATCTATAATAGAAAATAATTAGAAATGTATATATATATGTACATATATATGGATCACTTTGCTGTATACCTGAAACTAACACAATATTGTAAATCAACTATACTCAAGAAAATATATTTCAAAACACAGTGCTGTCCTGGGGCATACAGAAATCCATACTGTGACCAGGTATGACTGGATCTTTTTCTTATATATGTTTTTTTCAAGATGGGGCCTTTGTGGAGATTATTGTGCATATTCTCATTCCTAAGGTGACCTCTGGCCCTTAAGCTGTGAGTTTCTCTATGCTTGCCGTTAGCCACAGGTGACACGCATCCATGTCTTCCTTAAGGACACCTTCTGTCTCCATCGGAGTCTAGAAGGAAAATTGATTTTGTGGTAGACCAAATAATGCCTCCCAAAGATATCCAGATTCTGATCTGTGCACCTGTAGATGTTACAGGGCAAAGGGGGCTTTGCAAACATGATTAAGTGAAGCATCTTGAAATGGGGAGATTGTCCTGAATTATTTGGGAAACAGAATCACAAATGCCCTGGTAAGCAGGAGATAGGGGAAAATCTGACCATAAAAGAGGAGAAGGTGGTGTGATGATGGAAGCAGAGATTAGAGTGATGCAGCCAGAAGCCAAGGCATGCCAACAGCCACTAGAAGCTGAAAGAGACAGGAACCTCCCCTGGAGCCTCCAGAAGTAATCAATTCTGTCCACACTTTGATTTTTCAAGCCCACAAAACCATTCAGGATTTTCAGCTTCTAGAACACTAAGAAAATAGATTTCTATTGTTTCAAGCCACCAAGTTTGTGATAATTTGTTGCAAGAGCCCTAGGAAATTTACACGGAGGCCAAAGCATCCTGTCCCTTCTAGTGCACCCTGCTCCTTCCAGTTTTCTACCAGCCCCACACACTGGAACGAGTTCATCCACAAAGTACTTGGCTGAAGGGGACACCCACCTCTGTAGATCAGCATCATGCAACAGAGCATGGACTTTGCCTTGGACCTCATAAGAGAAGGCAAGTCTACACACAGTCCTGCAAGCCTTCTCCGGGGAAGTGGTCTCATAAATGCTCCACTCCACCTTTCCCTTCTTGGGAAAACTGCCCTCTTCGGCAGAGAGAGATTTTGCACCCTGACTCCCTCTTGTAAGAATTTTCCTTTGAGACAACCTGGTCTAATCCAGAGTTTACAGCCTGGAAGCCAGTAGCCTTTGTTAAACCTGAGCACTACTGGAACACAAGGTTGTGTTTTGGCTTTGTTTGGTCTGGTTTGTGCTTTTTGATTAGTTCAGTTCAGTCAGTTCAGTCGCTCAGTCATGTCCGACTCTTTGCGACCCCATGAATTGCAGCACGCCAGGCCTCCCTGTCCATCACCATCTCCCGGAGTTCACTCAGACTCACGTCCATCGAGTCCGTAATACCATCCAGCCATCTCATCCTCAGTCATCCCCTTCTCCTCCTGCCCCCAATCCCTCCCAGCATCAGAGTCTTTTCCAATGAGTCAACTCTTCGCACGAGTGGCCAAAGTATTGGAGCTTCAGCTTTAGCATCATTCCTTCCAAAGAAATCCCAGGGTTGATCTCCCTCAGAATGGACTGGTTGGATCTCCTTACAGTCCAAGGAACTCTCAAGAGTCTTCTCCAACACCACAGTTCAAAAGCATCAATTCTTCGGCACTCAGCCTTCTTCACAGTCCAACTCTCATACATGACTACTGGAAAGACCATAGCCTTGACTAGACGGACCTTAGTCGGCAAAGTAACGTCTCTGCTTTTGAATATACTATCTAGATTGGTCATAACTTTTCTTCCAAGGAGTAAGCGTCTTTTAATTTCATGGCTGCAATCACCATCTGCAGTGATTTTGGAGCCCCCAAAAATAAAGTCTGACACTGTTTCTACTGTTTCCGCATCTATGTGCTATGAAGTGATGGGACCAGATGCCATGATCATCGTTTTCTGAATGTTGAGCTTTAAGCCAACTTTTTCACTCTCCTCTTTCACTTTCATCAAGAGGCTTTTCAGCTCCTCTTCACTTTCTGCCATAAGGGTGGTATCATCTGCATATCTGAGGTTATTGATATTTCTCCCGGCAATCTTGATTCCAGCTTGTGTTTCTTCCAGTCCAGCGTTTCTCATGATGTACTCTGCATGGAAGTTAAATAAGCAGGGTGATAATATACAGCCTTGATGTACTCCTTTTCCTATTTGGAACCAGTCTGTTGTTCCATGTCCAGTTCTAACTGTTGCTTTACCAATATTTAAAGATCCAAATCTCCAACTTCTTTTGAACATTCAGAAGGTGTACATCAACGAGCCTGGATTTCCTTCAGCATTGGCTTTAACTCAGTCCAGCTGCCTCCTTTAGAGCAGGCTTGATATCTCCACTTCCCACTTCTCACAGCCTCCACCATTCCTGCCCATCTCTTCAATTCTGACTATTTCTCTCACTATGCGGGGCCACCTGGAGAGGGAGAAACTTTAGCCACTACATTTTTATTCTGCCTAGGGTCAAGCTCTGTTCTTCTGAAGCCTGGAAACATTGTGCCAAGCTCATCAGCTCTTCTGGCTCTTTGTCCCAACCTATGAGGAATCACATGAGACTGGGGAATGACACACATGGGGAATCACACAAGCCTCACATTACATTTTTGGGGTTCTGGTCTCCCTTCTCTGTGTGTAATAGGGAAAGGAAGCAGGGGAAAGTGAAGAGGAATTTTTCTGGTCAATAATCCTGACTTGAAAAATAATCCAAGAGACAGGAAGTGAGGGAAAGCACACAGTCAGCAGATTTCAAAACCAATGTTTCATCCCAGCTTTAGAAATATCTCTATCCTTTCTCCTAATTTTTTTAATTTAAAAAAAAATTTTTTTTTTTACTTTACAATACTGTATTGGTTTTGCCATGCATTGACATGAATCCACCACAGGTGTACATGAGTTTCCAACCCTGAACCCCACTGCCACCACCCTCCCTATATCATCTCTCTGGGTCATCCCAGTGCACCAGCCCCAAGCCTCCTGTATCCTGTATGGAACCTAGTCTAGTGATTCATTTCTTACATGATAGTATACATGTTTCAATGCCATTCTCCTAAATCATCCTACCCTCTCCCTCTCCCACAGATCTTTACATCTGTGTCTCTTTTGCTGTCTCACATACGGGTTATCAGTACCATCTTTCTAAATTCCATAGATATGTGTTAGTACACTGTATTGGTGTTTTTCTTTCTGGCTTACTTCACTCTGTATAATCGGCTCCAGTTTCATCCACCTTATTAGAAATGATTCAAATGTATTCTTTTTAATGGCTGAGTAATACTCCATTGTGTATATGTACCACAGCTTTCTTATCCATTCATCTGCTGATGGACATCTAGGTTGCTTCCATGTCCTGGCTATTATAAACAGTGCTGTGATGAACATTGGGGTACATGTGTCTCTTTCAGTTCTGGTTTCCTCAGTGTGTATGCCCAGCAGTGGGATTGCTGGGTCATAAGGCAGTTCTATTTGCAGTTTTTTAAGGAATCTCCACACTGTTCTCCATAGTGGCTGTACTAGTTTGCATTCCCACCAACAGTGTAAGAGGCTTCCCTTTTCTCCACACCCTCTCCAGCATTTATTGCTTGTAGACTTTTGGATCGCAGCCATTCTGACTGGTGTGAAATGGTACTTCACTGTGGTCTTGATTTGCATTTCTCTGATAATGAGTAATGTTGGGCATCTTTCCCTGTGTTTGTTAGCCATCTGTATGTCTTCTTTGGAGAAATGTCTGTTTAGTTCTTTGGCCCATTTTTTGATTGGGTCATTTATTTTTCTGGAATTGAGCTGCATAAGTTGCTTGTATCTTTTGGAGATTAGTTGTTTGTCAGTTCCTTCATTTGCTATTATTTTCTCCCATTCAGAAGGCTGTCTTTTCACCTTGCTTGTAGTTTCCTTTGTTGTGCAGAAGCTTTTAATTTGAAATAGATCCCATTTGTTTATTTTTGCTTTTATTTCCAGTATTCTGGGAGGTGGATCATAGAAGACCCTGCTGTGATTTATGTCGGAGAGTGTTTTGCCTATGTTCTCCTCTAGGAGTTTTATAGTTTCTGCTCTTACATTTAGATCTTTAATCCATTTTGAGTTTATTTTTGTGAATGGTGTTAGAAAGTGTTCTAGTTTCATTTTTTTGCAAGTGGTTGACCAGTTTTCCCAGAACCACTTGTTAAAGAGATTGTCTTTAATCCATTGTATATTCTTGCCTCCTTTGTCAAAGATAAGGTGTCCATGCTGCTGCTGCTACTGCTGCTAAGTCGCTTCAGTCATGTCTGACTCTGTGCGACCCCATAGAGAGTGGCCCACCAGGCTCCCCCGTGGGTTGCCATTTCCTTCTCCAATGCATGAAAGTGAAAAGTGAAAGTGAAGTCGTGTCCGACTAGTAGCGACCCCATGGACTGCAGCCTACCAGGCTCCTCTGTCCATGGGATTTTCCAGGCAAGAGTACTGGAGTGGGGTGCCATTGCCTTCTCCAGAGGTGTCCATAGGTGCTTGGATTTATCTCTGGGCTTTCTATTTTGTTCCATTGATCTATATTTCTGTCTTTGCGCCAGTACCATACTGTCTTAATGACTGTGGCTTTGTAGTAGAGCCTGAAGTCAGGCAGGTTGATTCCTCCAGTTCCGTTCTTCTTTCTCAAGATTGCTTTGGCTATTCGAGGTTTTTTGTATTTCCATACAAATTGTGAAATTATTTGTTCTAACTCTGTGAAAAATACCACTGGTAGCTTGATAGGGATTGCATTGAATCTGTAGGTTGCTTTGGGTAATATACTCATTTTCACTATATTGATTCTTCCAATCCATGAACATGGTATATTTCTCCATCTATTAGTGTTCTCTTTGATTTCTTTCATCAGTGTTTTATAGTTTTCTATATATAGGTCTTTAGTTTCTTTAGGTAGATATATTCCCAAGTATTTTATTCTTTTCATTGCAATGGTGAATGGAATTGTTTCCTTAATTTCTTTTTCTACTTTCTCATTATTAGTATATAGGAATGCAAGGGATTTCTGTGTGTTGATTTTATATCCTGACTCTTTACTATATTCATTGATTAGCACTAATAATTTTCTGGTGGAGTCTTAAGGGTTTTCTATGTAGAGGATCATGTCATCTGCAAACAGTGAGAGTTTTACTTCATCTTTTCCAATTTGGATTCCATTTCTTTTTCTGCTCTGATTGCTGTGGCCAAATCTTCCAGAACTATGTTGACTAATAACAGTGAAAGTGGGCACCCTGTCTTGTTCCTGACTTTAGGGGAAATGCTTTTAATGTTTCACCATTGAGGATAATGTTTGCTCTGGGTTTGTCATATATAGCTTTTATTATGTTGAGGTATGTTCCTTCTATTCCTGCTTTCTGGAGAGTTTTTATCATAAGTGGATGTTGAATTTTTTCAAAGGCTTTCTTTGCATCTATTGAGATAATCTTATGGCCTTTATTTTTTCAATTTATTAATGTGGTGAATTACATTGATTGATTTGTGGATATTGAAGAATCCTTGCATCCCTGGGATAAAGCCCACTTGGTCATGGTGTATGATCTTTTTAATGTGTCGCTGGATTCTGATTGCTATAATTTTGTTAAGGATTTTTGCATCTATGTTAATCAGTGATATCGGCCTGTAGTTTTCTTTCCTTGTGGCGTCTTTGTCAGGTTTTGGTATTAGGGTGATGGTGGCCTCATAGAATGAGTTTGGAAGTTTACCTTCCTCTGCAGTTTTTCAGAAGAGTTTGAGCAGGATAGGTGTTAGCTCTTCTCTAAATTTTTGGTAGAATTCAGCTGTGAAGCCGTCTGGGCCTGGGCTTTTGTTTGCTGGAAGATTTCTGATTACAGTTTCAATTTCCGTGCTTGTGATGGGTCTGTTAAGATTTTCTGTTTCTTCCTGATTCAGTTTTGGAAAGTTGTACTTTTCTAAGAATTTGTCCATTTCTTCCACGTTGTCCATTTTATTGGCATATAATTGCTGATAGTAGTCTCTTATGATCCTTTGTATTTCTGTGTTGTCTGTTGTGATCTCTCCATTTTCATGGAGAGATTTTATTGATTTGATTTTTCTCCCTTTGTTTCTTGATGAGTCTGGCTAATGGTTTGTCAATTTTATTTATCCTTTCAAAGAACCAGCTTTTGGCTTTGTTGATTTTTGCTATGGTCTCTTTTGTTTCTTTTGCATTTATTTCTGCCCTAATTTTTAAGATTTCTTTCCTTCTACTAACCCTGGGGTTCTCCATTTCTTCCTTTTCTAGTTGCTTTAGGTGTAGAGTTAGGTTATTTGACTTTTTTCTTGTTTCTTGAGGTATGCTTGTATTGCTATGAACTTTCCCCTTAGCACTGCTTTTATAGTGTCCCACAGGTTTGGGGTTGTTGTGTTTTCATTTTCATTTGTTTCTATACATATTTTGATTTCTGTTTTTTATTTCTTCTGTGATTTGTTGGTTATTCAGAAGCGTGTTGTTCAGCCTCCATATGTTGGAATTTTTAATAGTTTTTCTCCTGTAATTGAGATCTAATCTTAATGCATTATGGTCAGAAAAGATGCTTGGAATTACTTCAATTTTTTTGTATTTATCAAGGCTAGATTTATGGCCCAGGATGTGATCTATCCTGGAGAAGGTTCCATGAGCACTTGAGAAAAAGGTGAAATTCATTGTTTGGATGTGAAATGTCCTATAGATATCAATTAGGTCCAACTGGTCCATTGTATCATTTAAAGTTTGCATTTCTTTGTTAATTTTCTGTTTAGTTGATCTGTCCATAGGTGTGAGTGGGGTATTAAAGTCTCCCACTATTATTGTGTTATTGTTAATTTCCCCTTTCATACTTCTTAGCATTTGTCTTACATATTGCGGTGCTCCTATGTTGGGTGCATATATATTTATAATTGTTATATCTTCTTCTTGGATTGATCCTGTGATCATTATGTAGTGGTCTTCTTTGTCTCTTTTCACAGCCTTTGTTTTAAAGTCTATTTTATCTGATATGAGTATAGCTACTCCTGCTTTCTTTTGGTCTCTATTTGCACGGAATATCTTTTTCCAGCCCTTCACTTTCAGTCTGTATGTGTCCCTTGTTTTGAGGTGGGTCTCTTGTAGACAACATATATAGGGATCTTGTTTTTGTATCCATTCAGCCTTGTATTTTGCCTTTTGGTTGGGGCATTCAACCCATTTATATTTAAGGTAATTATTGATAAGTATGATCCCGTTGCCATTTACTTTATTGTTTTGGGTTTGGGTTTATACACCCTTTTTGTGTTTCCTGTCTAGAGAATATCCTTTAGAATTTGTTGGAGAGCTGGTTTGGTGGTGCTGAATTCTCTCAGCTTTTGTTTGTCTGTAAAGCTTTTGATTTCTCCTTCATATTTGAATGAGATCCTTGCTGGGTACAGTAATCTGGGTTGTAGGTTATTTTCTTTTATCACTTTAAGTATGTCTTGCCATTCCCTCCTGGCCTGAAGTGTTTCTATTAAAAGATCAGCTGTTATCCTTATGGGAACCCCTTGTGTGTCATTTGTTGTTTTTCCCTTGTTGCTTTTAATATTTGTTCTTTATGTTTGATCTTTGTTAATTTGATTAATATGTGTCTCGGGGTGTTTTGCCTTGGGTTTATCCTGTTTGGACTCTCTGGGTTTCTTGGACTTGGGTGATTATTTCCTTCCCCATTTTAGGGAAGTTGTCAACTATTATCTCAAGTATTTTCTCATGGTAATTCGAATGTCGGAGTGTTTCATATTGTCCTGGAGGTCTCTGAGATTGTCCTCATTTCTTTTAATTCGTTTTTCTTTTTTCCTCTCTGATTCATTTATTTCTACCATTCTATCTTCTATTTCACTAATCCTGTCTTCTGCCTCTGTTATTCTACTATTTGTTGCCTCCAGAGTGTTTCTGATCTCATTTATTGCATTATTCATTATATATTGACTCTTTTTTATTTCTTCTAGGTCCTTATTAAACCTTTCTTACATCTTCTCAATCCTTGTCTCCAGACTATTTATCTGTGATTCCATTTTTATTTCAATATTTTGGATCATTTTCACTATCATTATTCAAAATTCTTTATCAGGTAGATTCCCTATCTCTTCCTCTTTTGTTTGGTTTGGTGGGCATTTCTCCTGTCCCTTTACCTGCTGGGTATTCCTCTGTCTCTTCATCTTGGTTATATTACTGCATTTGGGGTGGCCTTTCTGTATTCTGGCAGTTTGTGGAGTTCTCTTTATTATGGAGTTCTGTGGATGGGGTTGTATCAGTGGCTTGTCAAGGTTTCTTGGTTAGGGAAGCTTGTGTTGGAGTTCTGGTGGCTGGAGCTGGATTTCTTCTCTCTGGAGTGCAATAAAGTGTCCAGTAATGAGTTATGAGATGCCAATGGTTTTGGAGTAACTTGAGCTGCCTCTATATTGAAGCTCAGGGATGTGTTCCTGTGTTGCTGGAGAATTTGCGTGGTATGTCTTGCTCTGGAACTTGTTGGCCCTTGGGTGGTGCTAGGTTTCAGTGTAGGTATGGAGGCGTTTGATGAGCTCCTATCGATTAATGTTCCCTGGAGTCAGGAGTTCTCTGATGTTCTCAGGACTTGGACTTAAGCCTCCTGCTTCTGGTTTTCAGTTTTATTTTTATAGTAACCTCAAGACTTCTCCATCTATACAGCACTGATGATAAAACATCTAGGTTAGATATGAAAAGTTTCTCCACATTGAGGGACACCCAGAGAGGTTCACTGAGTTACATGGAGAAGAGAAGAGGGACGGGGGAGTTAGAGGTGACTAGAATGAGATGAGGTGGGATCAGAAGAGGAGAGAGTAAGCTAGCCATTAATCACTTCCTTATGTGTGCTCCACTGTCTGGACCACTCAGAGATGTTCATGGAATTATACAGAGAAGAGGAAAGTGAGGAAGGAGACAGAGGTGGCCAGGAGGGTAAAAGAGGGAAATGAAAAGGAGAGAGACAGATCCAGCCAGTAAACAGCTCCCTAAGTGTTCTCCACCATCTGGAACACACAGAGATTCACAGAGTTGGGTAGAGAAGAGAAGGGGGAGGCAGGAGACAGAGGCGACCTGGTGGAGAAGGAGAGTCCAAAGGAGGAGAGAGTGGTCAAGCCAGTAATCTCGCTCTCAAGTAAAAATGGGTACTGAAGATTGGGTTTTTAAAGGTACAAAATTGATAACAAATACCAAAAAGCAAAGATTAAAAATCTAGAGTAGAGTTTGAATTTTCAAAAATACAATATTAAAGAAAAGATGAAGAAGAAGAAAGAAAAAAAAAAGCAAATTCACAAGAATTATTTTTAAAAAAACCACAAAATATATATATATGGCGTTTGCTTTAAGAACTTAAAAATTTAAAAATGTTAAAATAAAAAAAGAAGAAAAAGAAAAGAAGGAAAAAAACAAAACAAAAAAAGAATGATGGTAAAAATAGTAAAGGTATATCTGGGACTTTCTCTGATGTTGTTGTTGGCAGTGTGGGGTCAGTTCATTTTCAGATAGTTCCTTGGTCTGGCTTATATTTCTTAAGGTCTATCCTTCCAAGGCGGTTCCCTCTGTTTTAGCTTCTTCTGTTTGCTGGTCTATTCAGTGTCTGTTTTCCACCCTGATATAAGGGGGACTGTGGTGGACACTTTATTTTTTTTTTAGGCTCACCTGTTCAGTCTCACTGTGGGAAGGGAGAGATGCTGCAAGCAAATAACACTGGCGTGTGTTCGTAGTGTCTCAGCCCTGCTGGGCCTGTCCCTGCTCAAGGCGTGCACCGCTCAGGCTCTAGGTTGCTCCACCAGGAACCGTCTGAGGCTGGCCCTGGGCTGCATGCACTTCCCCGGTCTAAGCCGCTCAAGCTCAGGCACTCAGAGGCGCAGACTTGGTTGGGCCTGCGTTTTGTTCTCTTCCCAGGTCCAAGCAGCTCGGTAGTTTGGCGAGCACGGTCGCTGTGACTTATTGCCTTTCCTGTCCCTGCTGCTCAGTTTTCTGGGTGTACAACTGGCGCCCCTTTTTAGGCAGATGGTGACTGTCCAGAACACCAAGAAGTCTTAATTAGCAAAGAAACTTGCTTGTAGTTTGGAAGTTTTTCTGGGGCTGCGATTGCCCCCTTGCGGCCCTTCCGGCTCTGTCTGCCTGTCACCAGAGGGGGATGGTCTGCAGCAGGCTAATTCTGTTCCATCCTTTGTTCTGTGAGCAATCCTGGCGGTGTCTTATGTTAGAGCTTTTTGTGTGGTAGCTATCCCACAGTCTGGTATGCTAGCCCAAGTTAGTTCGCTCTGGTTACACTCGGGGCATTCCGGCCCGATCCTTAAAAAGCACTGCAGCCCGCGTTTCCCTGCCTAGCCCCCACTTGCTAGTGGCGGATGCAGGTGTCTGTGCTGCTTCTCCACTGGGGGAGTTACGGTTGGGCTTGTAATCTGTTGCTTTTAATTATTTATTTATTTTTACTCCGTTATGTTGCCCTCTGTGCTTCCAAGGCTTGCCACAGACTCGGCAGTGAGAGTTTTTCCTGGTGTTTGGAAACTTCTCTTTTTAAGACTCCCTTCCTGGGACAGAGCTCCCTTGCTACCTCTTTTGTCTCTTTTTTCCATGTTTTATATTTTTCCTACCTGTTTTTGAAGACAATCATCCTCTTTTCTGGGTACCTCTGATGTCCCAGAGGTTGATGTCCTCTGCCAGCATTCAGAAGTTGTTTTGTGACATTTACTCAGCGTTGAAATGTTCTTTTGATGAATTTGTGAGGGAGAAAGTGGTCTCCCCATCCTATTCCTCCGCCATCTTAGGACCGCCCCTATTCTTTCTCTTAGAAGCCTGGTGTCAAAGGCAATAATAGAGTCTCCTTCATTCTGGCTATTCAGTGGGGCTTCCAAGGGCCCTCAAGGCATTGAAACAAAGGCTGAATGAATTTGAGCACGGCCTCCAACCACATCTTGTCATTCATGACTTCCTCCACAGGGTTATCTCTGACTCCAGCCTCCATGTTTCAGCAACACTCTGATCCCTGTCCTGGAATGGAGTTGCTTGGATGGTCAGAGCCCAGACGCCCTAAAGAAATAATTTACTGGTAAAAATTTAATTTCTTGATAGCGCTCTTTCTAAAGTTTTTCTACTTTGATATATTAAAATGTGATACCCTGTTTTTTCTTTTTAATTTGGATTTCTGTGATGAATAGCAAATTTGAACTTTGTGATAAGCCTTACAAATGGCAACTCTGGCAGGATTCTTCTTCACTAAGACTGACACCTTGACCACTTGGTTACTCAGGGGGCAGCTTGCCTGCCAGCTGACCAGACCCAGTGGCCACAACTGGGACCCTTTTGTCCCTGGTCTCCTCCTGACACGGACAATTAGCCAGAGTGCCGCGACCAGGTAAGGAACAAGAGACTTTATTGACCTCTCTCCCCTTCCCTTTCTCTTTCCTCTCCTTAACCCTTCCTATCCTTCCCCTTTTTTCTAGTCCCCTGGTCCTGGATGCAGGAAGCTGGTCAAAGGGCATCAGCCTGGGCTGAGGATTGGAAACTGATCACCTCCTCTTGGCAGAGAGTTCTGGTTCTGGTCTGGTCTGATTTCTGGTAGAGCCAAGCTCCAGTCCTCCCTTCTCTGGAGGCCCAGGGTAAAGTCCCATAATGCCTGGGCATCTGTAGGTGGCAGGAGACATCTGTGAGGCCACCTCTTTCACCCCCCTCTCTCACCTCCTGCCCCTTCTTCTTTCAACCTGGCTTCCTTTCCTCCCTTTGAAATCTTTTATGTTAGTACTTGGATCTGAAGTTCTGTGTCTCTGTAGGAGGTTTTCTGAGAGACTGTATTCTTGTATTTAAGGGAGTGTCTGATGTGGACTGCCAGGTTTATATGTGTGTGTTTTAACTCTGTGTTCTGTGTTGTTATTTTTGATGGCCATTTTGCTTTGTCTGGCCACCATTTAGTTTAGACCTGCCACCATTTTATTAGAACTTGATTTTCTTTCCCTGTACCTTGAGACCAGGGCTCTCAGGAACACTTATCTAGATCATCTCTAACTCCTGAGACTGAGGGAAAAGGGGGAAAAGACTTTAAAATTTTTACTTATTTCAACTTTTTTTTACAAACTAGTAAATTTTATACTGTAATATCTAATTCATGACTAAACTTAGAAAATGAAGCTAGATCTTGCACTGTGTCTGTCTAAATATGTCTTGGTATGTCTTTGTCTCAGTAATATTTTTGAGGTTAATTTGTAAATGAGCTCTATTTATTTGGCTTAAAAAAAGGTAAGTGCTTACAAGTCAAATAATTCTAAATTAAACAATAAATTCCAGGTTCATGTGAACTGGGAAATATTCAGTATTAAATACCTGATATTAATGTTTGTTTGTTGACCTATCTAATATAGACATGTCTTAGAGTAATTGACATTAAGTAGAATATTTTCATTGTACCTAGGTTTAATATAAGTTAAATATTATATCTGTTACAAGTTTGTCAACAAGGAAATTACCTCGAGTGAAGAAACTTCTATAAAAATGTAAATGAGATATGAGCTTTAATATAAACTCTATTAAGAATAATTATTCTTTAGAAATATCTGTCTAAAATAGTCTCTCCAGATTGGTGTAACTTAAATTTCTAAGGGTTATGCCAAGTGTGCTAAGTGTTGGAAGTCTATTGAATAGCTAGGTCATTTCCAAATAAAATAAGATTTTGAAACATTTACTACTAAACACTAATTTCCTTTTACAGAGAAACTAAAGAGATTTGGGACTATAAATGAATAATGTTTGGTGCCATCCTAAAATGTTCTAAGAAAGCAAGGATTTTAGAAATTATCACTGGTATTTATGCTCACCAATCTATAAAATGCTAATATAAAAGTTAGTTCTTGGTTGCTAAAGGAAAGTAGGAAGTACGTTTTCAGTAAAAAAAAAAAAGAAGAAGAAGAAGAAAAGAAAGAAAATGGTATGAAAAATGCTAAAAAGAGTTATGCATGATCAGGATTTTCTAAAATTGGATTACAATTAGTTAGGTAAATGGATTTTGTTAGAAATGACACATAAGAAAATGTTAGAAAATGGCCATAAGAAAACTGGTTAGAGCCAACTAGGTCCAAGATGGCGGAGCTGACTTTCACTAGACCTTGAGCCTTGGTATTTACGCCCATTGTGACATATCAACAAGTTAAATGATACACCCATCAACATTGACTAAACCTGACCAAATGTTCTAAACCCTTTTAATTTATCTTTTTGATAAAACTTCCTAAATAGAACTCTTTTGAAGTTATTTTGACCTCTAGCTAACTTTGGGGTGCTTCAGAGGGCCCCTGAAACATCCCAAAAAGAGATATTAAACTGTGTTTATTTGGTTGGTTAAATTACATGAAAAAGATTATCAGATAAGTAATAAATCCACTCATGTTATAATGTATGGTAAAATTACTAATACAGATATCCTAGAAATTATATGGAGTTCTTAACATTCTGATATGTCCTGGTATTCTAATGGAAAACCTGATGACTTCACAAAAGTTAACAAAAGGACTGAATGAACCAGCTGATATGTTTATAACTTTTATGGTTTCTATCTGAAAAATTATGGGTTTGCATCTTAGGTTTTCAGGGAGTAGGGAAAACCATCCTCTCAAACTAATTATGACAATACTTTGGTAAAATTAAACGTTATAAACAAAACAATTATATTTTCACTCTATCTGACTCCTCCAAAAATTGGAAATTTTTAAGTTTCCAATAAGTTTATCAAATGAGTTAGGAAGGTTATCCCACAGGTACAAAAATCTCAAGAAATTTTTGAGACCTTAAAAAGGGAAGAATTCACCTAGATTTGTTAGGCAAAATCTGTGATAAGCCTTTGGTGTGAATTCCCCAGCTCTGTTTTATTTTAAAAGTTCATTCTGAGACTCTATAAATGCTTCAGCAAAATAAAAAGTCTATAATCAATTATGGTTATATAAATCATCAGACCAAAATTAGTGAGAACAGACCTATTTTGCAAACAAACTAGCCTTAATTTGGTTATATTTGATAAAAATGAGGGTAACTTTAGGGAGAAAAAGATATTTCAAAAAATGTTAAATCCTAGTTTATTAATGGAGGTCTGCATCTAGTAAGACTCATCTCTTAGATAGTTCTTTGCTGTTAAGTGATATTAATGTAAAATTTAATTGAATTCTTAAAGAACACCCTAAGTTTGTTTCTGAAGCTTATCTCAGTAATCTATCTTTGGATGAAGATCAGATGCCTCATGACCTGCAACCAGGACTGGAAAAAGACATAATTTAAGGGACTGTCTCCAACCTGGATGGAAGGACTTTTTTACAGGTTCTCTTGACTAGCTCATGCACAATGAAACTGAAGGGAAATTAACTCTTAGACTAATTCCCACTTCCAAAGGCCCCTACACTGGATTTGTCTATAGAGAAGACAGCTGACCTGATCTCACCTTAAAATGATGCTCAAGCAGGAGAAACCACACTACACCAGGATGAGAAGACAACATCAGAGGTAGACAGCTTGCCCAAGATGCTGGACCTGATTTGTATGATCATTTATGTTTTCTTGACTTCTTAGACCTTTGCATATAAATCAAACGCTTTTCTATCATAGGCCTGATTCTATGCTAGTTTTAGAAATCAATTCAATTGTTGGGTTTGTGGCCAATTACCTGTGTCTAGTTCTGGGTTACCTTGGTAAATTTCTCTACTACAAGACTCTAACTGGTTGGCCCTGAGAAAATTTACTTTAAAAAATAATTATAGTCATATTCACTGTGACCTATAGTCATAGGTCACTGTGATATTACTAGATGGGATCCCCACACCTGGCCAATTAATAATGTCTGCTCTGACTCTGGCCATAAATTTGAACTTTTCTCTATTACTCAAGCTCAAACAGAGCAACAAGAAAAGTTTCAGCAAAAGAGGAAAAAATCTCCCACACTTCTGAGATGGATTTATAAAGATAACACCAGGCTATGGTAATTTAGGTTTAAAGTCGCCTCTGTGTTGGAAACAATTAAATCATACTAAGGACAATCAGTCTAGTAACACTAGGAAATGGGGCTATGTGCCTTATAGACAGTGCCAATATATAATTTCCCTGGAAGATAAAGATTCTACAGAGCAGAGTAAGTCAGATGACCTGAGATATATCTGGGCTACATCTAACGGAAGTTCTTACCTTAAGTCTTACTTGTGACTTTACTAATACTGCTGGCTATGTTATTTGTCTTTCACCTGTTTTACAAAATTGCTGTTTCTTACACTGTCAAATGTGTGTCTGAGGCCTCTAATAGAATAATATATAGTCCCATATGAGATCGATGATGGTAACAGTATAACTCTAGATAAGGGAAGAAGCAACAAGAGGGAGTAAGAGGCTAGTAAGAAAGGAAGTCCAGAGAATTTTGGATATTGTTTTATGGCCTAGTCCAGTAACAGCACATTGAGTGGCCTGTCAACAAAATCTTTGCCAAACCTGAGAATGGACATTCTCAGCACCATGGGATAAAATGGTCATGAAATGTGCCCCGCCCCCCATCATGGTCAAGTTTATGAGCAAAAAGGGGCTCTGCCAACTGAAGACTGACACTTGCCATCTACATCTACAAAGATTAAATCATGGCCGCTGCAACTGCTGACTTTCAATGCCCCTGAAAGGAGTTCAGGGTGAAAATCAGGAATGAGGCACTCTGTGCTCTGGGAAAAACTGGCAGAACAGAGGCCTTCAGATAGTTAGATCTTTTCAGGAGAAAATTTTATGAGTCCCAATTCTTGCATCTTCTCATACCTAGAGAAACACTGACGTCATTAATGGTGAAATTTGCTTTGGCTATTAAGGAAAAGTTTACAATTAAAAGTCAAAACAGAGTAGCTATGGTTCAGATATGCTGGGAAATAACTAGGTGATGCTATGGGTGTACTTTCAGATTAGACCTTGTATCACTAAAGCCTTGAGTTTTCTGAGTCGTGTCAGGCTTGGATGCCACCATTCTCAAAACAATGTCTGCTGGAAGCTAGTGACTGCAACCTTACTTTTTATAAAACCAGACAACTGGCTACCTGGCTATAAGTCTCCCTGAAGTGCCAGGTCCAGACTGGGTTTCAGGCCTATTCTTCTAAAAAGAAATGAGATTTATTTTGTCTACTAAATTCCAGTTATCACTCCTCCAACTACTTCTAATTGGGTCTGTTACACCAAAATGGCAGACCAAGGGATTGAGATTTTAATCATACAAGACTCAGATCTAGAACTCAGAACTCAGAAATACTTCCAATTCAGTGTCTACACTCCAAGCTGAGGCAGTCCTATGCTCCATTTTGACAGGAAGTTATCACAGTCATAGTTGCCTAGTTCCCTAAATTAAAACTGAATAGAACCCTGTGAGGCTCTGGAGTAGAGATCTGTTCTGTGTTCTCCATTTCTTGTCTGTAAGATATAGGCTTCATTCAGCCTCCCTGACCTTCCCTGAGTTCCAAAGGGTGGATTCAAAGAATTGCTAATCAGGGAAGGGAGGGGATGCAGAAACTGGAGAAACAATCAAAGGTTGGCACAGCCTCCAGACGGAGTCCTGGTTCCTACTCAAAGAAATATGCATAACAATGTCTTTGAACCCCCACCCAGGTGGAGGATGGGAACTTCAGACTGAGCACAAGATTCCTGGAGCACAGCTCTGTTGCCTCACCACCAACCAATCAAAAAGGGTCACAAACCCTGCAACCCTCACCCCAAATGTTACCTTCTGTTTCCAGGGACCGGAGATGACCATCCTGTTAGATCTCCAGTTTGGACCCTATCTATTTCATGTCTGAGAGGGGCTAACAATTTCAAACTAAATTGCTCTTATTATAAGGGTGATGCTGGTTTCAGGCAAAAAAAAAAAAAAAAAAAAAAAACCTTTACTTAGATCTGGTAGAGACAGACTTCTGCTCTGCTAGGCAGGCCTACACCCATGCTCAGCAGGAAGAAGTTACAGAAGAAAGAGACCTCCGCCCCAATTTCCAAGAAGTATCTTGAGTATGAAGTCTCTCAGAGGGGATTTGTTAGGGGAAGCACACTGAAACCACCCACCCTGGCCAGGCACCATAGTAACCATTTGCATGAGTTGTTTTATGACAGGAGATCCTGATAAGGAATACTGAACTAATAAGCCATGACCAACCAGAAGAGTTCAGGAAAGTTTGAAAGGAGACACCGCGTGTCTGTCCACTTCCCAGAATCTCTCAAACTAGCATCCATCTTGGCTGAGTAATGCGTGTGCCACCAGGAAAGACTTAAAATGATTGGCCAAGACCATCCGGAAACTAATCCCATCACCATAAAACCTGAGACTGAGAGCCACGTGGTAGAGCAGTTCTCCTGGGTTCCCTTACCCTACTGCTCTTCACCTGGGTGCCCTTTCCCAATAAAATCTCTTGCTTTGTCAGCATATGTGTCTCCTTGGACAATTCATTTCTGAGTGTTAGACAAGAGCCCAGTTTGGGGCCCTGGAAAGGGTCTGCTTTACTTCAACATTACTATTATTATAGGTTCTCCTAGAGTTGAGAAAGTTCTTTATAAATTAAAGCAAAACATTTTGCTGTATTTAGCAGGACTGATTCCCTTTAAGTTTTATACACTGTTTAAGATTTGTCAAACTATTTCATTTCTTATGTCAAGTCTAGCAAACTTTCCATTTGTGAATTTTCCACCGGGCTTATGCTCAAGTTAAATTTTTGTGGCTTTCCAAAAAAGGGTACATATTAATTTTTTATTCCTTCTAGACATTTATGATGACATTTGATTCATTATTCCCATAATTCACCTGAATTCAAAATGAAGAATGGTATTAAGTAAACATGGGGACGACAGAGGATGAGATGGTTGGATGGCATCACCAACTCAATGGACATGAGTTTGAGTAAACTCTGGGAGTTGGTGATGGACAGGGAGGCCTGGCGTGCTACAGTCCATCGGGTCACAAAGAGTCGGACACGACTGAGAGAGTGAATTGAACTGAACTGAATTTAATTTCTCCCAAATGCTCTTTTCCCAAATATCAACAGTTATTGAAAAGCTATTCTCTCCCCTGCAATTTGTTTCAATAACACAAATATTTATTTTGTACTATAGCAGAAAAATACTTATATTTTACTGTAAACCAAGTACTGTACTGGGAGGTGATTATATAGGTTTGGACAAGGAAGACATGGTCATTAGTCTCACTGAGCTGACAAATATCAAAAAAATAAATTGTAATTATACTGGAAATACTATGAGGACACTATCAAGAGGAATCTAATTTATTCTGAGGTCAGTGAAGGCATCTTAACAGCAGTGATATATGGAATGCTTCTTTCCTTGTATTAAGTTTTTACCTATACATATAAATCATAAGTGTATGATTTAGAACTATTTGTTATTGTTTAGTCGCTAAGTCATGTCCAACTGCTTTGTGACTCTATGGACTGTATCCCACCAGCCTCCTCTGTCCATAGGATTTCTCAGGCAAGAACACTGGAGTGGGTTGCCATTTCCTACTCCAGGGAATCTTCCTGATGCAGAGATCACACCCGGGTCTCTTGCATTGGCAGGCAGATTCTTTACTACTGAGCCACCCAGGAAGCCCTTAGTTAGTTAGTTAGTTAGCTCAGTTGCTCAGTCGTGTCCGACTCTTTGCGACCCCATGAATCGCAGCACGCCAGGCCTCCCTGTCCATCATCAACTCCTGGAGTTCACTTAGGCTCACGTCCATCGAGTCAGTGATGCCATCCAACCATCTCATCCTCTGTCGTCCCCTTCTCCTCCTGCCCCCAATCCCTCCCAGCATCAGAGTCTTTTCCAATGAGTCAACTCTTCGCATGAGGTGGCCAAAGTACTGGAGTTTCAGCTTTAGCATCATTCCTTCCAAAGAAATCCCAGGGCTGATCTCCTTCAGAATGGACTGGTTGGATCTCCTTGCAGTCCAAGGGACTCTCAAGAGTCTTCTCCAACACCACAGTTCAAAAGCATCAATTCTTCGGCGCTCAGCTTTCTTCACAGTCCAACTCTCATATCCATACATGACCCCTGGAAAAACCATAGCCTTGACTAGATGGACCTTAGTCGGCAAAGTAATATCTCTGCTTTTGAATATGCTATCTAGGTTGATCATAACTTTTCTTCCAAGGAGTAAGCATCTTTTAATTTCATGGCTGCAGTCACCATCTATAGTGATTTTGGAGCCCAAAAAAATAGTCTGACACTGTTTCCACTGTTTCCCCATCTATTTCTTAGAGCTATACTATTTTAAAAAACCAATTTATCAATTCTTACACTAGTTCTACACTGATATAATAGCTTAACTATATTTATACATATATGTGTATATATATATATAAACATCTGTCACAGTAAGTTCCCCTCCCAGGACTCTTACCTTCCAAAGTATTTTTCGGTTTTGTTGGGATTTATTTTTTAACACTCTTGCCTGAAACTTTTAGATGTTTAAAATCACTTCACTGGGTTACAAAAGTAATTGCCACATTATTTAGATTAGAATTCTATTAAATATATTCATATATTTGAGAAAAATTCTACACTTTTATAGCACTGGTCTGATAGTTCTCTTAATTTATACAAAATTTCATTTCATAATATCCCTTATAAAGTTTTATAATTATGTTCATATAGAGTCACATGATTATTGTTCAGATTTTACCTGGGTGTTTTTGTTTTGAGTTGCTATTCAAAATAGGAGAAATTATATCAAGCTAAAAGGATCCTGAAGAACTCTGTGGAAAATCAGGATATATTCGATACTGGCTTTAAAATGCTGGAATAATGTAGACAAGTGAAAGATGTCCATGTTCCCTGGGAAGGAAATTCTGTAAACAGGCAAAAGCATAAGGATGAAAAATAGAAATACATTTTTAAAAGCCAAAGAGATAAGAAAGCACAGAATACATTTGTGGTAATAAAGTAAAAGCTATCTTAAATTCATCATATTTTAAGCCTGAAAGAGAATTGGTTGAACTTTTCATTTTGTAGATGGGAAATATGATGATAAGTGACTTTCCAAGGTCATTCAATCAACTAGTAGTGGAACCCAGAGAAAAATCTAAGTGTTCTTCATTGAGTCCATTTTGTTTTCATTTCCTTTTTCATTTTTAAACTCCAAGGCTTTAAAATTCAAAATCCTGCTCAGATAATTGTACATGTTCTCACTTACATAAAACATTTACTTAGATTTTTATATATAGCTAAGCGGTTCATCCCCCTACACTGAACTTTGTGCTCTAGATTTTAAAAATCTTCCTAGTTCTCCAAAAGAATCTGGCTTCTATTTTCATCTATAAAGGTAATAATTGATACAGTAAATGTCATCCTACATTAACAACCAGTAAATCAAAAAAAAAAGAAAAAGAAAATGCCAGTCCAAGACTATGATTATTGATGGAAAGTAGCCAGTCCTGTAATTACCCTACCCCAACTACCTGTCCAGAGACAGTTTTCATCTGTGGTGTAGGGAAGAAAATTCAAACGGAGTCTGGTAACATCGAGTGGTGTAGATAAGATAGGATTTCTGGAGAACCAAACCAGTAGGAATTAGCAGCACAGAATAATGGGGAAAAAGGAACTGCAGAGAGAGAGAGATTTGGGGATCTGCAGAGAGGTCTCTTTTAGTATTTAGCTGAGAAACCATCTATGCATATGTGGGGTCAGTTCAGTCAGTTCAGTTAAGTTGCTCAGTCGCGACTGACTCCTTGTGACCCCTCCCTGTCCGTCACTAATTCCCAGAGTTTACCCAAACTCATGTCCATTGAGTCAGTGATGCCATCCAGCCATCTCATCCTATGTTGTTCCCTTCCCCTCCTGCCTTCAATATTTCCCAGAATCACGGTCTTTTCAAAGGACTCAGCTCTTTGCATCAGGTGGCCAAATAATTGGAGTTACAGCTTCAACATCAGTCCTTCCAATGAACACTCAGGACTGATCTCCTTTAGGATGGACTGGTTGGATCTCCAGCAGTCCAAGGGACTCTCAAGAGTCTTCTCCAACACCACAGTTCAAAAGCATCAATTCTTCAGCCCTTTACTTTCTTTATAGTTCAACTCTCACATCCATACATGATCACTGGAAAAACCATAGCCTTCACTAGATGAACTTTTGTTGGAAAAGTAATCTCTCTGCTTTTGAATATGCTATCTAGGTTGGTAATAACTTTCCTTCCAAGGAGTAAGTGTCTTTTAATTTCATGGCTACAATCACCATCTGCAGTGATTTTGGAGCCCAAAAAAATAAACTCTACAACTGTTTCCACTGTTTCCCTATCTGTTTGCCATGTCGTGATGGGACCGAATGCCATGATCTTAGTTTTCTGAATGTTGAGCTTTAAGCCAACTTTTTCACTCTCCTCTTTCACTTTCATCAAGAGGCTCTTTAGTTCTTCTTTGCTTTCTGCCATAGAGGTGGTGTCATCTGCATATCTGAGGCTATTGATATTTCTCCCTGCAAACTTGATTCCAGCTTGTCCTTCATCCAGCCCAGTATTTCTCATGATGTACTCTGCATATAAGTTAAATAAGCAGGGTGACAATATACAGCCTTGATGTATGCCTTTTCCTATTTGGAACCAGCCTGTTGTTCCATGTCCAGTTCTAACTGTTGCTTCCTGACCTGCATACAGATTTCCCAAGAGACAGGTCAGGTGATCTGGTATTCCCATCTCTTTGAGAATTTTCCACAGTTGATTGTGATCCACACAATCAAAGGCTTTGGCATAGTCAATAAAGCAGAAATAGATGCTTTTCTGGAACTCTCTTGCTTTTTCGATGATCCAGCAGATGACAATTTGATCTCTGGTACCGTTGCCTTTTCTAAAACCGGCTTGAACATCTGGAAGTTCATGTATTGTTGAAGCCTGGCTTGGAGAATTTTGAGCATTACTTTGCTAGTGTGTGAGATGAGTACAATTGTGCAGTAGTTTGAGCATTCTTTGGCATTGCCTTTCTTTGGAATTGGAATGAAAATTGACCTTTTCTAGTCCTGTGGCCACTTCTGAGTTTTACGAATTTGCTGGCATATTGAGTGCAGCACTTTCACAGCGTCGTCTTTTAGGATGTGAAATAACTCAATTGGAATTCCATCACCTCCACTAGCTTTGTTCATAGTGATTCTTCCTAAGGCCCACTTGACTTCACATTCCAGGATGTCCTGCTCTAGGTGAGTGATCACACCATCGTGCTTATCTGGGTGGTAAAGATATTTTTGTATAGTTCTTCTGTGTATTCTTGCCACCTCTTCTTAATATCTTCCTCTTCTGTTAGGTCCATACCATTTCTGTCCTTTATTGAGCCCATCTTTGCATGAAATGTTCCCTTGGTATCTCTAATTTTCTTGAAGAGATCTCTAGTTTTGTCCATTCTGTTGTTTTCCTCTATTTATTTGCATTGATTGCTGAGGAAGGCTTTCTTATCTCTCCTTGCTATTCTTTGAACTCTGCACTCAAATAGGTACATCTTTCCTTTTCTCCTTTGCTTTTCACTTCTCTTCTTTTCACAGCTATTTGTAAGGCCTCCTCAGACAGCCATTTTCCTTTTTTGCATTTCCTTTTCTTGGGGATGGTCTTGATCCCTGTCTCCTGTAAAGTGTCACAAACCTCCATCCATGTTCATCAGATACTCTATCAGATCTAGTCCCTTAAATCTATTTCTCACTTCCACTGTATAATCATTAGGAATTTGATTTAGGTCATACCTGAATCATCTATTGGTTTTCCCTACTTTCTTCAATTTCAGTCTGAATTTGGCAATAAGGAGTTCATGATCTGAGCCACAGTCAGCTCCCGGTCTTGTTTTTGCTGACTCCATCTTTGGCTGCAAAGAATATAATCAATCTGATTTCAGTGTTGACCAGCTGGTGATGTCCATGTGTAGAGTCTTTTCTTGTGTTGTTGGAAGAGGGTGTTTGCTATGAAGCGCATTCTCTTGGCAAAACTCTATTAGCCTTTGCCCTGCTTCATTTTGTACTCCAAGGCCAAATTTGCCTGTTTCTCCGGGTGTTTCTGGACTTCCTACTTTTGCATTCCAGCTCCCTATAATGAAAAGGACATCGTTTTGGGGTGTTCGTTCTAAAAGGTCTTGTAGGTCTTCATAGAACCTTTCAACTTCAGCTTCTTCAGCATTACTGGTCATGGCATAGACTTGGATTATCATGATATATAATGGTTTGCCTTGGAAAGTCTGAAAGTGCCTTCAGACTTTTTTGTTGACTATGATGGCTATTCTATTTCTTCTAAGGGTCAGGAAAACTGCAGGAAAGTTGCTGTCTGAGACAGGAATTATTCACATTCTGATCAGCTAGACTCGAAAGGCTTTGGGATACATAAGATAATGGGTGAGTCTTCAGAAGAGTCATGCCTTAATATCAGAGTTAATTAGCCCTAAAGTAAAAAATACTCTAATCCTATCCCAAAAATTTAAAGGTAAGCCTCAAAAATACCAAAGTGATCTACAAGAAACTTATTGTATGCCAAAAATAAGTCCAGCACTCTATAAGAAACAGAACAAAATAAAGCACAAAGCAATGTAGACTTGCAATGTCATCTAATCAATAATTACTATACATGCGACATACAACAGAAAAACCAATCAACAGAAATAGACCTAGAAATAACAGAGATGATGAAATTGGTGGACAAGAACTTTATAACATTTATTATAAATATTGTAAGTATGTTCAAAATTTAAAGGAAAATATAAGCACAATGAAAATAGCTGGAAGATATAAAATAATGAAATGTCTAGAGACAGAAAAAAAAAATTTTTTAAGGCATTTCATGCAAATGGAAACAGCAAAAACAGGGGTAGCAATACTCATATCAGACAAAATAGAATTTAAAGCAAAGTCTATAGCAAAAGACAAAAGAAAGGCATTATATAGTTACAAAGGAATCAATACAAGAAAAGAAAGCAATAAAACAATCCTATGGAAAGTTGCTTGAAAAATAATAAAATAATGAAATAAAAGAAATACAAAGCAATAAAGTAATCTTATTTAAAGTTACATCAAAAACAAAATATCTAGGAATAAATTTAACTAAGGAAGTGAAAGACTATAAAACTCTGATAATTATAAAACTCTGATATTTATAAAAAATTATGAAGTTAATTGGTAATATTTAAAAAAGAACAATACCCCATGTCTTTGGATTAGAAGAATTAATGTTGCAGAATGGCCATACTACCCAAATCAATCTATATATTTAATGTAATTTCTATAAAAATACTCCAATCATGTCTCACAGAAGTGGAACAAGTAATTCTGAAATATACAAGGAACCACAAAAAAAAACCAAATTGCCAAAGTAATTTTAAATGTAAAAAAGACCAAAGCATGAGGCATTACATTCTTTGTCTTCAGACTATGCTATAAACCAAGAGTAATCAAAACTGTGTGGTACAGGCACAAAACATACATAGTTCAATGGAACATAATATAGAGACTAGAAATAAACCCATGCTCTTATAGTCAGTCCATGAGAAAGGAGGCAAGAATATACAACAGAGAAAAGACAACCTCTTCAATAAGTGGTGCTGGGAAACTGGACAGCTGTATGTAAAAGAGTAAAATTGGAACATTTTCTCACTCACACCATACACAAAAAAATAAACTCCAAACAGATTAAAGACCTAAATGTAAGACCAAATACTATACAACTCCTAGAGAGAACATAGGCAGAACACTCTTTGGCTTAAGTTGGAGCTATATTTTACCTTTTAGGGTAAAAAAAAATAAAAATAAAAACAATACAGCAAAGATATAAAATGGAATTATTAAATTAAAAGCTATTGCACAGCAATGGAAACTATCAACAAACTGAAAAAACAGCCTATTGAATGGGAAAAAGCATCTGCAAATGATATGACCTATAAGGGTCATATGCAAAATATATAAATTTTATATGCAAAATATATAAATACATCATATGACTCAATATCAAAAAGACAACCTAGTTTAAAAAAATGGGCAGAAGACATGAATAGACATTCTTTAAAGAAGATAGTTGGTCAACAAGTACATGAAAAATCCTCAACATTGTAAATCAACAGAGAAATGCAAATCAAAACCACAGTGGTGTATCACCTCATGCCTATCAGGATGGCTATCATCAAAGAGTCTACAAGTATTAAATGTTGGTGAGGAGGAAAGTGATCCTTTGTACACTCTCGGTGGAAATGTAAACTGGTGCAGCCACTATGGAAAACAGTATGGCGGTTTCTCAAAAAACTAAAAATAGAACTACCACATGATCCAGCAATTCCATAGCTAGGTATACATCCAAGGAAAATGAAAACTCTAATTTGAAAAGATGCATATACCCCAATGTTCATAGCAGCATTATTTATAATAGTCAAGATATGGATGCAATCTAAGTGTCTGTCAACAAATGAATGGATAAAGATGTTTTACACACACACACAGAGACACTATAGGATATTAGCTATAAAAAATGAAATTCTGCATTTGCAACAGTGTGGATATCCTAGAGGGTATTACATTAGTGATATAAGTCAGATTATGACAAATACTCTATGTTATCACTTGGATGTGGAATCTAAAATATAAAACAGGCAAATGTATGTAACAAAACAGACTCACAGATATAAACTACAAACTAGTGGTTACCAGTGGGGAGAAGGAAGCAGGAAGGGGCAAGATAGGGGTCTCCAATTAAGTATAAACTACTATGTATAAAACAGATAAATAACAAACATACTGTGCAGCACAGGTAAATGTAGCTATTATTTTGTGATAGTCAATAAAATATTGAATCACTATGTTATACACCTGAAACTAATATAATATTGTAATTAAACTGTACTTCAATTAAAAAAAAGAAACTAACTAAAATGAAGTACATGGAGAAAAAAGACCCAAATAAAATAATCAGAACCATACTAATATATAACAATATCTATAGAACCAATGTACGTGTAATTGGCATCTCAAAGAAAGAGGAGAAAGATTCAAGAAAATTACTTGAAGAAATAGATGCTGATATTTGTCACATTTGATGAAAACTACAATTTGCACACATCCAAGAAGTTCAGCAAACCCTAACCAATAAACATTTTTTTTAAAGGCACATCATAATCAAATTGCTGAATACCAACATTAAAGAGAAAAATCTCAAAAGCAGTCAGAGGGAAAAAAGACAAGTACATCCAGAGGAACAAAATATACCAGCCATGTGCTAAGCTCAACGGATGGGCCTTTCTTTGTTGCACCTGGACTGACCTTGAGCATCATCCAGAGTGTGCTGACTACTATTGCATTTCACACATGATTAGATGAGGTCTTATGGGTGCTTTTCACGCATTTTATTCTGGGTTGCATTTTTCCATTAGGATAATAGGATAAGGGTCTCTGCACATCCCAATTACCAAATCTTTAAAAGAATCTGCTGACACATGGAAAGTTTTAGCCATCTACTATAAACTAGACCATATAGATACATAGGCTTTTATGAACCATGTTCTTTATTCAAATATTAATCTTGGAACAATATTTACATATGCCCTCCTGAAGTGTACGCGACTCTGTTGGGAAAGAAAGAGAAATCCTCTGTAAGTTAATAAGCATTGAAATATTAAGTGATTTCTCAGCCTCTCTTGTCCATTTGATAAGTAAAGAAGCTGAATCAAACAGAGAAATAAAAGAGTAGAAAGGCCCACAATTCCTCCCATAATACTTGTTTCTCAGGACCCTCTCAGAGACAGGCTCTCCTGGAAGGTCATAGTCATTCCTTCTCATGCCTCCCATGTGCTGCTGCTGCTACAGGAGAAGGCAATGGCACCCCACTCCAGGTCTTATGGATGCTTTTCACGTATTTTATTCTGGGTTGCCTTTTTCCATTAGGATAATAGGATAAGGGTCTCTGCACATCCCATATGCTCAATTCAGTCACTCAGTGTTGTCCGACTCTTTGCAACCCCATGAATCTCAGCACGCCAGGCCTCCCTGTCCATCACCGTCTCCTGGAGTTCACTCAGACTCACGTCCATCGAGTCCGTGATGCCATCCAGCCATCTCATCCTCGGTCGTCCCCTTCTCCTCCTGCCCCCAATCCCTCCCAGCATCAGTCTTTTCCAATGAGTCAACTCTTCGCATGAGGGGGCCAAAGTACAGGAGCTTCAGCTTTAGCATCATTCCTTCCAAAGAAATCCCAGGGCTGATCTCCTTCAGAATGGACTGGTTGGATCTCCTTGCAGTCCATATGCAGTCCCATATGCTACTAGCTCCTAAATACACACACCCAGTGCTGAGAGTCTACCCATGTATGTCCAGTCACCAAATACCAAAGTGTCTCCTCTCCCTGAATTCCCTTTTCTTATTGGATGGCATCATCATCAACCCAGATGCCAGGACCAGAAAACTGAGTGTCAAACTTAATGCCTCCTTTTTCCTCAATCCTCACATCGAATAAATTAGCAATTTCCATCAAATCTACCATCTACATATCACCTAATCCCTCCTCTTCTCCACATTCCCAACTTCTTAGTTAGTCTCCCAACTTCTACTTTGTCCTTTCCACACTTCAACTAGAAAGATGCACCTTTTTTTCCTGTCCAATGTAACCATCGCACTACAGAAATGTTTCTGTACACTTACCTAAGAAGTTAATCTAACCTTTCTCACTTTAATAGTGTTTTTATGCAAAACTTTGTAAGACTTACTAGGGAAAACAGCCAGTCCCTAAACTTCCCCACCATCCTATTCCCTTGATGCCCAATGACAATCACTTTTTATCCTTTTTAGTATTTTGATGTTTACAAAATACCAAGAGCATATGTATATTACTCTCAACTGCATACAAGTTCTTGATTTTTCAGATTTAGATATCATTTATTAAATTCCTATAGTAGAGAATAATGGTTTAACTATCTTCCCAACCACTATCTCCCAACGCCACACAAACACATACACACACAAGCTTTCGCTCCTTCATCCTCTGGAATAATTATATTGAAATGTGGGATGGAATTCATAATCAGGTTAATGTGACTAGGACCATGTAAATGTTATTCACAGGGAGCCATGCAGTATACAGCAATTAAATTTCCACTCTTATATAATATTTTTCTCTTGACTTCATAATTGGTTCCATTTTTAGAGCAATGTCAGGCTGAATAACGGCTCTCAAAGATATTAAGCTTCTATTAACAATCATTGGAACCAGTAAGTGTAACACTTTACGGCAATAGAAAATTTGCAGATTTTAATTAAGGATATTAAGATATGGACATTATTTTAGATTAACCAAGCGGGTAGAAAAAGATTCTACTACCAAAAAAAAAAAAAAAAGATGTAACCTCAGCCAAGAGAGATTTGAAGGAGATAGGGTCTGGGAGCCAGGAATGCAGTCCTATAAACTAAAAAATCCAAGGAAATGGATTGTTACTGAATGCTGCCAGTGCTTGTTATTCACTCACTCCCCAATTCCCCACCAGCAGTGTAAGTCTGCTCTCAGATCATTCAAACACATCAGCTTGGGTATCGATTTCATCTTCTTAGAGACTTTGCTCCTGGAGCCCTCCCCCAGTCTGCTCGGGCCAGACTGCTGCTCTGCACACCTCCTGCAGAGGTGATGGCCTGAGGACTCCCTTCACCACCATCCAAGTGGGTCTGGTCACCCCAACTCCCTGCTTCCTAGATCCTATTTCTCTCTCCCTCCCTTACTCCACTCATCTCCTGAGGAAATAAAACTGAAATCGTGCCTCTCTGAAATGCTGTATTCAAGAGTCACGCTTAATCAGTTTGGACAGGATGGAACTTAAAAGACATTCTTCTTCCCTTTCCTTCCAGCTTTCATTTTTACCCTTGAGAAGCTGAAAGCCATTCTGGTTCTTCCTCTTATGTATGTGGCCTCTTTTCCTCTAAAGGGGAGGTCCTGGAATCCTCTCTTTGGCCCCAGTGTTCTGAAAGTTCGTATTTAATGTGCACCATAATGGGTCTTCTTTGACACATTGCATTGGTCACTCAGGGGCTCTTTCAATCTGAAAACTCATATTCCTCAGTTCTAGGAAATTGTCTTGAATTACTTCTTTGATGTTTTCCTTAATTTTCTTGTTGTAAAACTGTTAGTCTTAAATTTGGACCTCCACATCTGGCTCTCTAGTTTTCTTACCTTTATTATTCTATTGCCCATCTTTTTTCTCCTATGCTACTGTCTGAAACACTCCCTCGTTTTGTCTTCCAAATGCTTTATTGAGTATTTTATAGTTTCTATAATAACTTTCATTTCAAAGAACTCTTTTTAATCATCTCAATGTCCTTTCCTCCAGATTTGCCTGTCCTTGTTGTACTGATGAAGTATCAACTCTTACTTCTCTAAGAGTATGCTCTATAAAATATGTGTGTGTGTGTGTGTGTGTGTGTGTGTGTTCTACTTTTCTACACTTCTGAAGGCTTTGGGGTTTTTTTTTTCTGTTTAATTTGGACTCTTGCTTTCAGGTCAAGGCTCACATCAAATATATCTGCTGATGGTTTGTCATACTGCATTTTAAAGGAAGATACACTAAAAACCTGATTGGGAGTTTGTACACAGGTATGTGGCTTATCACCTAGTAGTCTCCACCATGTGCTTCCCTGGTGGCTCAGTGATAAAGAATCAATCCAAAGTCTCCAATACAGGAGACCCAGGTTCAATCCCTGGCTCAGGAAGAGCCCCTGGAGAAGGAAGTGACAACTTTCTCCAGTATTCTTGCCTGGGAAATCCCATGGACAGAAGAGCTTGGCGCGCTACTATCCATGGGGTTGCAAACAGAGTCGGACATGACTTAGCAACAAACAATGACAACAAGGGCTCAGCATAGTGTGTTACAACAAAGGCCAAGCTGTTCCTTTGCACATCCCTAAATAACGTTATTTGTACTACTTATTTGTACTGTTATTTGTATTGTGCAGATATTTTCCAGAATTAAATTTTTCAATTTTCTGCCAGAAGACTGGAGTGAAAGATAAGTGAAAGCCCAACTGTGACCATTTTGGAAGGCAAGGGATTTAGGGATTTGGAAGGCAAGGAATTTGAAAGGGATTTAGGGTATGGATATCATTGTTCAGAATGCCAAAGAATGGATGCCTTCAAACTGTGGTGCTTGGAAAAGACTCCTGAAAGTCCCTTGGCCAGCAAAGAGATTAAACCAGTCAATCTTAAGGGAAATCAACACTGAATATTTACTGGAAGGACTGATGCTAAAGCTGAAGCTCCAGTGTTTTGATCGTCTAATGCAAACAGACGACTCATTGGAAAAGTCCCTGATGCTGGGAAACATCAAGGGCAGAAGGAGAAGAGGGTCTCAGAGGATGAGATAGCTGGATGGCATCACTGATGCAATGAACATGAACTTGGGCAAACTCCCGGGAGATAGTGAGGGACAGGGAGGCCTGGTGTGCTGCAGTCCATGGGGTTGCAAAGAGTTGGACATGACTGGGCAAATGCACAAGAGTCATTGTTCAGAACATCAACCTTCAGTTAATTCCCCTATTTTCATTGGAACCCCCAAACTTTACATGCCTGCTGTTCCTCAGTACAGAACCCCACTGGCTTAACCTCTTCAGAGACTGAGTTACCATCTTATGCAGAAAGGTCTAGTGATATTCCTAAAAGCATGCACATAATATGGCTTTCTCTTACACATTATCTCTCTTCAAAGAGTTCTATTGCTCCTTGGGGAAAATTCACCTTGCTAAGCGTAATCTCCTGATCTGGTTTCTGATCACCTTTTCATTCTTATATCTCAGTACATTTTCTCCCTCCCCAGTTCACCAATATCATTCCATGCACCCCTGCTGTATGTGCCAGGTACACTGGGTTTGTTTCAATTGTCTGCCTGGGCCCTGCTCTTCTAAACCTATAGGCCTTCTCAGTTGTTCTACCATCTTCCAGTGACCAGTATTTTCACCTTTCTTTTACATGACTAACTCTTACTTAGCCATTAGGTATCAGCCCATCTGTCACTTCCTATACAGAATTTTATTTGACTTAGATAAACTGAGTTAGATTACATTATGTGTTTCCTCCAGCATTCTGTTCTTTTGTCTTCATAGACTTTAACATACTATCTTATATATTTGATCTTCCATTAGAGAAAAAAAGTTCTTGGAGTGCAGAAACCTAGAACTGATCATAGTACCTGATGCATAGAATTGTTTTAACAAATATTAAGTAGATGAAATGATTAAGGAAAAGAAGGATGGAGGATGTGAGGGAGGAAGAAAAAAGGAGGAAGTCCTCAGGATTCTTTTCTTCCCACCTTCTGAAGTCCTTTCTTACAGTAAATCTGAAATTTTATAAGGTGTGTATGGTTACTTTTCTTTACTTATAAAACTAACATATCTATGAAAATAGTAAACTGATATAAGGCATAATGATGTGGATGGCCACATCTTTTTCATTTCAAAGCAAACTGAAGGCTAACTAAGCCTAGCTCCCTATCTCAGAAATATATACCAAAAGACACCAGAAATGCTGGGCAAGATAATACACTAGGGAAGCCAAGATCCAGTCCTCTTATTGCTTGAGGGGCAGAGGGGGAAGCCTGTGACTTCTGACTGTGAATGAACGGCATTATAAACAAAAGATGACATACAATTCGATTTTCACAATGAGCCAATTTTGAGAATATAAGGAGAAAGAATTTCCTGTATTGTTCTTAAATACACATTTGGACTTTCCTGTTAAACCTATTTAGCAGTGACCCTTTTAAGCATAAGCTCTTCCATCACCTTCTCTATAACTCCCTTCAGTGCTGAGTACTCACCACAGCAATTTTTCACTCTGTCTGCATCTCCACCTCTCCCTTTCTGAATATTCAGGAAGAACATAAACCAAATTTTGGAATTTTAATTCATCTTCTTTCAAGAGGCCCTTGTACCAGCTCTTTGCCCCCATACTCACCATCAAAATATACCCTTCTTCATTGGTTATATGTAATAGCTCCTAGGTAAGTTACACAATAACCTTCTAGGTGAAATTTCCAGTTTAATCAGATGGTCGCAGAGCCTTCTCAGAGATATATTGGAACATTGAGTCTGACCCTGTTTAAACACAGCAGCTGTACTGAGAAGAACCCAGCTGCAAAGTAGATGACCTAATAAGGCCTTTTTCATCTGTAGAATCTCTGATTATAGGCGTGTCATTTCTATTCCCATTCCAGAATAGCTTTGTTACTTTCTAAAGACTGAAAAAAAAAAAATCTCATTTAGTTCTTTATGAGGCCACAAGTACGGAATTTAGAGAAGTTCAGGTTTAATGACACACTTGACATACCATGTTTAGAGTCTCCATAGAAACGAACTTCATCACAGTGTCTGAACGCGTAACATTAACAACTAACACTCATGAAGAAAAATCCCTATATGGACACTTGCAGTGCAGCTTTGAAATTCCCATGTGTTCTGAGGGGCTAGTAAAGACTTTACCTTTAAATGGTAGCTTTCACACCAATAAGCCAAAGAATTTACAAATGTTATCCCAGAAGAGAATTTCTCACGTTATTTTAAAACACAAGAGTTTATGTTCAAATGACTAGCCTAGTTACTCTCAGAAAAAAGATGAAGGAGGGGAAGTAGGATTGGGGGAGGTAATTGTAGGTCTGGAATTCTCATGGAAGAGGGATAGTGTTTTATCCCACCAAAGAAGATTCGTCATCTTACATCAAGGGCCACTTTGACTTTGAGTCTGTCTCCTCTAGAGATTCAAGCTAAACTTCAGAAATCCCACTGTTTGATCATTTATACTAAGCTTATCTTTATGTCAGTGTTCCCCAATCCATCATGCGACTTTCCAGTTGTGCAGAAATGAGTTACCATATCAAGTTATCCTTAGACCTACTTGGAACGTTTACCTTTGGCTGGCCTCTGGGAACTTGGGTTTCAGGAGTTTCCACCACCTTACTACGAGTGGCCCACTGTGCCTACACTGTTTACACAAATAATATGGTTTGTGATGAACACCTGCTGTCCTTCTGAAACTCTGGAATTTTGGTATTTGTTGGCAGATAGGCTGATATGATGATCCCCCAATAAAAACCCTGGGCATTGGGTCTCTAAGGTTCTTTCCAATTGGCAGCATTCCACTTGAGCTATCATAACTTGTTGCTGGGGAAATTGAGTCCTGAGTGACTTCACTTGAAAGCATGCACTTGGATTTCTCTGGATAACACTCACATACCTATTCCCATTGCTGATTTTGCTGTTGATCTTTTGAAATAAACCACAGCCATGGGCTTCCCTGGTGGCTCAAAAGGTAAAGATTCTCCCTGCAATGCAAGAGACCCCCTTCAATCCCTGGGTCGGGAAGATCCTCTGGAGAAAGGAATGGCTACCCATTCCAGTATTCTTGCCTGGAAAATTCCACGGACAGAGGCGCCTGGCTGGCTATATAGTCCATGGGGTCACAAAGAGTCAGACAATACTTAGTGATTAATACTTGCAGTTTTCATGAAAACAACTATATGATGAATTCTGTGAACCCTCTAACGAATCCCTGAATCTGGCATGGTCTGGGTGACCCCCAACACAACATTGTAGTCACAAATTTTGCAATTAGAAGTCATTATTATCAATGACATTGTTTTTAACATTGAAATTGTCTCTTGCTGAAATTACTAAAGTGGGCCCCTCTAATCTTTTAATTTTATGGCTGCAACCACTGTCCACAGTGATTTTGGAGTCCCTCAAAATAAAATCTGTTACTGTCATGAAATTAAAAGACATTTGCTCCTTGTAAAGAAAGCTATGACAAACCTAGACAGCATGTTAAAAAGCAGAGACTTCACTTTTCTGACAAAGGTCCTCACACTCAAAGCTGTGGTTTTTCTAGTAGTCATGTACAAATGTGAGAGTTGGACCGTAAAGAAGGCTGAGCACCAAAGAATTGATGGTTTTGAATTGTGGCGCTGGAGAAAACTCTTGAGAGTCCCTTGGACAGCAAGGAGATCATACCAGTCAATCCTAAAGAAAATCAACCCTGAATATTCAGTGGGAGGACGGTTACTGAAGCTGAAGCTCCAATAGATGCGAAGAGCCAACTTGTTAGAAAAAGCCCTGATGCTGGGAAAGATAGCAGGCAAAAGGAGAAGGGGACGACAGAGGGAGAAATGGTTAGATAGCATCACTGACTCAAAGGACATGAATTTGAGCAAGCCCCAGGTGATGGTGTAGGAGAGAGGAGCCTACCATGAGGAAGTCCATGAGGTCACAAAGAATCAGACACAACTTAGCAACTGAACAACAACAATTCTAACGTGCATACTCATTTCTCTCCATTACTCCCAATAGAAATGCACCATAATTCTTTTTCTGATCTTGATGCCATGTATTATTTTCTCTTCTGAATTCTACTTCCAGAAGTCACTTATAAAGCTAGAAGCTGAATGCATGACTGGACCACTCACCAGTGGTCCACCAGTACTTTAAACCCATTGTGTGTTACTTTTCTTCTGAGGTACTCTCTGTGTTCTCATGAACTTTGAAAACTTTGTCTTGTTCTTTGATTTTAATATAGGATGGTCTGAATTCTATTTGCTTCTTTCATTTTCATGCACAACACTTATTTGTGGATACTCCTGCCTGGGCTCTCAAAGGCACTTGTTTTTCAAGACAAGATGCTCCTAGAAGATGCTATGTTTCTTTGGCAGGAAACTGACAAGGTAAATGTTTCTGCTTGTCACAATAATCTTATTTAATTGGATTTATTAGAAAGCAGAGGAAAAGATGGTGGCGCTAGTGGTGAAGAATGCATGTGCCAGTGCAAGATGTGAGTTCAGTCTCTGGGTCGGGAAGATCCCCTAGAAAATGAGGAAAAAATATGTGGGGCAAGTTCCAGGGCAAGGCCACTCTCTCAGTACTTGACAAAACCCAGACAACAGTTTAGGAAATGTGATCAGAAGACCTATGACATACTTCACTGGGTTGGAGTCAGCCCTATCGTTAGTGTGGTACATGATAGATGTATCAGAAACAAGAACCTGGCTTTCTCTGAAAGCACATGAAATCACAACGAAGTTTTTAGGAAACTTTGGAAACCAAAGGAGAAACTTAAGAACCAAGAACATTTTAGACTGACATAAGTCAGTTCAACCCTTTAAATCTTGCCAGTTAAACTTCAGGATTGCAGCCTCAATAGCAAAGAGAGTAAATAGCAAAAGAGAGTCAAGCCTCAGGAAATTCTAACCCTTCTGCCTAAATCCCTTAACTCCACGTCGGCAGGTTAAGCCTATCCCTTCAATAGCCTCTCATGTCCAAATGCTATTCCCAGTTCTGACACTATGAATGGTTGTTATCCATTATCTGGTCACCAGGTTCAAAGTCCAGCCTGACCACTTATTAGCTGACTGATACTCACCAAGTTAATTATGTACATAATTTACATTGGGCCTCAGTTTTCTCATCTGCAAAATGCACATGATAATAGCATCTTCCTCATACTGTTGTTGTTAGGCTTAGGTGAGTTCATATATAATTAATACTTGTATCACTGGCCGGTACCTTGTAAGCACAGGAATCTGATTATGTTTTATCATTAATATTGCCATAGCCACTTGAGATCACAGCTTTCTTTTCACAAAAGTTAAATGCGTATTTCCAAAGTTGGCAAAGGGCTATATGACCCAAACACTCTCTTCGATGGTTGAGTCATTAGAAGAAAAAATATTTGACTTGAACATTCAAGAAGTTAAAAAAAAAAAAGAAACCAGCCTAAGTTAGAGTGAGAGGGCAGCAACTGTAGCTGGTTTGTGATATGGTTCAATCCTTTACTGAGAGCTAAAAATGGCAGCCTTTTTAAAGACTTGACATAACTCTTAAAGTCCAAAATGTTCTGTGAATTTTTTTCTTCAACTCAAGACAGCCAAACATGAAAGTTCCTGGAAGCTTCTTTTTAGTTTTATTTTGTCTACACCACCCCACCTCAGTGCCAGGGAATAAGTCAGCACCCAGTCACTGTGACAATCTTGATGCAACACATTAACTCAATTAATTAACCAACTGATTCGTTAAGAACCCATCAAGCCCTGCGGATGTTTTCTTGAATCCCAGGATCTCAGTATTTGGTAGCATTTAGACACTTGCTGTCTAGTAGCTAAGTCATCTCTGACTCTTTGCAATCCTATGCACTGTAGCCTGCCAGGCTCCTCTGTTCATGGGACTTTTTCAGGCAAGAATATGGGAGTGAGTTGCCATTTCCTTTTCCGGGGGATTTTCCCAACCCAGGGGTTGAACCTGTGTCACCTGCTTGGCAGGCAGATTCTTCACCACTGCTCCACCCAGGAAGCCCATTTAGAAACAAGGTGTAAAAGCCCAAACGACACAGCCTCTAAGCATATGCCAAATGGAGTTAAGTTTCCAAGAGGTTGTAAGAAATGGTAAACGCGCTGACAAGATTTTGAGAGGATTTCTTCCATATGAAGGGCAAAATGTTTCAGCATTTGGTTAGTCATAAGGTTTATTTAAATGCATATTCAGGCACAGCTTACTATTTTAGCTACATGAATTATTTTAGGCTTAAAACATAAATCTCTGAAACTAAACATGGATAATATGAATTTTCTTTTTTGACTGACAAAAGGCCCACCCCTCATGATTTTCTTTCTTAAAGAAAGCCTTTCCTTGGTTTTGCTTCAAACTTTTATAGTTTGTTGACATAGTGTTAACTTCAACTCAAACTTGGATCAGAATTTGCAAAAATCATCTGCAGATGCGAATCACAATCCTAAGGATTATAAAATTCCAGTGACCCATTGACCACCTTTCTCCAAAGGGATTTTCAGTGAAGTTTTTTGGTAGGCATGTTGCGATGATGGGAGATGTGCTCTAAAGTATATTTTGTCATCTCTTCATTTCCATTAATTTTGCCATAAATTTTATATTCCCTAGACCCTAACCAAGGAAAAAGCTTATAAGCCCAGAGACCTAAGAATCAGATGCTGTGCTATCTCGTTGGGTATTTTTATACTGGAGGGTATATATGGGTTTAGACACAGTAAGAGATGCTATTCCATCCTGTGTATGTCAGGAAACAAATACGAAGCTATAATAGGCATCATGAAGGAATAAGAATACCCTTACCTTGAAGGTATTTATAGCTTAGTAAAAAATAACAGTAAACAGTACATTCAGTTCAGTTCAATTCAGTCGCTCAGTCGTGTCCAACTCTTTGCAACCCCATGAATTCCAGCACACCAGGCCTCCCTGTCTATCACAAACTCCCAGAGTTCACTCAGACTCACGTCCATCGAGTCAGTGATGCCATCCAGCCATCTCATCCTCTGTCATCCCCTTCTCCCCCTGCCCCCAATCCCTCCCAGCATCAGTCTTTTCCAATGAGTCAACTCTTCTCATGAGGCGGCCAAAGTACTGTGTGCATATGTATATACACAAGCACACTGGAAGATATCAAAGATAAAACTTCAGAACCAAAACTGGATGGATAGGGATTAAAATAAGGCAGCTCAATGTCTATGAAAGGAGGAGAAGATCAGAGAGAAAGAAAAGAAAGCAGAATTTATTAGGCAAATATGCAGTGCAGTAACTATAATTTCACACACATTATCTCCTGTAAACCTCACACCAACCCTACATGGTCAGCAATATTTTAGAGGTGAGGAAAATTTTGAACTTAAACCAAAGTCAGTAGACTCCTGAATCCCAGCTTTTACTCAGTATGACCCTTCACGCACCAGGCTATGCCATTAATTTTCTTTTGAATGCTGTCCTCTATATTTTGGAGATTTTCAAATACATGGTGTGGGCACACACGCACACATGATATATACTTTTTACTCATTATATTATAAAACAGCTTGAAGGCAAGTGTATTCTCACTCCTTCATGGTGCCTGCCGCTGCTGCTGCTGCTGCTGCTGCTGCTACTGCTAAGTCACTTCAGTCGTGTCCAACTCTGTGAGACCCCATAGACGGCAGCTCACCAGGCTCCTCTGGCAAGAAGACTGGAGGGGGTTGCCATTTCCTTCTCCAACGCATGCATGCATGCTAAGTCGCTTCATTCGTATCCGACTCTATGCGACTCTATGGACAGCGGCCCACCAGGCTCCTCTGTCCACAGGATTCTCTAGGTAAGAATACTGGAGTGGGTTGCCATTTCCTATTATAGCTCAATCTGCAGAGACAATCTGCAGATGACTAAGGAAAGTAAAATTTTGATCAGTCCACCAGTTGAAACTTACTTTTATCCCTAAAAAGTGGGATACTTTATCACTAACGTGGTTAAAATTAACTGTCCACCTTAACCAGCATAGGGAATACCTGACTAACTAAATAATGAATAAAATAATAGAAGCAGGGTGGAGCAGAAGTGTCTCCACCTCAGCCCTGCTATGGCCACGTGACAGTCCATGAGCCACTGCGTCTGAATCTCTTGGATTCCACAAAATTCACAAAGTACACTTTTAGAAACAACTAGATCAGAATGCTTCAGTCTATAACCTCAGTTTTTCAGAGCAATACTCCCACTATTTGGTCTCAACATAAGAGAATGTTTTTTAAGAATTTAATGACACAAAACTGGGTTCTGATCTCCTAATGAGCAAATATGTGGTCAAGTCAAGAGCTATGTCAGAAGGTTATTCCCAAGGAGGTTCCCTAAGAATCTGGAGAACAAACTGCAAGTGAAATTTTCAAGTCATTCAGTATCAGTAGGAGTATAAAAACTGAACAGATGTTTTCCTTATCAAAATATTAACCTAGAACATTCTATTTCAAGTATAATGAAGCAGAATTGAGGAAGTTAGTTCTGTGATCCATATAATTATTCTGATTTGAGGTTTACTACTGCTTAGAAATCAGAACAAGAGAAGAGAAGGAAATGGAAAATGAGGATGAGCTAGAATCTCAGTCAGCAGGAAGTCTGAAAGCCATCCACTTTACTCACATTCTAAGAAAAATGCTAAGAGCTCAGATTCACAGAAGTGGGAAGTAATTGCCTCCTTTGGCACATGACTCTGATAAGTCTTGAATAACCTCTAAAAGTTTGTCCACTAAAGAGTCATTAGTGAAAACAATTAGGATGCCTTTCTGTTCTCCAAATAATTAATATATTTGTTTTCATAGTAAAGCCCACAACCTTATCCTTCAGAAACTTTAAATAATTCATCCTGAGATCAGGCACTGAGCTCAACATCATAATACAAAATGTTACAGAACAAAAATAAAAACAACCAAACAGAAAAATAAATGGGCTAAGGATATGTTATGTTAAGGATATTGCCTAACACACAGATGAGAACCAAGGACAGTTCATAAATAGGCTCAAAATCATTAGTATTCAGGGAAATAAAATTGAAAGAGAACGATAGCCCTCTAGGCCAAACAGACTGCCACAAACTTTAAAAAGTGAGTAGGAACAAATTTTCAGCAGAATGTAGATGTTAATGCCAAGGCATCAAGAAGGATAAAATTACCTTCACTGAAGATAAAGAAGGATACTGGAGCAGGTTTTTGAGAGAAAATCTAGAGTCTTATTTTTGACATGTTACTTTTGCAATGTCTATTAGATATCCAAATAGAAATTTTAAGTAGGTGACTGGTTATACAAATCTGAAATTTGAATGAGGAATTTAGGCAGGAAATATAAATTTTACTGTTATGAATATACAGATGACATCTAAATCCATGGACTTGATGAAATTAACAGGCAATAAGAGATTGCCAAGTATAACAAATAACTAAATAAGGTAAAGCACTGAGCCCTGGTATAACTCTATATGAATATGAGTGATGAGAAGAGAACGTAGAGAAGGAGACTGGGGGGCATTCAATGAATACAGAGGTGTGTGATGTTCCTGGAGACAAAGAGGTGTGACTGGCAATGCCAAACGTCACTGAAGTGAAAGCAATAGGAAAGCTGAGAACTGGTTGATGGAAAGAGCAACATAGAGGTTGATATCAAAAATGTAATGAAGGGGAACCAGGTGGATACGGAGTAGAGATACATGGTAGACATTTCACGGGATAATGATAGTAGTTGGTGCTTTTTGAATTTTTATCCCTATGACTGTTATCTGTTCAGATTAAGAACAAACAAGCAAGCAAACAAATTTTCTTAGTGCATTAAAGCTACTATAACAAAACATCACAGAGCGAGTGGCAAAAATTTTTCACTCATTGTTCTGGAGGCTGGAAAGTCAAGATTAGGGTGCCAGCATGATTGAATGAGGACTTGCTTCCAGATCATGGACTTCTCCTTATATCCTTACATGGCAGAAGGATCTAGGTCTCTCTTTGGAGCCTCTTTGATAAAGTGCTAATCCCATTTTTGAGGACTCCACTCTTATGACATAAGCATCTCCCAGAGGCCTCACCTCCTAATATCATTATCTTTGGGGGTTAGGATTTCAATATATGAATTTTAGGGGGACACAAACATTCAGACAATAGCATGAATAGAACTTAATTTTTTAAATCAAAGGATAAACAGTAGATCATGTGTGTGATAGTTGCTTAGTCGTGTCCGACTCTTTGCAACCCCATAGACCGCAGCCCTACCAGACCCCTCTGTCCATGGGATTCTCCAGGAAAGAACACTGGAGTGGGTTGCCATTTTCTTCTCCAAAAGGAATTATAGCAAGAAAGAAAGTGAAGCTACTCAGTTGTGTCCAACTCTTGGTGACCCCATGGACTGTAGCCTGCCAGGCTCCCCCATTCTTGGAATTTTCCAGGCAAGAGTACTGGAGCGGGTTGCCATTTCCTTCTCCAAAACAGCAGATTAGGTATAACTAAAAGGAAGGAACAATGAAACATAAGATGTATATCAAAAATTGCCACATTACATACAAAGATGGGAAATATGAAAGAGAGGTTACTAATATGAACACTAAATAAAAGGTTTATCATGCATGTTTCAGTTTCCCAAAAGAGATAGAATAAAAACAATAAGGGGAGGCATTATTTTAAAATATCATGTCTTTGAATGTATCACAGCTGAGAGACGATATGAATCTACAGATCCAGGAAGCCCAAGATATTCCAAATAGGAAAAAGAAAAACAGATTCATGCAAGACATATGGTAATAAAGTTGGAAAACAAATACAAAGAGAAGGTTGATAAAGCAGCCAGAAAGAAAGGATGGATTACCTAATAAAGAAAGACAACAAAAATGACAGTAGACTTCCCCAGATCAATAATAGAATCCGGAAGACAGCTGAATAGTATCTTTAAGGTATTGAGATAAAATAATTGTTAGCATAAACATTTTAACAGCAAAACCATGTTCAAGAGTGGGAGTGAAATGAATTCACTTATGAATATACAATGGCTGAGATTTACCATCAAAAATCTTGTCATAAAGGAACTTATGATGAAGTAATTTTGATAAAGGAAATAATTCCAGAAGGACAGTCAATATAAGAAAAAGAGATCAAAGAAATGAAAACGAGGTTCTGAAGTTTCCCTTAGCTGTGAGGTCATTAAACTTGTCTTCCGAGTATGTGATCCTCAGTTTGAAATCAGGGAATAAAGCAGATTCTTTTTTAAAAACATTTGTTTATTTATTTTGGCTATGTCGGGTCTTAGCTGCGGCACATGTGACCTTCCATGCCTCATGCAGGATCTTGTGTTGCAGTGCAAGGACGCTCTAGTTGTGGGGTGCACGCTTAGTAGTTACAGCAAGCAGGCTCGAGAGTGCGGGGGCTCAGTAGTTGTGGTGCATGAACTTAGCTACCCCCTGGCATGAGGGTTCTTAGTTCCCCAACCAGGGATCAAACCAGTACCCTCTGCGTTGCAAGGTGAATTCTTAACCACTGGACCACCAGGGAAGTCTCTAAAGCAGGTTCTTGACCACAGGTGACTTCAAAGTACTTGACAGCTCAGCTCCTGAGTCTCAGTGGCAAAACAGGCGACTGTTAATAAAACGTTGGTTGATCAACCTATTTGGAGACAAGCTGTCAGTCATTCATTTCAGACTTTTCCTGCTGCTACTTCTTGCTATCTTCCTATTAGAATAATTCATTTGAGTTATGTTGTCACCTGGCTCAAAACATTTTCCTATTCTCTAATCAATCCAGGGCTTTATTTGAGGAGTCACTGTTGCGGTCACTGAAACTGGGGCTGAATCCTGGCCCCACTGGCTTTGTTTTCCTTAAAAGCAAAGTTATAAGAACCGTTTTCCTGTAGAATTTCCCAGATCCATAGGCTTCTGCTACTGGAACAAAAACAACTCTATTTCTTCTTCTCTTTGTTCAGTCACTCCCAATGGATGTTCTGTCATCACTCTCATGACAAATTCTGGCTTGAATCTGAAGTGAAATAGTTTATTTTTACACATTTTATTTGTTCAACTGGTTTAGTGTTTGGAAAGAGAGTCTATGGTCCAGTTTAAAGCCATTAACTTCACACAATAAGTGAATAAAGCAGTAGCTTAGAAATACCTGAAGAGACAAACGGTGCACTGAAAATCCACGCAGTGGTGTAGCATGGACAGAGGCTAATAAGCATAGAGGTTCCCTGGTGGCTTAAATGGTAAAGAATCTGCCTGCAATGCAGGAGACCTGGGTTCAACCCCTGGGTCGGAAAGATCCCCTAGAGAAGGGAATGGCAATCCACTCCAATATTCTTGCCTGGAGAATCCCATGGACAGAGAAGTCTGGTGGGCTACAGTCATGAGGTCACAAAGAGTCAGACATGACTGAGCAACTTAATACTTCCACTTACACACTTTCATAGAATAAGGAAATTCAATACACTCTCCAGAAGGATATCATGTCACTATACAGAAAAGAAATTCATTTAAAAAGAAACAGCTGAGGGTCTTCCCTAATGGTCCAGTGGCTAAGACTCCATATTCCCAATGCAAGGGGCCCAGGTTCGATCCCTGAACAGGGAATTTAACCCCAAGTGTGTAATTAAAGCTCCCACATGCTGCAATGAAGATCAGAGATCCTGCATGTTGCAACCAGGACCTGGTGCAGCAGAATAAATATTTTTTCCAATAAGAAAGAAAAGAACAGTTGAGAATTGTGCAACATTGAAAGAAAAAAAAAATGGATGTGTCATTGATGAAATATACTTTGTGCTGAGCCAGTATTTGACACCTGTGACACAATAGAGCATCAATTTTGTTGTCTATCTCTCTACTCAGATGAGCCACTTAATAGTAAGAACACTTATTATACTGATTTCTGCATCACTAGCACCCATGCAGAGTTTTGCAGAGCTTAATAAACATGTGCTGCTTACAAAGGCTACAAAATAAAAAGTGTTTACTAAGAAAGTGGGGCTTCCCTGGTGGCTCACACGGTAAAGAATCTGCCTGCAATGCATGAGACCTGGAGAAGGGAACGGCTTTCTGTAGCCATTCTGTAGCCAAACTGTAGGGACAGTTTCTGAGACCTGCCATCCAGCTTAATTTACTCTTCCCATTTATCCTAACAGAATTCTCAATGTGTATAAAATAGAGCATTGACTTTAACCTGAAGCATATGAAACAAGAACAAAGCCTTTCATGTCTTCCATTCCTTAGAGTAGAATATGCTCCCTCCAGACCCCCAAAAGACCCCCAGGGTGTTCTGCTTCCTTTTTTGTAGTAGGAGATATGTAAGGTAATAATTGGGCTTCCTAGGTGGCGCAATGGTATAGAATCTGCCTGCCAATGTGGGAGGCACAGGAGATGATCCCTGGGCTAGGAAGATCCCCTGGAATAGGAAATGCCAGCCCACTCCAATATTCTTGCCTGGAGAATTGCCCAGACAGAGGAGCCTACAGTCCATGGGGTTGCAAAGAGTCAGACACAACTGAGCAACCAACACTACTACTAAGAAAGTACTTACTAAAAAGAGAAGGGAAAGGAAGTACTTAACATGCATTTGCTGAATGACAGGGATGTGCACTGTGGAGTATGAGCATTTTTCTTGCACATGTTTGCATGATACCAGCCCCTCCCATCCACAGATGCTACAGCTGGAGTTGGGATGGGAAGATAGCTCCATTCTTAAGGGAAGAAGTTGTCAAAGGTCTACAACTAAGACAGTTTCTGAGACCCGCCCTCCAGCTTCATTTACTCTTCCCATTTATCCTAACCAGAATTCTGGTTGTGTGTAAAATACAGCAACAACTTTAACCTGAAGCATGTGAAAAGAGAACAAAGGTCAAAATAATGTGCAAGATCTACAGGAGATAACAAGTTATTCTTTTTAAAAAAGTAACCAAAAATAGCTACAAAGAATTATGAGCCCTTGAACATCAGTGAAATGGAATCATGGCCTTACCCCCTCTCGCCACCCCATTTCAAATAAAAAACAATCCTGAAAGTGAGAGAGGTCAAACAAAATAGATTTTCTGAAAATGTCTAATCCCTCTGCTATTCCGCCAGATATCTAAGTTGTGATGCAAACTGATAACACTTGGCACTCACAGAGGTTTTCATTTTGGCACTCACTATACTTTCCTGCATTGGAGAAGGAAATGGCAACCCACTCCAGTGTTCTTGCCTGGAGAATCCCAGGGACGGCGGAGCCTGGTGGGCTGCCCTCTATGGGGTCGCACAGAGTCGGACACAACTGAAGCAACTTAGCACCAGCAGCAGTGCATACAGAATCTAAGTAATTAATCCTGACAGCTCTTCTCCATGGGATGCTGGTTAAGAACCAGCAGAATCACATGTGTCCATGTGATTATTGTATAACCTTTGCATATATCCATTCCTTTCCTCTACAATTTCTCATCATCCACAACTTAAATTCTCATGGCAGATTTTAGGCAAAGTCCATTTTCAGCTTGTCCTTCTATGCTGTTTTCAAGATCATATCTCCCCTCCTACTTAGACGATTCCAGTTTCACTCAGGTCTTTCAAATGCATCCCAGGGTTCTAGCCTAAAAATGAAGAAAGTGTCATGAGCCTAGGGCTCTGCCTGTGTGAGGAGCACGTCCCTTCATGTTTGGGGAAAGATGCTACAAGTTCTGCCTTCCAAGAATGTCCCCACAGAATGAGAAGATAAATAAAACAAAATCAAATACAAAAAAAAAAAAAAAAGAAAAGAAAGGTAGTTTCACTATTCCAAAGAAGAGAGAGAAAAAGAAACTCTTTGAAAGCAAAACTGACATACCTCTCCCATTCCTCTGGTCTACTGTTTTTTCTTCACAGGAAAAGCTAGATTCAAACAATAATTTTACCTTATTAGTCAAAAGCTAGACCATCTCTCCATGATTGGGCATATAAGTCAAGTTTTATACCAGGACCCACTGACATGAAGAAAGAATAAATATACATTGACATCAAAAAGCTATTCCAGTTTTCCTACATCTAATATGTTCTGGCTCTGATGGAAATTGAGCCTGGATTGCGGCCGCCAGAGCTGACATCTAAACCTAGTCTTTGAGACTTGCCGCCTGGCTCAGAGAATGGGCTGTGATTAGACTGCTAGATGTGAATCACGGTACTCAGTTCCTGATGAAATACGTGGGTATTCATCAGCACTGAAAGAAGAGCCCCTCCCCGCTAAAAATCTTAAAACACCTTTACAAAACATCTTAGAAAGTATGGTCATATATACCACCCTGTTGTGCGAAGATGCGGGAAAAAACACCACCTTCTGAAAAACAGCAGAAGTCCCATAAAACTATAGCACTGATGATCAAATAGTCATAAGTATTCCTGAAAATCATCTGAGTGATTTGAAGTCGAACGAGTGTAAGCCTAATAAAATAAAACCATGAGAGCCAAGATTTTTAATTTAAGTGATAATCCAAGGAATAGAACAAGAAAGGGAAAAACTTACATAGTTCATTGTAATTAAATACTCCAGAAAATCTGATTTTACAACCTCATCCATCCTACAAATATGGTTTCTTGTTAACAATTTAACCTTAACAGTCGCCAACTCTGGACTTTAGGGATCACCATTTAATAATCCATTTACAACAGCTGTAAATTCCTCAAGTAAGATACTGACCACTCGATATGTAAATTAACGACTCTCTGAAGCCTCTTCTAACTTTTCAAACAATGCTATCTTAACATTTCCTCATCTTAATAAGACTGGAACTCTCTGAAAATCTCAGGTGACTCTCCTCCAGGAACAGGGCCTGCTTAAGATTTCAGATTTTCTAAAGCCTGTGTGCTCTATCCAGGTTCATCCCCAGCAGTTCCTGACTCGAGTGAGTTCCCACTCCAGACTTCCCAGTCCTCCAGTTGGCGTGGTGATGGGGCGGGGGCAGGGTGGGGGGAGATAATCATTGGAAGAGGAGTCAGAGGAAAGCTGATGAAGACCCAAGGGAAGCAAGGACTCCCATATAAATTCCTCCAAATGACCCAGCAGTTCAGACATGTCTGTAACTGGCATCCACATCCGTGCAAAATCCAATCTAATGGGACAAAAGTAGTCAATATGCCAGCTACAGGGGAGAAAATGGGGAAGGATTTATGCTTCAAGTGGGAAAAAAGAATTCTGATATAAGTTAGGTGGAATGATATGATACTAGTCAATAAAATTGAGGCCCACAGTAATGCACAGTCCAACTATAAAACTTGAAAAATGGAAAAAGAAGATGTGGAAAATATATACAATGGGATATTACTCAACCATTAAAAAGAATAAAATAACGCCATTTGCAGCAACATTGATAGACCTAGAGATAGTCATACTGAGTGAAGTAAGTCAGATAGAGGTAGAGAAATATAAAAATTACAGAAATTACAAAAATTACAAATGAACTTGTTTACAAAACAGAATCAGACTCACAGACTTAGAGAACAAACTTATGGTTACCAGAGGAGAAGAGTTGGGAGAGGGATGAATAGGAAGTTGGGATTGACATGTACACACTACTATATTTAAAATGCATAGCCTAAAAGGACCTACTGTATAGCACAGAGAACTCTGCTCGATGTTATGCAATAGCTTAAATGGGAAAAGAATTTGAAAAAGAATAGGTGCGTGTCTATTTGGTATATCTGGATCACTTCACTGTACAGCAGAAAACTAACACAACCTTGTTAATCACCTATTCAGTTCAGTTCATTTCAGTTCAGTCGCTCAGCCTTGTCTGACTTTTTGCAACCCCATGGATTGCAGCACACCAGGCTTCCCTGGTCCATCACCAACTCCCAGAACTTGCTCAAACTCATGTCCATCAAGGCAGTGATAATATTCAACCATCCCATCCTCTGTGGTCCCCTTCTCCTCCTGCCTTCAATCTTTCCCAGTATAAGGGTCTTTACAATGAATCAGTTCATATTAGGTGGCCGAAGTATTGGAGCTTCAGCTTCAGCATCAGTCCTTCCAATAAATATTCAGGACTGATTTCCTTTAGGATTGACTGGTTTGATCTCCTTGCAGTCCAAGGAACTCTCAAGAGTCTTCTCCAACACCACAGTTCAAAAGCATCAATTCTTCAGTCCTCAGCTTTCTTTATAGTCCAACTCTCACTTCCATACATGACTACTGGAAAAACCATAGCTTTGACTAGATGGACATTGGTCAGAAAAGTACTCTCTGCTTTTTAATGTTCTGTCTAGGTTGGTCATAGCTTTTCTTCAAAGTTGCAAGTGTCTTTTAATTTCATGGCTGCAGTCACCATATACAGTGATTTTGGAGCCCAAGGAAATAGTCTGTCACTGTTTCCATTGTTTCCCCATCTATTTGCCATGAAGTGATGGGACCAAATGCTATGATCTTAGTTTTTTGAATGTTGAGTTTTAAGCCAGCCTTTTCACTCTCCACTTTCACTTTCATCAAGGGACTCCTCAGTTCCTCTTCGCTTTCTGCCATAGGGTGGTGTCATCTGCATATCTGAGGTTATTGATATTTCTCCTGGCAATCTTGATTCCAGCTTGTGCTTCATCCAGCCTAGTGTTTCTCATGATGTACTCTTGTATATAAGTTAAATAAGCAGGGTGACAATATACAGCCTTGACATAATCCATTCCTGATTTGGAACCAGTCTGTTGTTCCACGTCTGATTCTAACTGTTGCTTCTTGACCTGCATATAGATTTCTCAGGAGGCAGGTAAGGTGGTCTGGTATTCCCACCTCTTTAAGAATTTTCCACAGTTTGTTTTGATCCATACAGTCAAAGATTTCAGTCAATAAAGCAGAAGATGTTTTTCTGAAACTCTCTTGCTTTTTCTATGATCCAGCAGATGTTGGCAATTTTATCTCTGCCTTTTCTAAATCCAGCTTTGACTCTACTCCAATATAAAACAAAAAGGGTTTTTTTTGAGTTAAAGAGAAAACTTTAAGTGATGTATGCCACAGGCAGACCTGGTCTCTTAATCCATTTGTGTGGTACTTCTTGCTCTCACTTTCTGTACCCTCTTCATTCTGGCCTGTTCAGTTCAGTTCAGTAGCTCAGTCGTGTCCAACTCTGGCCTATACATGACAACAAGGTTGTCCCCATGGCAACCTTGGGAGCCATTGTTAAAAGTATCAAAGGTTCTCAGCCTGGATCCCTGAAGGACTAAGTGGACCAGAACTCCCATAGCCACTGATGCCTGCTAGACTCTGATTTAAAGGAAAAAGGAAATTTTGTTGTATTAAACCACTAAAATATGGTAGATAGTTGTTGTTGTTGTTATAGAAATTATCCTGCCAAGAACATTCACATCTCAGGCTTTGAACCTGCTGTCTCTTTTTCTCTAAGACATTCATTGGCTCAATCCTTCACTTTATATAAGTTTATACTCAAATGTCACATCCTTAAAGATGCTGTTCCTAACCTTCCTATCTCTCTAGCCCTTTATGTGTGTGTGTCAGTCATGTCCAACTCTTTGGACTGGCCCCATGGACTGTAGGCTGCCAAGCTCCTCTGTCCATGGAATTTTTCAGACAAGAGTGAGTAGCCAGCCACTCCCTTCTCCATGGGATCTTCCTGACCCAGGAATTCAACCTGGGTATCCCACATTGCAGGGAGATTTTTTACCATCTGAGCCACCAAGGAAGCTCTTCTAAGCCTTTATGCTCCTTTATTTTTCTTTATAATATTAATCACTGATCTGGTATTACATTATACATTCATTTATTTCCTGTTTTGCCTCCTCTATGAAGAATTAAACTGTTTTGTTCAGTTGTATGCCCCCCTTCAAATCTGAAAGAGTGCCTCATACTCAATGCTATGCTATGCTAAATCACTTCAGTCGTGTCCGACTCTGTGCAACCCCATAGACGGCAGCCCACCAGGCTTCCCCGTCCCTGGGATTCTCCAGGCAAGAACACTGGAGTGGGTCTCATACTCAATAGAGCCTCTGTAAATATTTATTGAATTAGTCAATTAATTAACTAGAGAAGAGAAGAAAAACAGGTTAAATTATTGTTCCCATTCAATCAGAGGAACTGAGTTACAAACAGAATGAGTGGAAGCCCAAAGTCCTAAACAGTGGCCAAAATCAGACTGGCGAACTAACTGGTGAAGTTCCATTTAGTAAGAGGACCAATCCCTGGACATATGTAGAGAGAAAAAAAAAAACAGGTAGGTAAGCATTTTTCAGGAGAAATATCAATAACCTCAGATATGCAGATGACACCACCCTTATGGCAGAAAGTGAAGAGGAACTAACAAGCCTCTTGATGAAAGTGAAAGAGGAGAGTGAAAAAGTTGGCTTAAAGCTCAACATTCAGAGAACTAAGGTCATGGCATCCGGTCCCATCACTTCATGGCAAATAGATGGGGAGACAGTGGAAACAGTGGCTGACTTTATTTTGGGGGCTCCAAAATCACTGCAGATGGTGATTGCAGCCATGAAGTTAAAAGACACTTTACTCCTTGGAAGGAGAGTTATGACCAACCTAGAGAGCATATTCAAAAGCAGAGACATTACTTTGCCAACAAAGGTCTGTCTAGTCAAGGCTATGGTTTTTCCAGCAGTCATGTATGGATGTGAGAGTTGAACTGTGAAGAAAGCTGAGTGCCAAAGAATTGAAGCTTTTGAACTGTGGTGTTGGAGAAGACTGTTGAGAGTCCCTTGGACTGCAAGGAGATCCAACCAGTCCATTCTGAAGGAGATCAGCCCTGGGTGTTCTTTGGGAGGAATGATGCTAAAGCTGAAACTCCAATACTTTGGCCACCTCATGTGAAGAGTTGACTCATTGGAAAAGACTCTAATGCTGGGAGGGATTGGGGGCAGGAGGAGAAGGGGACGACAGAGGATGAGATGGCTGGATGGCATCACGGACTCGATGGAAGTGAGTTTGAGGGAACTCCGGGGGTTGGTGATGGACAAGGAGGCCTGGTGTGCTGCAATTCATGGGGTCGCAAAGAGTCGGACATGACTGAGCGACTGAACTGAACTGAACTGAAGCAGTTTTCAGTAATCTTCAAAATTCAAGCAGTGATAGTAGGTGACCATAATTCTATCTTTTCATTCACTCTAGCCAATTATACTTTCTTGATGTAAGAAAACTACTCTAAACAAGTTTACTGTTCCAGGGTCCCTCAGTTTCTACTCTAGCAACACCCAGGCCAATAAAATTTCCAACTAAATGAAGACTTATTACACCTACATTGAATCTTCCTATCTCCTTCATCCCACTCTAAATGCATCCGACCCTCATAACTCCCATAAACTATCTCCCAGAAACCAATTAGAAAATAATCTTCTCACAAGTGGACCAAAATTCTAACCCATACAGAATTCCTACATGCTAGGCTTACAATTTAATTTCTCTTTTTCTATCCAATGAAAGTAGTTAATCACTGCTTTCACACACAGTATTACTGAGGTTCTTCTGTTTTAAGTGCCAGGGCTGAATTCAGGTTTGGGAAAAATCCTGAAGTTGGTAAACACCTATTTTTGAGTCCTTGTTTAGCCTCTTCTTCACTGGATAAAATTATGAAAAATTAGAACTGTGTCTTAACTCCAGGAGATAGTGAAGGAGAGGGAAGCCTCATGTGCTGCAGTTTATGAGTTTCAAAGAACCGGACAGGACTTAGTGACTGAACAACTCCCTCCAATCTGCCTTCCAAGGCAGTATTGTATGTGTTCCCCAAAAGTTCAGTTGTATGAGATTGTCCTTTATAAATAGTTTTATGTTCATATAAATGGGGAGAATCCTGCATCTTATGTACCATCATCATGGATTTGTTTTGCATAAACATATATTAAAGGATTTCAGAAACACTAGGGTATTAACTTTGTTTAAGCCAGAATTCTCAAAATTATTTGACTAACAAATTACTTTTTTCCCCTCAATGCCTATTAACTTGCCACTGAATTAGTGTTCCTTGAAAGGCTCTAGGTCTTTGTAATCCCAGCTTCCTATATCCTCCCAACCCCCGTTGCCACCAAAGCCAAACAATGTTCTTAAAAAATCAATTTACAATTCTAAGTGATTTCCACCACTCATCAAACATCTGCATTTGTATCTCTGGGGCTGCTGCAGTTCTGACCTGGGCTGGTACTGAGGACCGTCCTTGAAGGCACTGTCTCTTCCTGCCCTTCTCCTTGGCATTTGCTCAGCTTCCTTTGGTAAAGTCCAGCAGTCCTTCTCTCTAAAGAGCTATCTGAGTTCTTTCATTTTTCTCATGCATCAACCATTCTCCCAGGCACTCTGCTCCAAAATCTAAGTGTTCCCTGCCATTTAAACAATTGCCTAATGAACTGTGATTAATCTGATGACAAGAAGAGTCAGGGTCGACAAGAGGCCAGGAAGGCTTTCACTGTGGCTGTCCAGTCAACTCCAGTTATTTCTGTAAATGAAGGAAAGGGGTGATTTGGAGAATCCAATCAGTCTCACTGTGGAACCTCTAGCATGACATTTAGATAAAACAGTGGATCCCTTCTCCCAGCCCTGCAGCCATTCCAGTCTAAGGACCACCATGGAATCTAAGTAACCTTCAGAGCCGCATCCACCTAACCACTTGGGCCAACTTATGTCATAAGAGGAAACTTCAAAGGGAATAGACAACTTCTCCCCAGCATCAGGGCAAATGCAGGCTGACCAAATTTCATAGAAAGTTTCTGGATGTTCTAGGTATAGAAAAGACCTCTGTAGAATTACAAAATAAAACTAAGAAAGGGCTGCTGCACTGAGTTTCACCTTTGGAATAAGTGCCAGCCACCTGCTCCGTTTTCTCTGGGGGATGCCAGCTTGGTAGCATGAACACTAGCCTCCAAGTTTTAGACCCTGGAAGTAGGTACAGCTATGAGGGCATGAGAGCCTCCTAGGAACAGGTCTAATTTTGCTGTTGGTTCTACTTCCAGTCATTTTTGAGGGTCAATTTTCATTCTGAATCCCTGTAAGCGTTTGTAACACAGCTGCCTGCAGGATGGCTGAGTCACATTTTATTTTTTTTAATTAATTAATTTATCTTAATTGGAGGCTAATTACTTTACAATATTGTGGTGGTTTTTGCCATACATTCACATGAATCATCCATGGGTATACATGTGTTCCCCATCCTGAAACCCCCTCCCACCTCCCTCCCCATGCCATCCCTCAGGGTCATCGCAGTGCACCAGCCCTGAGCACCCTGTCTCATGCATCGAACCTGGACTGGCGATCTGTTTCACATATGATAATATACATGTTTCATTGCTATTCTCTCAGATCATCCCCACCGTCGTCTTCTCCCACAGAGTCCAAAAGTCTGTTCTTTACATCTGTGTCTCTATTGCTGTCTCACATATAGGATCACTGAGTCACATTTTATGACAGCTTGGGATATGCTATGGTTTTTCACACTCTTTAGAGCACACGGTAGCTCAGATGGTAAAGAATCTGCCTACAATGCAGGATACCCTGATTTCATCCCTGGGTTGGAAAGATCCCTTGGAGAAGGGAATGGCTAGCCACTCCACTATTCTTGCCTGCAGAATTCAATGGACAGAGGAGCCTGGCTGGCCCCAGTCCATGGGGTCACAAGGAGTCAGACATGACTGAGTGACTAACACTTTAGGCTGAAGTTAACAGCATAGGTTTGAAGCTGCTTAGACATGGTATATAGTCAAGTCACAGTGTTCAGTAGCTTCAGAAAGCTCCTATGTATAACAAAATGGTACTCAAGAAGGTTACTAGGAAAGAAACAAGACACCAGTGAAGAAAGCAAAAATAGTAAAGAAGAAGGAGAAGGGTATTTTTCATGTATAATAAAAAAGACAAACTTGTTCAGACTTCTGGAAATGGTTAACAAATGAGAAAAAGCACAAAAAAAAAAAATTACAGGGACTTCCCTGGTGGTCCCAAGGTTATGAATCTTCCTTCCAATGCTAAGGACGTGAGTTTGATCCCCATATCAGGAACTAAGATCTCACATGCTGAGGGTCAACTAAGCCCAAGCCTGGGTGCCCCAGCAAAAAAGACAAAATAATTTTTTTTAAAAAATACAAAATCTGTTTCTTCTTTTATTGCCCCCAGCCTTTGAAACAAAGGGAGCAAAGAAGTAGAGAGTTTAGAATCTTCTGAGCATAGTCTATTTATATGAACTTGAATCTTATCATTTATATCTAGCCCGTGCTGCAATTCACAGGGTCACAAAAAGACACAACTGAGCGACTGAAGTGAACTGAACTGAGCCTTTCTTTAAGAAAATCCAATCTTTTAATTGGCCAATAGTATTTGCTTTCTCATAATAGAAATGGATATAAAAAAATAATTTTCACTTCCACTTTTATCTAAAGTTGAATTTAGAAGTTTCCCACTAATCAGTCACACCCATAAACTTCCACTGAAATTACTTTTGTTGAAAATGATTCTTGTGTACAGAAGAGTCTATCAGGCCTTCTCCCGACACCATCAAAGCTAAATACATCAATGAGTGACCCAAACTTCTCAAGGTAATTCTGTGTCCTTGATGGTGCCCATACTTGTTCAGATCACCCTTCTGTTCTCTCCTTCTAGACTCTTTTACTCAGGGCAAAGAAAGATAGAAGGGGGACAAACCCAGGAAGTAAGGAATTTCAAACGTACTTAGAACTGCTATCTCGCTCAATTTTAAATTAATTAAAGGGAGAGTGAATAGCTATTTTTAGGATATTACTGAATCTTACTCAAATCTCAAAAACAAAGAATTTGTCTGTTAGTTTTTTAAATGTCATTGCATATGACCTTTGAAAGTGAAAAAGTCGTTCAGTCGTGTCCGACTCTTTGTGACCACATGGACCGTACAGTCCATGGAATCCCTCCAGTCCAAAATACTGGGGTAGGTAGCCTTTCCCTTCTCCAGGGATCTTCCCAACCCAGGGATCAAACCCAGGTCTCCCACATTGCAGGCGGATTATTTACCAACTGAAATATGAGGGAAGCCCGCATATAACCTTTTGACCTATGTAAAAACATTACAGTGATACACCTGAGAAGTAGCAACTCAAGTTTTCTCCTTTTCTGCAAGATATGCTTTTTTTTTCTTCCTTCCCAGAGCAAACACATCTACTAATATTGATATGCTGTCAAAACGTGATTCCTACAAAAAATTAGCCTGCAAATAATCTTGCCCCTAACTAGATGTCTCTGAGTACAAACATGAGGATGATTCATCTTTTCATCTTTTCAAGCAGAATGTAACTGGCAAAAAAATGTTCTATTGCTTTAATTTTGCCTTTGGGTTTGAGGGAAAAAGCAGCAGTTCCGCTATTCCTGAATGAACTATTTATTCTTCAACACTGAATCTGACTGGACCAAGAGGGCACGTAAACAATCTGCTTACTTTAAGGACAGCTGGTTGACTCTCTGATTGCAGTCAGCAAATTTTCTAGCTGTGTCAGAGCTTGCTTGCGATGGCTACCAGGGAAGCAAAGATATTCCTTAGGCAGGTGTGACTTCTAAAATCAGCCAGCGGCTCAGGAAAGTCACACGTTCAAGTCCTTAGGAGGCCTATCTCATCAGGCCACCTGGATCAGCTTCTTCTCCCTGTTTGTGATGCAGCCACCCACCCGGAAAACAAAATTATTCTTCAAAGCCATCAGCATCTTCGTCATCACTGTCAGGACCATCACCCAAAGGAATTAATCAAACTCCCGCATGCACACGATACAGTACCTGGTGCAGCACAGATACGAGGAAAGCAATCTCTCCTCCCTTGCTCTCCCACTGCGCCTGTAAGGGAATCTCATTTACCACCCAGTACCGGAATTAATGGTGCAGGTGTGCGCAGGCATGCCCTTCTTCTGTAGTCTGTCTACAAGAGACACTGCCATTTAGTCATTCCTTTTTGCTCGCCATAGTCCCCTGCCAGTGATGCATAATCCAAAGGAGGATTCTAAACAAAATTCAAGTGGGACCTAATAAAAATTCATCATTCACCATGAAGCCTCAAAGTGATCATTTATCACAAAATACTTGGAGACATTTTTATAACTATACATTTACAAAAATTATACAAGCCAATCTCTATTATCTTTATTAATGAAAACTATGAAGCAGTTAATTCAAAGCAGAACTTAAGACACCATGAATATATGCCTTAGGAACGTTTTAGGAGTTTTATGCAGTGACTTGATGTGTGCTTACTTCCCACTAAAATGAGCTTGCATTCCCCAAACAAGGCCACAGAGAACTGTAGCTTAGCACATTCTGGGTGACAAGGGGGACTCCATAAGAAATGAACTTACCATGCCTGAGGAACCATAATATGATAAACTGTGAGTGTATTTGTGTATGTGTGGGTGGGTGCAGAAAGAGAAAAACACAGAGATGAGTAGAACAGAGCAGAGGCATGATAAGTTCTTTAGACCAAGTATACTCCCAGAAGGAAGGAGCAATCACGCCCTTCCTCTGACTACCAGAGAGACATCATTTTCATTTCTTATTCTTCCAGGTTCATGACCCCTGGATGGACTTCCTAGAAAACACAGAAATTTTCAGGCAGAAATTTCAGTACTTAGCATTCTCTTTCCTTCCCTTAACTCTAAGACAGAGTTATTTTCTCAGAACAAACTTTTAAGTAGAGAATCCCACTGCATCCATCTAGATTAGGAAGTTGCTGACCTTTCAGTGTCTTGCACATGTAATCCAGGAAAAACATGCTCCTCGCTGACAAAGATTCACTAATGTTTTACTGGCTATCTTGCATTTGACTCCCTGATGGCTCAGTGGTAAAGAACCCTCCTGCCAATGAAGGAGACATGGGTTGGATCCCTGGGTTGGGAAGATCCCCTGGAGAAGGAAATGGCAACCCACTCCGGTATACTTACCTGGAAAATCCCAGTGACAGAGGAGCCTGGCAAGCTACAGTCCATGAGGTCACAAAGAGTTAGACATGACTTAGCGACTAAAACAACAGCATCTTTCACTCGCCCTTACAACCACCCTCTCCCCATTCTTCATCTTCTCTAACCGTCTTATGTCCTGGGGGATGACTGGTACAAACAGCATCAATAGGCTTTCCAGATCCTGGTTGGGTCCAGGCAATGGAAATACTGGCATGAATGGGAGGGAGGTGGGGTGAGACAGGGTCGGGTGCTCTGGGCTCCCCTCAGAGTCCTGGCTGATGCCTGAGATGGAGGCTTGATGCTCTGATCAGGTAGCCTCTGCACCCAACTGTCCGTTTGGGTTCCAGTAACCAGTCTTCTCTTCATCTCCTCAGGCCTCTAGAAACACCCTTCACCCTTCACAAGGGACTATATGCTCCCTTGTGGCTTTTTATACCCTGCCATCTCCTCTGAAAATGGTTTATTTATTAAACTCTCTTAAAATACCTGCCATCCCCTCACATTCTGCTGTTGAGTTTCTGACCCTACCAGTAAAGAAAATAAAACTCTGGGAAAAGGAGAATAGTGGTTGTAATGGGAAAACCAGGGCCATGCTGTGAATCGAAGTGCAGGGTCATGACAGAAAGGAAATGTCTCCCTTAGACTTGTCACTTCAGGATATTCCAAATTGATAAATAGGAGGAAAGACTGAGGTCTACCTTACTGAACATAGAACACCAAGATTAAATGACTATCTCAATTCAACGCAATATATGTGCAATAAATATTTGCATTTCAGAAGCATTTGTTAATACTTAGGAAATAACATTCCTTCCTAACAAGGAGAGATTTCTGTTTGGGTTTTTTTTCCCTTTCCTTTTATTTTTTCCTTTTATTTATTTTTTTAGACTTCCCTGATGGCTCAGACGGTAAAGCATCTGCCTACAATGCAGAAGACCCAGGTTCAGTCTCTGGGTCAAGATCTCCTGGAGAAGGAAACAGCAACCCACTCCAGTATTCTTGTCTGGAGAACCCCATGGATGGAGAAGCCTGGTAGGCAACAGTCCATGGGGTCGCAAAGTGTCGGACACGACGGAGCGACTTCACTTTCTTTCACTTTTATTTTTTTAAGTCATCAAAAATAAATCACCCCTTGCTTCAATATTCTACAAAGATCACAACTCATCTGTACAAGTGTCCAAAAAGACATGTGCCACCAGTACTACTGGTCAGGCTGTCCTTGGCCCAGAGATCTGAGATGACTTGTCTGATGTGGTCCAACTCCATTTGTATCTTTTCTAATTGAAATCCTGATTTCCATCCCCTTCTGAATGTGCCTGCTTTAACTCCGTAAACACACATCTCCAAACAGGAAATAAAAGGAGAAATATGTAAAATAAATGACTGTCAGATGTTTGGTCCAGTCTAAATTGACCATACACTTAAAATGAAGTAGAAAATGATTAATTTTGAGTTCAGAAACCCAGGTTCAAAGTTCAACCCATGTACTTTAGTGTATCATTTCAATGCTCAAATGCTCATAATAGTCATCTGTAAAGACAGAGGATGAGATGATTGGATGGTATCACTGACTCAATGGACATGAGCAAACTCCAGGAGATAATGAAGGACAGGGAAGCCTGGCACGCTGCAGTTCAAGGGGTCGCAAAGAATCGGACATGACTTAGTGACTAAACAACAACAAAGAGGCTACTCTGCAAAGAATACGCAACGAGTTCTTGATCAATCACTGATGATAACAACAACAAAAGTGGGTATAATCAAATGTTTCCATCCACACAGTGTCACTGTGAAATGTAAATAAAGTAATTGACATACAAGACTATAAAAATCGAAGATGTCAGGCAAATGTGTGTTTTAAAAAATAATCTTTGAGAAAATAATGAAACCCAAGCAATTTTATCCAAAGATCATTCATCCAAATATTAATTAAGGGCTTGGAAGGGATTTCGAAGCTGTATACAACACAGAGTCTGCCTCTGGAGTTTGTGACATCATTGGGGAAATGAGCTGAATATGCCTTTAAGAATTACTAAAGAGTATTAGCAAGTATGTTCTGGAGTGCTAAGTTGTACCATTAAAAAATAGCAAGCCCTTTAATGACTGTTGCGGGAGGTCACTGAGGAGTGACCACTGGTTACACCCGTGTGCTGGACCCAGGCAACTGGCGGCTCCTCACTCCTTCTCCAGTCTTAGAACATGCCTTTCTCTTGCCTTCTCTGCTCCCAGAAGCTGCACCAAGTAATGTGATAATGTCAACACTATTTGAACTGTGAAGGTGAGTGAACCTAGTTTAGGCTACTATATAAACTTTGAGGATTTTGGCAGGAGGGTGAGAAAATCATTTTTCAGCCACCCAAGACAAGCTTCATAAAGATATTCCCTTGCTTATAACCTTGCGGCCCAACATTCTGCAAGGGGCTACCTCTTTCTCCAGTTTCTCCCTGCCCTCCGGTGCATGGGGGCCAGTTTCAGATTCACCTGGGAAGCTCCAAGTTTGCTTAAAAGTGACTAGTGTTCAGAGAAGAAAAAGAGCCACGCACGTTCATTGGTATAATGAAAGAAGACTTCAGAGAAATTGTCAGTGTGGTAATCAGTTCAGTTCAGTCGCTCAGTCATGTCCAACTCTTTGTGACCCCATGGACTGCAGCACACCAGGACTCCCTGTCCATCACCATCTCCCAGAGCTTGCTGAGACTCATGTCCATAAAGTCAGTGATTACATCCAATCATCTCATCCTCTGTCCTCCCCTTCTCCTCCTGCCATATTTATTTAGAATTTATGTGCCAGGCATAATTTTAAGCTCTCTTTACATATTAATGTAACGAAGTCATAAAGCAACCATGTGAGATAGTTATTACAATTTTTTTTTCATTTGCAGAGAAGGAAACTAAGGTTCATGGATTTTAAGTAACTTTCTCAGTATATACAATCAAGCAAGTAGAAGAGCTAAAATTCAAACCGGGCAGCCTGAATCCAGAGCCCCTGCTTTGAACTTCTCTGTCCTCTGCATCCATGTGAGTCACCTGCTAATGCTCTGTGCCTCCATCAAACAACCTGCCATCAGGCTGCTTCCTTCTTGCTTCCTTCTTACCCAGCAACTAAGTGAGAAGTAGAAGATATTCTGCTCCAGGTCCTCTGCTAACTTGTCATCTTGGGAAATTCACTATTTGCTGTCACAGCTTCCTTATGGATGTTTGAAATAATGCTACTTTCACAGATGAACCTTAACAACTTACAGGCTTATCAGAATTTTTTTAATGTAGGAATAAAAGAGAAAACCCATAGAAAAATATAAAATACTCAAAAGATGACATTAATGATTATCATTTTTTATTTAAGAGTTTTCTATCCAAATCCATGGCTAGAAGGTACATGTCTAACCACAATCTGGGATGACAAGGGGCAGACTGGGAAGAAGCATTTGCTGACAACCTCTGCTGGAGGAACTACTATGACCCCCCACGTCCAAAAGCAGATGTGATGGTGTGTGTACAGGTTTGGATTACACGGGTGGGCTGCATGCATGTGGAAGGAACAAAATGGCTTTGGGAGTAAATCTTGTTTTCTGCTTGTGTTATATTACACAGGACTACTTAATATCTCATTTTCAAATTTTTCTGATCACACATTTCTCTCCCACAAGCAAGACACATGCATGCATGCTAAGTCACTTCACTTGTGTCTGACTCTTTGCAATCCTATGGACATTATCTGCCAGGCTTCTCTGTCCAGGCGGATTCTCCAGGGAAAAATACTGGAGTTGGTTGCCATGCCCTCCTCCGGGGAATCTTCCCAACCCAGGGGTCGAACCTGCATCTCTTAAGTCTGCTGCATTGGCAGGTGGGTTCTTTACCGCTAGCACCCCCTGGGCAGCCCAAGCAAGACACAGGGTTCCTAAATAAAGGAAGAAATAAGAACACAGACAAACACTATTGAGATGTATTTCTTCTTTTTTTTAATGGCCAATGAAAATGTCTCCTACTTTTGTTGTTGTTCTTGTTTAGTCACTAAGCTGCATCTGACTCTTTGTGACCTCATGGACTGTAGCCCACAGGCTTTTCTGTCCATGGGATTTCCTAGGCAAGAATACTAGAGTGGGTTGCTGTATCCTACTCCAGGGGATCTTCTCAACCCAGGGATCAAACCCATGTCTCTTGCATCTCCTGCACTGGCAGGTGGATTCTTCACCACTGAGCCGCCAGGGAAGCCCAAGATGTATTTCCTTTTTCTTTGAAACTTATGCTTCTATCCTGGCAGTGCATAGAAGCCCAAAGGGGGCATTGAGAAAAAACTTTTAAAAGCACTTGCACTCCTTCAGTCAATACTAACTTCACAATGAACACTTAGTAAACTCAGATGCATGAGTCCACAGTGAAGTGACAGAAATCTATCAGAAGACTCTATGGCTACCAAATTCACATGATGATAATGTCACTGACCAATAAGGAGCTAAGCTTGGCCCTTACACCAAGTGTGGGAGCCCTGAAATACATAAATGTGGAAATAATAGAGCAGGAAGAATCACCAGCAAAAGCCAAAGGAATAGAGGTAGTATTTCCTGATGAATTGGAGGGAAATTTTCCTTGGCTAAAAAGAATGCAGGCATAGAAATACAGATGTGACAGAAACACTGACAAATATTAATGCAGTCATTATTTCATTCATTCATAAATCCCTCAGTGATTGTTAAATAACTGACTGCATGTTAAGGGGCCAAACACTGGGCTAAGTTCTATGGATAAAAATGAAGGATGCATAGTCCCTAATAAGAGTAACTAACAATCTAATGTCAGAAACATATAAGCAGATAAATATAATGTGATGGGTTTAGAGAGATGGGCCTAAGGCACTATGGAAGCATCCAAGGGGACATGGGGAGGCTGGAGAAAGGCTTCCTGGAGAAATGACGTCTAAGCTGAGTCTTCAAGTGTTGGAGGGAGTTGGCCAGAGAAGGCCCGCAGCCTGTCCACAGAAGCCCTGCTGGAGTAACAACTAAAAATGAGCTGGAGAAGCATCCACTCGTTCTCTGCAGGCAACTTCACACAGCTCCTCACTCTCGTGGTGGAAAATTCAGGGCAGGGGAGGTGGAGAAACTGGAGAGGCTGATGGGGACCAGAGCAGAGGAAGCTTTGAAAGATTTCTCAGGACAGAAGCTTATATTTCTTCCCCCATTGGCTAATAGTTCTCAAACTTAAGCATGCTTCAGAATTTCCTAGTGGGTATTTTTTTAAAAAACACTAGTTTCTGGGCCTTATCCCCAGAGTTTCTGATTCAGTAGATCTGGGCTGTAGCCTGAGAATTTGCAATGTTTAACAAGTTCCCATGTGATTCTGAAGCTGCTGGATTTCAGATCAAACGTAATGGGCAAGCGAAGGAACACACAAGATTTCAAGCCGAGGGTGATAAGGTGAGGGGAGCTCCTTCAAGCCTTGGGCTTTGGACAGGATTCCTGTGCAGATCAGATGGAGGGGACAAGGTCTTGGGGGAGGGAGGCCGGTCAGGAGGCTGTGGCAGAGCCACAGGGGGAGCAGGAGGTAGACAAACCAAACCATAACTCTATTAGAGGTTCCAATTGCCAACATCCGCTGGATCATGGGAAAAGCAAGAGAGTTCCAGAAAAACATCTATTTCTGCTTTCTTGACTATGCCAAAGCCTTTGATTGTGTGGATCACAACAAACTCTGGAAAATTCTAAAAGAGATAGGAATACCAGACCACCTGACCTGCCTCTTGAGAAACCTATATGCAGGTCAGGAAGCAACAGTTAGAACTGGACATGGAACAACAGACTGGTTCCAAATAGGAAAAGGAGTACGTCAAGGCTGTATATTGTCACTCAGCTTATTTAACTTATATGCAGAGTACATCATGAGAAACGCTGGACTGGATGAAACACAAGCTGGAATCAAGATTGCCGGGAGAAATATCAATAACCTCAGATATGCAGATGACACCACCCTTATGGCAGAAAGTGAAGAACTAAAGAGCCTCTTGATGAAAGTGAAAGAGGAGAGTAAAAAATTTGGCTTAAAGCTCAACATTCAGAAAACGAAGATCATGGCATCTGGTCCCATCACTTCATGGAAAATACATGGGGAAACAGTGGAAACAGTGACAGACTTTATTTTTCTGGGCTCCAAAATTACTGCAGATGGTGATCGCAGCCATGAAGTTAAAAGATGCCTGCTTCTTGGAAGAAAAGTTATGACCAACCTAGACAGCATATTAAAAGCAGAGACATTACTTTGCCAACAAAGGTCCGCCTAGTCAAAGCTATGGTTTTTCCAGTAGTCATGTATGGATGTAAGAGCTGGACTGTAATGAAAGCTGAGCATGAAAGAACTGATACTTTTGAACTATGGTATTGGAGAAGACTCTTGAGAGTCCCTTGGACTGCAAGGAGATCCAACCAGTCCATCCTAAAAGAAATCAGTCCTGTATATTCTTTGGAAGGACTGATGCTGAAGCTGAAACTACAATACTTTGGCCACCTCATGTGAAAAACTGACTCATTTGAAAAGACCCTGGTGCTGGGAAAGATTGAAGGCGGGAGGAGAAGGGGATGACAAAGGATGAGATGGTTGGATGGCATCACCAACTCAATGGACATGAATTTGAGTAAACTCCAGGAGTTGGTGATAGACCGGGAGGGCTGGTGTGCTGCAGTCCATAGCATCACAAAGTCAGATAAGACTGAGCGACTGAACTGAACTCCATATTTATTCCTCACACAACATGGTAATAGGCAAATCTATCTATTATGTTTGCAATGACTGGTCCATTTATTTAATTAAGGCATCAACAATGAGCAACATTAAACAAAAACATATTTGGGAGAGAAGAGCTGTACACATTTTCTACCCAAAAATGAGTCCTACTGATTAAACGCATTGAATGGAGAGTAGTTGCCTTACCTTGGAGTCCTTATCCCAGGCTGGCTTGTTTGATGAGACAGTAAGAGAAATCTACTTATTCTCTTCAGAAAGTAAACGAATTTCTTCCCTGAAAGAGGAATGAAAAACCAGGGCTTTGGAGTTATGAAACAAGGAGTGTGTAGTAGATTCAAGTGGAAATCGGGATGAGGCTGTGATGGAAGTAGGGGTGAAGAGCTCAGACACACAGCTCCCCTACTCTGACCTGTACACCTGTCAAACAACCCCTGTGTGCACTGTGCTTAGACAGTCAGTCATGTCCGACTCTTTGTGACCCCCATGGACTGTAGCCCACCAGGCTCCTCTGTCCATGGGGATTCTCTGGGCAAGAATAGTGGAGTGGGTTGCCATGCCCTCCTCCAGGGGATCTTCCAAACCCAGGGATTGAATCCAGGTCTCCATCACCATACATTTACTAGTTGCCTTCTCCAAACTGAGTTGATCAGAGTCCCTCTCCTGAAATCCAAAACTTGTGAGTGAGATGCAGAGACTGAAAGATTCTGGAGAAAGTTTTTTAGAGTAAAAGTTCTACTACTGGAGTGGGGAGTAGGGCAGAATCTAGAGGCATCCTGAATCCACCTTTCCCCAGGTCATTCAGAACACCCTCAATTCTATTAGTGACCCCAGTATTACTAGAGAAGGGTTTCATCAACTATCTGTGAAGTACCCATTTGTTTTAAATTTCCAAGCCACCACTCACCAGTGCTTTTGTAATATACGATAAAAATGATTTACTCTAATTCAAGTCTAACCAAGAGAGAAACATCAGACAAGTCTCAGTTAAGGGATGGTATACAAAAGATCCAATTAAAGAGACCAAAACTGTCAAGGTCATCAAAAACAGGAAATTCCCATAAATTATCATAGTCAAGAGAAGTCTAAAGACACAATAATTTAATGTAATGTGGTGTCCTAAATGGGGTCCTGGAACAGAAAAAGGACATCAAGTAAAACCCAAGGAAATCCAAATGACTATGGACTTTAGTTAATAACAATTTATCATTACTGGTTCACTGATTGTGACAAATGTATCATGCCAACATAAGATGTTAGAAAAAATGGAAATTGGATGTAGGGTACATTTTATGTAAACCTAAAATTGTTCTAAAAAATGTTTAACTTTTTTTTTTTTAATGAAGTACATACTGGGAAAATGAAACAGGAAAAAAAGATGAACAAAATATAAGCTCAAACTTAATTATTACATTCAGTGGCCATAGCTTTATAACTGTAAGAACAAATAATATCTAGAAAAAAGAAAAGATAAGGAAAACTGTGTACCTTATCTATAGAAAGCATATGTATAAGTGAATAATAATTTTTTCATTCTGCAGTTGTAACTAAAGAGATATGTGTGCAAGTGGGAGTCCCCATATGAAATGCTTAAATGTGTGTTTTGAAGGCACATCATATTTTCCAGTATTAAAGTTCTTAACATGGCAAACAAGCATGCTTTGTGCTTATTAACATATCTGCTTTATTAATAGTTTGGATTGATCATAATGGTCTCACTGGCCAAAATGTATATCTAAATTATTTCTGTGCTTTGTTTTAATAACACTGACAGTACAGAAATCTGTCTCACTGAGGTATGTTGAGAGAAGAGAGATGATTTTTAAAGTAATTTTAGCAAGCTTAGATGATTCACGTCTGATTTTTATCCAAAATGAAGACAGCAATCTTTTTTTCAAAATTCAGGTTTAATCCTTCTTCAGTAACCACTTCCAAAAACTCACTCTACAAAGTTATAATTTAATCTAAATTATCTCTCAATGAAAGGAATGAATGTCAGTCCATAGATTTCCCATGTAAAGATCTTCTTTTCGTGGAAAATACAATGCAAAAATGCTGCCAAAATCCAGAAGGTGTTTGGTGATTTATAGTTTTGAAATTTCAAGTTTGTAACCTTTTGATCATTGTTTTTAAATTATGAAACACGTCATAACCATGTGTAGGAACTCTGTTCTTCTAAGCGTGTACCTTTTGTTCTTGTCCTTTGATCTTACCTGCCATTCAAAATCATACTACACCTCTTCCTTGCCTAGAAGTATTAGCATCATTATAAGGATATCATTATCACCAAGGATAGCAGACCAATAAGCAAATCCAGCTGTCCAATTTACCCCTTTAACAAGATGAGATCCAACAGAATTCTTATCTTTCAGGAACATTAAGCTTTTGTTCTATAAATAGATTAAGCATTCTCAGCTTTCCTTCTCCACAATCATTGTGCCTCAATATGCAGTGAAAGTCATTTATAATTCATCTTCCACATTATAATAGTAAAGAAAGAATTATCTAAAACTTAATGCATTACCCTTTATTTACAATTTTTCTGTCACTCAGCACATTGCTTATTTTGACTGATTTTTTCATAGCAAGACTTTCTTAGTAAAGGAAGCAGGACATTAATTTCCTTCTGGTCCAACCTCTTTGACCTGGGTTATCCAGTGCAGAAAGTTTTCTTTTCACCACAACTGTGACATCAGAGTATAGTTCCACACAGAACTAACTCTGAAACATAAAGTTAATTTTATAATCCATCACAGTTTTACACATTTTGAAGCCAATTGTAACTGTTGACAATGAAGCTGAAAAACATGAATTCTTCAAACTGCCATCATCAAATTGGAGATATATGAAAAAAAATTGCAAGTACAGCAATATATGTGCATAAGTCAAGGTGCAATGAAACATACATTTCTAGCTTATTTATTCTTTAAGTTGGTTTTCTGTATCAATATCCAGCATAAAAATATACCAAGGGACTTCCCTGGTGGTCCACTGGTTAAGACTGGGGGCACAGGTTCAATCCCTGGTCCAGGAACTAGATCCCAGGTGCCAAGACTAAGACCCAGTGCAGCCAAATGAACAAAAGTAAAAATAAATTTCAAAATAAAAAATATAAATCAAGATACTGTGTCATTGAAAAGTGACACTGAATAACCCATCTCCAAGCAAACATCTTTAAAATAGTTTCAGTAATAATATGTAGCTTTTAGTGCTGGCAACATGAACTTCCATTATATACATGAAATAATAAGCATCTATTTCTCCCATCTTTTTAATTCTACACATTTTCTTTCAAAGATTTCCTTTGGTTTTGAATTTATTTTTTTACATTTGGGGCAAAAAGGCAACTTAAATCGTGATAGTTTTATTGTTTCATTACCTAGCACACCTCTGAAAATTGAAGCCAATATTATATCAAAAGATTAATACATCATGACCAATTGGAGCTTATCCCAGGAAATCAAGGCTGATTTAACACTCTAAAAGCACAGTGTAAACAAACTAAGAAAAATTATATTATCTCAGTAGACACAGAAAAAGTACTTGACAAATTCCAACATTAATTCCATTAATTTCTGATAAATACTCTTAGCAAACTAGGAATAGAAACTTCCACAACTTGACAACAAGAATTTACAAATAACCTACAGCTAACATCATACTTAAAATAAAAGACAATAATAACAGAAGTCTTAATAACAAAGACAGGCTTTTGCTTTGTTATCAGCTGAATTTTGTGTCCTTAATTCAAAGTGCCTCAGAATGTGACTATATTTGCAGACAGGGTTTTACTGGAGTTCATATGAATGGGCCCTCATCCAATGACTGGTGCCTTTATATAGGAAAAGGAGATTAGGATACAGACACACAGGGAAAACCACTGTAGGGGCACAGTGTAAAGGTAGCCATCTACGAACCAAGGAGAAAAGTCTCAAAAGAAACCAAAGCCACCAATACCTTGATCTTGGACTTCTGACTTCTAGCCCTAGCAAACTATGGGAAGCCCTGGTGGCTCAGAGGTTAAAGCGTCTGCCTGCAATGCGGGAGACCTGGGTTCGATCCCTGGGTCGGGAAGATCCCCTGGAGAAGAAAATGGCAACCCACTCCAGTATTCTTGCCTGGAGAATCCCATGGATGGAGGAGCCTGGAGGGCTACAGTCCACGGGGTCGCAAAGAGTGAGACACGACAGAGCAACTTCACTTTCACTTAGCAAACTACTATACTCCCTACAATCAGAAAAAAAGATAAGTGTGTCTCTTCTCATCACTTCTCTTCACTAGTGTTCTGGATGTATAGCCAGTTCAAGAAAAAGAAATAAAAGCCTAGAATGGGAAGGAAAAAAAAAAACTACCTTTATTTGCAGATGATAAGAACATGTATGTAGAAAATTTTATGGAATCTCCAAAAAGGAGAACAGAATTATTGAGTAAGTTTAGCAAAGCTGCCATGTACAAAATCAGCATACAATGTTCTACTTCATTTCCATACACTAGCAACAAAAATGGAAACTGAAATGAAATTTCAAATCATTACTATTTACAGTAACTTTAAAAGATGTTAAATACCTAGGGATACATGTGATAAAAAGAAACACAAGACCTGTACACTGAAAATGACAAAATATAGCTAAAGTAAAATAACAAAGACCTAGACATGTAGGAGATTTAGGGATTAGGAAATATATCAATATTGTTAAGCTGTCATTTCTCCCAAAATTGAACAAGAGAACCAATGCAACCCCAAAACCAAACAAAAACTAATCAAAATCCTTAGAGGCCTTTTCTATAGAAATTGATACCTTGATTCTGAAATTCATATGGAAATGCAAAGGACCTAGAATAGCCAAAACAACTCTGAAAATGGAGAACAAAGATAGAGAACCAGCATAACCTACCTTCAAAATATATTAGAAAGCTAAATAGGACTTAGCAGACAAGAAAGTGAAAGTGTTAGTCACTCAGTCATATCCGACTCTTTGCAACCCCATGGACTATAGCGCGCCAGGCTCCTCTGTCCATGGAATTCACCAGGCAAGAATACTGGAGTGGGTTGCCATTCCCTTCTTCAGGGGATCTTCCCGACCCAGGGATCGAACCTGGGTCTCCCACATTGCAGGCAGATTCTTTACCATCTGAGCGAGGGTGAAGAAAATCGAACCCTTGCCTGTTTTTTACAACCCTCAAGCTATGAATGGTTTTCGTATTTTTTTACAGGTGGTTTTTTAAAAATTCTACAGAGGACACATGTGCCCCTACAAAGCCTAAAATATTTACTATCTGAATCATTAGAGAAAATGTTTGTTGCCCCTGCATTACTCGTTATTGCCAATTTCAGACTTAAATTGAAGAAAACAGGGGAAACCACTAGACCATTCAGAAAGGCAATGCCAAAGAATGCTCAAACTACCGCACAATTGCACTAATCTGACATGCTAGTAAAGTAATGCTCAAAATTCTCCAAGCCAGGCTTCAACAATATGTGAACTTCCAGATGTTCAAGCTGGTTTTAGAAAAGGCAGAGGAACCAGAGATCAAATTGCCAACATCTGCTGGATCATGGAAAAAGCAAGAGAGTTCCAGAAAAACATCTATTTCTGCTTTATTGACTATGCCAAAGCCTTTGACTGTGTGGATCACAATAAACTGTGGAAAATTCTCAAAGAGATGGGAATACCAGACCACCTGACCTGCCTCTTGAGAAACCTATATGCAGCTCAGGAAGCAACAGTTAGAACTGGACATGGAACAACAGACTGGTTCCAAATAGGAAAAGGAGTACGTCAAGGCTGTATATTGTCACCCTGCTTATTTGACTTCTATGCAGAGTACATCACGAGAAACACTGGGCTGGAAGAAGCACAAGCTGGAATCAAGATTGCTGGGAGAAATATCAATAACCTCAGATATGCAGATGACACCACCCTTATGGCAGAAAGCAAAGAACTAAAAAGCCTCTTGATGAAAGTGAAAGAGGAGAATGAAAAAGTTGGCTTAAAGCTCAACGTTCAGAAAACTAAGATCATGGCATCCGGTCCCATCACTTCATGGGAAATAGATGGGGAAACAGTGGAAACAGTGTCAGACTTTACTTTTGGTGGCTCCAAAATCACTGCAGATGGTGATTGCAACCATGAAATTAAAAGACGCTTGCTCCTTGGAAGGAAAAGCAGAGACATTACTTTATCCGTCTAGTCAAGGCTATGGTTTTTCCATTGGTCATGTATGGATGTGAGAGTTGGACTGTGAAGAAGGCTGAGCGCCGAAGAATTGATGCTTTTGAACTGTGGTGTTGGAGAAGACTCTTGAGAGTCCCTTGGACTGCAAGGAGATCCAACCAGTCCATTCTGAAGGAGATCAGCCCTGGGATTTCTTTGGAAGGGATGATGCTAAAGCTGAAACTCCAGTACTTTGGCCACCTAATGGGAAGAGTTGACTCATTGGAAAAGACTCTGATGCTGGGAGGGATTGAGGGCAGGAGGAGAAGGGGATGACAGAGGATGAGATGTCTGGATGGCATCACGGACTCAATGGACTTGAGTCAGTGAACTCTAGGAGTTGGTGATGGACAGGGAGTCCTGGCGTGCTGCGATTCATGGGGTCACAAAGAGTCAGACACGATTGAGTGATTGGACTGAACTGAACTGAACTGATGTATGATGATAGATGTTAACTAGACTAACTCTGGTAATCATTTACAAACTTATACACTATCAAATTATACTGTGGTTATATACACAAATATCAAATTATTATGCTATACATATGAAACTGATAACTAATAAAGTATTATATGTCAATTATACCTCAATGAAAAATAGCTTGTAATGAATATTTCTAGCACATTTATTTATTTGTAATAATAAAAACTGGAAGCAAGCCAAGTATACAGATAAACTCATATAACCATGCAATGGAATTCCACTTAGCAGTGTAGAAGAACTCATCACTGGACACTGAACAACACGGATCAATGTCAGAATAATTATGATATGTGAAAGACCCCACACTGAAAAATCAAAAGCATATACTGCATGATTCCATTTACACAAAATTCTAGAGAACCTAAACCAGTCTAAAGTGATAGGAAATATATCAGCAGTTGCCTGGGGCTGGGCTGAGGGAAGGAGGAAGGAAACGCACACCAGAAACCTCCTGAGGGTGACAGCCATGTTCAGTATCTTGATGGTGGTGGTCTTTTCCCAAGGGTATTCATATGGCAAAACTTACCAAATTATACATAAACTGAAAATACGGACCTTTTATTTACATCAATTATCCCTCAATAAAGCTTTTATTTAGTAGGGCAGATTAAAATTTTAATTATGCCTTTAAAAAGTAAACCTTTTAAAATTTAAAGCACACTTATACAAACTACCATTTAATTCCTGAGTGTTGTACAATGTAAACTTTCACCAAAAAAGAAGCAGAAAGCAGAAAAAAGTCCAAGTTGGAATATCATTAGTTAGCTAATTTAAATAATTTTTAAAAACTCTAGATACTATACATATTACATTTCACATCTACCCCTGCCCCACCTTGGATAGTCTCTCTGCCTTAGGGTACAAGAGACTCCATAGGTTCTAAAGGAAGGAAATTTCTTTAAGGGTGACCCAATTCCTTTTTCCCAAATAATTGTTAGGATCTCATTGAAGATGCCCATGGAATACACTTTCAGAAACATTTTTGTGGGCTCTAAGTCCTAGTAGAAATCAAGTGAGGGTGAAAAAGGCTGAGCAGTAGCTTCCAGCCCTAATGTTTTAAGCATCTATGACACTCAAAATTTGAACCATTAAGCCGGACCCAAGCTATGATTAAAATATATGCTAGAAACACTTCCGTGCCATTTCAATTACATTTCAAATTTTGCAAAAGGAAAGGAGGAAATAAAAAGAAACATTAAGATCCAAAGTCAGTAGATCATCTGATTTTGCTCCTTACAGGTTTTATCACATTCTGTCCTCATCACATTTCCCTATCATTGTAACTTCAAGGTTATCCCTATGCTTTGCAGATTGTTAGTTCTTCCACAGGTTTTACATCTTTATGGTTCCATATGTAAAAGAATAACTATCACCTAGTTAAAAATGCAAGCATTAATTTCAAATCTTTGAAATCTGCCTTCAAAAACCACTCTAGCACATGTATCAATGATCATTTTATATTCTTCATACATTTTCAAATGCAGAATATATTTCTTTAAAAATATCAACCCTGCCTGATTGGGTCTCTTGGGACCCCATCCTTTTTATTTATCCTTTCTCTTACCTCCTAACTCCTTGAAGGTACTCTTACATTCTTGAATTCCAAACCTCAGTCTGCAATAGCACTAAATAGAGTATCAGGAAAAAATGGGCCATTCAGCCAGAGCAGAAAAGCCTTGCCTAACTTGCAAGATAACTCATGCTCCCTTGGACACCCCAGACAGGCTGCTCTTGATGGTGTGGGATTAACACACCAGATGGCTATTTTTCAACTTTCTGAGATAAGTCTTCCAAACAGTTTTAGAAGAAAAAATATCTAGGAAGGAGATCGACTTCTCTTCCTCTCTTGGTGACAGTGAATACAAATTCCCACCACAGCCCTGTAAATACAACTCGCGTGGCCATATATATACTTTCTACACACTTTTCATTCTTTCTTGATCTCCCATCCTCTGGGCAGCCTCTAAGTACCTTCACAGCACATAGCAATCAGAGAAGATAGAAAAAAAGACAACAGCTGCTCCGTATCTCAGACTCTGTGGCCAACTCCCCTGGTCCTTGTACTTGCTTTGGGGCTTCTGTGTTACTTGAGGGGTTAAAATAGTGAGTCCCCGAAAGGGAAGCCATGTGAGATTTCTTTCACTGTCTTGAAAATGAATTCTATAATTAAAGAAGTTGGGGTACTTCATAGAATCCTTTGGTTTTCATGAAAACCTCTCTCTTGGCCTTGTACTAATCCAAAACACCTTCACACTCATTACCACACTTAATTCTCACTGTGGCCCCTGTAGCATAAGCTGTGCTGAAGTCACTGTGTCCATTTAATAGGTGAGAAACAGAAGGGTTCTGTCGCCTTATGGAACTGGAAAATCCAACTTCTGACTAAGCCCAACTGAATCCAGGATTCCCAATTACTTCCCTAGCATGTCCAACATCCATCCAGAGAAGGTAAGTATCTTGCGCAAGATCACACAAGCGAGATCAGGATGGGAACAGCAGTCTCCAAACGCCAAATCTTAATGCTTTCTCACAGTTTCCTCTGGTGAAAAGAGAAAGAAGCCCAAAGTTCTCTACTCAGGATTAATTTTCCCCTGAACTACACTCCCATAGATCAGTGAAGGTTCATGCCACAGTGCCTTAGATACTTCTGCTGGTATCTACCTTGCTTGTGAAGGCAGATACTATCTTATTCACCACTCAGTAGATGTCTTTTAAATTGAGTTAACACCGAATATAATTTATTAATGATTTTCCTCAATACACAGTCTGTCTCACAACACACACACACACACAGAAAAGACTTAGGTGGAACTTCAAAGAGAGTCTTAACTCTCACCTTATAATGCTTTATAACCCAAGACAAGAGAGAGTGACATGGACGGGCACAGTGAACTCTGATAAGATAAACATAAAAAAGAGGCAGTCAAGAATTGATAAGATGTTGAGTAAACTAGGACTTTTAGCTGCAGTCATTGAGGTAAGGAGCCCAGTACCAAAAAAAATTCTATCAGCTCATAGACCTGGAAAATCTAAGAGGTATATGACTGAAGATATAGCTGCATTCGAGGCTTCCAGTTCTGTCATTTGGATGTCCAGTTTCCATCTCAAACCTAACATATCAAAACCTGAGCTCCTGTTCTCCCTCCAAAATCTTGCTCCTCATGTAAATTCTGCATGTCAGTAAATTGCAGCTCCATCCCTCAATCATTCAGGCAAAACACTCTGGAGTCATTCTTCATTCATCTCTTTCTCTGACCCCCTCACATCCAATCCTTCATCATACTGTGGCTCTACCTTGAAAACACATCCCCAGTGCAACCTTCTGGCTACTTCTCCTGAACCAAATTGTCACCATCACTCATCTAAATAATCATAATAGCCCTTGCCTTCTTAGAGTCCACTTCCAATTTAACAGCAAGGGTGATGCTATAGAGCAAGTAAGTCAGATCCCTTTGTTCCTCTTCCCGAAACCCCACAGAAACTTCCCCTCTCACTCCACATAAAAGCCAACATCCTCACAATGCCTATGAGGCCCTACGATATATTTTCTCCTCACCTTTGGGACCTCACCTCCCATTTGGCCCCACATTCACTTAGCTCCAACTAAACTGGCCTCCTTTCTCTTCTGCAAATATACCTGGCATGCTCTCACCTTGAGGCATTTCACTTTCTCAGAAAGATATATCAGAAAGATACTCTCTCAACATTCAAAAAACTAAGATCATGGCATCTGATCCCATCACTTCACGGCAAATAGATGGGGAAACAATGAAAACAGTGACAGACTCTATTTTCTTGGGCTCCAAAATCACAGTAGATGGTGACTGCAGCCATGACATTAAAAGATGCTTGCTCCTTGGAAGAAAATTTATGACAAATCTAGACAGCATACTAAAAAACAGAAACATTACTTTGCCGACAAAGGTCTGTATAATCAAAGCTGTGGTTGTTACAGTAGTCACGTATGAATGTGAAAGTTGGACCATAAAGAAGGCTAAACACCAAAGAACTGATGCTTTTGAACTGTGGTATTGGAGAAAACGCTTGGACTGCAAGGAGATCAAAACAGTCAATCCTAAAGGAAATCAGTCCTGAATATTCATTGAAAGGACTGAAGCTGAAACTCCAATACTTTAGCCACCTGATGTGAAGAACCGACTCATTGGAAAAGACCCTGATGCTGGGAAAGATGAACACGACTGAGCGACCGAACAACTCTCAAAACTGCAAAAATCTCCACCACAGCCATCCAGTATTCCCTGTTGTCTTTCCTCATTATTAATCTCTACAGCACTTATATAAAATGCTCTACAGCATACTAATGTGCTCTGCTTATTGTCCATCTGACTCCAGTTAGTTAGTTCAATCGCTCAGTTGTGTCTGACTCTTTACGACCCCAAGGACTGCAGCACACCAGGCTTACCAGTCCACACACCAACTCCCAGAGCTTGCTCAGATTCATGTCCATTGAGTCAGTGATGCCATCCAACCATTTCGTCCTCTGTTGTCCCTTTCTCCTCCTGCCTTCAATCTTTCCCAGCATCAGGTCTTTTCCAGTGAGTCAGTTCTTCACGTCAGGTGGCCAAAATATACCCATCTGACTCCACTAGAATGTAAATTCCTTTCTCCATTGGAGGCCGCCAGTGTGTCCCATGCAGAAGTGATGGACAGTTACCTTGTTGCCCTTCGTCTGCACAGAACTATCTCACCTGAGCTCTAACTCTCACAAAGCTCTGTTCAGCTTTTTTCCAGAGTTCCCTTTTCTATTTGGGGTCAGACTTTGCCCTGGAGCCAGGCAGCACAACAAGACACCATTCTGCCTTCCGTTAGGAAGGCTGAAGACATCATCTTCCTATGGAGCAGCAGGTGTGCAGAGCTAAACTTTCTTCCTCTCCTCCAGTCAAAACCCAGAAATTGTCAGACCTACCATCTCAGCCACAGAGACCCAAGAGTTACATGTGTGTCATCATGAGCCAGATTGGGGGCAGAGGGGGAAAGGAAATAGCCCCATGACTTCATGTCAGCTTGGGTACAGTTGGAAATAGGGGCTTCCCCAGTGGCACACTGGATGGGAATCCTCCTGCCAATGCAGGGGACATGGGTTCAATCCCTTGTCCGGGAAGATTTCGCATGCCTCAAAGCAACTAAGACTGTGGCCGCACTGTACTGAGCGCGCACTCTAGAACCTGAGAGCTGCAACTACTAAGCCCACGTGCTGCAACCAGAGCCCATGCTCTGCAACAAGAGAAGCTGCAAAGAGGAGCCCGAGCACCCCAGCAAAGAGTAGCTCCCACTCGCTGCAGCTAAAGTCCGCACAAGGCAAGGAAGACCCAGTCCAACCAAAAATAAACACATAAACAATCTTTTTAAAAAGTGGGACTTGGACCCTCCAGTTGTGAAAAAGATTGCTGATTGGCCAACAATATCCATTTTGCCATCTTTATTTTCAAAGCTCCAGTGTTTTAGCTGAGCAGCCTATGTGGTCTGTGAATAAACTCTGGCCAACAGCATGTAAGAAATGAGGTGCGCCACCTACAGGTTGTGCTTCTAAACGGAAACGTGCATGTGTGCTTCCCGGACAGATTTTTCCCACCTCTGGTCAGAGGAACAAGAATTAATCATCCACTCTGGAAGACACTTTCACTGCCCTAGATCACTTCCCTCTGAGCTGTCAGAGGCGGGAGAGTCCGTTTCTATGTCGTCTGAACAACTGAACCTTGGGATTCCTTTGTTACAGCAGCCTGTATACTAACACAAGTACACTTAGGGTGTCTTTTTGGCCACAGATTCTTTCCGGATCAAAAGAAAATAACTGAGACTTATTGCAAAGAAATAGAGGTGAAATTATGGTTTCTGAGTTCCAGATCCAATTCTCCTACCAAATGCTGGAATGTCTGACATTATAAATTCTTAGAGCTGCTATTTGTACTAATATGGAGTAATCTAAAGAAAAATTGTTCATATCCTATCATTGCTAATTTTTTAATGTTTATATATATACAAAATGTATAAGTATAGAATATTTCTGGGAAAATATCAACAAAATTGTTTGGAGTGGCTACCTCTGAAGATGAGAGGTAGGGAGTTGGAGTGAAAGGACTTATATTTGGTGCCTTTTGAATGTTACCATTTGTAACTATGCAAAAAGAATAATCTTAAGCCTTAAGTGCATGGGGATGACCCAGAGAGATGTTATGGGGAGGGAGATGGGAGGGGGGTTCATGTTTGGGAATGCTTGTACACCCGTGGTGGATTCATGTCAATATATAGCAAAACCAACACAGTATTGTAAAGTAAAATAAAGTAAAAATAAAAATTAAATAAAATACAAAAATAATAAAATCAAATAAATGGCTGGAATGGCTAAAATGTAAATGAAGAGTTAATAAATTAGCTCTTCATCCCATATGAATTAATCTCACCCTCTTTAGGTAGCCCACAGTGATGCAGTGAGAGGAAAATACAGCATTTTTTAAGGCCATTGTTGTCAATGGATGAGAAAGCAAAGTTGCTTTTGGACATGTCTCTCTATAGCTTTCAAAAAACATGCAAGAAAAATCAGCTTTCCCCAGTATATTTGTTTGCTTCCAATGGAGGCAAAATCAATCGGCAGCAGCCTAGCATCTTGAGATCCCTGCCCTCTCCTCCCCAACATGTCCACATCATCACTTTGTAAAGGTCACCCCACCGTGAAGGGGTTGCCAAGTCAGGGTAGAGACAGCTCAGCCAAGGCCCTCATTACACTGATCCGTGCTGTCTTCCATCCTTCATCAGCACTGAAGTCAATATTTCATCTGGGAGCTAAAATTAAGTCATCACCCCTCCTGAGTGCAACACCACTCCTGAAATAAAAATTTTACAACATTAGGTTGGAGGAGGATCACTTAGCATTTGAAAACACTTCCCCTGTGACCTTGAGCTTTTATCGCTTGGGAGCCAAAATAAAACCTCCGAGGCAAGATGTATGAATAAATAATTAACCATGAAAATAAAATCAGCACTGAAAAAGAAGTGGGTCCTTCCCATTTACAGGCAAAGTTTCTTTTGTGGATGTCAATCTCTCTTCTGTGCTCAGTGCATTTTTAAGAAAAAAAAAAAATTCCAAGATGTGCCAGCCCGACCTAACCATAGGATCTGTGAAAACATGAGGACAAATTCTGCCTCTTTCATGTGTCTTCCTGGATTTTCAGAACACGCTCGGGTCACCAAGACCCCAAGGGACAATGCCAACTTTCACTGTCCATCCTTGGCCCCTTCTCCCCATCCTTCCCAACAAGAGCAGAGCATGCGGGTGCTCTGCCCAGGGTTTACCAGCTAGCTCATGGCCTTCCCAGGTGAGATACTGGGTTGGGAAAGCAGCAATGATTGCAGTCCTTTAGAGAAGACACTGGGGCTCATACAACCTCCACCTGAGCGGTGAGTTCTCTAAGAGCAACTCATCTGGTGGGACAAAATGACGATACTGGGGAGAGATCAACTCACTTTTCAGGCAACATAGACAAAATCAAACAAAGAGAGCCCCCTGGGACTTCCTTGGAGGTCCAATGGTTAAGATTTAGCCTTCCAATGCAGGGGGGAGTGGGTTCAATACCTGATTGGGGAGCTAAGATCCTACCATGCCTCCTGGCCAAAAAAAAAAAAAAAAACAACACAAAATATAAAGCAGAAGCAATATTGTAACAAATTCAATGAAGACTTTTAAGATGGTCCACATTAAAAGAGAAGGAGAGCTCTCTCTTTCTCTCCTTTAAATGAAAACTCAGCATCCAAAGAAAACCAGCCTGCTGGCCTTGGCTCTGGTCCTCCTGAGAGCTCTCAGGAGGACTGCAACTGCCTTTCGCTCACCTGTAGCACGGGCCCCCACTGCTGCCACACCCTTCCAGCCTGTTCTAACCTGTTCCCACGATTTCCCCGGGCAGCCCTGGAGTTGCAACCAAATCTCCCCAGTGCAGGGAGAGGAACACAAACAGAAGAGGCCTTGCTGCCCCACAGGAGGGGATAGGAGTGTCGGACCTTCCGGAGGGCACAGAGCCAAGGGACCTCTGAGCATGTCCCAGATCCACAGTCCATGAAGATGCACAGAATGAAACTGAAAATCTCCGCTTTTTATTTTCACAGCTCCTACTGTTTTTCTTTCAACTGCTCAAATCTGCCTCCCTGCTGACTCATTTGAGTCATGTATCTCTGAAGAAAGATAATGCCTCAAACCATTCTGGAGCCCAACCACCTGCCAAGGGTCAAAAGGAGGCCCTTCCTGGCCTTAAAATTCTCCTTTTGGAAAAGGAGGGAAGAGGGGAGGAAGGGGGCAGGGAGATGGGCAAGGAGTCCTCAGGAGAGCAGCCTGGCTCTGGGAGGGTCCCTTTCCTCTATTCTACTCAAAACAGAAGCCTACAGGTAGATGAGGAACCCTGTTTCCAGCAATGAAGACAACAGAGATGCTGTTCCCATTAAATGGAGATGAAAGCTCTTACAGCTCCCAAACTTGCTCTCATAAGTGAGGTTCATTTTAAGAATTCCTCCAGCACCTGCAGGATCCTAAGGCTTGTTTTACCTTCAACATGCCAGGACTCCCACACTTCCTGATTTATGCTGGGCCCTTGGGTGGGTTTCCTTCTCCACGCAGACTCTCACATTGAATTTCCTCCTTGAAGACTCTCTTGAGATAATATTAGCACTTTGTAAACCCAAAGCCTGAAACCAATGGCAGTTTGTCTATTTGTCTAACAAACTACTCACTTCTGTTCCATAGTCCTGGCCAACTTAAACTGCTGGCTATTAATCTTATTCTTAAATCACTTTTTTATTCTTGCCATAAATGTTTTTAAGCACGCTTATGGAGGACTAATTGACATACAATAAACTCCAAATGTTTAAATGTACAGTTTGGTAAGTTTTAGCGAATGTAAACATCCATAAAACCATCCCTCCAGTCAAGGTAAGAAATAGACCCATCACTTTCAAAAGTTTCCCAAGCCCTTCTAAAATCCAGGTGATAGCAAAATTACATTGGTTTTGCCCCAGATCTGACTATAACCCGCTGTGTGCCCTTGAGCTGCTTTGAAAGCTTTCATTTCCTCACCTGTCACATGAGCAGATTGGACTAGATGACCTCATCTTCTAATCCAGTCTTGAAACCAAACATCAAGCCTGAATGGTCACCCATGGGTTTCTTCATTGTTCTTTCTGCCCAAAGAATTCATCCTCCAGCTACTTGATATGATGCATGGCATTGTAGTGTTTAAATTCTTGGAACAAAATTCCATCCACACCAGTTGCACTTCTAACAGGACAAGTGTGGTCATCCATGTCCCCAGCTTCAGAAGGGGCATGCATGCACTTGGAGCTAAGTTTAATTCTGTCCCCTTGCCATCTTGAAATTCTTAATAATTTTGTCCTTGAATTTGGGCTTAGTAAGTTTTCCTAGTGGCTCAGCAGTAAAGAATCCACCTGCCAATGCAGGAGACTCAAATTCAACCCCTGGGTCAGGAAGATCCCCATGGGGAAAGAAATGGCAACCCACCCAGTCTTCTTGCCTATGGACAGATGACCCTGGCAGGCTGCAGTCCATGGAGTCACAAAGAGTCAGACACAAGTTAGTGACTGAACAACAAACAAAGCAACACGGTCTGCTGTCTCTGCCCTGGTACCCTGGTCCCTTGTTACTGACCCCATCCCTAAAGCAGTGTGTACTCCACTGGACGGGAAACAAAGTAACACTGGGGGGGGATGCTGCACTCTGCCTTCATCCTCTGCCCCCAGCACGGGGAGGACCAGAGAGCAATGTTCACTCCATAGCATCTCAAGGCTGAGTCATCCTGCACTTGACTGGCAGCGCCACCGCACATTTGATGGGCAACTGGGGGACAGGGAGGGGCAAACTCAATCCAGGTACTGAGCACACCCAGGCACACGTTAGGGCAGCTGGCATGAGGGAAGCGGAGACTGACTTCACCACCCCACTGGGCCTCACATTTTCATTTTGCACTGGGACCCACAGAGCATCTCCAACATCATATTTTGTGAATATGAATTGCCTGGTATAATCTAGGAATCAACAGGACAGTCCCTCATCCATGCGATGTCAAGAGGTAAGGCAGGAAGTGACATTTCAGAGTGTTAATGACGATTGGGACTTCTCAGGTGGTACAATGGATAAAAAATTGCCTGCCAATTCTGGAGACATGGGTTCAACCACTGGTTTGGGAAGATTCCACACGCTGCTGGCAGTCAAAGCCCATGCACCACAACTCCTGAGCCCGTGAGCTGCAGCTACTGAGCTCACGAGCTCCAGGACCTGAGAGCCACCACTAATGAGACCCTGTGCCACAACTACTGAAACCTGAGCTCCCTAGAGCCTGAAAGCCCCAACTATGAAGCCCATGCACCCAGAGCCTGCATTCCACAAGAGAAGCCACCACAGTGAGAAGCCCACTCATCCCAACAAAAAGGAGCCCCACTCACTGCAACTAGAGAAAGCCTGCACATCACAACAGACTCAGCACAGTGAGAAATATAAATGAATAAAAGTTATAAATAAAAACAAAGTAATGGCCATTTAATGATCCTCTGCCCCCTGGTCATCATGTCACCCAGGCACAGGCAGAGACAGATAAAGAGTCTACAGCTGGTTCAAGGAGCCACACAAACTGGTGTTAGCCAAGCTGGAGCTGAACTGTAGTGGTAGCCAGGTTGAATTATTCTTTCAGGTTGCAGGGGTAGAAGCATCTGAGTAGATGGCAGGCCTTCCTGGTCTGTTCATAGGTCAGGGGTCTGCCCAACCTCCTCCAGACACGTCTCCCACCACCTCACTATGGCCTGAAGTGGGCTTGAATAGAAAATAACACCCATATTAGTTTGCTAGGGCAAAGGACCATGAACTGGGCTTGGAACAACAGAACTTTACTGCCTCACAGTTATGGAAGCTGTAAGCCTGAGATCAAAGAGTCAGCAGGTTTGGGTTCCTTCAGCTGTGAAGAAAAATCCAAGCCTCTTCTCCAGGCCTCTTCTCTAGCCTTTGCTGATTTGCAGGGAACCTTTGGTAGCTCTTGGCTTGTAGAGGCATCGCCCTGATCTCTACCTTCAAGTTCATACTACATTTACACTCTGTATGTCTTTGTGCAAATTTCCTCTTTTATAAGGACAACCATCTTACTGAATTAGAACCCATCCCACTCCAGTATGACATCATCATCACTAATGACATCTGCAACAACTCTGTTTCCAAATAAGGTCTCATTCTGAATTACAAGGGGAACACCATTCAGCCCATAATATCACCCATGCTTCAGTAGTTACTGCTGGGAGAGGAAGAACACTGGGCAGCTCAGAACTCTCACAAAGGGTAAGCAAAGTTTGATTAGAGAGGAGGGAACAATCTAAGGTCCTTCAGTTCTCGAATGTGGTTGAGGGTTAGGATGGAAGGTTGGAGGGAGAGAGAAAGAAAGAGAATAAAAGGTCATCACAGAACACAGACATAAAAGAACATATAAAATAGTGACAGAGCCAAAGGACAGCTAGCTCCACAAAAGACCTGAGCACAGTCCTAAGGTGCCAGGAGCCACATGGGGAATCCCGCCCATGGCAAAGGTCATGGGGAAAGGCGCCTGACAAAACACAAAGGCGGGATCAGGCTCAGTGGTCCCCCTGGACTTTCTTGGGCATCTACCCCAAAACCAGAGTCTGTCTGTCTTATTGTATTATGCCTGTCACCAACATTTTTGATATTAACAGGGGCTATCCCCGACCACCTTTCTCTGGAAAAAGTTAACTTAGAGCTCCGGTTAACAGTCTTCTGCATATAAAAGGAGCATCTCAGCTCAAATCCCTCTGATGGCTCTCTAACTTGCCTGACAGGTTTACCCGGACTTTTACAACTACGCATGTGATTGTTTACTGCCCCCCAAATGTGAGAGGCATGGGAAGCCTAAAACGTAGAGCCTTTCAAAGAGTTAAAAGCTGTTAGAATAGTGTTGGTATAAGATTTCACTGTTGAGCCAATGTTTGCTGCCAAGTTCTCATATCTCTTATCCACTGTGCACCTGGGAGTACATTAGTTAACATAGTTGGAATGTAAGAAAAACAAATGTAGCCTTAAAACTAACCACTTCAGACCTTTGAGCTAATTGGTTCTTTCTTTGTTGTAACTCGCTGCACCTTTGCTTCGTGAAAATGTAACTCTGTTTGATACTTTCTGAGGCTAACGTAGATTAGAAATATAAAGAAAAAACACTTCAAGGGAAAATAAGTTTTCTGGTTGAGCAGCCTTTATCTAAAGAGGGTCAGAAAATGTCCACAGGCCTCCAAGGCCAGAAGATAATATACACAACATCGTTTGTGGGAAAGGTATGCAGAAAAAAGCCTGGTCTTGATAAGGGTCAGGGCTGCTGACCCTGCATGGCTTTGTATTATCCATTGATCTCTATGTACAACTTAAAGTATAAAAGTTTTTCTAAAAAATAAAGGATGAACCAGTTTCTCAGAAATCTGGCTTCCCCTGTGTCAATTCTCTCTCTCTCTTTCTCCCTCTCCCTCCCTCTCCTTTTCAGGCTAAATTCCCATCTGGAACACAAAGGCTCGCCGTGTCTACTAATTTTGCCTGGGCTTCTAAGACCCAAACGGGGAGGCGTGTTGTGTCGATGCTCCTTCAGGAGACCAGGAGGGCGCCTGTGGCCTAACATAGATGGTGCAAGTCTCTTGCCTCGAGACTTTATTGGCTTCTTGTGTAAACCAAGGAATCTCAGCCCCTTTTTCTCTACTACACTATTCTCTTCTAATCTCTCTTTGTATCTCTAAATAAATAAATCTTTCCTAATCGCCGACTCCATCCCCGCTTCAAATTACCCTAGATCCACCAGGGCTGGACCCCGACACTAAGGCTAAAGGAAAGCTACTTTTTAAAAAAGATTGCCTGTCTCCAGTCGGAAACTTCACTCTTGTTTTTCCAATTTGGAAACTTAAACCAACGCACCAAACATACACACATACACACACACAACTACCATCAAATGACTCATCTTTAATAGTCTACCCTTTGTTGCAGCAAAAACCAGTTTCTCCCTCAAAGCTAGCTCTTCCAACAGTACCCAAGCCTGAACCAGCACTTCTTCATTGTGTAAAGCAAAATCCTGCAGCCTTTGCAGGTCTGGATATCAGAAGCCTGTCAAAAAAGAAGAAAAGAAGTTGAAATTGCTGCACCTTCCTGAAAAACAGCAATTCAATGCTTTTTCAAATCGATTCATGTATTATAATGTTCATGCAAGATGGCAGATGAGTATTCAAAATCCTATTTAGAGCCCCTGCCTTATCAACAGTCAACCCCAGCACCTGCAGTCTCTTCTGCAATCTTGCTTTCCTAACAACATGCTTATGATGTTAGCTAACTGCTTATATAGCAGAGGAAAGGTGTGTGTATGTTCCAATGAATAGGCACTTATTAATGGCCCTAAATGTTCAACAAATTAGCAGACTTCAAAAGTTCATTAACACTTCTGTTCTTAATCCATGGACCTGTTTATTTAATAAGTGTAAGCTCATAGTAAGGAGCTATTAGCATTTCACAATTGCTATTTGTGGGTATCTGGCAAAATGATAAATTAGATGGAGTTTTACTTTTATTTTTGAAACCACGTGTGTTGAAAGCCTCTCTCCAAAAGGAAGAAACCAAGTCTTGCCCAGGGTGGAGTCACATGGTTTTGAATGGCCCAGAATTCCAAAATAACGACTGGCGTGAATAAATACTAAGTACTCCTTGCATCTCCCAAATAGCTTACCACATAGGTACCATCATTATCTACTGTGTGGTCTTAAGTTCCAAGTAAGCGACTGAGTCATTAAGAAACAACAGCTGCCAAGAAACAGATTCCAGGGAAAGAGTTATGTTGGGGGATGGGGACAGGAGAACTTTTTAAAACGGAGAAATGCAATCCACTTTTCTTTAGAGTGCCAGGTATAGAAGAAGAGAAGGAGAGAGGAAGAGGTGGGAGAGGTCCACTCCTTCCCAGATCAGCATCTATGAGTTGTTCATCTTTTCATAGTTTCCAGTTTGTTCTCCATTTCTGAAACTGCAAATGCATAAACACTTATGTTTTTATTCTGTGTCCCCTTCTACTTGATGAAGAGATTCTCAGCTCAGATAATTCAGGGAATTAGAAGCTTTTGTATAATAGATGTATAATAAAAGTGGCTTTCCCAAAGTGATGATCAGCTCTTATTTACTGAGTTTCTGGACACTGGTGGACTTCCCAGAAATTAGCATTTTCTATATGCACATTCACACAAACTTCATGCCCAAGCTCCAAACAAAAGAGAATAGCTTGGTGGGGAAAAAACAAGGTAAGGGACCTGTATTTGCCAGCTAAGGCTTCCATAACAAATACCACAGATTAGGTGACTTAAACAAAGATATTTCTCACAGTCTGGAGAATGGAAGCCCATTATCAAAGTGCCAGCAAGGTCAGGTTTTGGCAAGGACTCTCTATTTGGCTCACAGACCACCACCTTCTCATTGTGTCCTCACATGGAAGAGAGGAAAAGCAATCTTTCTCTTTTTCTTCTTATAAAGCCGCTAACTCCATTACTGGGGCTTTCCAGGTGGTGCTAGTGGTAAAGAACCCACCTGCCAATGCAGCAGACGTAAGAGATACAGTTCCATCCCTGGATCAGGAAGATCCCCTAGAGAAGGAAATGGCAACCTACTCCAATATCCTCGCCTGGAAAATTCCAAGAACAGAGAGCCTGACGGGCTACAGTCCATGGGGTTACACAACTAAGCATGCACGCAACCCCATCATTCGGGCCCCACCTTCATGACTTCATCTAACCCCAACCATACCCCAAAGACTCATCTCTAAAAACCATCACGTTAGAGGTTCAACATATGAATATTAAGGGGACACATTCTGCCCCCAATCCCCCCAAATTTATGGCCATCTCTCGTGCAAAATGTATTCATTCTGTCTCAACAGTCCCAAAAGTCTGATATCATTGGAGCATCAACTCTAAAGTCTCACCTAAATGTCATGTAAATCAGATATGAGTGAGACTCCGGGTATAATTCACCCTGAGGTAAGCTCCTCTCCAGTTCTGAATGTGGAAAACAAGACAAGTTCAGTTCAGTTCAGTTCACTCACTCAGTCATGTCTGACTTTGTGCAACCCCATGAACCAAAGCACACATCACCAACTCCTGAAGTCCACCCAAACCCATGTCCATTGTGTTTGTGATGCCATCCAATCATCTCATCCTCTGTCATCCCCTTCTTCTCCTGCCCTCAATCTTTCCCAGCATCAGGGTTTTTTTCAAATGAGTCAGCTATTTGCATCAGGTGGCCAAAGCATTGGAGTTTCAGCTTCAACATCAGCCCTTCCAATGAACACCCAGGACTGATCTCCTTTAGGATGGACTGGTTGGATCTCCTTGCAGTCCAGGGGACTCTCAAGAGTCTTCTCCAACACCACAATTCAAAAGCATCAATTCTTCAGCGCTCAGCTTTCTTTATAGTCCAACTCTCACATCCATACATGACTACTGGAAAAATCATAGCCTTGACAAGACAGACCTTTGTTGACAAAGTAATGTCTCTGCTTTTTAATGTGGTATCTAGGTTGGTCATAACTTTCCTTCCAAAGAGTAAGTGTCTTTTAATTGCATGGCTGCAATCACCATCTGCATGATTTTGGAGCCCCAAAAAAATAGTCTGACACTGTTTCCACTGTTTCCCCATCTATTTGCCATGAAGTGATGGGACCAGATGCCATGATCTTCGTTCTCTGAATGTTGAGCTTCAAGCCAACTTTTTCACTCTCCTCTTTCACTTTCATCAAGAGGCTTTTTAGTTCCTCTTCACTTTCTGCCATAAGGATGGCGTCATCTGCATATCTGAGGTTACTGATATTTCTCCCAGCAATCTTGATTCCAGCTTATGCTTCCTCTAGCCCAGCGTTTCTCATGATGTACTCTGCATGTAAGTTGAATAAGCAGGGTGACAATATACAGCGCTGACATACTCCTTTTCCTATTTGGAACCAGTCTGTTGTTCCATGCCCAGTTCTAACTGTTGCTTCCTAACCTGCATCCAGATTTCTCAAGGGGCAGGTCAGGTGGTCTGGTATTCCCATCTCTTTCAGAATTTTCCAGAGTTTGTTGTGATCCACAAGACAAGTTATGTGCTTCCAAAACACCTTAGTGGGACAGTCATAGGATGCACATCCTCATTCCAAAAAGGAGAAACTGGAAAGAAGGGGTGATGGGTACAAAGCAAGTCCAAAGCATAGCAAGGAACATTGCATGGATCTGTGGTTGGCAAGCTGGAGCCCTCGGAGAGCTGAGAGTGTGGTTTCAGGCTCAGTCTATGTCCAACGACAGAAGAGTGACAGCTCTAAGACCGGCAGAGAGAGAGTTCTCACTACTCCAGTATTTTGTTCTCTTCGAGCCTTCAGTGGGTTGCATGAGGCCCACCCACATGGAGGAGGGCAATATGCTCTACTCAGTCTACTAATCTCATCCTGAAACACCCTCACAGACATACGCAGAATAATGGTTAACCAAACATCTAGGCACCATATGATCAAGTTATGTTGACACATAAAATTAACCATCACAGGGCACAGGGGAAATGAAGACAGCACTATGTTAGAATGGTTTCTGTCCCTCCTTTCTGTTTCCTCCTGGCTTCTTCCCGCTGACCAAGCGTTGTCTTAACTGAATGAAGTGGGGAGAGGTAGGAGGAACCAGGAAGAAAATGGACAGGGTGGATGAAACAAAGAGAATTTCTCTTATTTTTACAAAAAGAATGTCTAAATGAGTTTGGGGCCAATGCAATTTTTGGATAAGAGTTCATTTGAAGTAACCTACCAGTTTATAGAGGGGCATTTTTAATAGTCCTTCTGTATTGGCCTATATCTCTAGTATGATAATGCATCAAATGGAATTGTAATATCTTCATCGGGATTTGAAAAGAATTAACAAGACCAAGAAGAGATTTTAAAAAAAGAAAGAAAGAAAGAAAAAGAAAGGCATTAGGGACTTCCCTGATGGTCCAGTGGATAAGACTTCGTGCTCCCAATGGCAGGGGCCCAGGTTCCATCCTTGATCAGGAAACGAGATTCCACATGCCACAACTAAGAGTTCGCACGTCACAACTAAAGAACCTAAATGCTGAAACAACAATTGAAGACCCTGCAATACCACAACTAAGACCTGGTGGAGCCAAATAAATAAATAAATTTTTTTAAAAAAAGAGAGAGAGGTGTTTGTAAGCTCCTGCAATGTCCCTGACTTTGTCTCATGCCAAGAGCTCTTTCAGGCAGGCATTGTTATCCTCATATTACAGATGCGGAAGGGCTTCCCGGGTGTCACTAGTGGTAAGGAACCTGCCTGTCAGGGCAGGAGACTTAAGAGATGCAGGTTTGAGCCCTGGATCAGGAAGATCCCCTGGAAGAGGAAATGGCAACCCATTGCAGTGTTCTTGCCTGGAGAATCCCATGGACAGAGAAGCCTTGCAGGCTACAGTCCATAAGGTCACAAAGAGTTGGACACGACTGAAGCAACTTTGCATGCATACACAGATCTGAAAATTGAGGAAGAAACCCGTTCTGCCAAGATGGCACAGCAAGGACCGACCAGGGTTAGCTGTCTTTCCTGGTCTTCCGCTCTTCACTACCTCACACTCAGCAGCTGACCTGCTGTTAATTAGCAAAGAATGCCTCCCTCCTTCTCCCCATGTGCATATCTCTGGAGAACATTTTTCTCTCATTAGTATCAAAACGAACTGGAGTTTTTAGCACCCAAGCTCTGGAATCAATTAAGCATTTTAATCAGAGATGAGAGTTACAAGAAGCTGTCAGTAGACTCATTCCCAGGCAAATACTCTTGCCCATGGCTCATCACTTCTAATAAGACAATAATAACACTTTCAATCCTGCACTCCACAGTTAGTGAGTCATTCCTAATTACCCACATCTACGAGAGAAATCTCTTTATTAGGCCCTGAGCTAATGCTGTCCTAGAACCCCTTCCATGATGTCACCAATTCTCTTGGACAAGGTCTGTCAAGATGAGAGAAAGCAGGGAAATATATTCATCCCTGTGCAGAAAGCTTGCAGAAGACACCATATTTCATGCTGCTGTGATAAAGCCAGGGGCTATTAGTCATAATTAATAGAGTTGAATTAAAGAGAAGTTGAACTTTTTTTTTTTTCAATTTACCTACCAGCAAAGATGAGAACAGAGCACATTCTTCAGTTTTCAGGGAAACAACTGCAGAAAGTTGGGTTATTCTATGTGATCAGAATTAGCATGCCTTGTCCCTGTTACTGGGGCTTCCTAGGTGGTGCTAGTGGTAAGGAACCTACCTACCAATGCAGGAGACATAAGAGACACAGGTTCCATCCCTGGGTTGAGAAGATCCCCTGGAGGAGGGAATAGCCACCCACTCTAGTATTCTTAGCCTGAGAATCCCATGGACAGAGGAGCCAGGTGGGCTGCTGTCCGTGGGGTTGCACAGAGTCGAACACGACTGAAGCAACTTAGCATGCACACATGTCCCTGTTACTAGTCCATTCCCGTTCTAGAAAAAAGTAGGCTTGTGGCTCTTGTTCCATAACAACACACTTGATGATTTTTTAATTGAAGCTTAATTGATTTTCAATGTTGTGTTAGTTTCAGATGTACAGAAAAGTGATTCAGTTACACACATACAAATATGCTTTTTCAGACTCTTTTCCCTCGTACATTATTATGAAATATTGAGCATAGTTCCCTGTGCTATACAGCAGGTCCTTTGGTTATATACTTTATGTGTCGTAGTGCATGTTAATACCAAACTCCTAATTTATTTCTCTCTACCCCCTGCCCACCTTCTTCCTTTAGGAAAATCAATGGCACGTCAAGCAGCTCTCTAATTAATAGATTAATGCAAACAGTAACCATCCTAGCTTAATAAACATCTTCTCCTAGGACATCAAAGGACACACATGGACACCTGCGCACTTCATCAGTATGTTAAATTGGTCAATTACGTGTTAATGAAAGGGACTTCTCTCCCTTGCTCCAGTGCTTGGTTAAGAAAGCCACCTGGGGAGAGAGGGGAGCATTCAGTTTTGAATATACAACTGAGCTCTCCATGCAAACGAGGCTACAGAATCAAAGACCCAAGAGAACCGTCTCAGTATCACGCCATCCAGCCCCTAATTCTTCAGTAATGAAGCTCTTCCCCTCCAAAATAGTAGTGAACGCTGCCAAACTGTTAATAGCAGCTTGGACTAGTTTAAATCTAGCTGTCACTTTCCAGATAAGCTTAATATTGGATGTTAAACCACAAGAATACAAATGCAGCCTGACCACAAAACACAGCAGGCAGTAGCTCCCTGGAGCATCATGCAGAGACTGTGACAAGTCCATGCTGTGTACACCTCCTGCTCTCCATGAACCCCGTGCCATCTGCTCCTTTGCCACTGCCACCATGGCAGGACGTCTCCTAGGCTACTGCCACTGAGCTGAAACTGTGCCCTCTCCCCCGCGATCTGTATCAGACAAGCATTTAGCACTCATTCCTAAATCAGAAGGGACCCGTTTAATCCAAAGGGGCAGGCTGTGTCGCCCCACCTTGACAGGCTGGGCACGAGTCTGCACTGCTGTGAGTCATAGACTTGGGCTATTGTCCAGGCGAGTTTCTGGGCTCTTGTTTCAGAGCCTCACCACATCTAGAAATGTGTGCCCATCTAGCAAACAGTAGTGCCCCCCAACACCAAATGCAGAAGCCACCAGTACGAAAAGAGATTCTAACACCCTTTGCCCTCCCTCTCCCACGAGTGCTCCCTCCTATCTGGCTACACCATGCAATGTATTCATTTAGTCAGGACATGTGCTCTGGCGGCTGCACTGAGTTCTGACATGTAATCCTGACCCTCACCAAGGAGCAGTGAGCCAGGAGAAGTGTTAGGGTGAGTTCTTACACTCACAAAGGGATTCAAATTTAGACCTGTGAGGGTACCTCCAAATGAAGTCCTGTATCACTCACAAAGATCCACTGAATGACTGAAGTAAGAAATTTACTACCCAGACTTAATCTCATATCCAATCACCAGAATGCACCACCCCCCAATGCACTATGCCTTGTAACCAGGCTATAATTGAGCTCTGCATAGAAAGAATTCACTTGTGTTTTGTGCTTTATAGCATTAATATGTTCATTGTAAATCTCTAAAAGTGGACTGCAAGAAGGGTCAGCCTTTATTTTATGTTCCAGAATTCTGGAAACCTTGAATAAATGGAAGGCAAGTGGACTTCTTTCAACTGCTCTAGGAGAGGGGGGAAGAGAGAAGGGTAGAGAGGTGACCAACAGTCCATAGTCTCTGTTGTCCAGCCAGCCCTCAGTTTCTCTACAGGACTCTGCTGAGCTAGGGCTCCCACTTAAGAACTTTTCTCCCTTCCCTGAATAGTGACCCTTTCCCTCTGCCAAATGTCTTCTGGGGGCTTCTAACAATATGGCACACGAAGCTGATGAAAAACAAAAAAAGCCTCTTTCAAAATCATGCTAAATGCTTGATAAAATATAAAACACATCTTTACATTCATAATTAATTTTGAAAGAAAGACGTCCCAGGAATAAAGCAAGGATCCAAGCCAGAGAGCCAATGGGGGCTGCACTTCAGGCTTTTTGTTCACATGCTTAAATGAACATCTTTGTATATCAAACTTTTTTTAGATTTCAATCATCCCCTCCCCTGACTGGGATGAGTCCTTCTAGGGTGGATCCACAGAAGCAATGTTCTTTGTATGCACATCTCATACCCATGCAGCCTCCTCATATACTCTGGTTATTGGCATTCACTTCCTCTGTGTGCATGCTAAGTTGCTTCAGTCGTGTCCAACTCTTTGTGACCCTATGGACAGTAGCCCACAAGGCTCCTCTGCCCATGGATTTCTCCAGGCAAGAATACTGGAGTCAGTTGCCGTTCCTTCCTGCAGAGGATCTTCCCAACCCAGGGACTGAACTCACATCTCAGGTCTCCTGCCTTGGCAGGCGGGTTCGTTACCACTAGTGCCATCCACTTCCTTTATTGCCATGAGATGTTAATATGGTGGTGGTAGTTTAGTTGCTAAGTCATGTCTGACCCTTGAGACCCCAAGGACTGTAGCCCACCCATTTCCTCTGTCCATGGGATTTCCCAGGCAAGAATACTGGAGCGGGTTGCCTTTTTCTGTTCCAGGAAAGTCTTCCCAACCCAGGGATCAAACCCTCATCTCCTGCATTGGCAAGCAAATTCTTTACCGCTGAGCCACCAGGGAAGTCCCAAATGGTAATATATGGATTGCTAAACCAAGAACACACTGTACCACGGTTTTGTAGGTAGATATTAAGATACTGACATGGCCCTTCCCCAGCTACTGGATAAACAGCAATGAGACTGCAGCTCTGGAATCCTCAGATCTGAAACTATCTCATTCTATGGGTACCATATGGATCATCTCTGAGAGGGAAGTCCACCTACCCATCTGTATCCTTAGTCTTGGTTGGAATCATTTGTTTGGTCCACTGGTACACCACAGTAAGAGCCATCTTAAATCAAGTCCTCAAACCCAGACCACCCTTTGTGAGCTGACTAGCTCACCAATCACCTCTGCTTGCCACAATAATAGTGCTCCTCCTTATTCTATGTGGCAGGCAAATATTGTCATCCACCCAGTACTCATTTCACCTTCTTCGCTAGCACAGCCTCAATCTTGGAACTTCAATGTGGTCAGCCCCAAAACCATGTCTAAGTTAAACATAACAATCCCATTCCCCAGTTTCTGAGCCTCCCTATGTGTGGCTGCCAGCTCCACTTTTAGCCACTCAGGTGTAAATGAACAAGGATTCAGTTCTGAAAAGGCATTTGCATTCTTGATGGAAGAAACAGACACAGCTTACAGTTGCTTTCCTCTTCCTCCCTGCCATGAATGTGATGTCACGCCTGGAAGTACAGCAGACAGTTTAACTAGAGGGAATCAAATCAACCAGGCAGCAAGAACAGAAAGACATCAGGTCTCTGTGAACATGACTAAGCTGCTGCTTCCACCCTGAACTAAAAAACTCTAGACTCATTATTTAAGATAGCTAAATGCCCTCATTACTTAAGCCAATGTTGGTTGGGCATTCTGGTCAATACAGCTGAAAGCATTCCTAATTAATAAACCCCTTTTTCCTGCATTGCACTCAGATCCACCATAAATGATTCATGGTACTTCTGGTAGGATGAGTGCCCCTAGAGAATTTATCTCAATAGTACAATTTTTTGCTTATAGTATCCATTTCCTTTCTACAGTGGAAGGCCTACAAAGCCTGACTTCTTTCCTATTATATTACTGACATCTAGAAAATTATCTGGCACATAGTAGGGGTTCAAAAAATCATTGTTACTAAATAGTGTCAAGTTGGAAGGAATATGTCAGTGCCTGAGCTTTGAAAGACAGTGGGGGTATTAGCAATGGACTTGTTTGTAGTCGAAAAATGAGCTCTCTGAACATGAGGAAAGTCAACTTTGGTAAGTCGGTGTTGGCAAGAATTAGTGAATGGGATAATGTAAATCCAGCTCCCCAGACATGAAAATGACCCCATTTTCTCCAACAATGTGTACACCAAGGAACTCCAGAGACCTGTGGTAAAGAGGCCCAAACCAACACACTGATTCCCTTTCTGAGGTTTGGGGTGGAGTTGTGTTGAAACACACTTGCTGGGTTGCCCGGGAGTATTTCAGCCTTAGTAAGGCAGCCCGCTGTTCAGAACTTTTGTTTCCAATGATAACCCACCATGCTTCTGTTGCTCTCAGGGTGCTGTGGGGCCAGCTGCAGGTACCCTGATGATGTTGCAGACAGCCAGCAAGGACCCAGGACCTGTGGATGCGGACAGCTTGGGCCACTCTCAATCACTGAGGAGGTGTCACTATTTACATCCTCAGAGTACCTGTGGGTTTCTTATCACTGAGATGGTGACTGAAAAGGACTTGGAGACATTCTGATGGTCTCCACCCCGGGCATATATTTTTTTAAGACTTCACCTTGCACATGGGCTTCAGAAGAAGTCATACTCAGCTCATGAAACCTTCATTGTAAACATGTTAATTTCACCTGTAGAACCAATGCCCAAATCAAGAAGTCCATCTGCAGTTTTGATGTTCTTGTTTTTTGGTTGGTTGGTTTTGTTTGTTTGTTTTAGTTGGGGCATGCAGGATCTTAGCTGTGGCCCATGGGGTCTAGTTCCAGATCAGGGATAAAACCTGGGGCCCCTGCATTGAGACAACAGAGTTCCAACCGCTGGACCACTGGGGAAGTCCTCCGCATGTAATTTTGAAGAAATAATTAGAAGTCGCTCTCCCTGTATGACTGTCTCACACACTGAGTTCACTTAGCAACCTGCCACATACCTCTCACAGGTGAGTGAACAAACTTTTCATACAGCTTGAGTCATAAATCATCTATTTCCTCTACATTTTTGGCCTCGAAACAATTGCCATCCACCCTCTATGTTACATAAAGCTAGCCTTTTCTTCCTTTGGCATGGCTTTCTATTTTGAGCCTATTAATTCCCACTGATGTTATAGATACTACTTTAGTGACAGCACCCTCAGAACTGTGCAGAATTCATAGAGCACTAGGTCTCTCTTCACAGATGGACAATTTATGGCCTCAAAATGCATAGATCTTTCCAACCCAGTAACCCTTCTGATGGTACTAGAATGCAGATGCTACCATGATGTTCAATGCAAAGAATCAAAATATCCAAATAGGAAGTGATCTTAAACCCCTCATAATCTCTATTCTTTCACTGGCATTTGAATTTCCACTCTAATATCCTCAATAACTGAGTTCTCTCTGCTAGAAATCCTATAGCTCCAGGAAAGTTATGAAACTCCAAAGCCATTCTTTATATTTTGAAACAATTGTAGGTACTTGAAAATTCATCCATATTTTAGCCAAAATCTGCCTTCTTATAATGCACACCCAGTAAGCTATATGCCACTCTAAGGCAGAAAACCCATTCTCCTCATCCCTTTTTGGTCCCAAACTGATCACAGATAGTTCCTCATTACGAACTTCTTTTCAAGTTATCATTTCAGTTAATATTTGCAATATAGTCTTTGATGTAGAGATGTTATGACACATTTTATAAATGAGAAGATGTAGGATCAGACAAAATTAGTGGTTGCCCTAAAGTCACCAGTTGGCAGGTGACAGACTCTGGACTCAAAGGCAAGCCTCCTGATTCCCAATCCATTGCTCCTTCTGCTGCCACAGAAGACGTGGTTTTGAATCCCCTCGTGATCTCTGATGCTCTTCTGTGGACACAAACCTGTAATAAGTCACTTAGTACTGAATCCAACACACCCAGGGTAGGGTGCGCGCACAGAGGAGTGTGGAATTCTATGTCTTTTGTTCTGACATGCCGCTTCAATTCATGCAGCCCAAGCTCAAAGTGGCTTCACTGGCCACTTCATGTTCTCACTATTTAAATAATGTTTTTGGTTTGTTTGTTTATCATTTATGAAATCAATGTATGTTTATGATAGAAAACAAATACCATTAATAAGGGGAAAAAAACCAACATTCCATCAACCACATAAAACCATTATTAACCATTTTTCTATGCACATATTTGGTAGTAAATAAGATCATACCATAATGTTTTGTAATCTGCTTTCTAAACTCACTTAGCTATCTTTCTCACTACTTAAATATTTTTTCATGACTTCAACTGAGTAGTTGCATTTTATTTCCTTATATGAATATGCTAGATTTTAACAAGTGCCCCACCATTCTTAGAGACTCATTTCAACTTTCTTGCCATTGTTACAATACTAGAGTGAACATCCTTACAGCTAAATAGTTCTACACATCTATTGTATCCTTTCCATTGGATTTAAGTCTAAAAGTGGCATTGCTAAGCCAAAAACACTCACATTTTAAGATTTTCTTATTTGAATTGCCAAATATATCTCCAAAAGAGGTGTTCATATTTATATTGCAACCAAAGTATACTGTTCAGACACAAAACCATGTCCAACTCTTTGTGACCCCATGGACTGCAGTATGCCAGGCTTCTCTGTCCTTCACCATCTTCCGGAGTTTGCTCAAACTCATGTCCACTGAGTTAGTGATACCATCCTCTGTCTCCCTCATCCTCTGTCGCCCTCTGCTCTTCCTGCCTTCAAAGTATACTGGTTGAATCAATTTATATTGCAACCAAAAGTAAAAAAACTGCTATCAATTTATATTGCAACCAAAATTATAAATGAATCAGTTTATATTACAACCAAAAGTATAAAAACTGATTATCACAAACCCTAGCATTGCTGTACACTACCTTTCACTTAATATTTGTCCATTCTATGGCCAAAAATAGTTTAATTTTATTTTAGTTTATATTTTTCATTTATTTATTAGCTGAAGTTAATATTCTTTTCCAAGTTACCCATTCATATTTTTTGCCCATATTTTACTGGATACTTGCATTTTTATTAATTGATAAAGTCACTCACACCTCTTTGTTGAGTAATAGAGTATATTGGCATATTAGCCAAAACCTCCAAAACTTTTTCTATGAATAATGCTATTTAGAAACAACTCTCCTATCTAATACATCTTACAGCTCTGGCAGTCATCTATGTTTCATTTACATGTCTCCTTATTAAATGTCATTTTGTCAAATTTCCTACATGGTTGAAAACTGTTAAAAATAATTTATCCCTATCCTATCATATTTCCCCCCTATTCTGAGACATCCATCAGTTTAACCCATTTTTCTACATATTTATTTGAGTGCAGGGTAAAAGGTCATAGGACAGGCATGACTCTTTGGGAGACCTGACACCTCCCTGCAAGGAAACATCATTCACCATTTCCTTGAATTATGTCAGAGTTCTCATTCGCTTATTAATGTGTGTCTGCTCTCAAAGATACAAATAATGAGTCAAAGGATACAATGGCACCAGATCACAGGTAGCTCACATACTACTGAGATAAGCATGAAGCAAATATTCATACAAACAATCATACAAGTGTAACAGCAAGTCTAGCCATTCACAGGTGGGCCTGGTCCAGATGTTTCCTGTGAGTTGAACAAAGGTATTTTAGCTTATGAACAAAGGTATTTTAGCTTAATGCTCATTATCTTGGAGGCAGAGTTCCCAGAGATGGTCCATTAGGCACACTTTAAACTGTAGGCAGCATCCGTTCAGCAATTGTGTGCACGCACGCTATGTTGCTTCAGTTGTGTCCAACTCTTTGTGACCCCGTGGACTATATAGCCTGCCAGGATCCTCTGTCCATGGGATTCTCCAGGCAAGAATACTGGAGTGGGGTGCCTTGCCCTCCTCCAGGGGATCTTTCCAAGCCAGGGATCAAACCTGTGTCTTCTGAGACTCCTGCATTGCAGGCAGATTCTTTACCACTGAGCCACCAGGGAAGCTCCCTTTAGTTATTAAATTATACCAAAAGCAATAGAATACAAAAGTTAAAGTAAAAGAAATAGATCCAATAGGGAGTCAGATTTGTTCTTCCATATTACACTGACCTGGGGCTTCCCTAGTAGCTCAGGAAGATTCCCCGAAGAAGGAAATGGCAAATCACTCCTGTATTCTTGTCTGAGAAACCCCATGGACAGAGGAGCCTGGAGGGCCAGGATCCATGGGATCACAGAAGTCGGACATAAGTTAGAACTTAACCACTACAACAAAGTATAAGAAAGAGATTCAATGTGGAGTCAGATTTGTTCTTCCCTATTACACTCACACAGATGCAGGCAGCATGGATCTCTTCTCTCCTGAAAAGATTTATTCCTTGCTGGTCTAAAGTTCACTCAGATTTATTTGCAACTTCTCCACTGGAGAAGGGGTAGGCTATCCACTCCATTATTCTTGGGCTTCCCTTGTGGTTCAGCTGGTAGAGAATCTGCCTGTGATGCAGGAGACCTGGGTTCGATCCCTAGGTTGGGAAGATCCCCTGGAGAAGGGAAAGGTTGCCCACTCCAATATTCCAGCCTGGAGAATTCCATGGACTATACATGGGGTCTTTCTTTGGGATTGGAATGGAAACTAACCTTTTCCAGTCCTGTGGCCACTGCTGAGTTTTCCAAATTTGCTGGCATATTGAGTGCAGCACTTTCACAGCATCATCTTTCAGGATTTGAAATACCTCAACTGGAATTCCATCAGCTCCACTAGCTTTGTTCGTAGTGATGCTTTCTAAGGCCCACTTGACTTTACATTCCAAGATGTCTGGCTCTAGATTAGTGATCACATCATCATGATTATCTGGGTCATGAAAATCTTTTTTGTACAGTTCTTCCATGTATTCTTGCCACCTCTTCTTAATATCTTCTGCTTCTGTGAGGTCCATACCATTTCTGTCCTTTATCGAGCCCATCTTTGCATGAAATATTCCCTTGGTATCCCTAATTTTCTTGAAGAGATCTCTAGTCTTTCCCATTCTGTTGTTTTCCTCTATTTCTTTGCACTGATCGCTGAAGAAGGCTTTCTTATCTCTTCTTGCTATTCTTCGGAACTCTGCATTCAGATGCTTAAATCTTTCCTTTTCTGCTTTGCTTTTCGCCTCTCTTCTTTTCACAGCTATTTGTAAGGCCTCCCCAGACAGCCATTTTGCTTTTTTGCATTTCTTTTCCATGGGGATGGTCTTCATCCCTGTCTCCTGTACAATGTCACAAACCTCATTCCATAGTTCATCAGGCACTCTATCTATCAGATGGGGAAACAGTGGAAACAGTGTCAGACTTTATTTTTTGGGGCTCCAAAATCACTGCAGATGGTGACTGCAGCCATGAAATTAAAAGATGCTTACTCCTTGGAAGAAAAGTTATGACCAAACTAGATAGCATATTCAAAAGCAGAGACATTGCTTTGCCGACTAAGGTCCATCTAGTCAAGGCTATGGTATTTCCTGTGGTCATGTATGGCTGTGAGAGTTGGACTGTGAAGAAGGCTGAGTGCCAAAGAATTGATGCTTTTGAACTGTGGTGTTGGAGAAGACTCTTGAGAGTCCCTTGGACTGCAAGGAGATCCAACCAGTCCATTCTGAAGGAGATCGGCCCTGGGATTTCTTTGGAAGGAATGATGCTGAAGCTGAAACTCCAGTACTTTGGCCACCTCATGCGAAGAGTTGACTCATTGGAAAAGACTCTGATGCTGGGAGGGATTGAGGGCAGGAGGAGAAGGGGACGACTGAGGATGAGATGGCTGGATGGCATCACTGACTAGATGGACATGAGTCTGGGTGAACTCTGGGAGATGGTAATGAACAGGGAGGCCTGGCGTGCTGCGATTCATTGGGTCGCAGAGAGTCGGACACGACCGAGCGACTGAACTGAGCTGAACTGAACGGATACATGGGGTCGCAAAGAGTTGGACACAACTGAGCGACTTTCACTTTCACTTTCTTTTCAACTTTCTGATGTGTTTTTTAAATGACTAGGATGTAACTAATCTAGCTTTTTCATGTTGTTAGAATGAGAGCCCACATTATCTAATAACTGTCTAAATCAAAACTGCAAGCTCATACAGAGCTTTTTAATATACCATGCCTGTATTTTAGGCATGTAGATGGACTCCTGAGAGTCCCTTGGACTGCAGGAGGAACAAACCAGTTGATCCTAAAGGAAATCAGTCCTGAATATTCATTGGAAGGACTGATGCTGAAGCTGAAGCTCCAATACTTTGGCTACCTGATGTGAAAAGCTGACTCATTGGGAAAGACACAGATGCTGGGAAAGATTAAGGACAGGTGAAGAAGGGAGCAACAGAGGACTAGATGGTTGGATGGCATCACTGACTCCATGGACATGAGTCTGAGCAAGCTCCAGGAGATAGTGTAGGACAGGGAAGTCTGGCATGCTGCAGTCCATGGAGTTTGCAAAGAGTCGGACAAGCCCTAGTGACTGAACAACAACGTTTTAATAAAAGCTATTACATAATGAATTATAGCTATGTTTTTGTTCTTCTCTTTTTTGTGATATTATAATAAAAGTGATCTGAACTAGAGAATCTTGTCTCTAAGAGAAGCCTTCTTTTAAGTTCCCCTTCAATATGAGTGGCAGTGATCAGTCAGTTAATTATGAGTTTCTCTAGTTTTATGCATGTCAGACCATAATTCCCATCTTTAGATTCCTTGTTCCTGACTGTGCTTCTCACCAATGGCTCTGTCCCCCTATTTCTCTGGCTCCAACTCTCTTCCAGGCCAAGACAAATATAGGACAAGCTTCTGTCTGTCCAAATATTAGAGTTTTTAGAGCTGAAAATAAACATGTAAGTAAATATGTGTCCTAATTCCTACAGTGCTATGCTTTCTGTCCCAAATCAGATCTCATTCCCTAGCACAGAGGAAACTTCTGGGGAAACAAATCTCTAGTCCCATTAAGATTTAACTAAATGGAACTGCATTTTCAGTGCTAAAACTGTCTTGTAATTAGACAAAATTACCAATGGCTCTTTTCATAGTGAAAGGAAAACGTAAGCGACCCTTTAATTAGGAATTGAGCATCTTTTTCCATTTTTCCTCCAAGAAGTCCTGTCAACAAACTTGAAATGCACACTGTTTTACAGATGGCACCACACTGTGGTTCATTCCTCACGCTCATCACTAAATGTAGCAAAACATTCTTTTGTCTCTACATCAGACACTAACCAAGGATCCAAGGCCTGGGAAAATATAAATATTTTCATATAAAAAAGAATTATAACCTGATTTTCTGCTCCTTCACCCAGATGTTTGCATTGTTGGTATTTTTTATCAACTCCACTGCAGACTGATCTTCAAAGTGATAAATGCTACTGAGATGCTTTATTTTCTTTTTCCCATAATGTTTTTTCTTTTAAAAAAATCCAGAGCAGGCAAAATATTAAGTCATATATCTTTATAACTAGCTAAATCCAAGGTGATTATGATATTCTACCATTTCCCTCCCAAGGAGGTAAAGTCAGGTCATGTGGGTCCATGGCCAAGGAGGGCAAGATTCAACTTGGATTTCAGTAGTCAGACTAAGTCCAGGAAAGAAAGAGGTGAAAAAAAGCTAGTGAGGCAGTATAATCATGTCTAAATAAAATGCTAAAGGTTAATCCCTGGTGACTCAGGCAGTAAAGAATCCGCCTGCAATGCAGGAGACCTGGGTTTGATCCCTGGGTCGGGAAGATCCCCTGGAAAAGGGCATGGCAACCCACTCCAGAATTCTTGCCTGGAGAATCCCCATGGACAGAGGAGCCTAGCAGGCTACAGTCCATGGGGTTGCAAAGAGTTGGACACAACTGAACAACTAAGAACACAGCACAGTCCTGGTGAAGCCAAGTCCATTTTCAAGACCAAGGATAAGTTTGACAAGTCAGGAGCCAGGGAAACAGAAGGCTGGAGCAGTTGATTTTGAGCAAGCCAGGGACAAGGCCATCTGGCCCAGGACATCTATAATGAGAAAAGCATGTTCTTATCAGACACTGGACACAGGACACTGGGTTAATAGGGGCTGATTGGAAGATGTGGAGTTCACTAAGGATAACCCACATTTCCAAATTGGAACCTGAAAGGTCCTCATATTTCTTCTAGACTGAAAATCCTAGATGTTTCATTGGCCCATTCCAAAAGATGCAGTGGAACTGAAGGAAATCTCTACCCTTCTCTTTCAAATGGCAAGGGCTTATGTAAAAGAACCTATCTGTTCTCTGGGTTTGTGGCTCACCTCTACCTTCCACTGCCATTGGGCACCTTAATTCTAATAACAGCTTTTTAATTCTAGTTTCAATGTACCCAGTGTATCCCATAACTGGACCTTTATATCTAGGTTCCTAGAGCTGGAGCTCTAACTTACCTTTAGAAGTTTTATTCCTTGGAGACAGTTCCCAATCTTAAAACACAGGGTAAGTTTAAGGCTCAAGTACATGTAGCTTGAGCTCCTGGGTGCTGTCCCCATCTGCTTGGGTTCACAGAAATAACTAACCCAGAGTCCTCACTAAGTTCTTTAACCACTTCCCTTGGATCCTTGGTCTATCATGGCCACAGCCTTCAGGCACCAGTGGCTGAAGCCATTGCGCTCAGCCAGCAGTCCAGCCCTCAAGCTGCCCTGCCATTTGCACTGAGTGACTCAGTTATCAGACCAGTCTGTGACTCACCCTTTCCTTAAGAGGGAAGCACCGGGAACAATGACTGTTGGGATCCGTTTATTGGAACTTAAGAGACTGCGGTTTTGAGTGGGCAGCCAAAGAAATAGAGAGCTCTGCAATAAGTATAGGCTGTGGGACAAGGAGGCCTGCTGGCACTTGAGCCAATGGACAGCACAATGGTGGAGTACACAGTGGGTAAATCTGTCACGCGGAGTTTTCGACAAGCCACAGTAGGAGTCATAACACAGAAATCTAAAGTTATGGAGCATGTAGTCTGCAGCAGAGCGTTATATACCGTTTGGAAAAAACTCCTGGTATACTATGGCAGTGATGGGGAGTCTGGCCATAAGACATCGACTGAACATGTTACTGGAGCTGTCCCTCATGAGCTGGTGCTGTCAGATACACAATAATGTAAAAGCAGGTGGGCGCAGAAGTGTCCATGAATGGATGGCCCAAATTCCCATGCCACTCATCTCTGTTACAATGACACTTCTTTCTCAGTATACATTGCTGTGTCATGGAGGGGAACTTCCCAGGTGGCTCAGTGGTAAAGGATTTGCCTGCCAGTACAGGAGACGCAGGAGATGTACATTTGATCCCTGGATTTGGAAGATGCCCTGAAGGAAGAAATAGCAACCCATTCCAGTATTCTTGCCTGGAAAATTCCATGAGTAGAGGAGCCTGGTGAGCTGCAGTTTGTGGAGTTGCAGAGAATCAGACACAGCTGAGCATTTGACTACATATGAACTCACACACACCATGGATTGGAGAGGAGTAGGGTGAGTTCTATGCAACTAAAATAGAGGAGGGAAAAAATATAGGCCTGGTCTATGAATAGATCAGCTCAATATTTATATAACTCAAAAATAGACCGCTGCCCAACTACAGCCTTATGAGTGACCCAGCTTCAAGTGATGTATTTGGTCACGTACTTTGTATGAATATGCATAGACTCCTGAGTTATGGCAAATACCTTGGCTGGTTGGTCAGGCACTTGGAAGATGTGGACTTAAAAGATCAAGAACAAGGAGATTTAAAGAAAAAGCATGTAGAAAAACTTCAAGAATAGATACAAAATATATGAATGTGTAAGATACACATTAATGCCCGTAAGAAAGGATCCAATGTAAAAGAACTCTTAATAAATTAAAATTCAAATAAGTAACCTTGAAGACCGAATTAGCTTTATTCAAAGATTTCTGAATAAGACAGTATCCTACCTGGCAAGAAGAAAGGCATTCCAAAGAACTGTACAATTTAAGGCATAAAAGTACCACCTCAGCTATCACTCCATAGTTTCTGAAAACTTTGTTGATCCCATTTTATTTTGTTCTGAATCTTTGTGGCATTCACAGATTACAACTTCAGATTCAAGTTTTCATTTTTTTTTACTTTTTTTTACTTTTTTTTTTTTTACTTCACAATATTGTATTGGTTTTGCCACACTTCAGCATGAATCCACCATGAGTGTACACATGTTCCCAATCCCAAACCCTCCCCCCACCTCCCCCCTCACACACACCATCCCTCCGGGTCATCCCAGTGCACCAGTCCCAAGCATCCTGCACCCTGCATTGAACCTTGACTGGCGATTCATTTCATTTATGTTATTATACATGTTTCAATGCCATTCTCCCAAATCATCCCACCATCTCCCTCTCCCACAGAGTCCAAAAGACTGTTCTATACATCTGTGTCTCTTTTGCTGTCTCGTATACAGGGTTATCGTTACCATCTTTCTAAATTCCATATATATGTGTTAGTATACAGTATTGGTGTTTTTCTTTCTGGCTTACCTCACTCTGTATAATAGGCTCCAGTTTCATCCACCTCAGTAGAAGTGATTCAAATGTATTCTTTTTAATGGCTGAGTAATACTCCATTGTGTATATGTACCACAGCTTTCTGATCCATTCATCTGCTGATGGACATCTAGGTTGCTTCCATGTCCTGGCTATTATAAACAGTGCTGTGATGAACATTGGGATACACATGTCTCTTTCAATTCTGGTTTCCTCGGTGTGTATGACCAGCGGTGGGATTGCTGGGTCACAAGGCAGTTCTGTTCGTAGTGTTTTAAGGAACCTCCACACTGTTCTCCATAGTGGCTGTACTAGTTTGCATTACCACGAAGAGTGTAAGAAGATTCCCTTTTCTCCACACCCTCTCCAGCATTTATTGCTTGTAGACTTTTGGATCGCAGCCATTCTGACTGGCGTGAAATGGTACTTCATTGTGGTCTTGATTTGCATTTCTCTGATAAAGAGTGATGTTGAGCATCTTTTCATGTGTTTGTTAGCCATCCATATGTCTTCTTTGGAGAAATGTCTACTTAGTTCTTTGGCCCATTTTTTGATTGGGTCGTTTATTTTTTTGGAATTGAGCTGCATAAGTTGCCTGTATGTTTTTGAGATTAATTGTTTGTCAGTTTCTTCATTTGCTATTATTTTCTCCCATTCAGAAGGCTGTCTTTTCACCTTGCTTATATTTTCCTTCATTGTAAAGAAGCTTTTAATTTTAATTAGGTCCCATTTGTTTATTTTTGCTTTTGTTTCCAATATTCTTGGAGGTGGGTCATAGAGGATCCTGCTGTGATGTATGTAGGAAAGTGTTTTGCCTATGTTCTCCTCTAGGAGTTTTATAGTTTCTGGTCTTCCATTTAGATCTTTAATCCATTTTGAGTTTATTTTTGTGTATGGTGTTAGAAAGTGATCTAGTTTCATTCTTTTACAAGTGGTTGACCAGTTTTCCTAGACCCACTTGTTAAGGAGATTGTCTTTAATCCATTGTATATTCTTCCTCCTTTGTCAAAGATAAGGTGTCCATATGTGTGTGGATTTATCTCTGGGCTTTCTATTTTGTTCCATTGATCTATATTTCTGTCTTTGCACCAGTACCATACTGTCTTGATGACTGTGGCTTTGTAGTAGAGCCTGAAGTCAGGCAGGTTGATTCCTCCAGTTCCATTCTTCTTTCTCAAAATTGCTTTGGCTATTTGAGGTTTTTTGTATTTCCATACAAATTGTAAAATTATTTGTTCTAGCTCTGTGAAAAATATCACTGGCAGCTTGATAGGGATTGCATTGAATCTGTAGATTGCTTGGGGTAGGATACTCATTTTCACTATATTGATTCTTCTGATCCATGAACATGGTATATTTCTCCATCTATTAGTATCCTCTTTGATTTCTTTCACCAGTGTTTTACAGTTTTCTATATATAGGTCTTTAGTTTCTTTAAGTAGATATATTCCTAAGTATTTTATTCTTTTCATTGCAATGGTGAATGGAATTGTTTCCTTAATTTCTTTTTCTACTTTCTCATTATTAGTGTATAGGAATGCAAGGGATTTCTGTGCATTGCTTTTATATCCTGCAACTTTACTATATTCATTGATTAGCTCTAGTAATTTTCTGGTGGAGTCTTTAGGATTTTCTGTGTAGAGGATCATGTCATCTGCAAACAGTGAGAGTTACTTCTTCTTTTCCAGTTTGGATTCCTTTTATTTCTTTTTCTGCTCTGATTGCTGTGGCCAAAACTTCAAGAACTATGTTGAATAGTAGTAGTGAAAGTGGGCACCCTTGTCTTGTTCCCGACTTTAGGGGAAATGCTTTCAATTTTTCACCATTGAGGATAATGTTTGCTCTGGGTTTGTCATATATAGCTTTCATTATGTTGAGGTATGTTCCTTCTATTCCTGCTTTCTGGAGAGTTTTTATCGTAAATGGATGCTGAATTTTGTCAAAGGCTTTGTCTGCATCTATTGAGATAATCATATGGCATTTATTTTTCAATTTGTTAATGTGGTGTATTACATTGATTCATTTGTGGATATTGAAGAATCCTTCCATCCCTGGGATAAAGCCCACATGGTCATGGTGTATGATCTTTTTAATGTGTTGTTGGATTCTGATTGCTAGAATTTTGTTAAGGATTTTTGCATCTATGTTCATCAGTGATATTGGCCTGTAGTTTTCTTTTTTGTGGCATCTTTGTCAGGTTTTGGTATTAGGGTGATGGTGGCCTCATAGAATGAGTTTGGAAGTTTACCTTCCTCTGCAATTTTCTGGAAGAGTTTGAGTAGGATAGGTGTTAGCTCTTCTCGAAATTTTTGGTAGAATTCAGCTGTGAAGCCGTCTGGAACTGGGCTTTTGTTTGCTGAAAGATTTTTGATTACAGTTTCAATTTCCGTGCTTATGATGGGTGTGTTGAGGTTTTCTATTTCCTCCTGGTTCAGTTTTGGAAAGTTGTACTTTTCTAAGAATTTGTCCATTTCTTCCACGTTGTCCATTTTATTGGCATATAATTGCTGATAGTAGTCTCTTATGATCCTTTGTATTTCTGTGTTGTCTGTTGTGATCTCTCCATTTTCATTTCTAATTTTATTGATTTGATTTTTCTCCCTTTGTTTCTTGATGAGTATGGCTAATGGCTTGTCAATTTTATTTATCCTTTCAAAGACCAGCTCTTGGCTTTGTTGATTTTTGCTATGGTCTCTTTTGTTTCTTTTGCATTTATTTCTGCCCTAATTTTTAAGACTTCTTTCCTTCTATTAACCCTGGGGTTCTTCATTTCTTCCTTTTCTAGTTGCTTTAGGTCTAGAGTTAGGTTATTTATTTGACTTTTTCCTTGTTTCTTGAGGTATGCTTGTATTGCTATGAACGTTCTCCTTAGCACTGCTTTTACAGTGTCCCACAGGTTTTGGGTTGTTGTGTTTTCATTTTCATTCGTTTCTATGCATATTTTGATTTCTTTTTTGATTTGTTGGTTATTCAGAAGCATGTTGTTCATCCTCTATATGTTGGAATTTTTAATAGTTTTTCTTCCGTAATTGAGATCTAATCTTACTGTATTATGGTCAGAAAAGATGCTTGGAATGATTTCAATTTTTTTGAATTTACCAAGGCTAGATTTATGGCCCAGGATGTGATCTATCCTGGAGAAGGTTCCATGAGCACTTAAGAAAAAAGGTGAAATTCATTGTTTTGGGGTGAAATGTCCTATAGATATCAATTAGGTCTACCTGGTCTATTGTATCATTTAAAGTTTGTGTTTCCTTGTTAATTTTCTGTTTAGTTGATCTATCCATAGGTGTAAATGGGGTATTAAAGTCTCCCACTATTATTGTGTTATTGTTCATTTCCCCTTTCATACTTGTGAGCATTTGTCTTACATATTGCTCCTATGTTGGGTGCATGTATATTTGTAATTGTTATATCTTCTTCTTGGATTGATCCTTTGATCATTATGTAGTATCCTTCTTTGTCTCTTTTCACAGCCTTTGTTTTAAAGTCTATTTTATCTGATGTGAGTATTGCTACTCCTGCTTTCTTTTGGTCTCTATTTGCGTGGTATATCTTTTTCCAGCCCTTCACTTCCAGTCTGTATGTGTCCCTTGTTTTGAGGTGGGTCTCTTGTAGACAACATATATAGGGATCTTGTTTTTGTATCCATTCAGCCAGTCTTTGTCTTTTGGTTTGGGCATTCAACCCATTTATGTTTAAGGTAATTATTGATAAGTATGATCCTGTTGCCATTTACTTTATTGTTTTGGGTTTGAGTTTATACACCCTTTTTGTGTTTCCTGTCTAGAGAATATCCTTTAGTATTTGTTGGAGAGCTGGTTTGGTGGTGCTGAACTCTCTCAGCTTTTGTTTGTCTGTAAAGCTTTTGATTTCTCCTTCATATTTGAATGAGATCCTTGCTGGGTACAGTAATCTGGGTTGTAGGTTATTTTCTTTCATCACTTTAAGTATGTCTTCCCATTCTCCCCTGGCTTGAAGAGTTTCTATTGAAAGATCTGCAGTTATCCTTATGGGAATCCCCTTGTGTGTTATTTGTTGTTTTTCCCTTGCTGCTTTTAATATTTGTTCTTTGTGTTTGAGCTTTGTTAATTTGATTAATATGTGCCTTGGGGTGTTTCACCTTGGGTTTATCCTGTTTGGGACTCTCTGGGTTTCTTGGACTTGGGTGATTATTTCCTTCCCCATTTTAGGGAAGTTTTCAACTATTATCTCCTCAAGTATTTTCTCATGGTCTTTCCTTTTGTCTTCTTCTGGGACTCCTATGATTCGAATATTGGAGCGTTTAATGTTGTCCTGGAGGTCTCTGAGATTGTCCTCATTTATTTTAATTCGTTTTTGTTTTTTCCCCTCTGATTCATTTATTTCTACCATTCTATCTTCTACTTCACTAATCCTATCTTCTGCCTCTGTTATTCTACTATTTGTTGCCTCCAGAGTGTTTTTGATCTGATTTACTGCATTATTCATTATATATTGACTCTTTTTTATTTCTTCTAGGTCCTTGTTAAACCTTTCTTGCATGTTCTCAGTCCTTGTCTCCAGGCTATTTATCCGTAATTCCATTTTTATTTCAAGATTTTGGATCATTTTCACTATCATTATTTGGAATTCTTTATCAGGTAGATTCCCTATCTCTTCCTCTTTTGTTTGGTTTGGTGAGCATTTCTCCTGTTCCTTTACCTGTTGGGTATTCCTCTGTCTCTTCATCTTGTTTATATTGCTGCGTTTGGGGTGGCCTTTCTGTATTCTGGCAGTTTGTGGAGTTCTCTTTATTGTGGAGTTTCCTCGCTGTGGGTGGCGTTGTATCAGTGGCTTGTCAAGGTTTCTTGGTTAGGGAAGCTTGTGTCGGTGTTCTGGTGGGTGGAGCTGGATTTCTTCTCTCTGGAGTGCAATAAAGTGTCCAGTAATGAGTTATGAGACGTCAGTGGTTTGGGGGTAACTTTGGGCAGCCTGTATATTGAAGCTCAGGGCTGTGTTCCTGTGTTGCTCTGGAACTTGTTGGCCCTTGGGTGGTGCTTAGTTTCAGTGTAGGTATGGGGGCATTTGATGAGCTCCTATTGATTAATGTTCCCTGGAGTCAGGAATTCTCTGATGTTCTCAGGATTTGGACTTAAGCCTACCGATTCTAGTTTTCAGTCTTATTTTTACAGTAGTCTCAAGACTTCTCCTTCTATACAGCACCATTGATAAAACATCTAGGTTAGATATGAAAAATTTCTCCACATTGAGGGACACCCAGAGAGGTTCACAATTACATGGAGAAGAGAAGAGGAAGGAGGGAGCTGGAGGTGACTGGAATTAGATAAGGTGGGATCAAAAGAGGAGAGAACAAGCTAGCCAGTAATCACTTCCTTATGTGCGCTCCACAGTCTGGACCACTCAGAGATGTTCACGGAGTTATACAGAGAAGAGAAGAGGGAGGAAGGAGACAGAGGTGGCCAGGAAGATAAGAGGGGGAAATGAAATGGAGAAAGACAGATCCAGCCAGTAATCAGTTCCCTAAGTGTTCTCCACCGTCTGGAACACACAGAGATTCACAGAGTTGGGTAGAGAAGAGAAGGGGGAAGGAGGAGACGGAGGCGACCTGGTAGAGAAAAAGGAGAGTCCAAAGGAGGAGAGAGTGGTCAAGCCAGTAATCTCGCTCCCAATCTAAAAATGGGCACTGAAGATTGGGTTTTTAAAGGTACAAAATTGATAACAACTACCAAAAAGCAAAGATTAAAAATCTAGAGTAGTGGTTGGGTTTTCAAAAATACAATATTAAAGAAAAGTAGAAAAAAATAAAAACAAAGTCACAAAAATTATTTTTAAAAAATATATAAGAAGTTTGCTTTAAAAATAGGGTCTTTTTTTGAAAAGTAATAGTAGGTTATAAAAATGAAAATTAAAGGAGTAATAGAAGACTTTAAAATTTAAAAAGTTTAAGAAAAAGAATGATCGTAAAAATAGTAAAGATATATCTAGGACTTTCTCTGGTGTTGTTGTGGGCAGTGTGGGGTCAGTTCATTTCTGGATAGTTCCTTGGTCCCACTTATATTTCTCAAGATCTATAGGCCCCTTCCTGTGTAGTCAGCACTAACGACTGGGTTTTAATCTATTGTACCTGTCACTTCCAAGGTGGTTCCCTCTGTTTTAGCTTCTTCTGTCTGCTGGTCTCTTCAGTGTCTGATTTCTTCCCTGACACAAGCGGGGCGGTGGTGGACACTTTTTTTAGGCTCACTTGTTCAGTCGTGCTGTGGGGAGGGAGGGACGCTGCAAACAACACTGGCATGTGCTTGCAATGTCTCAGCCACACTGGGCCTGCTCCCACTTGCGGCACACACAACTCAGGCTCTAGGTTGCTCCACCAGGAACCGTCCGAGGCCGGCCCTGGGCTGCATACACCTCCCAGGTCTAAGCCGCTCAGGTTCAGGCACTCAGGTAGTCCTCAAAGGCGCAGACTCGGTTGGGCCTGCATTTTGTGCCCTTCCCAGGTCCCAGTAGCTCAGGTGTTTGGCTAGGGCGGTCGCTGTGACTTATCACCTCTCCCATCCCTGCTGCTCAGTTTTCTGGGTGTACAACTGGCGCACCTTCTCAGGCAGATGATGACTGTCCAGAACCCCAAGAAGTCTTAGTTAGCAAAGGAGCCTGCTTGCCGTTTGGTAGACAATGTCTCTCTGGGGCTGCAATTGCCCTCTTCCAGCCCTTCCGGCTCTGGCTTCCTGTCATTGGCGGGGGATGGTCTGCAGCCAGCTAACTCTGTTCCATCCTTTGTTCTGTGCGCGGTCTTGGCGGTGTCTTATGTTAGAGCTTTTCACGTGGTAGCTATTCCACAGTCTGGTTTGCTAGCCCAAATTAGTTCACTCTGATTACACTCGGGGCATTCGGCCCGATCCTTACTCTAGGCAATGCAGCCCGCACCTCCCTGCCCAGCCCCCCCTTGCTAGTGATAGATGCAGGTGTCTGCGCTGCTTCTCTGCTGAGGGAGTTACCATTGGACTCATGATCTATGGGTTTTGATTATTTTTCCTCCCTGTTATGTTGCCCTCTGCGCTTCCAAGGCTCGCCACAGACTCAGCAGTGAGAGTGTTTCCTGGTGTTTGGAAACTTATCTCTTTTTAAGACTCCCTTCCCAGGACGGAGCTCGTCCCTACCTCTTTTGTCTCTTTGTCTTTTATATTTTTCCCTATCTCTTTTCAAAGACAATGGGCTGCTTTCCTGGGTGCCTGATGTCCTCTGCTGGCATTCAGAAGTTGTTTTGTGGCATTTACTCAGCGTTTAAATGTTCTTTTGACGAATTTGTTGGGGAGAAAGTGGTCTCCCCGTCCTATTCCTCCACCATCTTAGGACCGCCTCCAGATTCAAGCTTTCTAACCTTGTCATTCCCCTCATTTCTTTTTCAACATTCCAGTCTTAGGGAGATCATTTGCCTGGTGGTTAGCAGCTGCAAACATGGACTTAAAGATTTTGAGTGAATACAATAATATTGGGAGGTTATTATGATTATTGTAAGCAGGATAATCCCCAATGTTTAGAAAGAACTTTGGAGCCATGGTCCCCAAGACTCAAACCAACCAAAATCAAATAAGTCAAAGAGAGACCTTTTTAAGCCAAGTGTCTTGTTCAGTGATCTTATGTAACTGAGTTTTACTTTTTCTGTAAGTGTTAATGCAAGTACAGCAGTGATTTTGACCATAGCATAGACACCTCCTCATTTAGCTAAAAGATAATCAAAGGCTATTCTATTACCAATAGTAAATTTGGCCAGAGAGTCTAAGGATTTTTGTTGGGTAGCTATTGCTTTTGCAGCAGATTTTGCAACATGTTCAAGGGTTAAGACAGGTTCCTCATCTTAACCTCATTTGTACTTACCCCTAACAAGGGAAGTAGAGCCTTGCCAAAGTAAAAAAGTGAATCCTGAATAATAAATATCTCCTGTTGGCTCCCTTCTAACTCAACGATGTAAATCCAGGGAATCTAACAAATGAAGTGTCTCAGTTTATTTATAGACAGTTTAGAGCACAGTTAGATAACCTAAAAGGCATTGTCCAGTCATGTGCCAACCATTGAGGCATTAATAAGCTCAAGGAGAAAATTAATCACTACAAAGATAAATCCTGTAGGGGTATAAACCACTTCCACTAAGGTGGCACAGTTAATGGACTAATCTCAGGTATTGTTTCATTTGCCTGTTCAAGCCAGGAATTTTTTTTTTCCTAGCCTGAAATTACAAAGCATTTTCAAATTCCAGAGATTGCTTCCTTTGCCAATGGCTTAGAAGACATGGGTCTCCAAGACAATGAGGGGGAAAGAGAGGGCTTCATGTTTAAATTATGAAGTCTTCATTCAGTGTCTTGGGCAGAAGCAGTCAACATCGATGTCAACTGCCTTTCTTCCTGGTTAGTCTGACTTGAAGGTTTAGAGCATTGGGACAGGACCAGATGTCAGGCAGAGCCTTTTTGGCTGTCAGATGTATACCCAAGGTTCAAACCCCTGAAATTTGGCTGCCATTGGGTAATGAAGAGGAGCTGGCGTAGTCCATTTCAAGGAAATTCAAGAGCAGTCTTTCTCTTGGTGGTTCTAAATCAGAAGGATTCGAGAAAATTGGAAATGTCAGCTTGGAGAGTTATAGTCAGTCATTTGAGGAAACTAGAAGAATTTGGGATCCAGTCCAGTTTGCATATAACAAAACCTCAAAGACAATTAATAGGATTAGAATCTAATATTTACAAGTGTGCAAACATAATTTTTTTCTCTCTACAGTTACCCCCGTTTTTATCAAAGTTCACAGTGAGACCATTTTTTCTTTTTTGCATTAAAATTGGCCTGATTATTTACATTAGTTTAGCAAGAATAGTGATTGACTAGATAAGGTCTTTCAAAGACTGCTTTGATGGAAATTTTTAATCTCAGAATGAATTCTTAAAAGTCTTTCAGGCCAAGATGCCCAGCCAAAGACTCACCACTAGATTTTACCTGTGATACTATCTCAGTCAAAGCCTTGGAAACACAGTGTAGCCAGTGTTTCCAATTGTGTTCTATTATAAGCAGAACAGATTCTTATTGAACTTACATAAATAACTACTGGAAGGATTAGGTAGGAGAAAAACTAAATATTTTCATCTTTGACTACAAAGATATAATTTACTATATTGCTGTGGGTCTTGGGTAGCTTAAGAGAAACAATTTTCTCAAATTTGGTAAAGTAGCAATGTTTCAAAAATGAAGTCATAAAAAATTGCAATTATTCTCCTCTCTTCATTCATTCTTTATGCTATTAATTCTTATTTTGTTTAACTGTTTTTTCCCCCTTCATCCTGGAAATGCTTACCCAAATCAGTTTTATGTATTTAAAGATATCAGAATCCTATAATTATCAAAAGTCCTTTCTTTTTGAAAATGAAGTACTCTTACAGGAACGCTTTTGCAAAAGCTCTCTGTAAATGACAAAAGATTTTTAAATGCCCACTGTTGGAGCTCATTTGATAAACAAATGTAGTTATTTTTGTGATGTACAACATTTTATGATAACAACTAGAATTATGATGACAGCATTTAGTTCAGTTGATCAGTTGTATCTGACTCTTTGTGACTCCATGAACCACAGCACACCAGGCCTCCCTGTCCATCACCAACTCCTGGAGTTTACCCAAACCCATGTCCATGAAGTCAGTGATGCTATCCAACCATCTCATCCTCTGTCATCCCCTTCTTCTCCTGCCCTCAATCTTTCCCAGCATCAGGGTCTTTTCAAATGAGTCAGCGCTTTGCATCAGATGGCCAAAGTACTGGAGTTTCAGCTTCAACATCAGTCCTTCCAATGAACACCCAGGACTGATCTCCTTTAAGATAGACTGGTTGGATCTCCTTGCAGTCCAAGGGATTCTCAAGAGTCTTCTCCAACATCCCAATTCAAAGCATCAATTCTTCGGCGCTCAGCTTTCTTTATAGTCCAACTTGCACATCCATACATGACCACTGGAAAAACCATAGCCTTGACTAGACATACCTTTGTTGGCAAAGTAATGTTTCTGCTTTTTAATCTGCTGCCTAGGTTGGTCATAACTTTTCTTCCAATGAGCAAGCGTCTTTTAATTTCATTGCTACAGTCACTATCTGCAGTGATTTTGGAGCCCCCCAAAATAAAGTCAGCCACTGCTTCCACTGTTCCCCCATCTATTTCCTATGAAGTGATGGGACCAGACACCATGATCTTAGTTTTCTGAATGTTGATCTTTAAGCCAACTTTTTCACTCTCCTCTTTCACTTTCATCAAGAGGCTCTTTAGTTTTTCTTCACTTTCTGCCATAAGGGTGGTATCATCTGCATATCTGAGGTTATTGATATTTCTCCCAGCAATCTTAATTCCAGCTGCATTTCTTCCAGCCCAGCGTTTCTCATGATGTACTCTGCATTACACTGGGATATATCAGACTCTCTGGAATTACACACAATTTCTGAAATGCTTATAAAATATACATATGCAAACACAACATAAAGAAGGTTTAGTGTTACTTCTTATCTGACAGTGCTTCCCATGTAATTTTTTTTATTAATTAATTTATTTTAATTGGAGGCTAATTACTTTACAATATTGTAGTGGTTTTTGCCAAACATCAACATGAATCAGCCTCAGGTGCACATGTGTTCCCCATCCAGAACCCCCCTTCCACCTCTCTCTCCATCCCATCATGTAATTTAACATAACAAATAAGCCTAATTAGTTAAAAATGTTTTTTATAAGGAGGGAGAACAAATATTCTGAGATGGTTCAGGGACTCTAAAAATCCAAGTTAGTTCAAGGTCAAAAGACTTCATTGAATACTTGATTTGAGGAAGTTTGCCAAAAGTATCAAAAGGTTTTTAAAAAATACCCTTCGTCAAATAAGATCATAGAATGTGAAACAATATTTAGTCACCTATTTAACCAAAGTAACAATTAAAGATGGCTCCGGCACACAAAGTTACATAGCTGCAAAACAAACAAAAAACAAAACAAACCCTAGCTCTTTCAGTAGAGAAGACTGCTTTCTTCAGTTCAGTTCAGTTCAGTCGCTCAGTCATGTCCAACTCTTTTCGACCCCATGGACTGCAGCACACTAGGCCTCCCCGTCCATCACCAACTCCAAGAGTCTACTCAAACTCATGTTTATTGAGTCAGTGATGCCATCCAACCATCTCATCCTCTGTCGTCCCCTTCTTCCTGCCTTCAGTCTTTCCCAGCATCACAGTCTTTTCAAATGAGTCAGTCCTTCACATCAGGTGGCCAATGTAGTGGAGTTTCAGCTTCAGAATCAGTCCTTCCAATGAACATTCAGGACTTATTTCCTTTAGAATGGACTGTTTGGATCACCTTGCAGTGCAAGGGACTCTCAAGAGTCTTCTCCAACATCACAGTTCAAAAGCATCAATTCTTCAGCACTCAGCTTTCTTTAGAGTCCAACTCTCACATCCATACATAATTACTGGAAAAACCATAGTCTTGACTAGATGGACCTTTATTGGCAAAGTAATGTCTTTGACTGCTTTCTTAAGCAGTCAAAAAAAAACTGATAAGGCACAGGAAATTATTTTTTATAAAATATGAAATCTTTGCTTTTTAGGTAGCTTACCTAAGAGGGAAAGACATTTTTACCATCTGTTATCAACATCAAACCAAAAGTCCAATAAATCTTTCTCCTTTTAATAGTAAGAAAACCAAACTTTAACAGTACCAGCATACTTTTAATATTAAAACTCATCACTTAATTAAATTCACTTTAATCTTAGCCAGTTCTGACCACTAATAAAATTCTTTTCTAGAGATTTTTTTTTCCATGGCCTTCTACAACTTTCTTTTTTACATTTATATTTTGTCCTGTGTTCTTCCTTTTTCTCATTCTGAAATAACCAGCTTCATTTTACGACAAAATTACTTTCCTCTCTCTCAACAAAATATATTTCTGGTCCTCATAGTCTCCTTTACTGAAAACACACATACCATGTTCCTTGCATGCAGAGTTGTTTTCCCCATTACTTCCAGTAGCCCTAATAACATATACTGGAAAACTTGATCCTTAAAAACTCAATTCTCAGGGAAATATTGAAGTATTTTATAACATATGAAGTTTATATTAGCATTATATGGCTTGGCAGATTTGTAAATAATTTTTATAATTTCTAAAAACATGCTTTTTTGTAGTAGATGTTTTAGTGTAGCACAAGATATGTTTACTAACAAATCCAAAAGTCTTAAATGTTACAGCAATAAGAAATCTAAGGTAGATAAGCCATGTTCAGCAATTAAGGTCTTAGTATTTTATCCTGTTTACCAATGTTCCAGATATTCAGTGAACTTCTGTCACTGAACTTTTTAATTAGCAAAACTTTAAGATTTCAGGTTATCAAAAAAACTGAGGAAATCATTTGAAAAGTTCACCTAAAAAATTCTAATCCAATTTACATCTATTTGATTTACTTTTTCTTAACAATTATGTTTAGACTACCCACAACGACTTCATGAGACATTAGACAAAGTCAGTCATTGTCCCAACTATTTTTCTCGCTGACAAATTTTGTGATAACATGAACTCATTTGACCTTTAGTAAGCCTAAGTAGAATAACAGTATTATATTCAATGCTGACAGTTCTAAAGTCATGCTTGTTTTAATTAAACTAACAAACTAGCTTTATTTCTGACTATTTTCCCAAATCACATGAACTTGGAATTCATTTTAACTAGTTTTTATTATATTTTTGAGAATTTAATTTATATAAGCTCTTAATTTTCTTTAAGCCTTTTAATTATAGAGCTCTTTTATAAGTTAATCTTGGCAGTAACATTGAGAGATAAAGAAAATGCCACACATATGCGAGGCACATATATATTCACACATAAACATGTTGTCAACTACAAATTGACACTTTTCATCTACCTCTATGAGGATTAAATCACGTGCTGCTGCAACTGCTAACTTCCAACACATTCTGAAAGGAGTTCAGGGTGGACAGCAGAAATGAGGCACTCTGTGCTCTCGAAAAAATTGGCAGAAGAGGTCTTTCAATAGTTGGATATTTTCAGGAGCTGATTTTATTAACCCAGTTCTTGTATCTTCTCATATCTAGAAAAGCACTAAAATCCTTCATGGTAATGACTGCTCCTCAGGACTAGCAGCAACCTTCACAAGACTAGCAGAAACCTGCACAAATATATATGCTTAATTGCATGTACTCCCTCTTCTCCAAAATTGCATATATACTGATCCTCCTCCCTGCCTCTTTAAAGCAGCTTCTCAGAGTATCTGAGGTGCTGTCTCCCAGGCTATAGTTCTCATTTTGTCCCAAATAAAACTTGATTCACAACTCTCATGTTGTGCATTATTTTTAAGTCGATAACACAAACAGAGACCTTACAGCTTCCATTTTTGTTTAATTACTGCCATGAATCAAATATAATAATACAAAACTCACTAGTTATAAAAGTTGCATCTAAGTTACTTTACTGATGGAATAAGTTAAGTTTATCTGCTCAGATGGCTAAAGCTTTCACATGATTTTTCACTTGCCTAAGTTTCAAATGACCTTTCTCTTATTTTTTTTTTTCTTCCAATAAGAATTACCTCCCTGAAGTTTGTACTCTAAAGAGAGGGCCTAGATAACAGTTAACATTTATTTGAGGGAAGAATACAAATTCCTCCAAGAAGAGCTTTGATTTCCTAAGGCCAGTGTTTTACAAACATTTGAGATAAATAGGGGAGCTTAGGGGATTGGTAATTGGTTGATTTTGAATTGTTTCTAGAGACACAATCTTCTCCTGTAAAGACTAGATTTGTAAAATAAGGGCATCTGTTTTTAATTACTCAAAGAATTGGGTTGCTGCCCAAATATAAAAGGACTCCCACACCTATCCACCTATGTTGGAATGTTTTTTCTTTACCCCTAGGTACATTTACCTTAGGAGAGAAGTCTAAAATAATTCCTCTCAGACTCTGAATATTAGCTTCCAATTTGGCCAAATTTCTTTCTTTCTTTCTTTGAAACTCTGATTTTTTAATGGCTGCATTGAGTCGTACTTGCAGCATGTGATGGCTCATGAGCTTGTCTAGTGGCTGTGAATAGGCTTCTCTCTAGTTGTGATGCACGGGTTTAGTTGCCCCAGAGCATGTGATATCTTAGCTCCCTGACCAAGGATCAAGCTCAAGTCCCCTGCCTTGAAAGATGGATTCTTAACCACTGGACTACCAAGGAAGTCCCGATTTGGCCAAATTTTTGATCATAGAGTTATTAAATGTTTTCAAATAATTGTAAGGTTTCATCCATGAGAAATATTAATAAATATTTCTGGCAGTATTGAACAACCCTTGGGATTTATGAGGCATTCCCAAAGAAAATACAGAAGATATTATCCCCCCTAAGATCTTAGAGCCACTCCCAAATAGCCAAAAGAAAGAAAAGACTTAGATAGTGACAAATAAGAAGATAACAGTTGTACCTGGAAAGAAATGATCTATGGGTCTGGATTTGGGTGGAAGAAAAACAACATGAAATCTTTATTATTACTAATTTATTTTTTATTGAAGGATAATTGCTTTACAGAATTTTGCTGTTTTCTGTCAAACCTCAGCATGAATCAGCCATAGGTATACATATATCCCCTCCCTTTTGAACCTCCCTCCCATCTCCCTCCCCATCCCACCCCTCTAGGTTGCTACAGAGCCCCTGTTTGAGTTTCCTGAGCCACACAGCAAATTACCTTTCAGTTCAAAATAGAGAAAGGAATATGTCAAGGACGTGTATTGTCACCTTGCTTATTTAACTTATCTGCAGAGTACATCATGAAAAATGCCAAGCTGGATGAAGCATAAACTGGAATCAAGGTTGCTGGGAGAAATATCAATAGCCTCAGATATGCAGATGACACCACCATTATGGCAGAAAGCAAAGAAGAACTAAAGAACCTCTTGATGAAAGTGAAAGAGGAGAGTTAAAAAGTTGGCTTGAAATGCAACATTCAGAAAACTAAGATCATGGCAGCTGGTCCTATCACTTCATGGCAAATATATGGGGAAACAGTGGAAATAGTAACAGACTTTGGTTTGGGGGACTCCAAAATCACCGCAGATGGTAACTGAGCCATGAAATTAAAAGATGCTTGCTCATTGGAAGAAAAGTTATGAGCAACCTAGACAGCATATTAAAAAGCAGAAACATTACTTTGCCAACAAAGGTTCATCTAGTCAAGACTATGATTTTTCCAGCAGTCATATATAGATGTGAGAGTTGGACTATAAAGAAAGCTGAGTGCTGAAGAATTGATGCTTTTGAACTGTGATTTGGAGAAGACCCTTTTTTTTTTTTAAGTTTTTTTTTTTTTAATTTTAAAATCTTTAATTCTTACATGCGTTCCCAAACATGAACCCCCCTCCCACCTCCCTCCCCATAACATCTCTCTGGGTCATCCCCATGCACCAGCCCCAAGCATGCTGTATCCCGCGTCAGACATAGACTGGCGATTCAATTCACATGATAGTATACATGTTAGAATGTCATTCTCCCAAATCATCCCACCCTCTCCCTCTCCCTCTGAGTCCAAAAGTCCGTTATACACATCTGTGTCTCTTTCCCTGTCTTGCATACAGGGTCGTCATTGCCATCTTCCTAAATTCCATATATATGTGTTAGTATACTGTATTGGTGTTTTTCTTTCTGGCTTACTTCACTCTGTATAATCGGCTCCAGTTTCATCCATCTCATCAGAACTGATTCAAATGAATTCTTTTTAACGGCTGAGTAATACTCCATTGTGTATATGTACCACAGCTTTCTTATCCATTCATCTGCTGATGGACATCTAGGTTGTTTCCATGTCCTGGCTATTATAAACAGTGCTGCGATGAACATTGGGGTACATGTGTCTCTTTCAATTCTGGTTTCCTCGGTGTGTATGCCCAGAAGTGGGATTGCTGGGTCATAAGGCAGTTCTATTTGCAATTTTTTAAGGAATCTCCACACTGTTCTCCATAGTGGCTGTACTAGTTTGCATTCCCACCAACAGTGTAGGAGGGTTCCCTTTTCTCCACACCCCCTCCAGCATTTATTGCTTGCAGATTTTTGGATCGCAGCCATTCTGACTGGTGTGAAGTGGTACCTCATTGTGGTTTTGATTTGCATTTCTCTAATAATGAGTGATGTTGAGCATCTTTTCATGTGTTTGTTAGCCATCCATATGTCTTCTTTGGAGAAATGTCTATTTAGTTCTTTGGCCCATTTTTTGATTGGGTCGTTTATTTTTCTGGAATTGAGCTGCAGAAGTTGCTTGTATATTTTTGAGATTAGTTGTTTGTCAGTTGCTTCATTTGCTATTATTTTCTCCCATTCAGAAGGCTGTCTTTTCACCTTGCTTATATTTTCCTTTGTTGTGCAGAAGCTTTTAATATTAATTAGATCCCATTTGTTTATTTTTGCTTTTATTTCCAGAATTCTGGGAGGTGGATCATAGAGGATCCTGCTGTGATTTATGTCTGAGAGTGTTTTGCCTATGTTCTCCTCTAGGAGTTTTATAGTTTCTGATCTTACAGTTAGATCTTTAATCCATTTTGAGTTTATTTTTGTGTGCGGTGTTAGGGAGTGATCTAGTTTCATTCTTTTACAAGTGGTTGACCAGTTTTCCCAGCACCACTTGTTAAAGAGATTGTCTTTACTCCATTGTATATTCTTGCCTCCTTTGTCAAAGATAAGGTGTCCATATGTGTGTGGATTTATCTCTGGGCTTTTTATTTTGTTCCATTGATCTATATGTCTGTCTTTATGCCAGTACCATACTGTCTTGATGACTGTGGCTTTGTAGTAGAGCCTGAAGTCAGGCAAGACTCTTGAGAGTCTCTTGGACTGCAAAGAGATCCAACCAGCCCATCCTAAAGGAAATCAGTCCTGAATATTCACTGGAAGGACTGATGCTGAGGCTGAAACTCTAATACTTTGGCCACCTGATGTGAAGAGCTGACTCATTTGAAAAGACCCTGATGCTGGGAAAGATTGAAGGCGGGAGGAGAAGGGGACGACAGAAGATGAGACAGTTGGATGGCATCACCTGCTCAATGGACATGAGTTTAAGTAAACTCCAGGAGTTGGTGATGGACAGGGAGGCCTAGTGTGCTGTAGTCCATGGGGTCAAAAAGAGTAGGACATGACTGAGCGACTGAACTGACTGAATGTAAGCTTCCATGTTACTCTTTCCATACATGAAATCTTAATTTTCCTCTCTCACCCGGACAGTACAGACTGAGTGTACCACTTTGCAAACCCATGGACTGCAGTTGGCCAGGCTCCTCTGACCATGGGGATTCTCCAGTGGGGTGGGTTGCCATTTTCTTCCCCAGGGGATCTTCCCAACCCTGCGATTGAACCCAGGTATCCTGCATTGAGGCAGATTCTTACTGTCTGAGTCACCAGAGAAGACCTGTACTATACTGAGTACTCAAATATTAATAAAAGAGGACAGAGAGAAGCAATAGAAGTTACATCAATCTTTATTTCTTTAATCTTGTTTTTAGGTACCTCTTATGTGTTTAATTTTTCAATAGCCATTTACAATGAATCTTTTAACAAAGTTACTTTGGAATTTTGAAGTCTTTTGGAGACTTCTACATTGCCAGTTAAAATAGGTATTCCATTTTGTTTGATATGGGAACACCAGCTTTCAAGTGCACTTCTTAAATGACTGTACCTAGTTGGAACACTCCTCATAATGGCCATTGTAATTCTAAGGATGTAATTTCCTCTTAGGGCTGGAAGCATTTTGGCAGAACCAAATGGAATGCAACCCATATCGCTTCCTGGATATATGGATATATTATGGGACCCTCATCCTGATGCTTACTAAACCAAGTTTCAGAACACAAAATTGTAGGTTACCTTTATTAAGATTTTGATTTTTTTATAGATATTTATAGCTTCCAGGACAATAGATCTTAAGAAAGTATGCTGGTAGGTGACATGTGAAGTGAAGTGAAGTGAAAGTCTCTCAATCGTGTCTGACTCTTTGCAACCCCATGGGCTATATGGTCCATGGAATTCTCCAGGCCAAAATACTGGAGTGGGTAGCCATTCCCTTCTCCAAGGTATCTTCCCAACCCAAGGATCAAACCCAGGTCTCCTGCATTTTAGGTAGATTCTTTACCAGCTGAGCCACCAGGGGATCCTCCAGGCAAGAATACTGGAGTGGGTTGTCATGCCCTCCTCCAGGGGATCTCCCAACCCAGGGATTGAACTCAGGTCTCCAGCACTGCAGGCAGATTCTTTACCATCTGAGCCACCAGGGAAGCCCCGGTAGGTAACACACTGACATACTTAACTCTAAAATCTAAGTAATTTAATTATTTTAGCCAAGCCTTTGGTCCTCTTGGAGCAAACTAGTACCTAAAATGGATGAGCCACTGTGTTAGGGCTTGTGGGATATTTTACAGTGTATCTCACCACATAGAAAATTTAAGGTTGGCAGGTGACCTAGTGTCAATCTAGTTCGTTCCATTACCAATTTATACTAACACCAGAGTCATTGGATTAGATAGTGAATGCTCCAAGTTCTTAAATGCTTGACCCATGTCCACAAATTTTGAGACTTCCAAGATTCCCATTAATGAAATTTTATTCACACAAGACCTCACACTGGACCCAGTTAAGCTTAAATCAGAAAGAATCCAATCTCAGACCCAGTTTGATTTTTAAATTGGACCCAATCTGTTCCCAGACCCAGCTCGGTTTTTAAGTCAAACCTAGTCCTATTCCACTGGTAAATACCAGCAGTTCCCAGTGTAAAATCTGAAGAGTAGGAGAAAGAACTGAACCAGCGGGCCCTAAACAATGGGAATTGCTGACTGATTCCAAACAAACAGGTAACTGCAGTTCCCAAGCTGGAATCTAGGGATCTAGGGTCAAAACCAAGGCTGGAGTTTCCAAACAAATAGGGAACTATGGAAAGCCAATTAGATCAGGAGCTCAATGCAAAGAGACTAGAGCTCAAGAAATGAAAGGAACTTGCCCACATCCCTCTGAAACAGTGAGAAAAGCAGAGAATGCAAAGGGGTCATAGGATACCACACATCTGTTTCTAATTTTCCTCAAATGCTTTCAGAAGTTCACTTCAGATCCCAGCATTGCCACTAAATCTGCTTTTAGAAATTCAACTGAGTAAATCTGAAGTTCTCATTGGCTTTATTCAGTGATTTATGACTCAGGCAATATTCCATCTAGCAAGGAGAAAAGTGCTCCAAGCAGTTGTATAATATGGAAGGTTTTTATAGACAGAAAGATAACGGGACACAAAAGGGTCAGTTAAGCACAGGGAACTATACTCAGTGCTCTGTGATGATCTAAATGGGAAGGAAGTCAAAAAAAGGGGGGGATAAGTTGCTGTTGTTGTTCAGTTGCTCAGCTGTGTCTGACTCTTTGCGACCCCATGGACTGCAGCACACCAGTCTTCCCTATCCTTCACTATCTCCCAGAGCTTGCTCAAACTTTTGTCCACTGAGTCAGTGATACCATCCAGCCATCTCATCCTCTGTTTGTTGTCCCTTTCTTCTCCTGCCCCAATCTTTCCCATCATCAGGGTCTTTTCCCAGTGAATTGGCTCTTATCAGGTGGCCAAAGTATTGGAGCTTCAGCATCTGTTCTTTCAATGAATATTCAGGGTTGATTTACTTTAAGGTTGACTGGTTTGATCACCTAGCTGTTCAAGAGACTCTCAAGAGTCTTCTCCAGCACCAAAGTTTGAAGGCATCAATTCTTCGGTCCTCAGCTTTCTTTATGGTCCAACTCTCATATCTATACATGACTACTGGAAAAACCATAGCTTTGAATATACAGACCTTTGTCAGAAAAGTGATATCTCTGCTTTTTAAAATGCTATCTAAGTTTGTCATAGCTTTTCTTTCAAGGGGCAGGCATCTTTTAATTTCATGGCTGCAGTCACTGTCCAGTGATTTTGGAACCCAAGAAAACAAAGTCTGTCACTGTTTCCTTTGTTTCCCCATCTATTTGTCATGAAGTGATGGAACCAGACACCATGACCTTAGTTTTTTGAATGTTGAGTTTCAAGGCAGCTTTTTCACTCTCCTCTTTCACCCTCATCAAGAGGCTCTCTAGTTCCTCTTCCATTTCTGCCATAAGGGTGGTGTCATCTATGTATCTGAGGTCATTGATATTTCTCCCGGCAATCTTGATTCTAGCTTGTGCTTCTAGCCCAGTATTTTCACAGGATGTTCTCTGCATATATTAAATAAGAGCTGTGTCTGACTCGTTGCAACCCTATAGACGGTAGCCTGCCAGTCTCCTCTATCCATGGGATTCTCCAAGCAAGAATATTGGAGTGAGTTGTGCATGCCCTTCTCCAGGGTAGCTTCCCAACTCATGGGTCAAACCCGCATCTCTGCTACATCCCCTGCATTGGCAGGCAGGTTCTTTACCAGTAGCATCACCTGGGGTCTCACTCACATGTACACGTGTAGCTGATTCACTTTGCTGTACAGTAGAAACTGACACAACATTGTAAAGCACTATATTCCAATAAATTCTTAAAAACTAATAAAAAGCAATTTTAAAAGAGTGAATTATCCCAAGCCAGGAAATAATTATTTCAAGCAAGGAAATAATCTTCCTTAGGAGAAGGAAGGGTAGGACAGATTATCTCTCTAGTGTAGTCAGGAAATTCCAGACTGATTGGTTTAAAATTCCACTCGTGGGTTAATATTGCAGGTTTTCTAGATTTGAAACCATGTCCCACAACTTAGTATCTGCGTTCAGTTCAGTTCAGTCACTCAGTCATGTCTGACTCTTTGGGACCCCATGAATCGCAGCACGCCAGGCCTCTCTGTTCATCACCAACTCCCGGAGTTCACCCAGACTCACGTCCATCGAGTCAGTGATGCCATCCAGCCATCTCATCCTCTGTCGTCCCCTTCTTCTCCTGCCCCCAATCCCTCCCAGCATCAGAGTCTTTTCCAATGAGTCAACTCTTCGCGTGAGGTGGCTGAAGTACTAGAGTTTCAGTTTCAGCATCATTCCTTCCAAAGAAATCCCAGGCTTGATCTCCTTCAGAATGGACTGGTTGGATCTCCTTGCAGTCCAAGGGACTCTCAAGAGTCTTCTCCAACACCACAGTTCAAAAGCATCAATTCTTCTGCGCTCAGCCTTCTTCACAGTCCAACTCTCACATCCATACATGACCACTGGAAAAACCATGGCCTTGACTAGACGGACCTTAGTCGGCAAAGTGATGTCTCTCCTTTTTAAATGCTGTCTAGTTGGTCATAACTTTTCTTCCAAGAAGTAAGCATAACTTCAAGCAAATTATTTAAATTCTCTTAAACGTAAATTCCCAAATCTATAAAAATCTAGATAATACTACATACCACTCAGGGGCATTTTGAGGTTTAAATGAAAAAAAATTGAAAGAGATACACAAACTGACTCATCCAGTAAGTATTATCCAGCCTCTGTCCTCAGACATCACAGTGTTTTCATAGCTGGAACTTAAATGTAGCAGCCATGGTAGTGAGATGGAATTCCTCTTACCAAGACTGATCTAGGTGTCACCACTGCTGAGTATCTCACCTATTAACCACAGGTATTTATGCTAAGGTCTAGATGTGCCGACTCTCAAGGAGTCCAGCCAGCCAATTTTTGGCAAGTCAGCTACATTGAACTGCTTCTAAACTGGAAAAGACGGAGCTATCATTCTCAATAGGACTGACCCAAGGCGCAGGTATGTGTTTGCCTTTCCTGCCCACAGCACCTCAGTCAGTACCACTCTCCAAGGGCTCACAGACTATCTGATTTACCAACATATGATACCAGATAACAACACCTCAGCCCAAGAGACTGATGGCAGAAACTTCTTACTTATTACTTTTAATTCACTGAGGTATAAGAAAGTCATTCTGGCTTATTTGACTTGAACTTTATGCTAACTAGAACAGCATGCCTTATGGTCTGTTTATTATGCATTGTATGCTTTAACCATTGAAAAAAAACAACGTATTCACCAGGTTGTTTAGAATATTCATGTTAGGTTGACTCCCAGCCTCACTTTTCTGATGCTGACTGCCAGTAGTTCTTGGAAAATGAAGTTGCCTTCCCAGACACCAAGGCCGTGCTGACTCACTGTGTATGTACTAATCTGTCTTCTAAACTCTTAAAGAACTGTACCTCTGTCATGTTTGACGTTTGGTTTTTGTTCTGACAGAGCAAGAAAAGATGGTCCACGTGTCCAAAATGAAGCAAGGAATGTAACAAAAAGAGCAAGGAAAATAAAGAGACATGGAAAGGTATATACAACACTGAGAAATCTGTAAAGAATATTCTATTTACACCCTCTAGCTCCAACGAGAGGATCTAGGCAAAAGGCTGTCCATTATCCAAACTCCATCCCCCATGGCCAGTCCAAACACTTTCCTTCTATTCACAGTTGTAAACCACCAGCTGTGATCTTAAGAAATCTGCAAAGGCTGAGAAAAGAAACTATACTATGTGTCTCCACTTCATTGAAGGGTTAGCAAGATCTGGGCAATCTGAACTCAGCTGGACCTTTAGCTCTTAAAAAGACATTCCAATGAATAAAATCCCAGCGGCTGCTAGAGGCATTTCCATTCTGTGTGTCTTTGACACAGGCATCAAAGTGACTCCAAGATGAAGTGAACATAGCTGCTATACAAGGTCAACCACTTCCTTTTTATCTTTGACTTAAAGAGACCCTGTTTGCTATTGCTTATGTCAACCTCATATTCTTACTGGCACCCTCTTGACAGCATCAAGATTTCAGACATCCCAAGACAAAGCAGGTAAACCTAAAGCAATCAGAGACAACATATTTCAGTTGAGTGCTCTTTGGAACTACCCTGTTACCTGAAAGACCCTCCTAATTTGTGTGACAACTGGTGAGCCCCCTTACCCACCACCTAAGAAACATACAGCTCTTCTCTTTTGCTCTCTCTCTCATCCCCTGCTCCTCTCTCCAGTATTATTGATGGATTTGCACTGACTTATACACATTCTCTCCCTCACCATCCTCTTTGTCACCAAAAGTACATTTGTTTATGATTATTGCTTACATGGGCTTCCCAGATGGTGCTAGTGGAAAAGAACCCGCCGCCCAATGCTGGAGACACAAGGGATACAGATTTGATCCATGGGTTGGGAAGATTCCCTGGAGTAGGAAATGGTAACCCGCTCTAGTGTTCTTGCCTGGAAAAGTCCATGGACAAGAGACAAAATTCCATGGAGGAGCCTGGCAGGCTATCATCCATGGGGCCACAAAGAGTTGAACATGACTGAGCTACTGAGCACACACATACGTGCACACACATTTAGACATTCAGGTAACAATAAAATAATAGAATATCTTCCCACTCAGCAGGTTTACTTGCCACTTGTATACTTTTCCAAAACAGAACCAATTTTATTTATTTTACAGATATTTTTGTTAAATAAGAGGAGACTTCATATTAGACTCATCAGTTACAGTCTTCAAAGTTGATGTCAGAGTAGAAAACTTAAAAGAGACCATTTCTGCTATGAGAAATCTAAATAAAATACCCAAAAGAAAATTGTTCTGAAAAATACTACTTTGAGTGGGAATTATTAGAAATAAAGCACTTTAGAAAATAACCAAAATCATGGGTGCAACTGTGACTTTGGAAGCAAAGTGAAGCTGATGACCACATGCATCACATGGGCTGGGCTGACCCCTTAGCAGCCTCAGGTCTGCTCCCCAGGGACCAAAGCCACTGGCTGACTCAGGCTCCAACTTGTGGTTCTCGTGGCACCCCTCTACTTCCTGTTATAAAGTCAGGACATTCTTACCCAGAGGAGGACAGGGTGTGATAGCAAAGTTATGTGGTCTCTGGACAAACAACACAGATATATTGGCCCTTCCTTGTCTTCCTTCTGAGCTAGACATTGCCCTGGAGTGTGTGTATATGAGTCCTGGCTGAAATTTAATGTTTAAATTTAATATTTGCTGCCGGCCCCACTCCAAGCCACAGAGATGGGACTAGCTTTCCTCTTCTCTAAGAAGAGACCGAATACAAGAATGGACACACAATTCTTTGACTTGATTTTTTGCTGAATTTGCAAGTGATGATCACCCATATGGTATCCAGTTGAAATAGTAAAGTCACCAATTATGAGGGGCAAGAATGGCCCAGATGGAAAATTCCTCTGATTTTTAGCTTGATAAATATAGCATGAACAGATCAGTTTCTCAGGAGACATCTGAAAGTTGCAAGTCTGAGATATACAGATAAACACCCCCAATAGCAAGCAATGCCCCCAGAATATCAAAACTCACTTGCTTAGCTAAGCAGCTTTTCTAGGCCAGAATTCAGGGAATAAAGGAGCAGGAGCTACCAGTCTAGCCCATGGCTTTCCGGTGTGGAGAAGAAAAAACTACAAGATTACTGTGGGCACAGAGAGGCTTGGAGGTCAAAAATAAATGCAGATATGGATGACTCCTAGGAATTTTTTTACATGAAGGAGAATCACTCTATGTAATTTATTTGAGATTAAACAGGAACTGTAATGCAACTGTTTTTTGTTTCATTTTTCTAATAGGCAAACAGCCTTTTCCCTTTTCATTTTAAAAAGGATGCACTACGGAGTATTTAAACAATGCAAAGTTTAAAAGAAATGAAAATCACCTGGAGATCCACCCCCAGTGATGACCCATTCTGTCTTGGTGGGAACATCTTTCCAGACATCTTGTCATAAAATTTTACCCATGTACACCCACCCCCCACACATAGATGCATGCACGCACACACACAAACACACACACATATGTGTAGACATACATACACACATACATGCATGCACACATATACACACTTTAAATAAGTGGGCACATATTCAAAGCTATCTGACCGTCTATTATATCAGCACCTTGTGTATATGTGTGTAAAATCGAGCACCTTAAATCATCAATATGGACATGCAGTGTCTGCATTTTATTTCTTTATCAATATGTACTACAATTTAGCCAGTCCCTGAATACTGGTGATACTAGTTTTGTTTTTTATATATTTCAAACAGTCTTCTAAAAAATGCCATCTTTAAACACTTATTCAAATATCCTCTTGGGAAATATCTTGGGAAAATGGGAAAATTCCTAAGAAATTGGGACATTTCTTTGGGATTGGGAAAATTCCTATGGAATTTCTGGGTTAAAGGGTAGCCCAATTTTTTAAAATCTTGATACATAGTGCCAAATTGGAGATGAACTGGGTCATCAGGAGATCATTGACCTTGAACTTTCCTTCCCAATCTGAGGAAGCTCTACACAAAACCTCTCCTTAGGGTCTGTCCATAAACAGGCAACAAAGGCATGACCAAGTTTCTAGCTGTTTCCCTGCTAGGTTGGAGACCAGGTCTCACTGGAGAGAAGGCATAAAATTCTCATAAAACTCTCCTGAGCCCCTTCTGCTCCATGGTGAGGATGGACCCTGGCTGGGAACTCTTCACATCTCCTGCACCCAGACAACAGTTCCTTCCAAACTGCACACGCAGGAGGAGACTCATCACAATTGTCACCATTGATTACTATGGGGGTCCTGTGCTCCAAGTCACCAGATCTGTGTAAAGACTGAAGGCAAGAATTCATAGTAAAAGATCAGGAGTCTTCCTCTTGCTTTGGGGCAGATCAGTGGGTCTCAGCTGGTGAAGGGAGGAGGTGATTTTGCCCCCACTCCAGGGAAAATTTAGCAATGTCTAAAGATATTTGGGGCTTCCCTGGTGGCTCAAATAGTAAAGAATCTGCCCACAGTGCAGGAGACCCAGGTTCAATCCCTGGGTCAGGAAGATCCCGCGGAGAAGGGCATGTCTACTCACTGTGGAATTTTGCCTGAAAAATTCCATGGATGGAGGAGACTGGCATTCTATACAGTCCGTGGGGTGGCAAAGACTTGGACACGACTGAGCGACTAACACTTTTACTTTCTGAGACATTTAGGTTGCCACAGCTGTGGATGTGTGCTACTGGCGTCTAGTGGATACAGACCAGGGATGCTGTTAAGCATACAACTGTGCCCAGGCCAGCCTCCCACAACAAAGAATTATCTGACCCAAAATCTCAGTAGTGCTGAGGCTGAGAAACCCTGTGTAGATAATGCATTCTTCTCTGCTTTGTGGTTTTAGACCATTCACTACCCTAAATTTCAGGGGGGAAGAACTGGAAATTTTCAGATATCTTTACCCCTCATATATATGTTTTTTTAAATAAAAATATTGCTTCCTCATCTAATCTTTTAATGTCTTCTCCATTTTCTGGCTTTCCTTGTCCAGAATCCAAGACCCACCTGTTTCTAGAGCCTTAGAGTTCAAACCTGCTCTACCCAAAGTTGGGCCACCCGTGAAATCCAAACAGCATTGACATAGACAAGCCTGATTCAATGTTTCCCTTCAATCATTTTGTTTTAAATTAACTCATATAATTAACAGAACATGTAGACCTGTTCCTTCTTTTCTGCCCATGGAGTGGTTTTCATCTCATTCATATCATTTTAATATGCTGTCACTTCAGCAAAAATCACTTGATGTGATAAGTCCCTTTGGCCTGAAGCAGGGTGGGGAAGCATTCTCCTTGTGAGGGGAGTAGCTCTTCTCAAAACAAGAGAATTCTACATGCTGTCCCCTTCTCTCCACCACTCTTTTAGATTTACAAGAGCAAGAGGCAAGGCATTCTAAAGCCCTGAGCAGGGTCACTGGACACATCTCATTGGTTAGATGACTACCTGAGAAGAATCCATATTTTATCCAGACTTGGATCCCTGTCAAGCCTTCCTTGGGGCCCGTTACTCAGTAAGCCCTGAGTTAGTGTTACTGACCAAAAAACAGAGTCCCTCAGAGGCAATGAGCCATGAGGAAAATTCTGAGGTCAACAGAAATGGTTCCTATGATAACAGAGCCTCTGTAACGATTCCCTGGTGCCCCAGGATGGTGTTCAGGAACCATTAAAAGGATCTACCATTCATAGACGGGAACTTAACTGCAGTGGTAAATTGAGTCCACAGCCCACCCATGAGTACACACATATATACACCCCCAACCTCCCCACTGTGGAAAAGCAGCCTTGCTTGATTTATTTCCCTGTCACCAAAATTTTTCATCCATAGCAGACAAAAGAAATAGCCAAGTTCTATCCAGGCACAGGACAAGAAATGCCTTTTTTCTCTTTGCACAGCAAGTTAAAAACTATTGCTTGTGGAGGAAAGCTGAGGACTACAGAACAAAGGCAACAAAATCTAGCTCCCGTTGGTGCTGATACTGAGACTCACTGGAACTGAAGGCTTTGTGCACCTTTGAAGGAGAAACACCACTTCAGAAATACAGTAGCCACAAAATCTCTTTTAATACAGAGTTTCATGGGGCCTTTAGGACAAAAGAGGTGTGCACTTGTCTCCCCCATAAGACCTGGCCCAGTGTTTTGACACAAGTTCTCAATAAATTATTATTGGGCAGATCACTCACATCAGAAAGCCCCATCATCTTGCTGCCATCTAGATCCTGGCTACTTAAAATGCAGTCTTCCGATCAGCAGCAGCATCCAGGAAGCTTGCTACCAATGCAGAATCAGGCTACTCCCCAAAGCCACCTATAGAATCTGAATTTTCACAAGATCCCAGGTGATGCATATGCTCACGAAGAGTTTCATAATCACTGCTATGAACAAACTCTCCCACCAAAACATAGAAACTCTGCCCCAAGATGACAGAGCGTGTATCCAGTCAATCAATCAGCCAAATACTGCCTGACAGTCTGCTCTGGGCACGATGCCAGTGAGGTGGCCAAAGCAGAATCCAAACACTAGAATACTAACACACAGAATGAGAATTTGGCAGTAGTTCCCTGGAAGACATGGGGCACACCACACAGGGACCAATGAGAGAGGAAATTTGGGCCACGATGGGATTTGTCTCTAAAGGAGCCCTGGGAGTCAGAAATATATTAGTACAGCAATGATTATGCCTTCAGCCTCTGCAGACCTTCCCAAAGTGCTTCCCCTGATAAGGGAGCAGGCAGATCTGAATGAAGATGTTAAATTAGAGATAACATGAAATAAGCTAGCAGTGCATGAGAGTGGAGCAAAACCAGGAGAAAACAGGAGACAGAGGCCTGTCCCTAGCCATGACTTTAGTAACCAGTCTCAGGGCTGCCAGAGGCCATCCTCAGCAGCAGTCATGAGCGAGTGACTGAGTGGCTTCTGCTGCCCTTGTGATTCTGCTCCAGCTGCAGTTCTAACGCCTCCTGGGATTTAGTCTTAAAGTCAAAGAAAGAAACACCCTGAATGAAATAAAAATTTGTTCCCTGGCCTCTAAGTTCAGCAATGGCTGATAGGAGACAGGAAGACAGGCTGAGTGAGACAGCAAGTTACTTCCTTCACGCTGCACTGCTCCCACTCCTTGCTCTGGCAGGAGGGTGAATCGGGCCCTGGGGGATATTTGGCCAAGTGCAGAGACATTTGGGGTTTCATCACTAGTTGCGTGGTCACTACTGGCACATCCTTGGTAGAAGCCAGGTGTGCTGCACAAAGAGTTCAGCCCAGTGCCCTGTGATGACCTAGAGGGGTGGGAGAGGGTGAGGGGAGGCTCAAGAGGAAGGGGATATATGTACATATGCAGCTGATTCACTTCATTGTACAGCAGAAACTAACACAACTTATAAAGCAATTACAGTCCAATTTTTTTTTAATTTTTTAAAAAGATCCTACAATGGACAAGACAGACTCCACAACACAGAATTCTCTGACCTAAAATGTTGACACTGCTAAGGATGAGACCCTCGGCTTTATAGCAACAGCCCTGTGGGGGCGCTTCCTGCAAGACTATCTTCAGGTGACAGATTCCTGCTGTTGTTCCTCCCATGGGGCTCAACTTTGGGGGTTTCTTTAATCTACTGGACCCCTGAAGTCAGCACCAACATTACACCCTCCTCAAATATTCTCAGCCACATGAATCTTTTGATTGCTTCCCAGACCCTTTGTTGAACTAAACTACTTCATGATACTGTTTACAGAAATAGGTTTGTTTAGGTGACTCACAGGCCAAATGCTGAGATGCCAAGGTTTACAGCAGAGAAAGAGTTTATTCACAGGGCATCCAAGTGAGGAGATGAGAGAAAGAAAAGAAAGAAAGAAAGTCAAGTCATTCAGTTGTGTCTGACTCTTTGGGACCCCATGGACTGTAGCCTACCAGGCTCCTTTGTCCATGGGATTTTCCAGGCAAGAGTAATGGAGTGGGTTGCCATTTCCTTCTTCAGGGGATCTTCCCAACCCAGGCATTGAACCCAGGTCTCCTTCATTGCAGGCAGATGCTTTTATCATCTGAGCGACCAGGGAAACCAAGGGAAGAGATGAGAGAAAAGACTTCAAATCCACTTCCCCAAAGGTAAAGGGTTGGGATATTTAGAGGATAAAGAAGCTAGTGAACTAAGGCATGGGAGAAGATGATTGGAGTTAGGGATATAGTAAGGTCATCGGTGTACCATCAGGGCATATCTGAGTTATCTTCTTCTTCATGGACACTTGTTCAAAAACAGAAGTGCTTAGCAAGATCTGAGGGTGGAGTTTGGGGCCCGATATGACATCAACAAAAGTCATTCATCAGCCACCCATGCAGGCTGTTTTAGGGTTGGTGGTCCCAACCAGTGTTAGCCAGCTCAAACTGAAGCCTCAGTTACTATAGTGACCCCTACATCAGAGGCACTGTCTATCAGAGGTGATTAAAAAGCCTTGTAATATATTACCTAGGCTATGTGAAGCTTGGAGGATATGCAATTAAAGAGAGAAAAAAATAATAACTAAAGCAAGCTTAATCAGTAAAGGGAGTTTACAAATGGAAAGGTTTTAACAAGCTGTTCCTTTATCTGTTGTTCTGTAAAGCAGTCTCAAGAATCTCTGCTTGTCACCAGCCTGTGTTAATACACCAGTTTGAATACATCTGCTTCAGCATGCATGTTCTTTGGCCAAGCAGACTGTAGGGCCTTAAACTGCCACTAGCCCCCTCGTACAAGCTCATGCCCTAGACAGCAGCCACAGAGTCACAAGCAAATGTAAGTTCTGATGATTTCCCAACAGCCTGTGAAGTCAAAATGCCATGTGCCATATCAGTAAGCAAAGGACATTGCGGCCATCAAGCCATCATAGTACGGCTGACCCTCTGCCCCGAGGGAACTCAGGATAGAGGCAGGATTTGCCCCCGCCTTATCTATTAATAGCAGTCAGCCACGGCAGCCACCTCCCAATGGTGCTCCCAGAGGAGACTCAGGATGAGAAAATGCAGGATCCCAACCACTCCATAGCTGACATGCATATCAAAGGGAAGATTTCAATGAGCCCAGAATTTGTATCCTCTCATATGTAGAAAAGTGCTCAGTTTATTCACTTGAGATTTCTGGTCTTCTTTAATTAGCAGTAATCTTTTAATGCTCCAACTGCCTGGTCTCTGTTGCAAAGATTCCTATGTCTCCTGGCTTCCAACCCAGCCCCCTTGCCTCTTTGGAGCAGTCTCAGTATCTCTCAGCATCTCTGAGATGCAGTGTCTGGGGCTTAAATTCTCAGTTTTGTCCACTGAATAAAGCATAACTCTAAACTTTCAAGTTGCACATTTTTTTCCATCAAGCCTTGTGACCAACAGTTTCTCCTCCTCCAAGGCCTCCCCCTTGTGGGACCCTTAGATAAGATACCCCCCTCCCACACAAAACCTGCAACATCCCAGCTCTTTTGGTTTGAATTGACCAATTCAGCCTTAAACTGGGAACCCCAAAGCACTCTACCCACAGACCCTAATAAAGGCATGTGGCCCAGGGCCTGCCTATCTCTCTGACTGCACCCTGCCTTGCCCCCACTATGGCTCCTTAAGGCTTGTTTGAAGTATCCCCTCTAGGACCTGTGAGTAACAACCTTCTCTGTTTGAATTCTTTTGTGATCTTTTGTCGAACAGTGACTCACAGTTAACACCCCAAATGCTAATTTTTTTTTACTTTATTTTTTTAACTTTTTATTTTATATTGGAGTATAGTTGATTAACAATGCTGGGTTAGTTTCACATGTGCTGCAAAGTGATTCAGTTCAGACTTTATTTTGGGGGGCTCCAAAATCACTGCAGATGGTGATTGCAGCCATGAAATTAAAAGACGCTTATTCCTTGGAAGAAAAGCTATGACCAACCTAGATAGTATATTCAAAAGCAGAGACATAACTTTGCCAACTAAGGTCCATCTAGTCAAGGCTATGGTTTTTCCCGTGGTCATGTATGGATGTGAGAGTTGGACTGTGAAGAAGGCTGAGCACCAAAGAATTGATGCTTTTGAACTGTGGTGTTGGAGAAGACTCTTGAGAGTCCCTTGGACTGCAAGGAGATCCAACCAGTCCATTCTGAAGGAGATCAGCCCTGGGATTTCTTTGGAAGAAGTGATGCTAAAGCTGAAACTCCAGTCCTTTGGCCACCTCATGCGAAGAGCTGACTCATTGAAAAAGACTCTGATGCTGGGAGGAATTGGGGGCAGGAGGAGAAGGGGACGACCGAGGATGAGATGGCTGGATGGCATCACTGACTCGATGGTAGTGAGTCTGAGTGAACTCCAGGAGTTGGTGATGGATAGGGAGGCCTGGCATGCTGAAATTCATGGGGTCGCAAAGAGTTGGACACGACTGAGCGACTGAACTGAACTGATACACATACATGTATCTGAAGTGAAGTGAAAGGTGCTTAGTCGTGTCCAACTCAGCAACCTCAAGGACTGCAGTCTACCAGGCTCTTCTGTCCATGGGGATTCTCTAAGCAAGAATCCTAGAGTGTGTAGCCATTCCCTTCTCCACTGGATCTTCCTGACCCAGGGATCAAACCTGGGTCTCCTATATTGTAGGCAGATTCTTTGCCATCTGAGCCACCAGGGAAACCCTGATGCATCTATTCTTCTTCAAGTTTGTTTCCCATTTAGGTTGCTACATAAGCAGAGTTCCCTGTTCTATATAGTAGGTCCTTGTTGGTTATCCATTTTAAATATAGCTGTGTGTACATGTCCATCCCAAACTTCCTAACTATCCCTTCCCCTCACCCTTCCCCTCTGGCAACCACAAGTTCTTTCTCTCAGTCTGTAAGTCTGTTTCTGTTAACAAATGCCAATTTAACAAAGTCATAATATCCTAGCTGGTACAAAGAAAGCTCAGGAATGAGAAAAATAATACCAAGATTTGTCCTGGGGCAGTAATTCTTAAGTGATGATCCAGTCAAAGTTAAAGAAAAGACTGAATAAAGTCTGGAAGCAGGTGGGGCAGCCTTGGAGAATCCAGCCCCAGCATGGGAGAGGGCAGGGCAGGCTGAGTGGGATAGAAGTGCCCTTCCCAACCTCAGTAAAGCTGATTCACCTTGATGAACTAATAATGAACTACTGAGATCAAAGTGATGGCCTCTTCCACTTGCATAAGCACTTTCCAAGGATGCCAGAGGGACCCTAACAATGACCTTACATAGTATATGTTTGTTAAATTCTCAAGACTGAGATGTTTTAACTGCAACTGGTTAAGAATACTGCCTCTTTCCACACCAGCCTGCTTACTAATGCAGGGGTTGCAGATGATACGGGTTCGATTCCTGGGTCAGAAAGATCCCCTGGAGGAGGAAATGGCAACCCACTCCAGTATTCTTGCCTGGGAAACACCATGGACAGAGGACCCTGGAGGGCTACAGGCCATGGGGTCACAAAGAGTCAGACACAGCTAAGCAACTGAGTACTCATGCTCTCTTTCCACACCAACTTTCCCTCCATCACAACCCACTCCAGTATTCTTACCTGGAGAATTCCCATGGAGAGAGGAACCTGGTTGGCTACAGTGCACAAGTCACAAAGAGTCGGACACGACAGAGTGACTAAGAACAGCACAGCAAGGTGGCATCAGAGGAGACAGCTAAAACAAAGCTGAATTGGTAATACATGTAACTTGGGTTTAGTGGGATGTATTTATGCCATTCAACATCATTTTGAGATATGCTGAAGTTATTGCTAGCCATCCATGTGTAAAAATGACTTTCAGGAGTAATTCTATCAGCCACTGGAAGAATTCACCGAATATTGTGACACAGAGGGGTGGGTCCAGAAGTCATATATTGTGGTAGGAACCTGTCCAACAGTGGTGCAGACACAGTGGAGGAGAAACAAGTCTTGAAAGGCTCACAGACAGAAGCTAGTCTGGAAAATTCTTCCAATCATCAAATACGTAAAGTGTAAAAGATGTTCATTCTCTTCATCCTCTGATCAAAATAAATGTTCTCTCTTTCAAGAATATATTCAATACTTTGGAGTACAAAATTATAAATGTACCATAGATTTTTTTTCCCTCTTTTTGGAGAAGGAGAACATCAGGTTTGATTTCTGATTGTACTAGTCCCCTCAGCCCCTTTGTGAGAATGCAAATTACACAAATGTGTGTGCAGTAGCCTTGAAGATAAGGGTTACAAATATGAATCCAGAGCCTACTGAAACTGAGCAGGACTCTCCTCCCCCCAAAACTCACCTATGTCTCTTGACTCTTGTTTAGAGAAGGTCAAGTCTCCCAGGTCTCCCTGAATCACAGAGGAACAAGCTCAAGCAGTTAGTGATTAGGACAGTAGAGTTACAGAAACTTTCAGTGTCTATTACACATTTCTGAGTTGTTTTATAGATAATGTAACTGTTTCCAGAAGGAAAAAGTTGACTGCATAATGACCAGACTGTAGCCATGACATTATTGCTCCATCTTGAATAGTATGGAATCTGTGGCTAGCACAATTGCAAGAATTTGGCTTTAAGAAAATGGGATTAACACTGCTGCTCATAATAATCTGTATCTTTGGGGCATCAAAGTAATTATAGCTTACTTCTGCCCAGGCAACTAAAATTGTTGGTAAAGAGATGCTACAGACCCACATGTTGACGTCTTCTATTCTAAGACCATGGTGCCCTATGTCAGCATGAAAAAGTTGCAGAAGACAAACTTTCCCCTATAATCCCATAGAAATGGAATGATGTCTGGCAGTGAGGATTTCTAAACAGCTCTTTGCAGGAAAGTGCTCTCTGTAGGCAGCCCCTTGTGTCTTGTCACTCTGCTGCTGCTAAGTCGCTTCAGTCGTGTCCGACTCTGTGCGACCCCATAGATGGCAGCCCATTGCTCCCCCGTCCCTGGGATTCTCCAGGCAAGAACACTGGAGTGGGTTGCCATTTCCTTCTCCCATGCATGAAAGTGAAAAGTGAAAGGGAAGTCGCTCAGTCGTGTCCAACTCTTAGTGACCCCATGGACTGCAGCCTACCAGGCTCCTCCATCCACGGGATTTTCCAGGCAAGAGTACTGGAGTGGGGTGCCATTGCCTTCTCCACTTGTCACTCTAGCAAAACTATATTATAATTTACCTTCAGCCCAAGCTCGCCTTTCAAATCTTTTGCTCAAAGTCTTATCTAATATATTGATTTTTTTCCCTAGATCAAAGAAGTATTAATAGAAATGAAGAATAAGCAATTAACAGACGACCAGAACTTTTCCCCAGCTTCCCTTTCAGTAATCTCATGAGCAAACTGTGTGAATGAGATAACATCTAAAGAAAGATCAGAGACTTCCTTTGTGGTACAGGGGTTAAGACTCTGTGCTTCCATTTGCAGGGGTGCAGTTTCGATCCCTGATCAGGTAAATAAGATTCCACATGCCTTGTGGTGAGGCCAAAATGTTTTCAAAAAAGAAGATGAAGGAAGGAAGGAAAGAAGGAAAGAAAAGTTACAAGGAGTTGACAAGTCTGCATGCAATGGGAAATGACAACAAATATGATCCCCCCATCTCAATGATTGACTGAAAGTACTTCCCCTTTTTCTGTTTAAAAACTTTCATGGCCATGCAGAATCTTCAGAGTTGGTTCTGGGACATGAGACCGCCTTATCCCCAGATTGCCTGCCTCCTGAATAAAGCAACCTTTCTCTTTCTGCCAGTACTTGTCTCTCTTTCCTAGCAGCAAGCAGCCAGATCTGAGCTTAGTGACACCAGCAGTGCATGGAATATCAAAGATGCACAACACATTTACTGAGTGGATGAATGAACGGGTGGATGACTGCATGACGGCCTAGCATGGTTAGAGAGTCTTCCTGAGAGAGGTAAGAAGTCAATGAAACGTAAGGCAACTATGGAAAAGAGCCGAGTGAGTGAGGTGGAGTAAGGAAGCCAGCTCTCTGAAGAGGACCAGCCCTCCACAGGAACAGTGGGAGCTTTTGCTGGGTAGGAGGGTATGGTCAGACACTGGAAGTCCTTGGGAGCCAGAGGGGTTTGACTTTGAAGTTGTAAATAACAGGAAGCCATTATAGGTTTCAGAGCAGGGTAGTAGTATGATGACAGGTGTTTTCCAGAAATTATCCTAACAGTGGAACCCGAAACAGATGTGACTGGGATCAATAAGATAGAAGGAAGCACTGTGGTAATCCAAGTACACAAAATGGGCCTGAATTCGGGTTCTGGGAATGGGAAGAAAAGGTAACTCTCAAAGGGAAGACTCATAGGGCTTCCCTGGAGGTCCAGAGTTTAGGACTTTGCCTTCTAGTGCAAGAGTTCGGGCTCATCCCTGGTTGGGGAGCTAGGATCCAAAAGAACAAATAACGAAACCAAAGCAATGTTACAATGAATTCAATAAAAGACTTTAAAAATGATACACATTAATAAAGTCTCTTTTTTAAAAAAAGAGAGAAGACTCATAGCACAAACAATCTCAAATTAATATTAATCAAAATCTCTACAGTGTTATAAACTATTTCTTGAAATTAGCCATGGACATACAGATAACTATTAATAATGTCATGGCTTTAAGTTCTCAGATGAGCAGCTTGACACCGTAGACTCTATGCTTGTGCAATATGGCCAAGAAAAAGCTCTCAAGACATCTTGGTGAAGAAAATCTCCATGAAGCTAGCTTCGTCTGCATTCATAGTCAGCTGCTGCTACTGTTGCTCCCTGCAGCTACTCCACAGCATGTGACATCCTGAATGAGCCTCCACCGGAAATCCAATGGGTGTTGATGCCCATTTTAGGGGCTGCTGTCTGGCAGCGGAAATGCACATTCTCCCTGGGGGTGGTGGGTGGGTTCCGGAACCCTCATTCACATGAGTCCACCTGGACCTCTCCAGAGGAACTTCAGGATAATTAATTAAATCAGTGCCTTTCAGTCCTCTTGATTACACAGTGAGCCATCCCTAGTGGTTTTCCCCCTTTGGAGAATCATCCCACTCAGTGGGGAAATGTACAGTTTCCCTGTTTCTCCAGGTCTTCAGGCAGGAGAAAGCAAGTCCAAACAGAGAGCAAAGGGACCATTCATACTTTTGACAATATGGGCAGGAAATTGCTGTGCCTAAATGAATTTGCATTATTTATCCCTCATCCTTACTCTGCTATTTCATGCTGCAGGATCTACTTGTTACCCAGAAGGTTAAAAGTTTGGCAATGTGCCCTGTGAGCAGCATCCAGGGTCAATTTGTGCTTTGACTCACCACGGTCCTCTTTCCTTTTTTTTCTGCCGTATCATGTGGCATATGGGATCTTAGTTCCCCAGCCGGGGATTGAACCCATGCCCCCTGACTTGGGAGCTCAGAGTCTTAACCCCTGGACCACCAAGGAAATCCCAGGATCTTCTTCTTGAAGGCCTATGAGATTCATCAGGCCAAGACTTAAACTGGGGAGGTGAGTCACAAGTCTCCTCTTGAGGGCTGAATTTTTATCTATTTCACTGGCCCAGGTTGGTTGAACCCTGTTCTCCAGAATACTATGCTTCCTCTTCCTTCAGAAGAAGCTTGACCTTAGCACTTAACCCACTAGCCCATTTGAATCAGATTAAGCTTTTAGATATTGATAAATCACTACAGAAGTGTGGCCAAAAACCAGGCAAGAAAATGTTTAAAGAATGCAAGATCCAATGAGAATGGAAAATTTGACAACCTAGGTAAGGAAGTACAAAATTCAGTGAACTACTCTAATCATCCAGACAAATGACTAGAGACCACCCAATTGGGGGTGAGAAGAGTTCAAGAGTTCCTCCTATCCAACACAGGCAATAAAGTATTGAAAGAGAGGATAAAAATTGGATAAAGATGAAACGTGAGAGCACCTGGGTACTTTTGTGCTTAGCAAACAATCCACAACCAAAAGGAAGGAGTGTGCAGATTTTTCTGTGACTGAGCTGGATTTTATAAAAAAAATAAGTATTCCATTCACATCTCTGGAGAATTATGTCCATTTCATGTCCTAGACACCTCTGCTGCCCTCACCCACTTGATAGATAAGATTAATCTCCTCCCTTTATCAGATATATGACTTTAAAACCATAGGAAGACATAAAAATAGACAAAGATGGTGAAGTATATAAACTTTGTTTCAATACCGTTTGTCAAATTTAGGAATGTTTTGTGTAAGCATAAAGATAGTCATATTTTTTCTTATTGAAACAATGCCGTTTCAAATTTAATTTACTTGTGATAGATAACTTTAGTCTTCTCCCCATTCCTGGCCCAGAACTCCTAGAATCCTTGGAATTTCCCAAGTGAAGAAAGTTATAAAGGTGTCTTTTGTTATGTTAATGAGGTAATTCTTGGAAAGCCCAAGATAACCTATGTATGGGGACCAATTGCTAGGAGAACCAACCTTGTAATTAAAGTGTTGAAATTTTCAGCCCTTCCAGACCTCTAGGGAGGGAAGAGGGGATGGAAATTAAATTCAGTAACCAATGGCCTACAAAATGAAGCCTCCATAAGAAACCCTGAACTACAGGATTCAGAGAGCTTCTGAGTTGGGGAATAAATGGAGATGGTGAGAGACTGGTGCTCTTGGGGAGGACATGGTGCTCCCTGCCTTTCTCCATACCTCTCCATACACATGTCTTCCATCTGGCTATTCCTGAGTTATAACCTTTTATGATAAATCAGCACATCATCTAGTAGCTAAATGTTTTTCTGGGTTGTGTAAGCCATGGGCTTCCCTGATGGCTCAGGGGTAAAGAATCCACCTGCCAATACAGGAGCAGCAGGAGACGCAAGTTCAATCCCTGGGTCAGGAAGATTCCCTGAGAAGGAAATGGCAAGCCACTCCAGTATTCTTGTCTAAAGAATCCCATGGACAGAGGAGCCTGACGGACTACAGTCCATTGGGTAACAAAGTGTAGGACTTGACTGAGCACACAGACACGTAAGCCATCCTAGCAAATTCATTGAACCCAAGGAAGGGGTGGCGGAAGCCTGAAACTTGCAGCTGGCAGGTCAGAAGGACTTGTGATTGGTATCTAAAGCTGGGAGAAGGCAGTCTTGGGGGCTGAGCCCTTAACTCACGGGGTTTGATGCTGTCTCCAGATAGTTTCAGAACTGAATTAAATGTATGACATTCACTCAGTATGTCCTGAGAATTAGAGACTTGCTTGGTGGTACTGGAAAAGCATACACACACACCAAATTTGTGCTTTTCGTGTTAAAGGTATAAGGAAGTATCTCCATAAACAATTTGAATGTTTAACAGAACTCAATTTATGACACTTATAAACATGAATTATATAACTTACAAAAGCTGTTCTGAAATTAGAGAGAACTTGTTTTCTAGATGTGTGAATTTGCTCTTTGAAGCACTGGATATGTTTAAGAGAATCAGATAAATTGCATTTTAATGTACATGAAGATATTTAAAAGATGTAAGTAAATTAGCTTTGTAAATGGGGTTAATTGTTTAGAGAAAATCAGACTGTTAAACTTATTAATTTATTAAGTATTACTAATGTACATAAAAAGGCAATCATTCTTATTCTTACATAAGTAGTTTATAAATTTATAGGTAGAATATCAAGTGTTGTAAGTTGAACTTAAATCCTTAAGAAAAATAGGTTTCTTTTTATTTTGTGACTTTAAATAAACTGTTAATTTTAAAACCACTTAACTATAGTCTTTTCTACACACACACACACACACACAAACACACACACACACACTCCCTGGGCAATGTTAAAAAAAACAACTTTGAAAACTTTGGAAAACACATGTCAATGCTTTCATGGAGTCCACCAACTCTCATCTCATCAAGAAGTGTCCCACATCTGACCTAGCTTCTTCCCCTGCTAGGCCATCAGACTTCCAGGTTGGGTAAGATTAATTCCTTTTGAAAAGCAAGTATGTCCAACATTGAACACTTATTGTTCTGTATCTGGATCTTTATGGGCAAGGGAAAGAAACAGATTTTCCAAGTTAAGGACTAGAATAGTTTATGTGGGATTTAAACATTTAGCACACCATTTTAAACAAATAAGATAAAAATTTCAAGAATGCAAAATCATTTTTAACCCATGCCTACTTTCTAAACAGTTTAAATATTTATGAGAAGCAAAGTCTGTGTGTAGAGCATCTAATGGAGTTGGAGACTTAAATATCTTTCTTGTTTTCTCCATAAACTGGGAAAGTGTTGCTTTTCTGCAATGCTTCAGAAATGCTCTGCCTATCGGTCTATATGAAAAAATGCCTTTCAGTTATTAAAACAAAGCAGTTTGTGAAGAGCTAAATTTCTTTGAGGTGACTGACATCATGATTAAATGTAATAGTGTTCTGTGTTTTCACACCCCTCTAGAACTTAAGTCTAGAATTTCAGAAATGTTAACTTCTGTGTGTGTCTTTTGCTTATTATTTGTATACAATATTTGCTGTTTCTCCTGAGTCTGATGTATAGTAATAGTAAAATTTTAAAAAAGAAGTATGTTCCCTTAGGGACAATGTTGGCGCCCTCTGTTCCACTTGACCATAAACCCTAGAAGGTGAGAAGCCATATCTGCTTTGCTTATCATTGTATATCCCCATAATTATCTCTCCAGCATGAGACCTCACATTAAGAAGTGACTTAAATATTAAATGAATGAGGGTTGGTGGGTGTGCAGGCTGCCTGCCCCTTCCCCAGACTGTGTCTAGACAGAAGCTTTTGTGTCTTGCCCTCCTTGCTTCACTCTCCAGAATCTGAACTCCTTCAACTTTAGACTACTTACTTGATGTGACCCTCCATGGATCTAGATACATCCTAGCTCCAGTCTTACCTGGCTTGAGATCTCCTGTCTGACAATGAGGTTCTCCCACAAACGTATGGACACCAAGGGTTGAAACACCAAAGAGGGAAGGGGGCAGTGGGGTGAACTGGGAGATTGGAATTGACACATATATATACTATTGATAGTATGTATAAAAGAGATAACTAACGAGAACCTACTCTATAGCTCAGGAAATTCTACTCAGTGCACTGTGGTGACCTAAATGGAAAGGAAATCTAAAAAAAAAAAAGGGGGGGATGTCAGACACGACTGAAGCAGCTTAGCACATATGTATACATTTGGTCTTCCCTGGTGATTCAGATGGTAAAGAATCCACCTGCAATGTGGGAGACCTGGGTTCAATCCCTGGGTCGGGAAGATTCCCCGGAGGAGGGCATGGCAACCCACTCCAGTATTCTTGCCTGGAGAATCCCATGGACAGAGGAGCCTGGTGGGCTATGGTCTGTAGGATCGCAAAGAGTCAGGCACAACTGAAGTGACTTAACACACCCACAGATTATATGTATATGTATAACTGATTCACTTTACAGTACAATAGAAACTAACACAACATTATATAGCAATTATACTCCAATAAAAATTAATTTTAAAAAAGAAAAAAATAATTTTTCACAATGATATATGGAATAAATGATAATATTGGGGCTACACTGACTTAAATATATTACTGAAAAAAAATTTTTTTAATTAAGTTCTCCCACTGTTGGTCCCATTTCCATGACTTGCTCTCCAGCTGTAGTCCTGAGCTGTAGTCCTGAGTCCTATCCCCATGATATATCAATAATGGAACTGACATTTCCTATCTAATGTTCTCTCTTTTGCTTTCTTTTTCTGCTTCCCATTGCTCAACATTTTAGGGTCAAGGAAAAAAAGGAGAAGTATTAGGAGGGAGTTAAGTCAAAGATGATTGAATCTCATGTCTCTCTTTTTATTCAATGAAAACAAAGGGACTATAGATACCCTTTATCCTTAAACAAAAGAAATTTCTTTCTGTATACCCCTGGCTCCCTCCATGATGCCACTTTATTTTGTGAGAATTAAGAAAATAAATGCAAATTTCAGCATTGTATTTACTAAAAAATGCCACATATCTAACAGTGCTTCAAATTGTCAGCCTCATTCAGTGGAACATATAACTATAAATTTTAATTTTCTCTCTAAAATCTACTACATACAAAAGGATAAATGCTGGTTTGGATATTTTCTAGGGTTACTATGGATTTTTAAATGATAATCTGAATTAATAGTCAAATTTAGAAATATTAATAGTTTTGGAGTTTCATTTCTAGTAAAATGAATAGAAAACTTTCATGAAACACATAAAAAGTGCAAATGCTTTATGGTGGTTGAAACAGAGTGATAGCTTCCCTGATAAGATGGCATCATTGTTTGATTCATTTTGTTACCAAAAGGATCAATCTCTTCAAGACCCATTTGGGGCTTTGCTGTAAGCTCTCATTCAGTCATGTCCAACTCCTTGCAACCCCATACAGCCCACCAGGCTCCTCTGTCCCTGGGGTTGTCCAGGCAAGAATACTGGAGTGGGATGTCATTTCCTTCTCCAGGGGATCTTCCCAGACCAGGGATCAAACCTGTGTCTCCTGCTTTGGCAGAAGAATTCTTCACCAGTGTGCCACCTGGGAATCCCGTACGTGTCTAAAACCCCAGAAGGTGGCCCAGCAATCCACGTCATTCCCTCTATTTGAAGTCTTTGGACTTCTTCAGATTTTCAAGAAAACACTTGGGTTACCTCAGACAAGAAGGTGTTTTGCTAAAGGTAAGAAATAGCATGTAAAAAAAAAAGAAAGACTTCATGGAAAATTGTTCAGGGCACAGGAGTACTGCTTATGTCTCAACAATAACTCCAATGTCTATCTCACCTCTCCTATGGACTTCTTTCCCTTTCATTCTTTTCTTTCTGTTAACTCCCCCTTTCTCTGGTCTCCGCTGTGTTCCCTCAATTTTCCTCCCTTATGTTCATTCACTGCCCTCTCTGTGCTCTCTTACCATATGCTGCCACTCTGTGGATCATCTCTTTCTCACATAAAAATAGCCATAAAAGACCCATTCAGGGTCTCTTAGTCTTTGTCTAGTACAAAGCAAGCTCAGTGGAAGAACTCTCCCGACAGTCACCAGGTGCCCCTTGAGTTGGGAACCAATCCACGAAGTCCAGGGAGCAGGACACTTGGTACAAATCATTTGCTGTGACTTTTCTCCAAGGAGGGTAATGAGCATGACCGCCATTCCAAACATCGGAGCCAGTATATTTGTGTCTTATAGACATATGGTTCCAATTTATTTTTATGGCAACAAAATTAAACCTAAAGAAGGATGACATATTATTGAATTACAAGCATCTTTCCACATGTAACCTGGTACTAGAGACTTATGGAAAATATAATAAGCCAGCTTCTCCATCTCATTGAAGACACTGATAGATGTCAAGCAGGACAGAGCATGAAGACAGTGTCCTCTAGGACCCCACATCAATGACCAGCCTGGTCACAAGTCAACATTCTTGCAGTGCAGCACAGGGTTTCAGCCAGTAATGACTTCAGTTAGATTTATTATTCTATTTCTTCAACTTAGACATGAAAAGAACTTTGTCAAAAGCCTAGTGGGCATTAGGCTATCTTGTGGGTTTGAAAAGTCAGGCTTTTCTGTTTTTTCAGTAATCTGTAAAGCATGTCATTATTGACTAAATTTTAGGCTCTGAAAGTGCATTTTATTACAATTATTGTTATTACCCAATCTGTTACATTACTCAGGCTGAGCAATTTCTTGCTGGGATCAGTTCAGAGTGAAACTAATGCTCAAAATACTGTTTCCCCTTTCCATTCACAGGCTATTCAGCAGAAAATTGAATTAAAGCAAGCATCAATGCCTGGTCTATCAGTTTAGTGATCCCATTCCAAAATGAAGCGAGGTTAGCATGACATGTACTCAATGAATCAGTGCCAGCTTTTATAGTCATCACTGGTTCCTCAAGGAATTCAAACCATCTGTCCAATATATAACTACAACATTTGCAAGGGTATTAGACTTAGCAGTTCGCTACTTCCAACCTCCAACTTGTCCCATTCTTGAGAAGAGCCTTTTATTAATTGAGTTATATTCCATCTTTAAACTTTAGTTTCCATGAAGGAAAGTCAATATCATACAAAGGAAAGTCAATGTACACAAAGTCTCTACTACCAATACCAAAACGAACGAGGAAACCAAAAAGCTCACAAAAAATAGGAGTGGGAGAAATACCCCAGGAAGGCCCAAATGTAGAAGGACATTTTCGCTAATCAATGTTTCATCTTTCCCCATATGCATAATACAAATGGCTCCAGCCTAAGAAGCAACCCACTGACAGGAGTTGAAGGCCAAGATCCTTCAGGGTCCTTGCCTATGACCCTCATGTTGGACTCCAGTTCCCTGGAGATTTCAACTTCCTATTCTTTTCTTGAGAACTTTCTGCAAAGAGTTCCACACCACACAAACTGGTAGGCCTCTTGGCTTCTGATTAATCATGTGATCAATGAGTATTCACTGAGCATAAGCTCTAGGTCAGGAGTTGACTTAAATACCAGGGATGGAAGAAAAGTTATGATCAACATAGACAGCATATTAAAAAGAAGAGACATTACTTTGCCAACTAAAGTCCGTCCAGTCAAAGCTATGGTTTTACTGGTAATCACGTATGGATGTGAAAGTTGGACTGTGAAGAAACCTGAGTGCCGAAGAATTGATGTTTTTGAACGGTGGTGTTGGAGAAGACTCTTGAGAGTCCCTTGGACTGCAAGGAGATCCAACCAGTCCATCCTAAAGGAAGTCAGTCCTGAATATTCATTGGAAGCACTGATGCTGAAGCTGAAACACCAATACTTTGGCCACATGATGTAAAGAACTGAATCATTTGTAAAGACCCTGATGCTGGGGAAGATTGAAGGTAGGAGGAGAAGGGGACAACAAAGGATGAGATGGTTGGATGGCATCACCAACTCGATGGACGTGAGTTTGAGCAAACTCCAAGAGTTGGTGATGTACAGGAAAGCCTGGCATGCCACAGTCCATGGAATCGCAAAGAGTTAGAGCCGACTGAACGATTGAACTGAACTGAACTGAACTAGGGATAAAGCCATGAATGAGATAAACAAAGGCCTTGCCCTCTTGAAATTTACCTTCTAGAGCTTTTGTTCTGTGGAGCTTATATTGTGCCATATCGAGTCACATTGCTATGCCTCTGCTCATACTAGTCTAGCTGCTTGAAATCCTATTACTTATCATCTCCATTTAACTACTTTATAACATCTTCAAAGCCCAGTTCAACTCATACTTTCTCCATGATTATTTCCAGATTCCCCTGATGGAGGACTTCCTTAACTTCCAACCAAACACACCCTCCTACCTAGTATTTAGTCCCTAATGCCTTACTTATTATTCATACATGTTCATGCATATGTCTTATCTCTTTAACTATACTGAAGCCCTTTGAAAGCATGAAATGTATCTCGTGGTTTTTTTGTTTTTTTTGTTTTTTTTTTTTGAAGCCTGAAAAGACAGTCCTAAGTGAAGAGAGTACCTCATAAATGGTGGTATTTAATGAGAATAAGAGTAAATTGAATAGTATTTTTCCTTTAATCTGGAACAAAGAGCAAGGAAGTCAGGGATATCTTGAGAAGTAGTATTTTGAGATTTTTATAAAAGAAAACTATCAACAGTCTGTTTTATTGATTTGGTCTAAAATGCAGTTTAATGGCCTATTGTGATATATTGTTGCAATCACTGCCTTTAAAATGTCTACTTTTCAGCACTCAAAAAAAACCACTCACTGATGCTTGTTTAAGCTTAATTTTCAGGTGAACAGTCTATGAATAAAGGAGAAAAAACCTTTGGCTTTCATTACATTTACACTGAATTGCTCAAGGAACCATTCGGCAGGTATAATACAGCAGATTGTGTAATAATAACAATAGCAGTATTAAAACTTTTTGCACAGGATAAATCCCGAGAATTAACACAAGACATGCTTTGTAGACAAGAGAAAAACAAAAAGCCAAGCTTTTTCCAAACTCAGGACTGCTATGTGATCAAGCAAGATTTGCCTAGTGGGCAAAGTCCTAGTGTGTAAGCATTATTGCTGCTTCAGCTGAGATTTTTCAGAGAGTCTAGAACACCTGACAATCTCAGAAAATCACAAAAAAGCAATAAACATTTGTATTTGAATACTGCCCTAAAATTTAAACAGTGTTTTCCATACACATTATCTCACTTAGTCCTTTCAAAAACACAGAGAAGTTATTTTCAGTTCAGTTCAGTCACAGTCATGTCCGACTCTGCGATGCCATGGACTGCAGCACACCAGGCTTCCCTGTCCATCACCAACTCCCAGAGCTTGCTCAAACTCATGTCCACTGAGTCGGTGATACCATCCAACCATCTCATCCTCTGTTGTCCCCTTCTCCTCCTGCCTTCATTCTTCCCCAATAGCAGGGTCTTTTCCAATGAATCAGTTATCCACATCAGGTGGCCAAAGTATTGGAGCTTCAGCTTAAGCATCAGTCCTTCCAATGAATGTTCAGGACTGATTTCCTTTAGGATGGACTGGTTGGATCTCCTTGCAGTCCAAGGGGCTATCAAGAGTCTTCAGCACCACAATTCAAAAGCATCAATTCTTCGGTGCTCAGCTTTCTTTACAGTCCAACTTTCACATCCATACATGACTACTGGAAAAACCATAGTTTTGACAAGACAGGCCTTTGTCAGCAAGGTAATGTCTCTGCTATTTTTTTATTTTACACACTTTAAAAAATCATTTTACACCATTTTAAAAGTTTTTTATACCCTTTAAAAAATTTTAAGGGTGTTAAGTTATTTTACACTGTTTTAAAAATTTAGGATAGGGAAACTGAAGCTCGGGTATTAAAACCATTATAAAGATTAGTTATATCAGATGACATTCCCATCAGTGAAAGCTTCTACCTCCAAAGGAGATCTCTTTCAAACTTGGGAGTTCTCCATATGAAAATGATGAGAAGCTGTAAAATCAGACTTGCCCTATGAAAGAAATATTTGTGCTCAGTGCACAAGCATTATCAATCCAACAGTCTATCCCAGGGGGATGCTTGCCTCATCTTCCCATATACACCCACAAAGCATCTTCTATGTTCTTGCCTCTAGTCTTTTTCTCTCCGTTTAAAGCAAAATAAAAGCAGTTCTTCTGGCAAAGTGGTTTAACTTGCTTGAACCAACTCTCTCATTGACAACAACTAGAAAACTCGGACAAAATACTTTGAAACATCTGTTTGAACACACCTAACAGCTACAAAGCCACTGAGGACTTCTGAATTCAATATCCTGGACAGAAGGGAAGCTCAGAGAAATGAATCTAACCTTTGGTGTTTTAGTCCTTGTGAAGGCATTTGTCGATTCAAAAGCAGCAACTGAGAATATGAAAACTTTAAGAGTTTTCATAATTTTCTCAAGAATAGGATTGGGAAAATTGGAGTTTTGAGCCATAAAGAAGATGGGTACCCAGAAAAAATTTCAGGTTTTAGGATGTGAGAAAGAAGGACTGCACAAAATAATGAAGCATAAATAGATACAAGAACTGAAGCCCAGCCTCATGACTTAGCAATTAAACAATAAAATAAATTTTTTTTATAATACCCACTCCAGTATTTCTGCCTAGGAAATCCCAGGAAGAGAGGAGCCTGGCAGGCTACAGTCAAGGGGGTTGCAATGAGTCAGACGTGACTTAGTGACTAAACAACAACCAGTTTATAATAGTGAAAATATAGAAAGCCACATCCTTAAAATGGAAAACTATCCCAAGAACCCACCTAAGTTCCTGCCCTGGCTGTGCCCCTTCTCCCCCAGGCGGTCTGACATGAAGCTGGTCTTGCAGTGCTCCTTACACACATGTTGCCTTGATTTTATATCTTAAAACTCTCAGCTAAAATACAGTGGTAGGGCACATCAGAGCCTTTCTTAAGTTCTCTTCAACTCTCCCTAGCAGAGAAATTCATCCAAGCCAATTTGATGGCCTACATTTCATGGCATATAACTTTAAATCAGTGCAGTATTGGGATACATACATACAACTCATTAGCTGATAGAACTTGTTGAAAAGAAAGCATCACGTCATCTGAACCATAAAGTAGACCACTAAGCCCAATTGTCCCTGATGTCTCCATCAGTTCCTGGCATAAGCCAAGATACTTCAGGCACAAATTCGTTTTCCTGACCCACTAAGAAATGGTTGTGCATTGCTATTGTAAAATCTAGCTTTAGGAGGAATCTTAAGCTTTTATGCATTTTAAAACTTTTAGTTAAAGCCTGGGGTTTAGAAAATGAGGTATGTAACCACAAAAAAGTTCACTCCTTATTGGCTGGAAACCTACTGAAACACTCCTTTTTTTTTTTTTTTTTTTTTGAGATTTCCATGGAAAAGGCAGAATTAATCTGTGGCAACCATATATGTTTTTGTTTCTTCATGAGTCATTTCACTTAATCATTCCATAAATAATTCTCGATTGTGAATATCATTGAAGACACTGTGCCAGGTAGTGAGACAAAAAAAAACAAGAGAAATTTCTCCTGTGCTTAATGAGCTCAGAGCCTGGAACAGAGAGCAGATTAGTCAATGGCTTCTCAAATCAGTGGGGTTCAGGCTATAATGGAAATCAGCAGACTAAAAAGGGACTCCCAGGAGAGGAACTGGATCAGTCTTCTATTGCAGTGAACTAAATCACCACAAATCTGTGGTTCACAATCACGTACGTTATTATTTCAGTTTCCATGGGTCAGGAATTTGTCACAACTTACATAATTCTGCTCAGAGCCCTGCAAGACTCCTCTCTAAGTATCAGCCAGGCTGCCTTCCTTTCTGGAACTCGGCTCTTCTTCCAAGCTTGTGCGAATGTTAGCAGAATTCAGTTCCTTGTAGTTGTAAAACTGATGTCCCCTTTCCTTCTGGCTGCCAGCCAGGGGCCACTCTCAGACCCATGAGGTTCCCCTAGATCCCTGCCACGTGGCCCTGATACAGATCATCTCATAAAATGATCTTCTTCCAACAGAATGGGAGAACCTTTCTAAATCCTAGACCCTCTTTTAAGGGCTCACCTTAGGTCAAGCTCAGTACTCTTGCCTGGAAAATCCCGTGGACGAAGGAGCCTGGTAGGCTGCAGTCCATGGGGTCGCTAAGAGTCGGACACGGCTGAGCAACTTCACTTTCACTTTTCACTTTCATGCATTGGAGGAGGAAATGGCAACCCCCGCTCCAGTGTTCTTGCCTGGAGAATCCCAGGGACGGGGGAGCCTGGTGGGCTGCCGTCTGTGGGGTCGCACAGAGTCGAACACGACTGAAGTGATGCAGCAACAGCAGCAGCAGCACCTAGGATAATCTCCCTTTTGATTAACTCAGAGTCAACTGATTAAGCACCTTAATTATGTCGGCAAAATCATTTAACCTATGCCAAGTAAGAAAACCTTATCATGGGAGTGATAGCCCATCATATCTACAGGCTCTGCACGATCAAAGAGAGGAAATTCTAGGAGACAGAAGTCTACATAGAGGGTGGGAAACATCGGGGACCTCCTTAAAATTCTGCCTCTGATAGGCACCTACCTCAAATGGTAGCTACCTGAAGGAGATGGAGTCAGAGCAAGTGTTGAATGGGAGTGCAAAAGCTGCAGAGGGAGAAAGACCTATCTAAAAGTTACTAGCAAGGGCAAGTCACCAAATGAGAAATACGGTAAACTTGAGCAAAATGGTCAATTTTAATATGTTTCTGTGTTGTGACTAATGATGAGATATGATTCCACAGAAAAAGAGATGTTGAGAAATGAGCTCGTCTTTGGATATACTGAATTGTCTTTGGAGCTTCCAGAAGAAATGACCAAAGGACTACAGAGATATGAGTCTATAGCTCAGAGGGAGAGATTAGAACAAAAAGAAGAGACCTGGGGCTCTCAGTACAGACTTGGTAATCAAGCCCTTAGTAGTAGATGGGATTCATCAGTACCAGTGGATAGAGAAAAAGCCCACAGACAGGAACCTCAAAACACTATGCAAAGATACACAAAGAACAAGACTGTGAGGAAAGGAGGGAGCTGCTAACGATGTAGAAGGGAAGTATGTTATCTCAAAAGCAAAGAAGCAAGAGGTCTCAAGGAGGTGGGACCCAGTGCCAACTGCTGCCCAGATGCTAAGATAAAGACCAAAAAGTCATCGATTTCTTAACTGTGAGACCCTTGGTTATACTGGGGATAGCTGTTTAAATTGGAAGTAAGGAGAAAATAAGATTGCAGTGACTGAAGAGGGACTGAGCCACAGGATATGGTGTCAGCATAGACCATTCTTTCAAGGAGCTTCATACAAAAGGAAGGAGAGAAATGGGGCAAGGAAGGATGGAATTTGGCTAAGATGACAGCTGAGCAAAACTTCGGAAGCTGCTGTAATGCTGTCTTAGGTGTCAGACCACAGTAACATGTTACAGCTGGGACAGACTATAGAAATTGTCTAGCACATACTATTAATACCGGATGTCAGCTAAAATCCCTTCCTCTAGAAAATACTCTTGGATCCCTGAGGCCAGATCTGGATCTTTCTTTGACATACTTTTACTGTAAATACCAGCCCTACCTTTCCTCCAGAGCGTTTATCACAGTGGTAATTGTACATAGAGTTGAACGGCTTTGTGATTGTACAGGTTTCCTCTACTAGTTATGAGCTCCATGAAGGTATAGACCGTGTTTAGTTTGCTCACCAAGTTGTCCCTAGACCCATTCAATAAACCTGTAATGAGTACGTAACTTGAATCCTTTCATTTGACAGGTGAAGAAAGTGAAGCCCAGAGGGGTTAAGTTACCTCTCCTGGTTACACTGCTATTAAAAACAAGTTGAAATGAACCTGGGTGTGTGTTCTCTGCTCTTTTTTAAAGAATGGCCACTTCCTACTCACAGTGCTGTTAAATTTCCTCTGAATCAGCATTAACCACACATTAAACACACTCCTCCAGCATCAGGAGCTCAGGGACACTACTTTCTAACTTCTTCACACATTCATGTGATATTACAGCATACTCTAATTTCACAACCCCCTCTTTTTAAATTACCGTTTATCATGTACTCATTCTGTGCTAAGCACAAAGGCACTAAGGACCTTATGTCCACTTTCTCAGATATCGATTTTCATAGCAATTCTTTAAGTTTGTTGATATTATATAGGATACAAAGTTAATACAGTTCTGACAATAACTGGATAGTTAGTATCAGATTTGAATTAAACTGTTGGATACCTAGTTGGTGTCAGAGAATTCACTGATTGGTAAGAGGGAAAAAAACACACTTGAAAAACATTGAAGATCTTCTATGAAAGAAATAAGGTGAATAGACTTGAAGTAGAAAGCCAACAGTGTCTGCTATATTACCAACTGGTTCGTCCTCCAGGTTTCCACTGCCTTCCAACACAGGAAATACAAGCTGCCAGTACATTTTCAAACAATGAAATACTGAAGGAAGGGAAGGTTATAATATCTTCATCGTTAGAGGGACTAAAACTCTCTTCTGGATTTTATTTATTCAGAGGCTGAATCTTGGCCAAAGAAAACATGGTTACTACACCTAAAACTAGGCTTCCCAGGTAGCTCAGTGGTCAAGAACCCACCTGCCAATGCAGGAGACTCAGGTTTGATCCCTAGGTAGGAAAGATCCCATGGAGGAGGGCATAGCAACCCACTCCAGTATTCTTGCCTGGAGAAATCCCATGGACAGAGGAGCCTGGCGGGCTACAGTCTATTGGGTTACAGAGTCAGACACAACAGAAGTGACTTAGCACGCATGTAACGCATACCAAAAACTACCAGCAAATACCACTTGGGTGATTTCCTATTAAGAGTTATACTGTATTTTCACCAGCAGCAAAGATTTTGTCATGTCCCTGTGACAAAACTTATTCACTGAAACTATACGATGCCTTTATGAATTCGTACAGGGCTTTAATTTACTGTTCCAGCAATTAGACAAATTTAAGTGAATTGTCCATTTTTTTAGCCTAGTTATATTTACTAGGAAAATTCAGGAAATCCCATGCTCATAAAGAGAAAATCCCATCTCTTACTGTGTCATTCAGGCCCAGCATATTGCTGTGCCCAAAATTTACTTAACCAAGTTTCCTTCATAAATCCCTTGTCCCCAAGGTTATTGGTGTGCTGCCTTGAAGCACTTGACAGTGCCCTCTTTAGTGCACTCAGTGGCTCACACTCACCCAACACTCATTCTACCAGATGCTCTGAATGCTTTACATGAACCTACCTCATTTAATCCTCACACCAACCTCCAGAAGTAGATGCTATTTTTTGTCCCAATTTGCAAACAAAAAACCTGAATGCTAAAGGGTAACTTGTCCAAGGTCACACGACGATATAAAGAAAGTTTTTTTAATCAGGATTCAAAATCAGAGGCATGGGACCCCATAGAGTATGTTGCATCATAATGGCATGCTGTGTGAATGCTAATGTCTTCCTGTTTCATAGTGCTGACTTGAGTGGTCGATTTGTCATCCATCCCAGAAGATGAGCAAGCTTGGCTGAGATTTTTAAGTCTGTAGTTTGACCTGAGAGACATGATTCAGCTTGCAAAGCCTCTGAATCTGTGTGATGTTGAATGTGACAGTGGTAGAATTCTACTGCACTTTAGAATTATGGGAATTTTATACATAACATATTCATAAAACCTCAAGGAAAAGAGGAAATTTAGTGGTGATCTGTAATTTCTGCCAAAGTAGCAAATATATGTGCAATAATCCTCATTAATGATCGTTCAGTCTGTGTAAATATGTTTAGTAACTATAAGCACCTCCAGTAAAGACTGATCTACTGTTAGAGAGCACTAGTTATAACCCACTGCACTCCACCCACTTCCCACCACTGGTTTGGTTCAGAGTTAGTTAACCAGAACTGAACTGGGAAATCCCAGAACAAGTTCTTCCTCCCAGCTGTTCAGGTTTAAGTATTTCATCTCCATTCCAAACAACCACAGGCGGAATCATGTCTTTAGTTTATACCTGCATCGACTTCACCCATCTCAAGCAATCAGAAGCAGCAACTGCTGCACAGACTCTCACAGTGTCTCTGCACAGGGGAAAGGACCACTCCCATCTCCCTGATCCCTCCTATAGTCGTGGTTAACAGGCAATCATTTCACCTTCAGCTGAACCCCTCATTCCTCACATGAACTATTCCAAAGTATTTTTAGTAGCCTTAGGTTTCCAAATGCTTTTTGCCTCCCTCATGCCCTGAAAAAGGAAGATGGTTCCTTGGCTTCTCCCTTTCTCCACCTCAAAATGCCTCTATGACTTCATTCTCCTTCCTTCCCTCTACAGAAGGAAGTGCCTTTCTCCATCCTAACCCAATCGTTGGCTTACATCCTTAGTCCCATTTCCTCCAACTTTCTCCAGAACCTGGTTTCATCAACTATCTTCTTCCTGGGATCTTCAGTCTTTTTTCCCCCATGCCATTTTCCCTTTGCCTAAAATATGTAGCCACCATTCTAAAACAAGGAGATCATGTGAGATCAAACCAGTCAATCCTAAAGGAAATCAATCCTGAACATTCATTGGCAGGATTGGTGCTGAAGCTGAAATGCCAATACTTTGGCCACCTGAGGTGAAGAGCTGACTCATTGGAAAAGATCCTAATGCTGGGAAAGATTGAAAGCAGGAGGAGAAGGGGATGACTGATGAGATGAGAGAGTGAGATGGTTGGATGGCATCACTGATATGAGTTTGAGCAAGTTCTGGGAGATGATGTAGGATAGGGAAGATGGCATGCTACAGTCCATGGGGTCACAAAGAATTGGACGTGACTGAGTGACTGAACAAAAATCCTAAAACAAACCAAGAGAGAACCTTTTCTTTATCCTGTATTCCCCTTGAGAACTTCTACTCTAGCTAGCCCCCTTCACTCTTGAACCTAAAAGGTAAGCCCATCCCAAGTTTCCACATTCTTCTTCTTCCCTGTGTCCCTCAAGTGAATGCATCAACTCAGAACTCCAAATCTCAACTGTACAGGTCATTAACAACTCCATGAATCTTGTCCAAACTATTCTTCCAAGGTCTATCTCTGTATTTCTCTGCCACTAGTACTTCTCCACGTGGATACACCATCAACACAATAAATTCCTACAACTCTAAAGCCAAATTCATGACACAACTACCAAACCTTCCACAGTTACCCAGGATCAGAACCTTGAAGGAATGGAACTTGAAACATTAAGGGTAATCAAGCCTTTTGTTTTTGAAATGAGAAGTGCGAAGTCCAGAAAGGTTGAATCTATGAGTTCTCTTTGTCTCTTACTTCTGCTAAGGGAGTTCCTGTCAACTAAATAATGGTTGCCCTCCATCCTCTCTCTCTGGGCATTGGATCGGGCCACCATCATGATTTTCTTGATCTGTACCAATAGCTTCAGATTTTGTCTCCCACCTACAATGTTTGCCCCTCATCCCTTCTTACCCTGAGACAATGCTAATTTCAATCAACACTTTTGATCTGTGTGTGTGTGTATGTGTTTGTACAGACATACCTCAGATATTGAAGATTCAACTCCAGATAACTGCAATAATGTGACTATCAAAATAAAGTGAATCACACAAATGTATTGATTTCCCAGTTCATGTAAAAGTTATGTGTACACCATAGCTCAGTTGGTAAAGAATCTGCCTGCAATGCGGGAAACTCCAGTTTGATTCCTGGGTCGGGAAGATCCGCTGAAGAAGGGATAGGCTACCCACTCCAGTAATCCTGGGCTTCCCTTGTGACTCAGCTGGTAAAGAATCAACCTGCAATGCAGAAGATCTGGGTTGGATCCCTGGGTTGGGAATATCCCCTGGAGAAGAAAAGGTTACCTACTTCAGTATTCTGGCCTGGAGAATTCCATGGGGTCACAAAGAGTCCATGGGGTCCCAAAGAGTTGGACACAACTGAGTGACTTTCACTTTCACTATACTGTAGTCTGTTAAGTATGGGATAGCATTATGTCTTAAAAAAAGAAAAATACTTGTCTTAATTAAGAATATTTCATTGCTAAAAAAAACAAAAAACAAAAAAGCTATCATCCGAGCCCTCAGTGAGTCATACATAATCATTTTGCTGGTCTTGCCTTGATGTTGACAGCTGTTGATTCATCAGCATGGTGATTGCTGAAGGGTGAGGTGGCTGTGGCAATTTCTTAAAATAAGGCAACAATAAAGTCTGTTTTATCAATTGACTTTTTTTTTTTTTACAAATGATTTCTCTGCAGCATGCAATGCTGTTTGATAGCATTTTATCCAGGGTAGAACTTCTTTCAAAATTGGAGTCAGTCCTCTCAAATCCTGCCACTGCTTTATCAAGTAAGTTAATGTAACATTCTAAATTCCTTGATGTTATTTCAACAATCTTCACAGAATCTTCACCAGTAGATTCCATCTCAAGAAACCACTTTCTTCGCTTATCCATAAGAAGCCGCACTTTTAAAAATCATCCGTTTAAGTTTTATCATGAGGTTGCAGCGATGCATTCACATCTTCAGGCTCTACTTCTGGTTCTCTTGCTATTTTCACCACATCTGTAGTTACTTCCTTCACTAAAGCCTTGAACCCCTCAAAATCATCCATGAGGGTTAGGATCAGCTTCTTCCAAGATCTATTTATGCATTTCCTATTAATGTTAATATCTTTATTTCTTCCCATGAATTACAAATGTTTTTAATGGCGTCTAGAACACTGAAATTTTTCCAGGAGGGTTTTCAATTTACTTTGTCTCTATCAATCAAATGGATTCACTATCTGTAGTCCTACAAAATGTGTTACTTAATATTTATTTTTATTATTTGTTTATTTGGCTGCATCAAATTTTAAATCCAGCACACAGGATCTTCAGTCTTCATTGTGGGCTCACGCGGGATCTTTAGTCACAGACACGAGAACTCTTAGTTTCAGCATGTGGAATCTAGTTCTCCAGCCAGGGGTTAAACCTAGCCCCTGCATTGGAGCATGGAGTCTTAGCCACTAGACCACCCCCCAGGAAATCCTCAAAATGTCTTTCTTAAATACCGATACTTGAAAATCAAAATTACTTCTTGATCACTCACTCACAGAATGGATGTTGTGTTAGCAGGCATAAAAATACCATTAATTTCATACATCTCCATCAAAGTTCTTGGCTGACTAGATGCATTGACAATAAGTAATGGTATTTTGAAAGGAATATTTTTTCCTGAGCAATATGTTTCAATGGGCTTCCCTGATGGTTCAGCACACAAAGAATCTGCCTGCAAAGCAGGAGACACAGGAAATGCCAGTTCAATCCCTGGGTCAGAAAGATCCCTTGGAGGAAGGCATGGCAACCCACTCCAGCATTCTGGCCTGGAGAATCCCATGGACAGAGGAGCCTGACCGGCTACAGTATGTGGGGTCTCAAAGAGTCAAACACGACTGAACAACTGAACACAGGTCTCAATAGTGGGCTTAAAATATTCAGTAAACCATGTTATAAACAAATGTGCAGTCACCCAGGCTTTGTTGTTCCCTTTATAGAGCACAGAAAGTATAGATTTAGCATAATTTTAAGGGCCCTACCGCTTCTGCTATTGCTGGTAAGTCACTTCAGTCATGTCTGACTCTTTGCAGCCCTATGGACTGTAGCCCACCAGGCCTCTCTGCCCATGGGATTTTCCCACCAGGAAAACTGGAGTGGGTTGCCGTGCCTTCTTCAAGGGGATCTTCCCGACCTCAGGATCCAATCTGTGTCTCTTATGTCTCCTGCAAGGGGGTTCTTTATCACAAGCTCCATCTGGGAAGCCCTAGGATTATTCAATTTGGTAAATGAGCATCGGCTTCAACTTAAAGTCACCAACTGCATACAGTTCAGTTCAGTTCAGTTCAGTCGCTCAGTCATGTCTGACTCTTTACGACCCCATGAATCGCAGCACGCCAGGCCTCCCTATCCATCACCAACTCCCGGAGTTCACTCAGACTCACATCCATCAAGTCAGTGCTGCCATCCAGCCATCTTATCCTCTGTTGTCCCTTCTCCTCCTGCCCTCAATCCCTCCCAGCATCAGAGTCTTTTCCAATGAGTCAACTCTTTGCATGAGGGGGCCAAAGTACTGGAGTTTCAACTTTAGCATCATTCCCTCCAAAGAAATCCCAGGGCTAATCTCCTTCAGAATGGACTGGCTGGATCTCCTTGCAGTCCAAGGGACTCTCAAGAGTCTTCTCCAACACCACAGTTCAAATGCATCAATTCTTTGGCGCTCAGATTTCTTCACAGTCCAACTCTCACATCCATACATGACCACTGGAAAAACCATAGCCTTGACTAGACGGACCTTTGTTGGCAAAGTAATGTCTCTGCTTTTCAGTATGCTATCTAGGTTGGTCATAACTTTTCTTGCAAGGAATAAGCATCTTTTAATTTCATAGTGGCAATCACCATATGCAGTGATTTTGGAGCCCAAACAAATAAAGTCTGACACTGTTTCCACTGTTTCTCCATCTATGTGCCATGAAGTGATGGGACCAGATGCCATGATCTTCGTTTTCTGAATGTTGAGCTTTAAGCCAACTTTTTCACTCTCCTCTTTCACTTCCATCAAGAGGCTTTTTAGTTCCTCTTCACTTTCTGCCATAAGGGTGGTGTCATCTGCATATCTGAGGTTATTGATATTTCTCCCGGCAGTCTTGATTCCAGCTTGTGCTTCTTCCAGCCCAGCGTTTCTAAGAAGGTCAGCCTGTCCCTTGAAGCTCTGAAATCAGACACTGACTTTTCCACTCTAGCTATCAAAGTCCTAGATGGCATCTTCTTCCATGCAAAGGCTGTTTGTCTACAGTGAAGTTCTGTTGTTTAGTGTAGCTGCCTTCATTTACTCTCTCAGCTAGATCCTCTCGATAACCTGCTACAGCTGCTGCATCAGCACTTGCTGCTTCACCTTGACCTTTTATGTGATGAAGATGTTTTCTTTCTTTAAACCTCATGAACCAAACTCTGCCAGCTTCAAACTTTCTTCTACAGCTTCCTTACCTCTCAGCCTTTAAAGAGAGTTAGAGCCTTGCCCAATACTGGTCTGATTTTCCATCCAGACCACTACAACTTTCTACACATCAGCAATAAGGCTGTTTCACTTTTTTATCATTCATGTGTTCAGTGGAGTAGCACTTTTAATTTCCTTCAAGAACTTTCCCTTTGCATTCACATTTTGGCTAACTATTTGGCTCAAGAGGCCTAGTTTTCAGCCTATCTCATTTTTTGACATGCTTTCATTGCTAAGTCTAATCATTTCTAGCTTTTGATTTAAAGTGGGAGATATGGGATTCTTCCTTTCACTTGAGCAGTTAGAGGCCATTGTAGGGTTATTAACTGGCCTGATTTCAATATCATTGTGTTTCAAAGACCAGGGAGACCCAATGAGAGGAAGAAAGATGGGGGAGTGGCCAGTTCTGACAGCAGTCAGAACAAACACAACATTTGTCCAAAACAATTACAACAGTAGTATCAAAGGTCATTGATTAATAGGTCATCAAAACAAAAACAATAATAATGAAAAAAATTGAAATGTTGCAAGAATTACCAAAATGTTACACATAGACACAAAGTGAGCCAATGCTGATGGGAAAAATGATGCCGACAGACTTGCTCAATGCAGCCTTGCCACAAACCTTCAATCTGTAAAAAGCACAATATCTGTGAATTGCAATGAAGAGAAGTAAAAGGGATCTGTCTCTATATACTTGGGACTGCGCCTAGGCCCCTGAGCCCAGATATGAAGCTGGCTTTTGCCTTCAAGTGTGGTGCTTAAGAAAGACACTTAAATCAGACTGTAAATGAAAGGGAGGATTGAGGAAGGTTCCTTGTATAAGGAATATATTGACAGCTGAGTACCAATAGGAAGGAGCCAGATGATGAAAGTGAATGAATTCAGAAGTCTCATGGAAGAACTTCCCTAGTGGTCCAGTGGTTAGGAAGTCTGCACTTCCAATGCAGGGGCTTCGGGTTCATTTCCTGGTCAAGGAGTTAAGATTCCACATCCACATGGCATGGTCAAATTTTCTTTAAAAATGAAAAGTAACAAAAAAGAAAGTTTGTGTAGCAGGATCAAAAACTAGAGGGATTTACTATGGCTGAACAAAGATCCAAGATGGTGGCAGGGGACACACAGAAGACCCAACAGAGACCTGTAATCCTGGATGGGTACACAAGATCCAGATCACAAAGCAGTGGGATAGAGTTTGAAGGAATTTTAAGCAGCATGTATGAAAATATCAAATTAGCAATTTAGAAAGACCATTTAGTCAAAAGTGTCCCAACAGGCTAGGAGGCAAGGTTGAAAACAGGAAGAAACCATTAGCTGATGGTTTTCAACAAAGAGAGTGAAGATATAGAGGAGAAAAGAGAAGAAAGCCCCAGTGTTGAGGTTTTTCTGGGTCACTGAGCAGAAAAAAAGTGTAGTAAAGAAATCAAGAATGTTGAGAACACAGTGATTTAAAGGGTCAGTAAACCAGGGCATTCAGAGCAAGTCAAGCCCAGCACCTGTGTTTTTATACCAAAAGTGAAGAATGGTTTTTGCATTTTTAAAAAGTGGAAAAAATTAAGAAGAAGAATATTTCATGACATAAAATTATATGGAAATCTTTTGTCAGGATCCCTAATAACATTTTACTGGCACACAGCCATGCCTACTGTTGACATAAACTCTGTGGCTGTTTTCCTGCTATACAGACAGAGTTGAGTAGTTGAGACAAAGAATGTATGGCCCACAAAGCCTAAAATATTTATTAACTGGGTCTTTTACAGAAAGAGTTTGCCAGTCGCTGGTTTAGGTAATGAATTATGTGGCCTTCAGTGCTTGATAAAGTGGGGAAAGAGGAGAGAAGACATGAAACAGAGCTCCCTGGGGCCTGAGAATAAAAAAGAGGAGAGTAAGGGAAGGTAAATGGGCTGAAAAGCCAAGAGGTGAGATCACAGAGACAGATACAGGAGGGAAAAACATGTAACAATTCTAAGTGACGGGCTGGCTTACTTATACAAGAGGCCTGGGAAGCCTCTCCCCATTACTACAGCCATGAACCTAAGGCTGGATAGTCACGAGTTGCTTTCTTACCACCAACCCTCACTTGCTGCCTGAAGCTCAAATTAACTAACCAAACCACAACGCTATCACATGCATGTCTACCATCAAGTTAATTCTATTGTTGTGAATGACATCATTAACCAGAATAGCTTTGAATCATTGAAAAGGTTTGAATTAAATTTAAAATCTTTCCATTCATCACTTCCTGTGCTGCCTCCCACAAAGAAATTCAGGTATAAAATCCTCATTAACATAACAGAATGATTCTCCAGGAAAATGAATGTGAAAAAAGATCCATCACTCCTGAATTCGCTAGACGGTTTCCTGTAGCTACTCGTGTTTGCTTCATGTTCATAACCTGGTTCCAGTGCATAGAAATGGATCTTCTTTGCAATCTCTTGCATTGGGAGCCTGGGATTGATAAAACTATAGATAGTTTCCACCCCTTTCATCTGATCCCTATCGCAGCTAATGCATGCGGGTAGATAAAATCTGTTCAGGGACTGATTACAGCCTGTGCAACAGGGAGAAAAATACCCCATCTCAGTGCTTTCTGGATTAGAGCAGAATACCAATGTGCATTTCCCAGGACTGAAGTGATCATAACCACAAAGGCAATTTGGCAGCTAAATGAGATAGATATTGCTCATCATCCAGCTTTGCATAAAGATCACCATGGTACCAGGCATTCAGATCAAGGGCAAATCATTTCTCATTCCATGGGCAGAGACAGGGAGATGATGCCTCACCACTAGAAGCGTCATCAGTCGAACCCACAGTCAGGGATTTAGAGTCATCAGCAGTAAATTGAGCTACTGGTCTCAACTACAAAGAATCTGAAGTTTTACCATCAAGGTAAGACTCATATTCACACTTTTCCACCAAAATCGGGAAAGGAGCAGCAAGTTCTCCTGCTTAGGAGTCCAAATAGGAAACTTCATAGATTAGAACCAAGTCATTATTTTAAAGGCTGTATTTCCCAGACACAAATGTATAAAATTATCCTGCATTTTGCAAAATGCAGAAGAAACAAGGGCACTTCAGAAAACAAGAGCGATTTCACCTCCTTGAGTGCAAAGAAGTCACAAGCAAAATGGATCTCTTTACTCCATCATGTCCTAGACCTGGCTGCACCTCTGACCATGACCTGCCCATTTCTCTACTCATTAAGTGCCTTATTCATCACGCAGCAGCCCTGCTCAAGTCAAAGGCAGAGCGTTCTTTCAGTTCCAGGAGCAGCGAATTGCTCCATTAGTTTTCAGACTTTGATGGTGGGTCAGAGGTTCCCTGAGCCTGTCTGGAATTGAAGAGACCTCAAGGATCCTTCCATCAGAGATTCTGACGGAATCACCAAGGGAGGAAAAATACCTTGACATAATGAAACTTGCGGGTAATCTCAGCTAAAGGGAACCACAGCCTCGTGAAAACATTTAACCTGTATGTTGTGTTTCCTTTTGCCATCAAGTTACTTCTATTCTCGCACCAACCTTGGGACCTCGAGTTATTTGGTTTTAAATATCTTCTCCCCTATCACAGATGACTACAAATGCCAAAAGAAATCATTTATCAGTTTTCCAGTTGCCACAGCCTATGTTTGAAAACATCTGCAGACATACAGAACAGACTTGTGGACACAGTGGGGGAAGGAGAAGGTGGGATGAATTGAGAGAGCAGCATTGAAACATACGTATTACCATATGTAAAACAGACAGCCAGTGGCAATTTGCTGTGCTATGCACATTTGCTGCAAACCTGGTGCTCTGTAACAACCTAGACCTGTGGGATGGGGTGGGAGGTGAGAGGGAGGTTTGAGAGGGAGGGGACATATGTTTACCTAGGCTGATTCATGTAGATGGATGGCAGAAACCAACACAATGTTGGAAAGCAATTATCCTCCAATTAAAAATAAATTTAAAAAGGAAAAGAATCTAAGTGGGAAAGTGGAAGCAATTTACAAATGGCAATTAGGATAGCCTCATATTTGCTATTATTTCAATACATCTTTCTAAGAAAGCCTCAGTATTTTAAAATCTTAGTTGAAAGGGGACCTGCAGGCATATGTAGAAAAGTTGACAAGATTCCCATCTCATCTTTTTGAACTTGTCATTCTTGAACCCCATTCTACTGTTATCTCAAGTTTACATGCCAACATTTCCCCTTTAGGTTTGTAGACTTGCCACATATGTGGCCATTCCTCCACACCACACCCCAAAAAAGAATATTTGCTTGCTAAGAAGGAATCTGGCCCAGTCCAGATTCCCCTCCCCTAGCCTCATGCAGCCTCTTAGAGACTTGACCAGTAGTGAGGGTGGGGCTATGCTGTCTGGCCCTACCTCTTGTCCACTGCCTAGCACAATAATGAGCATACACTAGACATTCATGAGTGGTTATTGAATGAGTGCAAGAATGAACAAACTTTCCTGGGGGGGGGGGGGGGGAGTTTGTTCATCAGTGGAATCTGAAAATCCAAAAGATCATACCGTCATTGTATTTCTTTTTCAGTCACAATTTCAAATGGACACCCATAGGTACAATGTTGTGATACACAATTATGTGTGAGAAAGCCCTGTGGTCCACTCACATCCAGAACTGGCTTTTTAACTCTTTCAGGTCAGATCAGACTCCAGTAACAAAGTATTCTGAAAATACCATGATTTTGTCGTATCTCGGTTTAAAGAAAAAAAAATCTTCATCATGGGTAACAGGGAAAGGATCCAACTGAATTGTATGATTCATTTTTGGCTTCAAAATAGCTTTGGTCTAGTGGGATGAAACCAATGGACTTAAAGCCCACCAGTAAAGGGCAAAAGCACCATTTGTCTTTGAGGAGACAGTAGCTTTCACTGGCCATGAACTAATGAGAAATGCTGCTGCTCATTTATTCTGAGGTCCTCTTCTTATTTTTCAAATAGGGTATCATCACAGTCAACATGTTTGACTAACCAGAAAGAGATGCATTTTCAAAAACTTGGTACTTCTGCTATTTTCTTGGAAGAGAATTTATTACAAGTTATTCTTCTGCAAGGACTTCAAAAGGGTTCATTAACCAGCTTTAAATTGAAGCTCTAAACTGAAGCATGCCTTTGTAAGTGTGTCTGTCTCTGTCTGTAGAAAGTGTGCTTTCCTCTCATTCATTGGCGGTCCAGCCACCCTGAAGGGCAAAGAGGCAGTGAAGAGCCCTAAGCTGCCCAGTTGCCTGAGTTGAATCTAAGTTTTTCTGTTTCTTGTATTTACTTGCTCTTTCTATACCTGTTTGCTCCTTTGGAAAAATGGAGATGATAATAGTACCTCCCTCAGTGTCGTGAGGCAGGAGTGAGATATATTTGCTTGAAAGATGCTTAAATAGTGACTGACATAGCAAACAACTGAGTGAATCATTGTTACTCCCCCTCATGCTAATAATCTACTAATGCCATTAGCAAAGGATGAACTGTACATACCCTATTATATAGCAGTCCTGCTTGTAGGAATTTTTTCTACCTATAGATTCACTTGCGTGTTCAAGATACCTGGTGCACAGGGATTCTGGCTTACGTGTGATAGCAAAAGACCAGACAAGGACTAAACTTCAAGGACTCAATAACAGAGTCGGTAAAACCAATTTGGGAAATTCCATGCTATGAAATATGGTGGAGCCTCCAAAAAGACATCACTTCATTAGAAGAACCAATATGGAACTCTTTCTGAGCTGTATTGTAACTTTTTTTAAGCAGGATGTAAAAACAAATATCACATGCTAGCTACTATTTCTATAAGAAAAGAAAAACATTTGCTTATATGTCCAAACACAATCTTTGGAAAGGGATATAAAAATCTGACAATGGTGATTGCCTCTAGAAATAAGAACTCAAGGACTAGAAGAAAACAAGAGAAGGGAGACCTGTTTCATTATCTTTGCTCATTATTACATCTATTACCTATTGAAAACATAAAATATGACATAAATGATAAAATGTTATAAGAAAATTTAAAATAAGATAATATGTTACACAGCAACCTTGAAACTGTATTGTAAAAGTACAAAACCAAATATTATTAGATTAAAACCATAGATATGAGATGACCCAGGAAAGTTTTAAGCTCCAAATGTGTGCGCTGCATGGACCCCGGATGGATGGTTTAGGCTGAAGGATTTAAGATGTGGTCCCCAGGAAAGGGGCAGATTCTGCATCCACTGAGGCTTCTTCCATCCTCTGCCCACAAAAACTGAAGTGAGAGCTCTGATCTTACCTACGAGCACCTAAGGGCCGGACCTCAGTCAAAGCTACCAAGACTTGAAATTACTGATCACAAATTACATCATTTTATAACTTCCAAAATATAGCTTAGAACATTGGCTCTGAATATTGAAAGCCTTAAAAGTCCTCTTGTTCAGTCACTCAGTCATGTCCAACTCTTTGCGACCCCATGGACTACAGCATGCCAGGCTTTCCTGTCCTTCACCATTTTCCAGAGCTTGCTCAAACTCATGTCCCTTGAGTCAGTGATGCCATCCATCTGTCTCGTCCTCTGTCATCCCCTTCTCCTCCTGCCTTCAATCTTTCCCAGCATCAGGGTCTTTTCTAATGAGTTGGCTCTTTGCATCAGGTGGCCAAAGTATAGGAATTTCAGCATCAGTCCTTCTAAAGAATACTGGGGATTGATTTCCTTTAGGATGGACTGGTTGGATCTCCTTGCAGTCCAAGAGACTCTCAAGAGTCTTCTACAACACCACAATTCAAAAACATCAATTCTTCGACATTCAATCTTCTTTATAGTCCAACCGTCACATCCATACATGACTACTGAAAAAACCATAGCTTTGACTAGACCAACCTTTGTCGGCAAAGTAGTATCTCTCCTTTTTAATACACTGTCTAGGTTGGTCATAACTTTTCTTCCAAGGAGCAAGCATCTTTTAATTTCATGGCTGCAATCACCATCTGCAGTGATTTTGGAGCCCAATAAAATAAAGTCTCTCACTGTTTCCATTGTTTCTCCATCTATTTGCCATGAAGTGATGGGATCGTACACTACCATCTTTGTTTTTTGAATGTTGAGTTTTAAGCCAGTTTTTTCACTCTCCTCTTTCACCTTCATCAGGAGATTCTTTAGCTCCTCTTCACTTTTTGCCATAAAAGAGGTGTCATCTGCATATCTGAGGTTATTGATATTTCTCCCAGCAATCTTGATTCCAGCTTGTGCTTCATCCAGCCCAGCATTTCTCATGATGCACTCTGCATAGAAGTTAAATAAGCAGGGTGACAATATACAGCCTTGACATACGCCTTTCCTAATTTTGTACCAGTCTGTTGTTTCATGTCCAGTTCTAATTGTTGCTTCTTGACCTGAATACAGGTTTTGCAGGAGGCAGGTCAGGTGATCTGGTATTCCCGTCTCTTGAAGAATTTTCCACAGTTTGTTGTGATCCACACAGTCCACGGCTTTAGTATAGTCTAAGAAAGCCCTCTAGATTTACATTGGTTCTAGATAACAGAAGTTCCAGATAACATTAGTTCTAGATAACAGAAATCCTCTAGATTAACATTAATCCATCTAGAGGTTGCTCAGACTCTGCAGTATGTCTGATGTGGTTGCCACATCACTTCCCTTCAGGATCCAGAACTCACTAACTCCCAAAGTGCCCCGTTCTCTTTTCACATTTTCTAATTTTGTCTTCCACTGAAGTGAAATCCGTCACACCATTGTATCTGTTTTGCTTTTGTTTTTTTTTCAAAACAGACAACTTTTTGTTGAAGTGTAGTTGATTTCCAATATTGTTAGTTTCCATTGTATCTAACCATTAGCCCTAGTTTTAACCCTTGGAACTGAACAAAACAAGTCTAAAATCTCTCTTAAATTCATTTACTCCTTCATTCAGCAAATATCTGTTGTGGACCTACTATGCCCCAGGTGCTACTCCTGGACACCTAGTGTCAGGAAAATAAGAATGAGTAAGACACAAAAATATCCAGTCTAACAGAGTAGGCAGTTATCTAAACTGATCAATGAAAACAGTGTAAGTACAAAGATGCAGACATAAGCTATCACAGAAGTCCAGTGAAGTACATGAATTCTCCATCCTGGGTGGGGTTTGGGGAAGGATTGTTAGAGTAGGTGACATCTGAGCTCAGACGGGCAGGATGAGTGGAGCTGGGAAAGTGGGGTGAGGAGGGAGAGAGTCCTGGACAGAAGGAGCATTGGGTATTTGGGCCCCAAGAGAAATAGTCTTACATGTGTGACTGTGGCATGGAGGGGGCTGTGGAGAAATAAATGGTTTATCTTGAGAAAACCATCAAAAATTTTATAGTTTGGATATAAATTCATTTTTATTATTCTTAGATTGAAAAAATGTACAAGTGAATCATCACTTTACGGGACACCTGAAACTAACACAATATTGCAAATCAACTTACTTTCATTTCTTTTTAAAGAAATGTTAATGTTTACTGTACCTATCTCTTCTGTATGGAAGGAATATTGTCAGGCTTAATTTTTCCACATTTTCCGATTTTTCTCGAATGACCACATAATGCTTTTATAACCAGAAAAGGCCACGTCATGATGAATCTGAAAAATAACACATCCCTCTGAGCCTTCTGCAACCCTTCCCTCATCATCACAGAAAGTCAGGAGAGCAGAGGGTCCAATGGGGGCAGTTCTGGGGTAAAATGTCTCAGTATCTCCATTCTAGAGTTGTATTGCCAGGTCCATCCCACTCCATTATGACGTTGTCACAATAGCCCAGGCAGCATTTCTCATTTTATTAGTCTGGCCATTCTTGAAACACCAATATGTGATCATCCTTCACTTGAATTTTTCAAGACTTCTTTTCATTGCTTGTTTTTATTATTTTATTATTTCCATCTTTCATCAGAATGGGCTTGCATTTTCATAAGATGCACAAGGTGCTTGGTCTCCCTAATGGCCAAGAAATGCCATGCTGGATGAGAAGCTCTGGGTTCTTGACAGACTCCACCAGCAAAGACGCAAGCCCACTGGGGACCAGAACCACAGATGGAAGCAGTGATCAGTGCAATGAATGCTAGGACTATGTATAAAATGGATAGCTAATGAGAACCGACTGTATAGCACAGGGAACTCTAAGTGCTTTGTGGTGACCTAAATGGAGATGAAATCCTAAAAAGGAGAAATATATGTACATGTATAGCTGATCCACTTTGCTGTAGAGTAGAAACTAACAGAATATCATGAAGCAACTATACTCCAATAAAAATTAATTTAAAAAAAAAAAGCTTTGTATACAGAAACCCAAACTCTGATGTATATCTCCTCCCTACATGCACGTGTGTGCACACACACACATACACACACACACCTTACTTGCCCCTTCTTTGCTAATTTTCTCAAATACAGAAAGCAGACCGATAGCTGCCTGTGCAAAAGTGAGGAGGAATGGTGTCTCTTAAAACTCACCAGTGTCTTGTTAAAAATAAATGGAAAGACATTTTTTTCTGGTGCTTATATCCTTAAGCAGTGTCAGAAAGCTTCTAAACTGGTTGGTCTTTTTTTTTTTTTATGTTTCAGTAATAAGGTACTTTATTCTGTCTGTAACCATCATTATATAGGTACATGGATTACATGTTCTAAAACTGGTTGGTCTTACAACCCACTTTCTTTTATAAAAATTTTTTAAATGACTTTCAAAGGCTCATCTTTTACCTGCCTCAATTTTCAAGTTACTAGGAACTTAAACTGAAAAGTCTCAGTTCCCAATAGTTACTAGCAAAGCAAGAATAATTCTGATGTTTCCCGATGTCACAGTCCTGAGTTATCCAGTAAGAACCACAGCCAAGCTGCGATGTTGCTTGTTGCTCAGGCCATGTTGAGCTTCTTCCAGCTTCTTCCCTCCCAGAGCACCTCTTGTCTATTTCAAACTTCACCCACACACAAACAAAATTTCTTTGCTCCAAGAGTTAGATATTCAGTCTAAGCTTGAAAAGAAACACCACAGGTCATGACTCAGACCTTTGGTGACTTTTCAGTAGCACTGCTGACCCCTCTCTCCTTGAAACTCTATCCTCTCTTGGTTTCCATGATAGCAAATCACCCTGCTTCTCCTGCTTCTCCTTCCATCCACTCTCTGTCCCTCCTCCTCCTTTTTAGTTTTCTTTAGTGGGTCTTCCTCCTTTGGATGCCCTTTCCACTGTTGTCCCCAAGGCTCTTCCCTGCCAAATCTCATATATACAACCAGGGAAGCCCCAGTGGGATATTACTCGGTCATAAAAAATGAGCAAAACTGGGTCATTCGTAGAAATGTGAGTGGACCTAGAGTCTCCTACAGAGTGAAGTCAGAAGAAAAAAATAAATATCATATATTAAAGCATGTATGCAGAGTCTAGAAAAATGTTACAGATGAACCTAGTTCCACAGCAGACACAGAGAATGGGTGTGTGGACACAGCGGGGGAAGAGGAGGGTGGGATGAATGGAGAGAGTAGAATTGACACATATACACTCCCTTGTTTGAAATAGGTGGCTAGCGGGAAGCTGCTGTATAGCACAAGGGAGCTCAGCTCGGTGCTCTGTGATGATCTAGACAGGTGGCTCGGAGCGTGGGAGGGAGGCTCAGGAAGGAGGGACCACATGTATACATGTAGCCGATTCACTTTGTTGAAACAGCAGAAACTAACACAATATTGTAAAGCAGAAACTAACACACACTGTAAAGCAATTATACCCCAATTTAAAAAAATTACTGAGGAGTTGACAACCGTATACCTAGCTGTCAGGGAAGCTGGAAAATATGGTTTCATATTTCAAGCTGCTATGAGCCCAACTTGATACAAGGGTTCCTTTAAAAAGGAAAACAGAATCAATGTTTACTAGGCAAGCAGAAGCCTGCTGCAGGGGATGTTAGGGGAGAGGAAGATACTTGGAAAGCAAATTTTCTCATGCCACAAGTTTGTCTTTGTCTTGATCGTGGGACTGTACCATTAGATGCCTCCTCCAAGAAGCTTGCCTGGCCTCCCTCTCCACCTACCACAAGCAAACTTCACTTGCTCCGCACTTTGTTTGACCCTCAGTCACTTCCTTTCCCACACTTGGTGCATGTGTCTCTCCCACTAGATGTCAGCTACTTGAAGGAAGCAGGGGCTCTCTCCTCCTCATCTATCTCCCTCTTTCTAGTAGTTCAGAAACCTGCTCATCACTGGCTTGAACAATAGCTGTTTGAATTGGATTAAAATTAATCAAACTGAGTTATAAGGAGGCCAAGTAGAACATAAGACATTTCTGGTACAAGAAGAATGGCCTGGGCCAGCCCAAGGAAGCATGTTCTAGAAAGAGCACCACCCAACCATCAGGGAGCATTTGCTCTCTTTGGATCAGTGGGTTTGCTCAGGACCATTTCAAGTCATTTCTTTCCAAATATCCCATAGAAATATTTCACATCTATCCCACAGGGATGCCAAGCTGCTTTCCTGATACAGAGACACACCAGAAGCCACTCCACCAAGCTGTTTCTATACACAGCACTCACCAGCACTACGGCTCTCCCTCAAAGGAAGCTGAATTTCTTTAAATGAAGAATCCCAGTAGAAGTATAAATACGACAGAGCCTGCCTAAGGCAGAGGCTCATTCCACTGGTTATTCCAATGGTTTATTCCACTAGTGGGACATGGGGAAATTCAGACATCTCAGGGACAGCTTTCTGGATCACTTAGTTCTTCAGATTATCTTATTCTTACTATGTGGCTACAGTGAGAAGCAGCCTCCTGGATATCTGAGCTGCTAAATCAGGAAATTTTAGGTTAAAGTCAGAAAGTACTCATGTGATCTCCAGAATTATAAGATCATTTTGTCATTCTGTGTATAACAAAAAACATACTTCTCTCTATCCTCTACCAGATGAAGGTGAGCAGAATTAGTCCTCAGAGGGCATCTCAAGCATCAGCAATTTTACCATTTTCCTACTCTGAGCCAACAGACTTGGTGAAGAATCTAAAATGAGATAACAGAGGAGCAGAGGATTAGGGTACTCACTGAGAGCCAAGATAGGTGAGGGAAAGGCAAGGCTTGGGATCATCAGGACAGTCTATATGGAACACAGCCTAAGTTAGAGTCTCTTCATTAACTGACTTGATGTTACCAGGAAAAGCAGCACAAAATTTAAAATGCCCAGAGGAACTGTTGATGTCATCAGTGTACTCAGAGGCTCTCGATGTGGATTGTCTTTGCCAAATTAAGAAGTAAAACTTTTCCTACAGTAATATTTTCCTATGACTTTCTGACTGTTCAATAATAGCAGACACTGCTATGTACAGGTCATATATACATGAGTTCACTACGGAACTCGTGGAACAGAAATAACATCTCTATTTTTAGAAGAAGGATCCGGGCTCAGAGAGTTTACAACTACATACCATTAAGTGATCAAGTCTTATTCCAATTTTAACTGTGGCTTATGTATTGTTTTAATTTCTGAAAGTATTAAAGCTTTGTTTACTATAGAGTGAGATTTCTCAACCTCAGCACCACAGACATTCTGAGTCAGGTAATTATGATGTTGGGTCTGTATTCTGCCTTGTAGGATGATTAAGTACCCACTAGATGCCAATAACACGACCACTCCAGTGTAACAACCAAAACTATTTCCAGATGGTGCCAAATATTCTTTAGGAGGCAAAATTGCCTCAGTTGAGGACAATTGCTATAGATGTTCTTCAATCGTGACCCCATGGACTGCAGCACGCCAGGCTTCCCTATCCTTCACCATCTCCCAGAAATTGCTCAAACTCATGTCCATTGAATTGGAGATGCCATCCAACCATCTCATCCTCCATCACGCCCTTCTCCTCCTGCCCTCAATCTTTCCCAGCATCAGGGTCTTTTCCAATGAGTCTGCTCTTTGCATAAGGTGGTCAAAGTATTGGAGCTTCAGCTTCAACTTCAGTCTTTCCTATGAATATTCAGGGTTGATTTCCTTTAGGATTGACTAGTTTGATCTCCTTGTTGTCCAAAGGACTCTCAAGAGTCTTCAGCACCACAGTTTGAAAGCACCAATTCTTTGGCACCCAGCCTTTAATATGGTCCAACTCTTACATCCATACATGACCACTGGAAAAATTATAGCTGCTCTTCAAGGGACTTCCCTGGTGATCCAGTGGCTGGGACTCCATGCGTCCAATGCAGGGGGCCCAGGATCAATCCCTGGTCAGAAAACTAGATCCCACAGGCCGCAATTAAAAGATTCTGCACACCACAACTAAGATCCAGCTTAGACAAATAAACATTAAAAATAAATGCTGTTCAGAGACCAGCTTCACTGAGGATGGACTCAGGAAAATGTGACTTGTGAAAGCTTGGTGTGAAGCGTCAAGGTGCATTTCCCAATAGGGGACTTTGTTATGCTCTGAGTTGTGTTTATAGACAAAACTGTAGGATCCTCATCTCTACAATCTCGCTGAGGTGTTGTCTGAGGAGAGGGGAAGGTGGGAAGAACCTTTCCATACCTCTCTAGGCTGCAAGAGTTTATGATCAATCAATAAGAAGATGGGAGTGGTCCACTTGGTTAAGTAGCCTGAATAATATTGGGTTGGTCAAGAAGTTTGTTCAGGTTATGGAAAAAAATGGAACGAACTTCTTGGCCAATCCAATATTTCTATGTTTTAAGGAGTCCCAAAATAAAAGAACAAAAGGATAAAGGGGGAAAATGAGAAGCAAGATAGATTTGTGAGAACTTCCACCAACCCTGTGACTGTAACTCCTCCACTGAGGAGGAGTTAGCAGGGCAGGATAGGTAAATGACAGTACATGGCAGACTGGCCTGGTAGACAGGGGTGTTCTAGACAACACTCCATGCCACAAGCACTGGAGATCACAGGCCAGCGTGGGCCTCTTCTGCCCACCCTAGAGCTTGGGTCAAACATCCAGAGTCCCTTGCTTGTGTGGATTTGGCACCATTGAAATGACAAAGGGCCAAGTCACTTTCTTCTCTTCATCCATATATTTCAAAGGAAACCCAGGCCATCTGTTTCTGCCTTGTCAACTCAACAGCCACAGTTCATCTTTACAGAGGTGCAATTGCCGTTCAGATAATGGCATGAACATTCCAATGTGCCAATTTAAGATTTTTCAGTCCTCTTTTTTTGTTTTCTTTAATCAAGGAAGTCCAATTTCTCTAGGAGGAAGCAATCCAAGTCATCAAAGATAACAAACCAAATAGATTCCAAGCCTGGTCAAGAACTCCTCTAATCTTCTGAATTTCTCAGGGGAAGGAAATTGGGTGAAATGGTGTTAATGTGCAAGGTCAGTGCCTCTGCCCCAAGCTCCCATCTCTCCCGCTGAGAATGTAGATGGAGCCCAGCAGATACATTCCACATTTGTTTTACTGATCATTGCATCTCTCTGGAAGCAGAAGTAGCCACAGTGTGGACTGTAATTCTCTTTTTAGCTCTGATCAAAAGGAAAAACCAGGGCAAAATGTGTAAGGGGCAAGTAACTTGAGAAAAATAGACCATTATCACCTGAAGAGTTCAAAATAAGAAAAGACAATAAAGCCAGGCAAATCTGTATTTACCCCCATGCAGCCACAAGGCAGCAAATAGTCAAACTTGTTCATTGCTTTTTCTCCAATTCCTCACATAATACCTGACATACTATAGGCATTTGATAAATATTTAGTTATTGATGGGCCTGGAAATTTCCTAGATTCTAGAAAGAAAATTTGAGAAAAATAAACAGACATGATTTTTATCAGTGAATATATCTTTTTCAAGTTGTTTTCCCAAAATGGGAAAGAGTCAGAAATGAAATTCCACTACAACCTCTAATATTAAAAAATGAAGAAGGGGAAAATATATAACATCAGTTAAGATCCATTTGGCAATAAGTGACGTAAAGCCCAGCTAAAAATGACTTATAACTAAGGATATTTATTATTTATAAGAGGTCTGCAGGTGGGCAATGCCAGGACTGGGTCAAAAGCTTCAAACACAGACCCTCAGTTGATATATCTGTGATTCTCTGAGCTTCCCTCAAGGTCATAAGATGGTTGTCATAGCACCAAGCATCACATCTTCACATATTTAAAGGCAGGAAATAGCCAACTGGCTGTGTAAATGTGAAGTCCCTTTGCCATTCTTCCTCCTTATATAAAGGACAAACTATCTTGGATTTGACATCAAAAGCAAAGGCAACAAAATCAAAAATAAACAAGTGGGATGAACCATATTAAACAAAAAAGCTTCTGCACAGTAGAGGAAACAGTCAACATAACGAAAAGGCAACCTATGTAATGGGAGCAAATACTTGTAAATAATATATCTAACAAAGGGTCAATATCCAAAATATATAAAGTGAAAGTGAAGGTCGCCGAGTCATGTCCGACCTTTGCGACCCCATGGACTAGATAGTCCATGGAATTCTCCAAACCAGAATACTGGAGTGGGTAGCCTTTCCCTCCTCCAGGAGATCTTCCCAACCCAGGGATCAAACCAGGGTCTCCTCCATTGCAGGCAGATTCTTTACCAGCTGAGCTACCAGGGAAGCCTCTAAAATATATAAAGAACTCATACAATTCAATAACAAAAACACAAACAACCTGATTAAAAAATGGGCAGTGGACCTGAACAGATATTTTTCCAAAGAAGGCACACAGATGGCCAACAGATATATGAATAGGCGCTTCACATGACTAGTTACCAGAAACCACAATGAGATATCACGTCACATCTGATAGTTATCATCAAAAAGACAAGAAATACTAAGTGTTGGCAAAGGTGCAAGGAATATAAGGAACCCTTGTGCACTTGAGAATGTAAACTGGTACAACCACTATGAAAAACAGTATGGAGGTTTCTCAGAATATTAAAAATAGAACTACTATGTGAGCCACCAATCCCACTTCAGGATATATATTCCAAAGGAATTAAAATTAGGATCTCACAGAGATATTTTTACTCCCATGTTCATACAGCATTATTCACAACAGCCACAATATGGAAACGACCTAAGTCTCCATCCACAGATGAAAGAAGATAGATAGATAGGCAATGAATGTTATCCAGTCATGAGAAAGAAGGAAATTCTGATGCTTGCAACAACTTGGATGAACTTGAGGCCATTATGCTAAGTGGAGTAAGTCAGAGAGAGAATGACGTAACTGGTATGTGAAATCTGAAGATGCAGAACTCGTAGAAAGAGTCGCAAGGAGAGTGGTTACTAGGTGCTGGGTGGTGGAGGAAGTGGGGAGATATTGGTCAAAAAAGACAAATTCCCAGTTATTGAATAACAAACTCTGGGAACCTAATGTATAGCATGGTGATTATAGCTCTTTACTGTACATTAGACACTGTACTATATACTTGAATTGTAAGAATTAGATTTTAAATGTTCTCACCACAAAAGATAGGTTATTAACCATGTCAGCTAATGCTATGGTGGCAATCATTCTGCAGCATATAAATATATCAAATCAATACATTATACATCTTAAGTTTATGCAATGTTTTGTGTCAATTATATCTCAATAAAGCTGGATGGGGAGGAGGAGAAAATAATCAACAGTGTCAAATGCTCCTGTCAAGTAAAATAAGATCTGATAACTGACCATTGAAATTAGCAACATGGGGTAGGGGAATGCTGGCAAAAGCCAGTATTTAAAATGTAAGAAGAGGAATTAAAGATGGTGAATTTAGACTCTACACCTAATTTTGAATTCTTTAGAGCAGTTTCTTGCAATAGGGAGCAAAAATTAGGGAAGTGGTTGATGGAAGAAATGAGATCAACAAGAGGTTGTTGCTTTTTTTTTTTTTAAACAGGAGAAACAATAACATATTTGCATCCAGCAGAGGAGGGAAAGATGAGAGAGAAGAAGAGAAGAATTGCTGAAGCAATGACCCTGAGTAGTAAGAGGGCATAGGATTTAGTCCTCTTCAGATACAGCATCACCCAAGGCAACCAGGCAGTGGGAAGGCAGAGATACGAACGCAGATGCGAATAAGGCGAGTAGACTGTGGAGGTTAAAAATCTGGCAACATTCTCTTCTACCTGCTTCAATTTCTCAGTAAAGCAGGAATCAAGGTCAGCAGGGGAGAGTGAGGATGGAGGAGGATTTGTGGGAAGTTTGAAATGGTGAAATGGCCTTCTAGGAAAGTGGGAGAATAAATGGACCAGGGAGATAAACTACAAAAATGATGCTGGGTAGCATTAAAGTCTCATTTGAAGCTCATAGTCATGAACATAAAGTCAAACCAGGCATCAAGGTTGTGATTTTCTCCAGCAACATTCCCCTCTACAGATGTAGTCACGGAACAGATGTAGAGAGAAAGAGAGAGGTCTCTAACCAGGGTTGTGGTTTCACTAGAACCATAAAGTGGGCGTGGGGCAAGGGAACAGAAGGTACATATGAAGGAGTGATTATTTGCAATAAGCATAGTTTAAGCTGGGTAAGAAACAGGGAGAGGGCATCAAAAAGATGAAGGGCAGTGAAAAGAGAGTAAGATCAATTTGTTTGAGGTCCTCTTGGAACTGAAGAATTGCTGAAGGTCATGGTTCCCAGGGAAAAGGTTAAAAGCTAAGATGGTGTTAATAAAAATTGAGATGCAGGAGGGTGTGACCCACAGCAAACAGGTGTTTAAGAAGAAGCATCCGAAAGTATTGAAGGGCTGTGTCACAGAAATAGACTTTTCTGTATAATGTTGAAGCCAGTATTAAGAAATTATATGAGGAAAAATTTCAGGACAAGAGGAGCATCCTGTAAAAGAAGAAGTGCATTCATCTGCTCCCATGTCCTGGCTGTTGTAAACAATGCTGCAGTGAACACTGGGATGCATGCATCTTTTTGAATTGTGGTTTTCTCAGGGTATATGCCCAGATGCAGACGTAGAGAGTGGACTTGTGGACTCAGTGGGGGAGGGAGAGGATGAGATGAATTGAGAATGTAGCGTTGACATACATACAGTACCACGTATAAAATGGACAACTAGTGGGAAGCTGCTGTGTAACACAGGACGCCCAGCCTGGTGCTCTGTGATGACCTAGAGGGGTGGGATGGGGGCAGGGAGAGTAGGGGTGGGGATGGAAGGCTCAAGAGGTAGGGAATATATATATATAGTGTTATGATTCATGTTGTTGTACTACAGAAACCAATACAACATTGTAAAACAATTATCCTCCAGTTAAAAAGTAAATTTCTAAAAAGAGAAATGGAACAAAGATACCAACAATAATAGTGAGATTTCAAGGACAGTTCAAGCAGAGGCTGGATAACCACCAAGCCTCTTATGAGAAGGATAAGAGGCAAGATTTCTGCAGTAAATCAATCATATTCAAAAACCACGCAGGGTTCATCTTGCTCAAAAGTCCTTTCTTTTTCCTAAAAAATATTTTACCTTATTGTAAGCCACAGAAGTGGAGCTTTACAATAATCTGGCCATATTTGTTGATGGGAGCTGCCTGCCTGCAAGGTCCCTTCTACCTTTGTCTTGGTAGAGCCCTAGGAGTTCTGCCAGCATCCACCTCAGCAATTTCTGCAAGTAATACATTCCCAGGTGTGTACCAAATAATGGCAGGTAAGGATAGCAAGTTCAGACACATTCGATCAGTCTCCGTTGCTTTCTTGCTCTCTCCTCCACACTGCTTCCACACACCAGTTCATGGTTTGGCCTCACCTACCACCTTTAAGGCCTGTGCCTCTCTTGCTTTGCCCTCACCTTAAATCAAATCAAAACCAACCTCTCCCCGCGACCTCCCCAGGGTGTCTCCACCTCTTTGCCAGCCTAGAGCTGCCTCTCCCACCCCCGCACCACCAAACTATCATGAAGACACGTTTGACACATTATTGAAGGAAAGCGATTTCTCATCTTATATTTCCAAGGAAATTCTAAGAAGCAATTGCAAACCCTGTCTCTAACGGCACTTCTGAAAAAGAACAAAAGCTGCAATCTGAATGATTGAAGCCTGACATTCAACGGCCTATGCTTTACAAAAAGAGCAGGTTAACTGTGCCTCTAAATCAGGATCAAAACCCATTGTTGATGCTGTCACTGTTTTTAACTCTTTTTTAATTAGAGTATAATTGCGTTACAATATTGTGTTCGTCTCTGCTGTACAACAGTGTAAATCAGCTGTAAGTATACATATGTAAGTATACATATAAGAGAAGGCCCCCTCTCTTTTGGACCTTCCTCCCACCCCACCCCCATCCTACCCCTCTAGGTCAACACAGAGCCCTGAGCTGAGCTCCCACTAGCTAGCTATCCCACTAGCTGTCCATTTGACACTTGGTCATGTATATATGTCAGTGCCAGTCTCCCACTTTTTGCCAACTTCTCCTCCCTGCCCCCACGGCCAATAGTCTGTTCTCCAAGTCTGCATCTCCATTCCTGCCCTGCAAACAGGTTCATCAGTGTGCGGTCAATGACAGTTTCTCCTCCATTTCCTGTCCCCGTGCAACACGTACAAGCAGCTCATTAAGCTTATTGGTAAGAGCATTTAGAATCACTTATATGGGTCCAGTCACATCAGGCTGGGAGAAATGAATCCCCACCAGGGACTTGGATCTAATTCATACTTTCCATGGCAATTCATATGAAGCAATGTTTGGGGCTACAACCCAGAGTAAGATGAGTATCTCCTTTCCCATTTAGATAGTACTGCTCTAATGACCTCTCTAGCCCCTAGAATCCTGGAGGAGAGGTGAGAGACAACTCAATCCTTCCACACTTAGCATTTGCTGTCAAGTACTGATCTCTTTCAACACACAGAAGTTTTGCTTCCAAACAAGATTTTACACTCTTTGAAGGCAGGGACATCTTATGACTCTTTATAAGCCCTCTAGCACCCACCACAGTATCATGCAGGTAATTGATATTCAATAGACTACCTGTTAACAGTACTATCCACAAGAAAATAACCCCATGAATCACTAGCCTTGCCCTTGTACTGCCAGCTCCCCAGACCAAGCCTTGCTATCAAATAAGAGCTTTGCAGTGGTTGAGTGAAAAATGAGACTTGGAGAGGACACATTTGAATTCCCAACATGTTTCATTTGTTTTTCCCAGTGGCTTAGGCAAAGAAATTTCTCATCCCCTGTCTGTGGATCGCAACACTTCAGAAACAATATAGATTTTTATCTCTGGTCCATTTAATTGAACATAAAAAGCAAGGTCACCACAGCATTTGGTCCCTGTGCCTTGAGAAGCACCGCATCAACTAAGAATATTTAACTCTCCTGTCACCTACAGCTTAGAAACAAAACAAGTGGCATTCAGAGGTCTTTAATCTTCTCATTAGGGTTGGAGTTTGTGACAGTGCTGCAAAAAGCAGATGAAAAATAAGTTTCCATGACTCTTTCAAATAAAACTTAAGATTGCAAGAACACACTGCAAACACTATTTTATTCCTCTCATTACATCTGAAACTTCTTTTTACAATGAGAGAGGAAAGAAAAATATACATTCTGGCATTATTTAACTTAACCTCTTCTACTTTGTGATAAGCCTACTTTTGTCCTTAACCATTGGGCTTCCCAGGTGACGCTAGCAGTAAAGAACCCACCTGCCAATGCAGGGTTCGATCTCTGGGTTGGGAAGATCCCCTGGAGGATGGCATAGCAATCCACTCCAGTATTCTTGCCTGGAGAATCCTCATGGACAGAGGCGCCTGGCAGGTTATGGTCCATAGGGTCGCAAAGAGCTGGACATGACTGAATTGACTGAGCGCGTGGGTATTGTCATTATACCGAAGAAACTCATGTGGAAGGAAGAACCAAAACTACCTTAAACTCTGAAACAAATGGACTGAGGTCGAATGCACTGCATCATGCAGGCCCGCCTAGTGCACTTTTTAACTCAGCCTCAGTTGTAAGTGGTTTTTCCAGAGAAGCCCAGATACTTAACAAATGCTGATAGCACCCATGGAAATATGAACAGCCCCAGGCACCCCACTCCAGTACTCTTGCCTGGAAAATCCCATGGACGGAGGAGCCTGGTAGGCTGCAGTCCATGGGGTCGCTGAGGGTCAGACACGACTGAGCGACTTCACTTTCACTTTTCACTTTCATGCATTGGAGAAGGAAATGGCAACCCACTCCAGTGTTCTTGCCTGGAGAATCCCAGGGACGGCGGAGCCTGGTGGGCTGCCGTCTACGGGGTCACACAGAGTCGGACACGACTGAAGCGGCTTAGCGGTAGTCGAGTGGAGACCACATTGTCAAGTAGCCAATAAGATACTCTGACTCACCTTCCTCCTTAAGATCAGAGAACATACACGTCCAGTATCGGATAAGATGGTTAACAACAAATTTATTGAATATCCGTGTTCTGACTCATTTTTTCTCCGTAAGGTGCTGTCCAGGAAGCACTGGTGAATGAAAACTGGCCTCTTGCATTGTATGTTCTTAAACATACCAGGGTCACCAGTCATTAAATCACCCTGCTTCACCAGCCACTTGCTTTTCAGGGCAACCTGAAACCCCACCCCCTCTGTTCTTGCTGACCACCCAAGTCAGCCCTATCTTCCCAGAGTCCATTTCCTTTGCCATCAACTCAGACATGATCCAAGCCCTTCTGACTTCACAGATCTTTATCCCTATCTCAGAATCTAGTGTATCAGGGTTAAAACTTCAGTTCAGTTCAGTCGTTCAGTCGTGGCCGACTCTTTGCGACCCCATGAATCGCAGCACGCCAGGCCTCCCTGTCCATCACCAACTCCCGGAGTTCACTCAGACTCACATTCATCGAGTCAGTGATGCCATCCAGCCATGTCATCCTCGGTCATCCCCTTCTCCTCCTGCCCCCAATCCCTCCCAGCATCAGAGTCTTTTCCAATGAGTCAACTGTTCGCTTGAGGTGGCCAAAGTACTGGAGTTTCAGCTTTAGCATCATTCCTTCCAAAGAAATCCCAGGGTTGATCTCCTTCAGAATGGACTGGTTGGAACTCCTTGCAGTCCAAGGGACTCTCAAGAGTCTTCTCCAACACCACAGTTCAAAAGCATCAGTTCTTCAGTGCTCAGCCTTCTTCACAGTCCAACTCTCACATCTGCACATGACCACTGGAAAAAGCATAGCCTTGACTAGACGGGCCTTAGTCGGCAAAGTAATGTCTCTGCTTTTGAATATACTATCTAGGTTAAAACTTACTGTACTCATAATATTCTTGAATATCTGTCATATGCAGCCTAATTAGTTGATATCTATCAAGCACAGCTAAGCACTTTTCTGCATCACCTCTAATTTAATCCTCCCATCCTCTCAGTGAGGGAGGCCCTATCACCGCCTCAGTCTTACTGATGATGAGATAGAAACCAAGAGTGTTCTGGTTGTTGCACAAGAAACCACATAACAAAACATAGTGGCTTAGGGACTTCCCTGGTGGCCCAGTGTTTAACAATCCGCCTTCCAATGCAAGGGAAATAGGTTCAATCCCTAGTTGGGGAACTAAGATCCCACCTGCCGCAGGGCAACCTGGCTCATAAAGGGAAGGGCTGAGGTGCTGAGGGAGCCAGTGCCCTCAGCTTTGAGCTTTGAGGAGTCTTGCGTAGGCTTACTACTTCTGCCCCCAGGTTGATGGCTTAATGGAAGTGCCGCAACAAACAACCCACCACAAAGAAGACTCAGTGCAGCCAAAACAAACAAACAAACAAAAAAAATAGTAACTGAAAATAGCAACTGGTTTTTATTTCTCACAGTCACGTACGTTGACGGCAGCTTAGCTGGACAGTTCTCTCTGGGGTCTCTCACGAAGTTGCAGTCAGATGTCGGCTGCGGCCACAATTCATTGAGTTGGCTTGCCCGGCCCAGGCTTGATTCAACATGGCTTCTGCACTCACACGTCTCTTCCATGTGGCCTCTATCTCCAACAGGTATTCAGATTTCTTCCATGGCAACTCAAGGCCCCAGAAGCCCAAGGTAGAAGCTGCTCATCCTCTTGAAGGCTAGTCCTGATTCAAGAGAAGAAACAAATCCCCTCTTTTTTTTTTTTACTTTATTTTGCTTTACAATACTGTATTGGTTTTGCCATACATTGACATGAATCTGCCACGGGTGTACATGAGTTCCCAATCCTGAACCCCCCTCCCACCTCCCATCCCATATCATCTCTCTGAGATCCCCTCTTCTGACAGAAGAGTATGAGAGAGTTTCCAGCCATCTTTAATCTACCGCAGAGAGGTTAAGAAAGTTACTCAAGGTCACACAGCAGATAGATGGCCAAGCTGAGGTTCAATCCAGTTCAGCCTGACATCAAAACTCATGCTCTTATTAATCAGCCACTCTATTCTCTTCCCAGTGAAAGGTACTTCCAGTAAGCTACGAATGTGGAAGCAAAAGTAGTGAGCCTACACAAGACTCCTCGAAGCTCAAAACTGAGGACACAGACTCCCTCAGGACCTCAGCCCTTCCCTTCGTCCCAGTGCATCTACTGGCTGCTGTCTGTGGGTACAGGGACCAAAGACCCTACCCCTGGGGACCCTGACACAGAGAATCCTGTTCTTGAAAAGTATATCCAAAGGTAACCCAGATTCCTAGAGGAGAATGAAAAAATTGGCTTAAAGCTCAACATTCAGAAAACGAAGATCATGGCATCTGGTCCCATCACTTCATGGCAAATAGATGGAGAAACAGTGAAAACAGTGTTAGAATTTATTTTTGGGGGCTCCAAAATCACAGCAGATGGTGATTGCAGCCATGAAATTAAAAGATCCTTACTCCTTGGAAGGAAAATTATTACCAAACTAGACAGCATATTCAAAAGCAGAGACATTACTTTGCCAACAAAGGTCTGTCTAGTCAGGGCTTTGGTTTTTCCAGTGGTCATGTATGGATGTGAGAGTTGGACTGTGAAGTAAGCTGAGTGCTGAAGAATTGATGCTTTTGAGCTGTGGTGTTGGAGAAGACTCTTGAGAGTCCCTTGGACTGCAAGGAGTTCCAACCAGTCCATCCTAAAGGAAATCAGTCCTGAATATTCACTGGAAGGACTGATGCTGAAGCTGAAACGCCAATACTTTGGCCACCTCATGCGAAGAGTTGACTCATTGGAAAAGACTCTGATGCTGGGAGGGATTGGGGGCAGGAGGAAAAGGGGATGACAGAGGATGAGATGGCTGGATGGCATCACTGACCTGATGGACATGAGTTTGGGTGAACTCCAGGATTTGGTGATGGATAGGGAAGCCTGGCATGCTGCAATTCATGGGGTCACAAAGAGTCGGACACAACTGAGCAACTGAACTGAACTGAACACCTGCCTATGCCAGGGGTGAGACAGATGGAAACTCAGAGGACAGCCACAGAATTCTGTTGTAATACCAAATTTCAGGCCAGGCCAAGCACAGACATCATTTGAGGGACTTACCTGAACAACACTGAGGGTAGGTGCAAGTGGAGTTAGAATCTGGGGTCCACGATAGGGCTCACCAAGGAACTTACTGTTACCCAGAGATGAGTAAGTAGTGATGGTCAAACTGGCAGTGGCCCTAAGGATTTTGTTAGTAGAGAGTTAGAGGAATGGCAAGTGGGGTTGCAGGGAAGGGCTTCCCGGGTGGCACTAGTGGTAAAGAACCCATCTGCCAGTGCAGGAGATATAAGAAACAAGGGTTCGATCCCTGGGTCGGGAAGATCCCCTGGAGGAGGAGATGCAACCCACTCTAGTATTCTTGCCTGGAGAATCCCATGGACAGAGGAGCCGGCAGGCTACAGTCAATAGGGTCCCAAAGAGTGGGTCAGGACTGAAGCAATTCAGCATGCGTATTGCAGGGAAATAGAGCCAAGAGAGTTAACCTCTATAAGAAGAAATGGCGGATGTGGGGATGCACAGGGCAAAGGGGTAGAGGTGTTGAAGGAAGGCATTGTGCCTTTGTCCTCAAAGGGATGGTCAAGGTCTCCGAGAAGAATCAAGAAGAGGGAAGATTCCACATAAGCCCCTCCTCTTCTAGCTCCAGGGCCATTGACCCTGGTTGTTCTCCCCTAAAACGATCCTTGTCATCCTGCCCACAACTGAAACACACCTTTCCAGGCACCTCTCCTCCCCTCTAGCCTGCCCCGTCATTCTTTCTTATCTCTCTAAAGCCAGCATCTTGGTAGCGCTGCTTTTCATTAATCATTCATCAGCCAGCCCCGGTCTGCAGGGATGCCATTTCCTTCAGTAAGAACCCTCTGTCCATCCACAGTCATTACTGGAAACACAAATTGCCACACACATTTTCATTTGCTCAAGGCAGTTATTTTTATGAGCAGCGGTGAAAACAAAATTCCATTACGTCAAAGTTAATTCCTTCGCAGCACATCAATAGACGCTCCTTGGAGGCAATGCATTAGCCCAGCTGCAGTCAGTAGCTTAGCGGGCTGACGGAATTAGAGTTCTGGTGATGCATTCACTATTAGAGTCACAGTAATGACCAGTCCTCCCATTTGCCTGGGGCTGCCTCAGCTGGATGAATCCCCAAATGCGTCACTATCTACCTCAGCATCAGTCATCCATCAGCTAAAGCAGAGTACCCATTTGGTAACCCTGACCAGCATATGCATGCCTCCATTGCAGGCCAGAGAGACATAGCCTGGGGGACAGACAGTTTGCACAGAGCTAATCAGCTCTGACTTGCTTTCCTCTTGCCTATAAATCTGGTCTCCCAGGGATTTAATTTGGTCAGCGATTGCACAGCTGCTTCCCACAGACAGAGGCAGCTGGCAGGGTCCCACGAGGCAGCCATTATGGCCACAAAGCCCCGAAGACACAAAGACAGATGTCAGTTCACATCAGCTAGTGCCTCCCCAGGAACCTCTGGGCTGCTTCTATAGCACGGCGGGCCATTCTAGAATCCACCAGGGCTGCTAAGAGATTGGCATCAGGGATTTCCTGATGAAGCACACACAGCCTTGAGGAATGTGATGCCTAGGACTGCTCTGAAGTCCAGAAGTTCAGGGTGGGTTTGGAGATGCCATGGGGAGGATGGAGTAAGGAGGTGTTAGGAAGCTGCTGTCCCCAAGACAGACGACATGACATGCTGTGGTAATGCTGGGGACTCCAAGAAAGTATCCTTCATCTCCCCAAAATGATAAGTCCCCTTACAGGCAACAGTATAATTAGGCGCAAGGTCAGTGGATCCATAATTAGAACCAAAATCGAAATGCAGTTTTCCCTAAGAGAGGCAACTCATCATTGGGGTAAAATGTTGATATGGGAGCCTCTTCAGACAGAAGGGAAAAGGGAGAGGAAGGTGTCCCTGGGAACCTGATGAGAGGGGAAGAGGGTGATCACACTGGGGAAATAAGGAACTTTGGAAAGAGGACCCACAGACACCTCACTACTCCACAAACAAGGGAAAGCTGCCCCTATTGATTTGAGAACGGGACGAGTTTCACAGATGGAGGATTCCTTTAAAGGCTGAGAGAGTTCAGAAATTAAAGATTGGAGAGAGCTCATAGTATCTCTCCCTCCCCCATCATTCTACCCCAGGAATTCATCTTGACAATATAATCTGGACCCAGCAATGGCCATGCCTGCTTCTCTTATCATGGCTTAAGGAGACTCCAGTGTCACTAGTTTATTGTATTTGCTGCTGGAGTAAAAGAGTACTGATGATATTTTTCAAAGAAGGATGACTTAGATGGGTCAAAAAAAACAACTGTGAGGAAAAGAAATATTGCCTACATGCTCCAAATGACCTTGACTATCTGTCTACACGGGTTGAGATGACTAGATCATTTCACCTGGATGTTTCGCTTTTATTCATAAACTTAATTGAGGTAGCCATTTCATAAATAGCTGTGGCTTCTAAACCTAGTGAGACAAAGAAGAGTGGAAGGTGGATCTGATGACTAAAAGGTTACCGCACGCCCTTAAGGAACTAGGATTTGGAAGTTTAGTTGTCAGTATCAGAGGGATATCTTGGAGAATACTGAGAGAGTTTGAAACACCCCACCCAGGTTGTCTGTGGTCATTCCTTGCAATAATAAAGAGTAATTGAAAGTGAATAATTGAAGGTGATCTGAATTCTAACACCCAGCAACAAAGAGAATGCTTCCCAGAGGGTGTGGAATTTTAGAATCCACTTAGGTTATTTACAGTGTTAGGGTGGGAGGTAGATTTTTTCATGCATGAATCACACTTCTCACTCTTTCCTTCTAGAATTCTCAACAGAAAGAGAATACTCAGAAGGAACCAACAGCTCATTTGAGAACAAAACACACTTTTGATTACAACTGTGACAGCGCCCAAGAGTCCCAGCATGCAAGATTTCTTGGATAAAACTGAATTGGAGCACACGGCCCAGAATGGAAGACCCAAGTGGAACCAGCCACCTCCTCCAGGGCACAGCTTGGCTCCTACCTGTTTAATGATATGCTCCTGGAGTGAGAAATATGGTACAATTTCATAAGCGGCCTGGGGTCTACTTGAAAAGGACTGGCCAATCTGTCTCAACAGATCCAATCCATACTCAACCAAGAAAGAGGGTGAAGAGAGTGTTCAGGTGCATGTCAGTATCTTCCCCGTAGAAGGAGAAGGCTGGGTTTGCTGCCCTTGAGCAAGAGATGTTGAAACAAGATGAGATAAAACAAAAATCATACAAGCAACACTCTGCCAGAATATCTTTATATCCAATGATTGCTTTACTGAGAAGTTCCATCCTGAGTAGAGGTAGGGAGCCCATACACCTACATAAAGGCCAATAAGGTTTGATATTCCTTCTTAATCCCACCGAAGACCACCAGTTCAAGGGGAGGTATTTATTCTTGAATATACGGATTTACTGGGATTCTTTGCCCTCGTGGGGCCTAAGAAAATTTTCAAGAAATGTTACAATTATGCAGAGAAGGGCTATGACTAAAGATCATTTAGCATTGGGCACTAATCATCAGAGGGCTTCCCCAGGTGACTAAATGGTAAAGAATCCTCCTGCCAATGCTGAAGATGTAGGTTCCATCCTGGGTCAGGAAGATCCTCTGGAGGAGGAAATGGCAACCCACTCCAGTTTCTTGCCTGGAAAATCCCATGGACAGAAGAGCCTGGTGGGCTACAGTCTATGAGGTCCCAAAAGTATCAGATGCAACTAAGCATGCAAGCACTAATCATCAGAACTTACATAGACTCTCCCACTACGGATGGTGGCAAGAAGACATTTAATGCACCCATAGCCCATACTCAGTTGGAGGACCATGCATCACGGTTTGGCGCTTTGCGGCATTGACTCAGGAGAACACGATGCCCAGAGAGATGCTGACTGTTCAGAATAGGTGCAAGGACTTGACTGGTTGACCAACTGCTTGAAAATCGGGGTGTCCTTAGCCCACAAGCTGTGCCCTCTGTGTTCTGACCGTGAGAGAAACAAAGATCAGTTTGTTTCTTTGGCAAGATGGGAAAGTGCCATGAGGTCTTTAGGTAATTGTTTGAGGAAAACAGCTAAAGCGTAAACAGGTAACAAAACTAAGGAGTAAAGGAAAGAGAGAGAATAAAGCCCCTCTGACCTAAAGGCTGCATCCTCTTTCTTCAAGCTTTCAAAGGTGTCTCCAGGCCAATTTGAAGGGCAAGAGGAGGGGGAACAGGCAAGTTTCTACACTTGCTTCAATTTCAGCCATTCAATTTAAGTATTATATGTTGGGATTTTATGCCAGATTTCATTTGGCCAAAGGGAAAGTCTTCTACCTTGAAAAAAAAAAAAAGCCACTATTCCAGAAAGTATAAAAAAGAGGAATTCCCAATATAACATGAAACAAAACTCTTGGCCTCCAACATAGCCAATTATATAAATTGACTCAAGCATAACTGGAATTAAAATTGTTAGCTTCTGTCTGATTTACCCTCTCGCTTCTTTCCCATGGTTCAACAATTCCAAGATCCTGCAGCATGAAAGAAAGCACCCTAATGAAATGAAAGGCATGAAGGAGAGATTCAGTTCCTTTGTTTACTAGTGCACTATCACCTCTGAGCCTCTAATTTCTTGGCTGTAAAATGTCATTATGATTCACACCCTCCCTAACTCACAAGGTCGTGGAGATAATTTATGTGAAAGAAGGTTTACATGTGAAAATAGAATGCAAATCTCTGTTATTTCTAAACATGTTGCAGCACCTATATATTTTCCTATACATATTTCAGTCAATGTTCAAATCAACCAAAACTTCTGTACCTGGAAAATAGGCATGCATGGCTGAATGATCTAGACTCTTCAAGTCTGGGAAATAAATTCTTCCTAGATAAAGAAGTTGGGAATCCCTGTGTGAATGACATGGCCCCATATCAATTATTCAGTGCCTCCCGCTAGCCATACTGGTGGGCTAAAGATGATGTCAATCAAAATGAGAAAAGAGAACCACCGCCCCCCTGCCCCGCCCCCGCCCAGCTAGCCTCTGAGGGGGACCTGGGCAGGGGATCCATGCATCACTGACCACAAGGCACAGCAGCCACAGTCACATCTTTGCTTCCTCTTGTGGTCCTGCCCCAGGTCTGTGCCCCAGGGTCACCGAGGACCCCAAAAGGCGGCTCCTCCCATTCTGGCTCACAATCCCACACTTTGAAAGATCAGAGGATAGAAGAGATGATGTGGATGGAAGGCAGGGCAATCTGATGACTATGATGAGACCATCGGCCACGAGGTGCCCAAAGGAAAACAGATAGATGAGCTCAATTAGGATTGGGAAGGAGAGAAAGACACCACATTTTCACAAAGAAAAAAAAATCCATACATAGTTCCTACAGATGCAAACAGCAATACTGCAGTGATCTTCTGGATTAGCAGGAAGACTGCAAACACCAAGGCTGCATCAATGCCCACCCCACCACCCCAGCCTCTCAACACTTTCTTAACACCAGAAACCCCAGCACCAGCTTAGAAACCCCCTCATTCACAAGTGATCCTCATTGCTCCACAGCAGCTGCAGATTTAACTATGAATATGCCTCCAAATGCTGCAAACGAACATGGTTTTAAAACATAAATTAAACCCAGGCACAAACCCAAGGCATTGCCTCAAAATGGAGAAGTATATGTGGCACTTTTAAATGCTGAGCCTCGGGCAACTGTGTATCTTATAAATCACTGTCCTCAGCTTAATGAACGACAATGAGAACTAAACATGTTCACCCAAAGAACCAGTCTCCAGACTGTAAAATTGGAACCAGATTGCTTGTAGAGCAAGCAGGATAAAGTCAAAAACAAAACAAAAACCCACAATTGGACTGCACAAAAACTGTTATCTCTTCCTTAAAAAAAGAAAAAGAAAACAGGACCGACAAGGAAAATGATCACATGAAATCATGAAAATTTTAAAGTGAGTCTGAATTGACTCATAATTATGAAACTTTTCAACTCATAATTATACTTGACCACTAAACATTGCCTTGATATGTTCAAAGCCCTCTCAGATGCATTGTCAAATGTGCTGCTCACAGAATCCTTAAAAACAAGCAACACAGAGCCCCCTTCCCATTTGGCTGATGGGCAAACCAAAGTCTGAAAAGGTTATGTGACTTCCCCAGAGTCACACAGCTGGTAAGTGACAAAACTGGTCCTTTAACCAGGTTCTCTAGGCTTTCATCTCAATACATCTTGATATGTAAAACCTGCTATTATGAGAGCTGAGTAAAAGCAAATATCTTACAGCATTAGGTTGTCAAGCTTCTTGAAATGACATTTCAGGAGAAAATTGGCCCAAGTGAATGAATGGCGTGTCAGGATACCAGAAGGCATCCCCTTAGCATCTCACTGTTGTAAATCTACCTAGATTCCCATTCTCATCTATATTTCCGGTAAACGCACTGAGGCATCGAGATGCTGGAAGATGGACCCAGAAGGAGCTAAGGAAATGCCAAGGCATTCCCACTAGTAGTTTCCACACCAATGAGCAGCATCGCTGAGGACCTTGGGTAGATAGAGAAGAGGGGTGCACAAAATGAGAAGACACAGTCTTGCCCTGGGCAAACCAGCTCAAGCAGTTTGTTAATACAAACAGTGTATGTTAACAGGGTCAAGGTCATCCTCACTTTTCTCCAAGGAATCTGGGAGTGCCATTCCTGGAAGGCCTACTTCTCATTGACCATTGCTCTATTTCTCATGAGTCATAGCTCAGTTTAGAACCATCATACTAACCTCAAAGTATCCTCAGGAGATGAAAAGAATTCATTTTTAAAGTCTCTTTACCACTTTTGAGAGGTACTGGCTTCCATGTACATGTGAGCTACCCACCATTTGAGGCAGGTGTTCTGTGTTTTGCATTTTGCATCTTTGCTTGGATGCACAATGTCACTTAAAATATTCATGCTTGAAGAGCGAGGTAGGTACCACTAAGCTCAAGCCAGAAACATTGTCTTTATTATCCAACTTACTTACTATCTCAGCATATGAGGAAACCAACGTAAATGCCAGGCTCATTAATGAAATGGATTTGACACCAAGAAATGAATAGGCTATCTAGGCTTCGAGATGACAAATTTTGTGGCAATAACACTTCTCAAGATAAAAAATCAGCAAACTGCACCAATGGCTTGTTTCACTTGCTTTGAGGAAGACTGGTCTTCCCACCACACTGTTTTTCTGGTTACAATTTGGAGGAATGTTTTCTTTTCCAATTCTCAAGAAATACCACTGTTGCTATGGAGTAAAACACAGCCCTGAGCCTTGTAAGGAGAAACAGAGACTAATAAAATAGAATGAGACATTGCAGAGGACACTTCAGACCACCCAGCCAAGTCCTGAAAGCCAGAGATTTTCAGCTCAGGCTGGGAAGAGACCCAGGGTCTGGTTCTATGAAAACAGTATCATGATCCATCAGCTTAGCTCCAGACAGGACCACTCACTCCTGACATGGATCAAGGCTAATTTAGTTGCCAGATGGACTGTGTAAAACCTTTTAAGAGATAGGCTTTTACTCTCTGAGACAGCCTCCTCTCCCTCATTCTGGATATAGGCCTAAGTGCTCCCAACCTGCCGTAGAATGTTCATGACCCTTGAAAGAAAAGGAAGGAGTCAGGAATGCTTGTTACTTGTTAAGAGCAGGGAAGTGTAACATTCTCTCAAGGCAAGGTTTCTCAGATGTGGCGATACTGATGTTTTGGACTGGATAAAGGTTTCTCAGATGTGGCAATACTGATGTTTTGGACTGGATAATTCTTTGTTGCAAGTCTGTATTGGTTTGTTAGAGCTGCTGTAACAAACTACCACCAACTGCATGGCTTAAAACAACAGAGATTTATTCTCTCCTAGTTCTGGAAGCCAAAAATCCAAAATCAAGGGGTCAGCAGGGTTGGATCTTTCTAAGAACCAACCAAGCTGGGAGGGAGAATCTATTCCATGGCTTTCTTATAGAGAAAGTTGCTGTTGACAACTGGCGATCCTTGGCATTCCTTGGCTCATCAAGGCATGGAGAAATGTATCACTCCAATCTTCCTACAGGTCTCCCTGTCTCCCTGTACAGGCATCTCTGTATCTTCACAAGGCCATCTTCTTATAAGGGTAAGGTAATCAAGTCACACTGATTAGAAGGTCCACCTAACCGAGCGTGACATTGTCTTAATGAATTATATATGATATATATAGTTTGTTGTATATGATATATATAAGTAATAAATATGTGATATTATATATGTAATATTAGTATATTAGTTATATAATGACACATATGTGGCAATCCCATTTCCAAATGAAGTCACATTCTGAGGTGTTGAGGGTCACCACTTTAGCATAACTTTTCGGAGGGACACAATTCAACCCAGAACAGGAGAGTGTCCTGGGCACTCTAGGATGTTGGGCAGCATCTCTGACTTCTACCCACTAGATGCCAGTAGCATCCTCCCAGTCTTAAAGCTCTGGCTTAGAAACACTGCCTCAGGGCATTGGGTCAGAAATACAAAGATTTTTAATTCTGATTTTTCTTTAATTACTTTTTGCTGTGGCCTTGAACAATGCAGTTAAACTCTCTGGTCTTTGTTTTCCTCACCTATCCCATGGAGTTGCAGTGTTGTTGAGGATTAAATGAGATAGCACATGAAAAGCATCTGTTGCATTATTGTTTCTTGGTTGCTAAGTTGTATCCGACTCTGCAACCCCATGGACTGCAGCACACCAGGCTCCCCGTCCTTCAGTATCTCCCAGAGTTTGCTCAAATTCATGTCCATTGTGGTGGTGATGCTGTCTAACCATCTCATCCTCCACTGCCCCTTTCTCCTTTTACCTTTAGTCTTTCCAGCATAATAAGACCCAATAAATGACAGCTATTGTCTTTTGTAAATTAGAGAAGTTGCCTTTAAAGAATTCTCCACAGGTCTCAGTCGGGAGACCCCGGTTCGATTCCTGGGTCGGGAAGATCCCCTGGAGAAGGGACAGGCTACCTGCTCCAGTATCTTTGATGGCTCAGCTGGTAAAGAATCGTCTGCAATGCGGGAGACCTGGGCTCCATGGCTGGGTTGGGAACTCTCCTGGAGAAGGGAAAGGCTACTCACTCCAGTATTATGGCCTGGATTCCATGGACTATAGTCGATGGGGTCGCAAAGAGTCGGACACCACTGAGCGGACACCACCTTTACCACCACCAAAAGTCACATAATATAAAACATACTGTTTTATTTTAACCATAGTTAACTGTACAGTTCGGTGTTACTAAGTATATTCACACTGTTGTGCAACTGTCTCCATCATCCGCCTCCCGAATTTTTCACCTTCCTAAACTGAAACTCTGTCCCCACTAAACACTAAGTCCCATTCCCCTTCCACAACCCCCATTCCTGGGCCCTGGAATCTACCAATGTATTTTCTGACTCTATGGATTTGACTATTCTAGGTATCTCGTATAAGCAGAATGAAATCACATTTGTCTGCATCCACTGTATATTAGAATGCATTTGTAAGGTTACCTAAACATGTGTCCTATAAACAGATTGCACTGTCCCCCCGACCCCATCCACAGGTCTCAGTCTTTACTGATCTAATATTGAACTCTGCCCCTTGTTCCTAAGATCTCCAGAAGGCAAAGGAGATTTCCAGGTCTGCTTTGCATCCTCTTCTAAGGGGTAGAAAGTCCCCTTACAGTTCAGCGATGCCCTCTTTGTAGGTACATCTGTGAGTGCAATGCTGAAGCTGCAGATAGCCATAGATCACAGCCAGGCAAGGGGAAGCTCTGAGTATGACCAGAATATTAATGTGGCTGCATTGCACCATGGCCAGTATCAGCCCAAGTGAATGCTGCAGAAAATCTGCTGGAGGATCAGGAAGATGAAGAAATCTAACTCCTAGAGGTTGGGTATGGCCTAACTTTAGAGACCTTCCCTCCCAGGCCATGGCAAGATAATCTGAGATCCCATGTTAGGTGTTTATATAAAATTGCAATGAGTTGTGGTTAGTAAGTTACTAGCCTAGTTTCCTCCCCAGCATTGTGGGAGCATAAGAACTGTATCTTCTTCAGTTGTCTCTCTCATGTGCTCAAAAACAGTGCCTGTCGTATGGTAGAAGTTCAATAAAGGCATGCATTCATTAAATGTGCGACTGCCGGGTCTCCGAGCTCTCTCACCTTCAAGATAATTCAAGCCCACATCCCATGGATTTGGGGGAATGCTTTAGTTTTTCAGATTTCCTCCTGTCAAGGAATTTCTGGGCATTCCCAAGGAAGAATAACGTGTTCCACGAATCCAGTGGACATCTAACTCTTCTATCAGTCATCCTTCAGGTGTACTTCTGGCCGCCTTTTGTTGCTGCTCACTCCATATAGTTGCACCTCATGTGTGAATGCCCATTTGAGTCACCCAGCGCACTGCTAAGAGCAGGTTTACAGTGTTTAACAGATCTGTTACCAACCATTCTAAGAGACCAAGTGAGCACACATCTCCCAGACAGGTGGATACTCCCCAGGCCCCCTGGCCATATTTGACTCCTTCTCCCTGCCTATTTCCCTACATTTGGTATTTCCATTTGGTGGGATAAAGGTGAGGTAGGAGCTCAACCCTTGTGAGAATCTCCATGCCTTTCTCTGCCCAAATACCAGGCCCCATCCCAGTTTCAAAACAAAGAATGACAGCTAAGTCCTCCCTCCCATCTCATTTCCCACCTCAAGATGAGTGATGATGGAAGCATCATCTTATTCGGGAACATGGTGCAATTTGGCCCCCATTATTCCCCAAATAATAAGCATATTTATCAATAATTTCTAAGATGTGGGTTTCCATTCTGCCTAGTCGCTAAGTCATGTCCAACTCTTTGCAACCCCATGTAGCCCACAAGGCTCCTCTGTCCATGGAATTTCCCAGGCAAGAATATTGGAGTGGGTCGCCATTTCTTTTTCCAGGAATGTCAGGAAGATCCTGACCCAGGGATAGAACCCACATCTCCTGTGTTGGCAGGCAGATTTTTTACATCCAAGCAATCTAAGAATCCCAAAATGTGGGCTTATTCAATCTTAATAAGACCATTGACAGACTTCACTACTATAGCCCAGGTAACACTGGGCTAAGCCCAGGCCTGACCTTTTTCACAGTCATTCCTCAGGAGTAAAGAAAAGGAAAGTTCAAACACATCATCCCTCCTGGCCCAGTCCAGTCCTCTGTGAACAAATCTGGGACACCCTTATCTCCCAAGAAGAAATAAAAGTGTTTCAACATAGGGCAGCACAAATCCAGGATTAAGTGGGAAACTAACTGCTAAAGACACATTCGAGGCACTTTACTGAACAGAAGACTGAATATCTCAGTCTAAAGAATTTGTTTTTGAGTGACTTTGTCACTTCGGGTGTCTTTCAATATATTAGGGCAGGTTTGTGCTTTGTGTTTGCCTGATTAAAAGTACTTTCTAGTGGTACATACCTATAATGGAATGCTGCTGCTGCTGCTGCTGCTGCTGCTGCTGCTGCTGCTGCTGCTGCTAAGTCGCTTCAGTCGTGTCTGACTCTGTGCGACCCCACAGACGGCAGCCCACCAGGCTCCCCCATCCCTGGGATTCTCCAGGCAAGAACACTGGAGTGGGTTGCTATTTCCTTCTCCAATGCATGAAAGTGAAAAGTGAAAGTCAAGTCGCTCAGTCGTGTCCGACTCTTCGCGACCCCATGGACTGCAGCCCACCAGGCTCCTCCGTCCATGGGATTCTCCAGGCAAGAGTACTGGAGTGGGCTGCCATTGCCTTCTCTACTCAGCCATAAAAAGAATGAAATAATGCCATTTGCAGCAACATGGATGGACCTAGGGATTAGCATAGTAAGTGAAGTAGCTCAGAGAGAGAAAGACAAATACCATACGTGGGGAAAGAGCAAATTAGCCAAGATGGCATGGTCACTGCACATGCGTGTCACGGGGGACTCACCTGGTCATGGGCTCACCTGTATGAGCTTCACCATGTAAGCCCTGGCTGCTGCACTGGCTTCAGGGCTACACTGGTGCGGCATCACGGTCATGTTATGTGAAGCTGTTATGGCTACCTTATGCTTATGTTGTGGCTGCTTCTATGGCTGCCGCGTCAGCCAGGAGAGAGACTGTGTTCTGGCCCCTGTGCCAGCCAGGAGAGGATAAACATGTCTGCAGTTCCTATGGCTCCTCGCATCTTCTCCCAGCTTCTTAGCTCACACCTTGCCTAAGTTCCGCAAACAGTGTGAACAGCAAGACAACTGGCATCATGAACAGGGTCAGCATATTGCTTATATGCAGAATCTAAAATATGATACAAATGAACTTATCTACCAAGTAGAAAGACTTATAGATGCAGAGGACAGACTTGTGGTTGCCAAGGGGGAGGGATGGGGGGAAGGGATGGATTGGGAGTGTGGGTTTAGCAGATGCAAACTGTTACATATAAGATGGATAAACAAGGCCCTACTCTATAGAACAGGGGACTATGTTCAATATCCTGTGATAAACCATAATGGGAAAGAATAATATGTATAACTGAACCACTTTACTATACAGTAGAAATTAACACAACATTGAAAACCACTGTACTTCAATAATGTCTTTAAAAGGTCTTATCTAAACTATGGAAGTGTATTGGACATTTTTATTTGACTGCTGACCTGGATCCAAAGCTCCTTCCCTGTTCAAGGGAATCCCTTATGCAGGTCCACAAATGCTAAACTTGAACGATCTCATCCTTTCCACACCTTGGCAACCAAATCAAGAACACGCAAGGGTCCAGGGCTGCCACTGCTTGTTTTCACACTGCTCACCTCCAGGATGTCTCACGTGCATTGTAGTCATTCCTCATTTGTGCGTTGATTATAACAAAACTCTGGCAGAGGAATTGACGAGAAGGTTTTAGTTAGGCTAGTGGTGATCCTGGTTCAGTGCCAGTCAATACTTTAAATCGTGAACGAGGAACACAAAGACCAAAGGTCAGGTTAGCTCTGTTCTGTTCAGTTCAGTTCAGTTCAGTCGCGCAGTCGTGTCTGACTCTTTGCGACCCCATGAATCGCAGCACACCAGGCCTCCCTGTCCAACTCCCGGAGTTCACCCAGACTCACGTCCATCGAGTCAGTGATGCCATCCAGCCATCTCATCCTCTGTCGTCCCCTTCTCCTCCTGCCCCCAATCCCTCCCAGCATCAGGGTCTTTTCCAATGAGTCAACTCTTCACATGAGGTGGCCAAAGTAATGGAGTTTCAGGTTTAGCATCATTCCCCTGTAGTAGCTGTCAAAGTTTATAGCCCTGGGACCCATCTGCAGTGGCTATAGAATCCAGTGATGACTGTGTCCGTTGACAGCCATATGCAGTGGCAGTAGCATATATACCAGTGGCAGCAGCCACACTCTGACCTCCACGTCCCTTCGGCTGCATCTCCATTGGTTACTAACTATTTTCCCACACCTGGTTTCCCCACTGATTCTGTGAGTTAGTCAGGATTCTTCCAGCTCCATGCCTGCTCTGTACAGCTAGACATACACAGAAGAAAACTCATGATCAAGCAAGCTGCCCAGCAATCATGCAATATTTCCATAGGAAATTGGTTTTCCTGCTTTTCAAGACACTATTTTACACCACTTTGTCTCTCCTCAATAATTCTATTATCTCCTCTAATAGCTCCTCTCCCCATCCCCATTTTTAGTTGAAAACTTCATGCTCCATTTCACTGCAAAAAAAAAAAAAAAAAAAAAACAGGAAAAAATGACAAACAACTGTACCCACCTGCTCTCCCTTCTCTCCCATTAAAATGAACAAGTCGTCCTGCCTGGTCCTGTCTTAGCCAACCCATCACTTTACGCTGGAGTTCATCCCTACTTACCCCCTCCAGGGGCTTCCCTGGTGGCTCAGATGGTAAAGAATCTGCCTGCAATTCGATCCCTGGGTGGGGAAGATCCTCTGGAGAAGAGCAACGCAACCTGCTCCAGTATTCTTGCCTGGAGAATTTCATAGACAGAGGAGCCTGGCAGACTGCAGTCCATGGGGTCACAGAGTCGGACACAACTGAGCGACTCCACTCTTGAAGTCGTAACCTCTCTCTCCAAGAGCCTCTTCTTGTCTGCAGAGTATACCTCCATCTTATCAGCATCATCATAACCTAAAGAAGGAGACAAATGCCCTCATTCAATGGAAAAATGGAAAGATAACCTCTTTCAGCTCCCCAGCCCAATACCCTACTCAGAATCCTTACAGGGCACTGTACACCCAGGAGACAAGCTTATAGATATGGTTTATTTTAAACTCCTACCATCATGGAAGGGCATCAGTTTGTTCTCACCTGAATAGACTCTGATTTTCTAATGTGAATCTCATGGTTGTTCCTCTGGCTACAACCCCCCTTCTTCAGTTACTTAGAGAATTTCCAAAAGTCATCTCATTAACATGGTAAAAGATCCCTTTATCATTCTCACCATTTAAGAAATACCACAGGTTTTAGGAGCTCTGTGCCAAGAACAAGAAACAAAACCAAATATGCATTTCTGTTTATAAATCACAGTATCACAAGCACTATGTCCATTGTAGCCAATACAGAAGCCAATAGATCAAGGAGGAGAAGAGGTTCAACAAAATTGGCTGGGTCCAATGGTGGTAGCTATGTCCAGTAGCGGTCAAGTCCTGCATCAGCAGCAATGTCCTGAAATGATGGTCCCGCATCCTGGGCTGATGGGCTTCTGCCCATTCTACAAGCTGAGTTCTTTCCTGTGAGCTTTCACTGTCAGTTCTGTGAGCTGATATCCTTCCGTTATTCTTCAAATAACTCGTTTTCAGCCTAAGCTATTCAGCCTTAGTTGCTTTTTCTTAAAACCAAGGACCCAGACTCTCACAGAGGCTTTATATAAACATAATTCAGAAACTTCTTGCAATACCCAAAATGTTAGTTTTCCAGCTTTAAAAAATTTAACATTCAATCTCCAATAGGTACCTCATTACAAATAAATGAATGTGGAAATGAATGAATTCCAGATTTCAGCCCTCCAGAATAGGTGACCATGTGTTTCGAATTCCTAGTTATATACAAAGGTCCTTATTTACGTACTCTGCTTCACCTGTTACTCTTACCAGACCCAAAGCTGAGTCAAGAGACCAACAAATAGAACACAGTAGAGGATTTGGAGATAGTGGGACTTTTAGTCTTGGATGGTGGGAAGCAGATGAATGATGGCACTATTCTGACTCTTAAACCATATATGATTACAAAAAATTCTTAGATGAAAATTGATATTTTAAAATTTGTGAAACAAATTGATATAATATCTTTCTACCATGTTTCTACCCTCAGAGTGCTGCTAGGATAGACAACAGAGCCACAAAACTTCTGCATCACCATTTGCACTTATTTAGACTTTTTTCCACCTCCCTGGCACCTCCACTAAAAGCAGAAGATAAAATACAACAAATCTAAATGTCCATATATGCAATAGATTATTACTCACCCATTAAAAAGAATGAAATAATGCCATTTGCAGCAACATTGATGAACTTAGAGACTGTTATACTGAGTGAGCAAACCAGTCAGTCCTAAAGGAAATTAACTCTGAATATTCATTGGAAGGACTGATGCTGAAGCTGAAGCTCCAATGCTTTGGCCGCCTCATGTGAAGAGCCAACTCATCGGAAAAGATCCTGATGCTGGGAAAGATTGAGAGCAGGAGGAAAAGGGGGCCACAGAGGAAAAGATGATTGGATAGCATCACCAGCTCAACAGACAAGAGTTTGAGCAAACTCTTGGGAGATAGTGAAGGATACAGAAGCCTGGTGTGCTGCAGTCAATGGGGTTGCAAAGTGTTAGACATGACTTAGTGACTGAACAACAACAAGGACAACATACTGAGTGAAGTAAGTCAGACAGAGAAGGAGAAATGTCATAGGACCTCTCTCACATGCAGGATCTAAAAAGAAAGGATACAAGTGAACTTATTTAAGAAACAGAAACAGACTCACAGACTGAGAGAACTATGATTGCCAGGGGGTAAGGGTGGTGGTAAGGGTTACAGAGTTTGGGATCAATATGTACACACTACTCTATTTAAAATGGATAACCAACAAGGTCCTACTGTACAGCACAGGGAACTTGTCAATGTTGTGTGACAGCCTGGATGGAAGGGGAGTTTGCGAAAGAATAGATACATATATATATATATGGCTGAGTCCCTTTGCTGTGTACCTGAAACTATCACAACATTGCTAATCAGCTATAATTGTTGCTCAGTCATGTTCAACTCTTTATGACCCCATGGACTATGACCCACCAGGCTTTTCTGTCCATGGAATTCTCCAGGCAAGAATACTAGACTGGGTAGCCATTTCCTTCTCCAGGGAGATCTTCCTGACCCTGGGATCAAACCCGGGTTTCCCGCATTGCAAGCAGATTCTTTACTATCTGACCCACCAGGGAAGCCCCTCTATAAAGTAAAAATCTAAAAGGAAAAAAAAAAATCTAATGAAGAGCACAGAGTCCCAACCATAATTATCTATTGCTATGCCATCTTTGCAGAATAAATGGTTTTGATGCTCATTAACACCCTCTGAACAAAAGCAAAACAGAATTTAACAACAGACATTCTCTGCTCCTGGCCCCAAAATATTCATGAAAATGGCTTTATCCGGCATCCACAGTATACCTACTGCAATATCTGAAATTCATGGCAGTGTTTGAAAAGCAGATTTTATTGTCTTTCAGGTGTGATGAAGCCAACAGATCAGGAGATGACCTCCACAGTTTGTCATTCACAATTCCCAGTAGGAAGGAGCGATGCACCACGCTGGGCCATGCAGAGGAGAACCAGGGTTCATCAGGGAGCAGAAGGAGCAAGGGGAAAGGGTGGGTGAGAACTTTATCATGCCTTTCACTAGAAAAACAAAGTGGGGTAAGGTAAGTGGACTTGTGCATGCTAAGTTGCTTCAGTTGTATCCAACTCTGTGTGGCTGTATGGACTGCAGCCTGCCAGACTCCTCTGTCCATGGGATTCTCCTGGCAAGAATACTGGAGTGGGTTGCCATGCCCTCTCCTCCAAGGGATCTTCCCAACCAGGGGATTGAACACGTGTCTCTTACATCTCCAACATTGGCAGGCAGATTCTTTACCACTAGCGCCACCTGGGAAGCCAAAGTAGGCTTAGGATTACCTAGTTCAAATAATTTCAGTGGGTTCTGGGGTATTGGGGCTCTCTCGTTATCCAGTGCCTGATTATGGATAAACAGGAAAGAGGTATATTACCTCCTAGAGTATAAGACCCAGAGAGAAAAGATGGTTTCGAGTATGGGCTCTGGATTGGCGAGTTTGCACTTGAAAGGCCTGTTTCTGGGCAAGTCCTTTCCCATTGCTAAGACCCGCCAGCCCTGAGAGGGGCAGTCCCTCCCCAGGCCATGTAGCAACAGATGCCAGAGCACCAAGCATACAAAAATAAGGAAGGAAATGTCGTTAATATATGCAACAATACTGCAAGTTCTTGCTGGGCCTTCTGAACCATCTAACTGGAGGCCAGTCTTATTTATCATCACTTCGGTGATAAGTCCTATGAATTTTAAGATTCCTTGGCTTACAAATGACAACAACAATCTGGTTCAAGCAGGCAAAGGGGATATGTTGGCTTATATACCTCAAAGTCCAGTGAGAATTAGAATATAGACAAAGATATTATCTCCCAAAAGCCCAGGAAAGAGGCTAGAGGAAGAGGGCATCTCTAAGGAAGCGATGAACAAACGTTTAAATGGCTGGTCTTAAACCTGGGACCTTGAGAGCTCAGATTTATAATTATATCAATGGGGAGAGAAATGAACTTAGTAAATAAAATACTAAGGCAGTTTTCTTTGGGGAGCCCATAAAATTTATAGGAATAGTTTACATTCTGGGGCTGCCTGTCTCATTATAGTGACCAATAAGTCCTCAAACACCACCAGTTTAAAAGGGACTGTTGTAAATGAGAAGGAAATCCAAAAGAGAGGGGATGTATATAGCTGATTCACCTTGCTGTACAGTAGGAACTAACATAACATTACAAGGCAACCATACTTCCAGAAAAATAATAAAATAAACAAAAATAAAAGGGACTATTGGGGAAACAGTGTCAGACTTTATTTTTCTGGGCTCCAAAATCACTGCAGATGGTGACTGCAGCCATGAAATTAAAAAACGCTTACTCCTTGGAAGAAAAGTTATGACCAACCTAGATAGCATATTCAAAAGCAGAGGCATTACTTTGCCGACTAAGGTCCGTCTAGTCAAGGCTATGGTTTTCCAGTAGTCATATGTGGATGTGAGATTTGGACTGTGAAGAAGGCTGAAGAATTGATGTTTTTGAACTGTGGTGTTGGAGAAGACTCTTGAGAGTCCCTTGGACTGCAAGGAGATCCAACCAGTCCATTCTGAAGGAGATCAGCCCTGGGATTTCTTTGGAAGGAATGATGCTAAAGCTGAAACTCCAGTACTTTGGCCACCTCATGCGAAGAGTTGACTCATTGGAAAAGACTCTGATGCTGGGAGGGATTGGGGGCAGGAGGAGAAGGGGACGACCGAGGATGAGATGGCTGGATGGCATCACTGACTCAATGGACGTGAGTCTGAGTGAACTCCGGGAGTTGGTGATGGACAGGGAGGCCTGGTGTGCTGCAGTTCATGGGGTCGCAAAGAGTCGGACATGACTGAGCGACTGAACTGAACTGAACTGATGGTTAGCAAGTCCACAATTCACACCCACAATGAATCTGCCTTTTCACCAGATTTGCGCTGCTTGAAAAGTAATCTTCCCTCAGAGAATCACATTGTTTCCAAGTCAGAAAAGCTCCAAGGAAAAGGGCAACACATTCTACAAGTCACAGGAGGAGGAAAAAAAGGGCAACACATTTTCACACAAACATATGGTTTCTATAATAGTTCTTTTTTTAGTTGACTTTGACCTAGCTCTGATAGACAGCCTGATTGAGGACCGTAGGCCCAGAGAACCCAACTCTGCCCCAAGGCTAGGGGTGGGGGGAGGAAGGTGCCTGGGCTTGATTTGTGGCCTGAATGCACCATCCCCCCAGTGCTGGGTGAGGTGATTTTGAACACTTCTGCTTTGCAGCTTGCTTCTCCCAAGCTACTCTCCCCACATGCCAATTGGCTTCACAGATTTCCAGACTGGGCAGTGATCTGGAATCCATAAATAATGAGCATCTCAGGAAAAATTACCTCCCTAAAATAGAAGCCAGAAACTCGTGCCTACAAAACAGAGCTGTCCCCAGGCCCACAGGATCTTCCTCTGAGACAACGTGGCGGTCTTTGGACTCTCCACAGCCACCAGGCTACGTGTCTGAACCTAAATGCAAGTCTCACTAAAACTAATTCAGAAGGTTCAGTCTACTTATGGGATGCCTTTCTGTCTCTGTCTCCCTACACCTACCAACCCTGAGGTGCAGACATAGGTTTTGGGAAGAAAGTGCCCACACGCCTGAGGGAAAGTGTGTCCAACCCCCAAGCAGGCTTCTCCCAGCTCTCGCTTCCAAGGTTCTTCCTCACTGCAACATGAAGCCACCAGATCTGTGTACCCGTGGCCTCCAGGAGCCTTTAAAGGAGGCCTGAACACATTCTAAAATAGAAAAAGATTGGCTTGGCAAGGTTGACTCAGAAACATTCTCATATTTCCCAACCTCTTTGTGCACAGCACCCACTCCACCATCTTTCAGTTCCTGAACACACCGAGCCTTGAGGCTTACTTACCTCTACCCCCTGTCTGAAGGGCTTTCTCCTTCAGATTTGGATGTGGCAGCCTCCTTCTCACCAAGCAGATCACACATCTTTTCAGAACAGTCACCCCTCCACATCCTTCTAGCCCATCATCCTGTTCAAGTTCCTTCACAGCATGGATCCTTATCCCAAAGTGTACATGGGGTGATTTGCTAACCTATGTCTTCACAAACATATCAATTTCCCCCTCTTGAATGAGTTCCAGAAATGGAGAACCTTACAGATTTTGTTTACCACTGTACCTCAGTAACTGGAAGGGGCCAGGAGTTTGATAAACATTTGCTGAGTGAATGAATGAACCAGAGGTGATTTCTAACTTATGGACACACTTTCACTTGCTGTTGAAAAATTGGAAGATTTGGCAATACTGCGCCTACATTACGTAAGCTTGCATTATGGCATGAACCAGGCACTGTAACAAGTGAGCACCCTGGGTGTTGACCATGGGAAGAAGTAAAAAGAGGTGGGACTCAAAGCAATAAATAGAATAATATCAGGTTAGCTCAGCAAAAGCTTTGGTTGAATAAAAGTTGGGATAAAAACTGCCTCTCTAAGCCAGAAGAATTCTTCAATAATGTTTCCTCTGATCCTTGCCTTGAATACCATTTTGCCATCACCCAAGGATCCAACGTGGACCGAAGTGTAAATAAAGAAGGTTGAATGCAGGTGACCCTTCCTGGACAACATGCTTGGGGTGAGGCGTCTCATGACTTTTTCCACATATGTTCTCGACATGACATGCATGGAATCTAAGGCCACAATTCCATGCAACTGAGACAAAGTCACAGTATATATGATACCACATGACTTAGCCACCATGACGTGGCTTTAAAACATCAAACAAACCCTTCTGGGAGTTTTCTTGTGTCACTTCTTGTATCCCACAAGTTCACCTCTGGCTGCAGTTTGGGGGCATCACTGTGTGTCTACCCAACCTCCCTCATAGCCTAAGCAGAGCCAGGATGCTGTGCCAGCCTCTTCGGTGCCTAGGGAAGTGAGGACTCATGCTGCTGAGCCTCGATCTACTCACCTGCGCCTCCAGATTAAGATCCTTCTCACAGGCAGTGGCCCATCTGTTGGTTTGGACAGAAATCCCTGTTTCTGGAAACCTAGCTGAACCTCTTGGCTTCTTCCCAGCTCAGGAAGTGTGTTCTTCTTCCCCTTTGTGACCTCATTCTGTCTCTGAACCCATACCTTCTCTTTAGCAATAAACTCCAAAATACCTTCTTATTCTTCCCTCCTATGAGCCCTCTATCCTCCCCTCCACTCCACCTCTGCCCGACATCACAGTTGCAGAAACATCCCACTTGTTGTTAAAAGGATACATGCTCTTTGCAGACTCTGCACATTAAACAGCCAGACCCATGATGTTTATGGAGATCCTTTGGAGCCTTTCTTCCTTCATATTCACTTGTGGGAGAGGGGAGGCTAAAAAGTAAGGCTGAAGAACTCTCAGTGGTTTTCAATTCAATTCAATCCATATTGCTCCTCTCCCCTCAATCATGAGGAATCAAGCGTGGTCCATGATCAGTCATTAGCAGTCCTGTGGCACAGTGAGTCCCCTGTTTCCCACAGGACCCCCTCATCATAATTAACTTTGTCCCCTGGCTGACTTCCACTGCACCCCGTCACACTCACAAGATCTCAGTCACACTCACAAGAACCAGAGACAATGAACTGGATTTCAGCCCAGTGATTTTGCCATCTCCATGCATCTGGGCTCTGTTTAGGGCTGGATAGTGAACTCATTGGTTATTGGCCTGGAAGAGTTTTGCTTTCATTCACAACTTTCCAGAAAACTGTTTGGAGAATTAAAGTTGATTCAGTGTCTTCTCCATGGTTTCCCTCTGGTCCTTTCCTCTGGACAATAGAGAGGAAATATAACATAGTATCTGAAAAAACAAAGTCCAATGACTGACTGGCCAGGGGGCTCAGCATCCAAGGATAGGCAGGAGTACCTGCTGAGAATGAGCAACTCAGATTGTGTCTTGAACCCATGGTCTTTTAACTGAGATCTCACCTGGTCTCAGGACTTAATGAAGCTCAGGTTCTTGACATCTCATCACAGAAAGAATTCATTGAGAGACAAAGTGACAGGTATGAGGTGGGTTTATTTAGAAAGAAACACTCCACAAAGTGTGGACCATCTCAGAAGGCAAAAGAAACATGAGGGTATGGGGTTGTCAACTTTTACAGGGATGGGTAATTTCATAGGTTAATGAGTAGGAGGAGTATTCCAGTTATTTTAGGGAAGGGGTGGGGGTTTCCAGGAATTGGGATACCACCCGCTTTTTGACCTTTATGGTCAGCCTTGGAACGGTCATCAAGCCTGTGGGTGTGTGTGTCCTTTAGCTCGCTGATGTGTTACAATGAGAGTACACTGAAGCTCAAGGGCTACTGGAAGCTTTCCTTAGTGGTTCAGTGGTGAAGAATCCCCCCGCCAGGGCAGGACACATGGGTTCCACCCCTGATCTGGGAAGATCTCACATGCCACAGAGGAACTAGGTCCATGCACCACACCACTAGCAAGCTTGTGCTCTAGAGCTGGGTGCTGCAGCTCCTGAGTCTGTGTGCCCTGGAGCCTGTGCTCCACAACAAGAGAAGCTACTGCGATGAGAATCTACCGCAACCAGAGTAGCCCGCATAGCAACAAAGGCCCAGGACAGCCAAACGTAATCATTTTCTTTTTTTTTTAAGTCTAGTGGAAGTCAACTCAACTGCCGTCTTAGACCTACTTGGTTCTAATCAGCTTGTGCCATGTTCTTGGACTATGTCATTCTGTTAAAGGTTATGTCCCGCCCCTTCCCCCCCCCATTTCACTTCCACCTCCCCAAAGCAATTGAGAGACAGTACCCAATAATGAGGAGGGCAGCTTGTTCTGACCTGGCATGGCTGCTGAAGAACTGTGCAGATGTACCAGGGCAACAGATCAAACTGGGGACACTTTCTGCCCAGCACGCCCCTTCCCTCAGCTCCATTCTTTCTCCCATCAGTGTGATGCCGCCACTCCTTGCTTTCCTCAGTGCTTCCTTCCTTCTTGTGATTTCACTTTTCAGAAATTAAAAGGCTCTTTAATGCTGTCGACTCCATTCTCCTCTCTGCAGACACACAGATACACACACAGATCATGGATTTCAGACACATATGCACAAATGCAGGCCCACACACAGAGAGCGAAGATTTGCTGCTCTGGAAATGTTGCCTCTTTTACAGATTTATTCTTTGAAACATGAGAGATTTCTCTCCAGGTCTATCCCTGGAGGGTGTTAGAAAGGGGAGAGAGAAAGGCCTGTGTATTCAGGCAGCACCTCCCCACCCCACCCCCGCCCATCAGGTTCCAGGCAGCTGGTGGGAGCAGGGTGGTCAGGAAAGGGGGAGGAACAAACATAATTTGCAAAGACTGGCAGACCGGAAATGTCACTCGTCCTTCGAGAGAGCTATGGCTCTAGAGCCACTGCAGAGATCTGGATGCTTCAGGGATTTATCACAACATCTGATTCAGCTGCAGGTAGACAGTCACCCAAGTAGAAAAGCTCTCATTTCCAGAAGCAGCTGCAGAGCAGAGTTTCAAGATAGAAACAACAGCTCAGTAATTTACATAGGGAGTTGGCTTCCCTGGTGGCCCAGATGGTAAAGAAACTGCTTGCAAGGCAGCAGACCCAGGTTCGATCCCTGGGTCAGGAAGATCCCCTGGGAAGAAATGGGAATCCACGCCAATATTCTTGCCTGGAAAATCCCATGGACAGAGAAGCCTGATGGGCTACAATCCATGGGGTCACAAAGAGTCACACACGACTTAGCAACTAAACAACAAGGAAAGCTCTCATTTCCAGAAGCAAAAGCTGTCCAGACAGTCTCAAGGTGGAGACTCCATAAGTTACTTGGGGAGTTAATACAAGCTACACATGCCTGCCTCTGAGATTCTAAGAGGCAAGTCAGATCTCCAAGTTCAATTTGCCTAATTTTAAAAGCTCCCAGGGATTCCATTAAGTCATCAATGTAAAGCCTTCCTGATTCTGATTTTAACTTCCCAATCTGGGCTGCAACACACATATGCACGAAGGATGGGAGCTGGCTCTGAAATGTGCCATACCAGGTTGACTGGAAGCCCAGAGGCCTGGCTGAGGAATCTAGATGGAGGAGAAGCCTGAAGATCTCCAAAGACATCTGGGAAAGAGTCGGGAAAATATTTTAGCGTGTTCTAAGAACTAAAAATCTACTCATAATGGCAGCCTCTAAAGTTTTCAAAAGCAAATGCAACCTTGAGTAGCATCTCGGAGAGTTATGATCAAGAAAGCAGTGCAGCTCTGCTGCTCTCCACCTGTCAGGCCAATGGAAGGAGACTGAATTCACTTCTGGGTACCACTCTGTAAGAGGGAAGGTGATGGACCAGAATTCATCCAGAGGACAGCAGTGAGCACACCGCAGGGACCAGAGGGTCGTCACATGAGCAAGAAGAAAGGGCTTCATTAACAAGGGAAACAGAAGGCTAAGCCTGCAGGGCTCTGAAGGGCTGTGCTGGGAGGGAAAGAGGCTGCTCTGTGTAGTGACAAGGGGCATACATAAGAGGAAAGAAGGGGAGGCACTGCAAGAAGCATTTCACAAATATTACCATTCTGTCCTTACCACAACGCTATGAGGGAAGCATTTTCATACCCATTTTCCAGTCAGACAAACTGAGGCCAAAAATAATTTATCCAAGATGGCCAATTCCCAATGGATGAGAATTAGATTTCAGTCTGCATCTATGTGATTCCCAGCCCTATCCTTTCCATTATTCCACGAGAGAAAATTTGCCCGAGGAACAAAAATCAGGAAAGAAGATAGTGATTCAACATAAGAAAGAATTGTCCTGGGTGCTATCAATGCCTCACCCCAGCCCATACCCCAGGGTCTTTACTGGTTATGGATCCATCTCCCCAGGAGCTGAAGGATGTCAACTAGTAAATGCTATCTACTCCCTTCTCAGGAGAATTGTCCTCTAGCAAACAAAAGGGTGGGCTTCGCAGGTGGCTCGGTGGTAAAGAATCCACCTGCCAGTGTAAGACATGCAGGAGATGCAAGTTTGATCCCTGGGTGGGGAAGATTCTCTGGAGAAGGAAAATGGCAACCCGCTCCAGCATTCTTACCAAGAAAGTCCCATGGACAGAGGAGACGGGTAGGCTACAATCCATTGGGTCACAAAGAGTTGGACATGACTGAGAGACTGAGCATATACACACACACAAATAAGAGGCTAGCCCCTTATCCCACCCCAAACTCCCCCATTCTGCCCACCACAGCTGATGACTGACTGGCTGACACGGGGGTACAAAAGGCTGGACCACTGGGATCCCAGCAGGATCAACTCTGTGGTTCTCCAGAGGTTCACCAGATTGCAGCTAGTGGCCAACAGGGATCTCATCATTACCTGCGTTACCCACTGCTCAACCCGCTCTCCTGAGCATACTCCCCTCTTGCAGAAGAAGCCCCATTTCTGGCTGTGCTTCTAGAGAAACACCAAGGTTTCTTAGAGTCCACCCCTGGCTTCTTAGAATCCACAATTCAAGGTGTCCAAGAGGCGTACGTTTGCAAAGAAGATTGGAAAGAAGGGATGTGAAACAGACCATATAGAGGGAAGGATGCGAAAGGAAAACTCAAGGTCCAGCGCTGTTTTTGCCCTGCTGAGATGCAACCTCAAACACTCACCGGAGAGAGGTGCGGGTGCAGGAGCCCCAGCCCGCGGCTTCGCCCTCATGCCTTTTTTATATTTCTTGTTACAGCGCAACTTTGTTCCCTGGTAGAGTTTCTGCTTAGCATTCAGAAAAGTTCCAACCCAGGGGTCAAAAAAGAAAAAAATAAAGAGGAGGAATATGATTAAGCAGAATCATTCCTTGTAAATACAGATACTAAAAAGAAATCTTTCTTCTTCCCCATTCTTCCTCCCACTCACAGATCAACAGGATCTGCTATGAAACTAAAGCCTATGCATGTCTGAATGTGTCCGCAGTCTGCATGTGGACTGGAGTGGTGGTGAATTTGAAAGTGTGCCTGTCCCGTCCCCTTTCAGTGAAGGATTTCCCAACCCAGTTGCTGGAAGTGCTGTCAGCAGACAGCCTCCAACGTCAGCCTCCAGGGACTGCAGTGAGCCACCACCACGCCCAGGGTCACACTCTTGTCCACATGGTCCACATCCGGTGCCTGATCTATGCAGGAATACCAAAGCCTGGCCATTTCCGTCAACTTAGGACAGTCCCTGTGGTCCCACCCTCATCTGCTCATGCCCAGGTAGAATTCCATCTCCCTGAATAATCTGCTTCTAACAAATAGAATATGGCAAAGTGGTGGAATGTTACTTCTGTGACCAACTTACAAAAACTATGACTGCCATATTGCTAGCTCTCTCTCTCTCTCTGTCTCTTGCTAGAACCCTCACTTTCCCTTTAGCATGCTCACTCTGTTGTGAGATGCTCTGTGGAGAGCCCCATTTAGCAAAGAACAGGGCAGAACTTTTACCAATAGCTTGTGATGAACGAATAACCCATGAGAAACTGAACCCAGCCAGCAACTACAGGAGTGGGCTTGGAAGAAAATCCTCCCCAGCCAAGCCTTCAGATGAGACCACAGCCCCAGCTGACACCTTATGTGCAGCCTTGTGAGAGTTCCTGAAGCAGAGAGCACAGCTAGTCATGCCCAGATTTCTGATCCATAGGGGTTATGAGATAAATTTGGGGGTTAATGTCACTGAGCAATAAATAACTAGAACCAACCCTGCAGAGGTATTCTAGCTCCAACATTCCCCACAGGGTCAGCTGAGGCTACTTTTGGACTCTCATTAGAGTAAAAAATCTCCCTCTGACTCTCTAAAATTCTCCCTTTTTCCTCCCTCCCTTCCATCAATGTCCATGCCAAAAGCATTCCTTAATAAGGGTTTTCCTGATGGCTCAGACAGTAAAGAATCTCCCTGCAATGCAGGAAACCTGGGTTCAATCCCTGGTTTGGAAAGATCCCCGGGAGAAGGGAATGTCTACCCACTCCAGTATTCTTGCCTGGAGAATTCCATGGACAGAGGAGACTTATGGGCTACAGTTCATAGGGTCACAAAGAGTCAGACTTGACTGAGCGATTAACACACACACACACACACACACACACACACACACACACACACACACGCATACACATTCCTTAACAAACAGCCTGAAGCTAAACTCGTTCTCTAACTCTGCCTCCTGGGGTTCCCAATCCATGGATTGGACAGGGCTCATCCAATAAACATCTTATGGAATAACTGCAGTCTCCAAATGCAATTCTGATTTAGTAATATCCATAAAGAATAAACAACCTCATTCAATTGAATACACATTTGTCAAGTACAAAAGTGAACAAAGTCGGCAGATGAGGTCATTGGCCTCAGGAGCTAATCACCTACTAGAGAAGAGTAGCATTAATCAAGTAATCAGTGAACGATGAATATAACCCCTCAGACCCCTGAAAAAGGATCAAGAATCAGCATCTCCTCTTTCCTAATCCATTTTCTTTCTCCTCCTCCCACAAGAGAACTGGAAAGGGCACCAATCTGTCTACTTCACCCCTGATGCTCTTCTCGCTTTGTGCAGAAATGGAAAGCTCACATTCTCCCCAAGGTCCTGCTCTCAGCACAAGACCGGGACTTCTACCCCTGACCCAGAGTGAGCTGATGAGACTCGACATGCTGCAGATTTTTGGAACCCCTCAAAATATTAAAGAATAACTAGGGGTGAGGAGTCTCCAGATCAACCTGTACCCAGTGGATCTTCTGGGCTCTGGGGGCCAGCCAAAGCTCATCAGTGTGTCCTTTCCCATAAGAGATGTAAGAAAGAGAAGAATACTGGAGAATATCCCAACCAAAGCACCAGAACATGATTCCCCTACTGTGATCATAATCAAAATCATTACCACTTGAGTAACTGCATTTTATTAGTCATCTTCTTTATAGCATTTAGCATCATATTCATTATAGTACCCATTTGTTTATTGTGTATGTGTGTATATTCACTTAGAATGTAAATTTCTTGAGGGCAGGGACTTAGACTGTCCATTACAATGTTTCTAGTGGCTAGAACAGTCCTAGCCCATAGTAGGAATTTGATCAGTATTGGTTAAATGAAGGAGTAATAATTGAATGAATGAATGAGTGAATAGCTTAGTGCCAACCTTCAGCTCCTCAGATCTTGCTTTATTTTAACAGTTATAGAAGCTCTAGAGGGAGAGAGAGAGGGAGTATTCACATGTAGCAACTGCTCTGGCTGGAGGAAAGCAGGAGATATTTTAAAACTAGCCATTTTTGTCGTTTATTCCTCACAACAAACCTATGAGGTAGTACTGAATCACTCTGCTGTATACCTGAAACCAACACAATATTGCAAATCAACTATACTTCAATCAAAAAATTGAAAAAAAAATATACAGGCTTCACATGTTCCCAGTGAAAGCTTCCATAAGCCCTTGTGAGCCCAAGCATAGCCACAGGTCAGGAGCAGGACCATGTGTCTGTTTTGACTTGATCCATCTGCTCCTTGATCCTCTGCTGAGACTTTCCCACCCCAGAAGCTGACTACCTGGACCATATGCTTTCTTGACCCCACTGACAGCCTCACAAAAAGACGCCGTGTCTGCCCAGAGCCACTGTGCTTATGAAGACAATGAATTACTGATGTTCTGCTGGGGCCAGGCAAGGGGATCTCAACCCCAAGGTGCAGAGGTAATCCCTCCACTAGTTCCCTAAGGACAGGATGCCCCCTCAGTTCATGTTGGGATTTAGATTGATACTAAATTGATTATTAAGAGGCTTGGAGAGACCTCTCAAGAAGGCATTCTTCTGTTGATTTTCCACAGAAGCCAGGATGCAGTTGTGAACTTCCTTGCACATCTCCAAGGCTTAGGTCTGGAGGGGAGCCCTTCAAGAAAATGGGCTTTGAGAAGCTGTCTACCCTGTTCTCCTACCCTCCACCGGGATGACTCCTAAATAATTCTAGAGTGGTACCAAACTGCTACCATTTGTAAACACTTCAGAAAAGGAGAGGGAATAAGAACACACTAGTTGGATCTGAGTCACACAATCCACCCCTCAATCAGAAGCCACAGCAGTCCAGAAAGTTAACAAGGCCATCCATGAATTACCTATAGGAAGACAGCGGCCACCAGAGGGCTGCCAGGTGACCCAGCACAAGACCTGCCCTAGAAGGGGGAGACCATGAGGATTTTTTGTGCTTTTTCAGGTGGGGAGATGTGAATTACCTGCTACAGTTTGTGAAGTTCAGCTTAAAGAGAAGGCTGTTCACTCAGGCTCCCATTCCCCTATGAAATAACTTTAACTAATTCTGACTGCAGAAGAGCAAAAGGACATTTTGGATTAAAACTAATGCCTCCAAACAGCCAGCCAGGAGCCAGCCCTGCATACAGAGCACAGTGCGGTGTGCTCAGCATATGATATCGCAGCCCTGGAGGTCCACCCAGTGCACCAAGGTAACATCTGTGCTATTCACGGTGTCTTCCCTTCCATGGTCTCCAAAATCAAGTCTGATCTAAACGTGAGACACTGTAAGGAGAGTGATCTCTAATGAGCACGTAGATTGCATAGCAAAGCACAGTCTCTTCTTTAGTTGCATTAAATTGAAGTACGTAATTAGAGCAATGCATAATTGACGGTTCGTTTTCAGGAGAGGAGATTTTCCTCCACGTGGTATGTCAGTTTGGAGTCTATACGACAGTGAAGATTTGATGAGAAAGGGGCCTCTACTTAGCAAACTTCTTTCAAAAAACCAGACTGATCGAAAGAACCCAGGCCATTTCCTCTTCCGAAGCATGGCATACGGATTGCTCCATCACCGGCCAACTGTGGGACCGCTGGCCCTTCATGTCTGTCCAGCAAAAGGAGAATCATCTTCCTCCTAGCTAGGGGCCTAGCTAGCTTTCACACAGGTTCAGCGTATTGCCCAAGGTGACTCAAGCCAATACTCAAGCCTTCTGTCTCCCAACCCAGTTCTTTGTTCAAAGCTCCACATAGTCACTCAGAAAAAGAGGGTGTCATCTTTATGAGTCTCTCCCCACCTCATAGAGAATGCACGCCCTCTGCCAGTGGTTACTATGGTTACCATGGTGTGGTGCCTCCTGCACGCACCCCTTCTTCTCCACAGCACATGCACTGTGTGTGCAGAACTTTGGTTTCATCGCATACATGCATGCACACGCGCACACACACACACACACACACACATACACACACACAAGTTATAATGAGGCATGGAGACAGGAAGATAGTTCATGAGAGACTCATAGTTCTGCCCAACACAATATCCTAGGGTTTTCTAATCTCTCTCCTTAAAAATCAATACTTTGGCCCCCTGATGCAAAGAACCGACTCATTGGAAAAGAGCCTGATGCTGGGAAAGATTGAGGGCAGGAGGAGAAAGGGGCAACACAGGATGAGATGGTTGGATGGCATAACTGACTAAATGGACGTGAGTTTGAGCAAATTCCAGGAGATAGTGAACGACAGGGAAGCCTGGCGTGCTGCAGTCCATGGAGCTGCAAAGAGTCCAACACGACTGAGTGACTGAACAACAGATGGAACTCCAGTTACACAGACACATACAGCCAACGCCTACCGCTTCCCCAGGTTCCCAGCCACTAGTCTGCCTTCCAGGTCCCCCACCGTGGCCAGAACTGGCTTTCTCAATGGCCCAGCTCAACCAGGCTCCACACATAGGTCACACATGGATTAAGAGATAGGAAGTAAGCGCCACCCCCTTCCACCCCATCAACCATTTAGAACCAGCCCTTCATGGAGAAGGAACAGCACTGGGTCATAGTGATTCAGAACAGAATTGAGGCCGCATGGAGTTGGAGTGAGCCTCCCGCTCTGTCTACGGCACTACTCCAGGGAGCACCATCACATTATCGCCTCCAGGGGGCGCCATTCACAAACTGCATTGTGAATGACAAGCTGGGGCAGGCCACAGTCCGACCACTAACCAGCAGTGAACTAGCAGAGCTACTTGAGCCAGTGCGTAACGATCTTGATCCTCAGTTTCCTGTTATTTATAAAGTAACTAGTGTCTACATCAAGGCAATGGCACGCCACTCCAGTACTCTTGCCTGGAAAATCCCATGGACAGAGAAGCCTGGCAGGCTGCAGTCCATGAGGTCGTTAAGAGTGGGATGCGACCCTCTATGATCCACCTCCCAGAATTCTGGAAATAAAAGCAAAAATAAACAAATGGGATCTAATTAAAATTAAAAGCTTCTGCACAACAAAGGAAAATATAAGCAAGGTGAAAAGACAGCCATCTGAATGGGAGAAAATAATAGCAAATGAAGCAACTGACAAACAACTAATCTCAAAAATATACAAGCAACTTCTGCAGCTCAACTCCAGAAAAATAAACGACCCAATCAAAAAATGGGCCAAAGAACTAAATAGACATTTCTCCAAAGAAGACATACGGATGGCTAACAAACACATGAAAGGATGCTCAACATCACTCATTATTAGAGAAATGCAAATCAAAACCACAATGAGGTACCACTTCACACCAGTCAGAATGGCTGCGATCCAAAAATCTGCAAGCAATAAATGCTGGAGAGGGTGTGGAGAAAAGGGAACCCTTCTACACTGTTGGTGGGAATGCAAACTAGTACAGCCACTATGGAGAACAGTGTGGAGATTCCTTAAAAAATTGCAAATAGAACTACCTTATGACCCAGCAATCCCACTTCTGGGCATACACACCGAGGAAACCAGAATTGAAAGAGACACATGTACCCCAATGTTCATCGCAGCACTGTTTATAATAGCCAGGACATGGAAACAACCTAGATGTCCATCAGCAGATGAATGGATAAGAAAGCTGTGGTACATATACACAATGGAGTATTACTCAGCCGTTAAAAAGAATTCATTTGAATCAGTTCTGATGAGATGGATGAAACTGGAGCCGATTATACAGAGTGAAGTAAGCCAGAAAGAAAAACACCAATACAGTATACTAACACATATATATGGAATTTAGGAAGATGGCAATGATGACCCTGTATGCAAGACAGGGAAAGAGACACAGATGTGTATAATGGACTTTTGGACTCAGAGGGAGAGGGAGAGGGTGGGATGATTTGGGAGAATGACATTCTAACATGTATACTATCATGTGAATTGAATCGCCAGTCTATGTCTGACGCAGGATGCAGCATGCTTGGGGCTGGTGCATGGGGATGACCCAGAAAGATGTTCTGGGGAGGGAGGTGGGAGGGGGGTTCATGTTTGGGAATGCATGTAAGAATTAAAGATTTTAAAATTTAAAAAATAAAAAACTAAAAATTAAAAAAAAAAAAGAGTGGGATGCGACTGAGCGACTTCACTTTCACTTTTCACTTTCACGCATTGGAGAAGGAAATAGCAACCCACTCCAGTGTTCTTGCCTGGAGAATCCCAGGGACGGAGGAGCCTGGTGGGCTGCCGTCTATGGGGACGCACAGAGTCACACACGACTGAAGCGACTTAGCAGCGGCAGCAGTGTCTACATCTCTGACTTATTTCTTTATTAATATTTAAATTCTTTATATTGGAGTATAACTGATTAACAAGTTGTAATAGTTTCAGGAGGACAGCAAAAGGACTCAGCCATACATATATGTGTATCCTTTCTCCCCCAAACTCCCCTCCCATTCAGCCTGCCACATGACATTGAGCAGAGCTTCCTGTGCTATCCAGGAGGTCCTTGTTAGTTATCCATTTCAGATATAGCAGTGTGTACATGTTGATCCCAAACTCCCAAAAGATCCCTTCCCCCTACCCTTTCCCCAGGTAACCAGAATCCAACTTATTATTTTTATAGTCACCCAATTTATGATCATGCCCACATAAGGACTGTCAGAGGGCCTTGCTTTAAGGGCTTTGTAAAAGGAAGTGTACAAGCCAAAGGTTTCCCATCCCTACCTGTGAGCCTTACTTAATTTGCCAGCCAATCTCAAAGCCAGTTAGCTTTTTACTGCCTAAGTTCTTCATGGGAAGGAGTGAAGTTGAGGAGAACAAAGCCACTACAGGACAGCTGAAGTTTTGATTAGAATGATAAGGAGCCACACCTTCCACCCCTAACCTGCCCCAGTGGAACCAAGGTCACGCCACCTGAGCCTCAGAATAGAGGAACCATGAGACTCTTACCCCACTCTTCTCTTGAATACAGAATTAACAAAAATAAGAGTTGGATACAAAGGAAAATAATCTCTTACATTTTTACCATATTGTATATGTCTTATATTTTGTGGCCCTTCCCACCTAAGGTTCTGGGAGAGAGCTATGCTCTAAGGCTAAAGTGCAGATGGCTTCATACACACAAACATACGCATCACATGTAATGAGTTGACTTCTTTCCTACTCATGGTACTATGCATGTATCATGACTAACAGAATTAAGAAAATCATCACTCAAGTCGTCTTCAGTGGTCCTCAGTTAGGTTGAGGAACATAGGAGATAAGTAAGGAAGACACAATTATTCCCAGTTTATAGATGAGAAAACTGAGTTTAGGAAGGTGAATCACCCATGGTGACTAGACGGATAAGTGATAGAGGTAGAACTTGGTCTCCAAACTTCAAACCAAATGTTTCCAAAGGCACTCACAGAGGTGCCCAAGATGTATCTTAACTCAGCAACTCTAACCCTCAATCATGAGTGCAGGAGTTCAGAGACTTTCAAGGAAAAAGGAACTAAAAGTTCATCTGCTGCAACTGTCTCATTTTACTGATGAAAAAACATTTTAACAGGTATCATTGTAATGTCCATTTCTTCCTAATGAGGTTGCCTCCCCGTCTCAGTTAATAGTTCATATTAATACAGCTTTGCTAATGTGGGCACAGTGGAGGCTGCTAAATAAAAAAGAAAGATGCAGTTGTATCTATTCTTTTTCATTAACTGAATCACTCTGCTATACACTTGAAACTAACAAAGCATTGTTAATCAACTATGAACTGAACTGAACTGAAGTCGCTCAGTCGTGTCCGATTCTTTGCGACCCGGTGGACTCTAGCCCACCAGACTCCTCCATCCATGGGATTCTCCAGGCAAGAATACTGGAGTGGGTTGCCATTTCCTTCTCCAGGGGATCTCCCCAACCCAGGGATCAAACCGAGGTCTCCCGCATTATAGGCAGACGCTTTAACCTCTGAGCCACCAGGGAAGCCCAATAGGCCTAGAGCCCCGCGTGCATCCAGTGGCCCAAAGTCCTCGTCGGCAGACACAGAAGGAGACCGTGTCAGCACGGTCAACTATGCTCCAATATAAAATAAAAATTTTAACTAATTTTAACAGTAAAGATAAAAAGATGCAATGGTAATAGACAGGTTCACACGTTCTGTCTTTTTAGTGACATATTTATGTCCAGTGCCTCGGCTGGCCACAAACTGGCAGGGTGACCTGAGGAAAGTCACTTCAACCTTTCTGGCTGAAGTTCCCTCATTTGAGTAATGAGGAGCTTGGATTGGCAAATTTATTTTCCATTAAGGTCCCTTCCAATTCTAAAATCCCTTATCTGTGAAAGTGCATTAAGAGGTCATCTCCTGTAGCCTTCCTCACCCCTTAGAAGTAGCAGCTCTTCAAACCATTACTGGTAAGAGAAATCTTAGTCCCAGTTCATCCTGTGTGTCTCTCATTCTGCAGGTGGCTTTGGTGAAGGCACTTAGTTAAAATCTGTAAGATCCAAGCAACATTAACTCCAAACAGCCAGACCAGCCTTTCAGACATAAGATGACAAGCGTGTCCCATTCCCCAGATGCAGTCCTAAAGCACCCAGCTCTGTACCAGAGGGAGTGATGTCTACACTCACATTGGCAGAGTCTTCTTTTTCAGGCACCCTAGATTTACTGCTCTAATCTCAGGCAGCCACCTGCTTCAAGCCCCTCCCTCTCCTGGGGAGGAAGCTGGATACAAGGTATTCCCAGCAGCTCAGTCTTAGGGTCAAAGTCTGATAGTTGCAATTCTTCTACAAGAGAAAGACTACCAGTTGTCCAAAGGAAGTATTGAAAACAAGAATAGGAAGTCGGGGTAGGGAGTCCAGTAGATACTATGAAGATGACAGCAGCAGGTAACAGGTTGGACAACACATGATGGTTTTAGAAACAAAAAGCTTCACTCAAAATTAAGGGGTTGGTTTTAGAAAAAATTTGTGTTTTTAAAAGTATAAAAACAGAAAGTAAAAAAACTAAACTACCAAAGACCATAGTTTCTCCACTCAATTAAAAATTAGCCTTGTTACATGTCTAAATGATAACTGATACAATATAAAGATATAATATCTTTTACAGACTACTCTCTGGCCTTCCCTTTTCCCCAAGTCCCCAAGACTCCCACACAATCAGACACATACTACATACACATACACACACACACACACACACACACACACACACACACACATACTTAAAAGACCATTCTCATGAATTTAGGGTCTAATTTTTCAAACTATTTTACAAATTAGTTTTTGTACCTATGTCTACATATTTAGATTCATTTTATAACTGATCACACTCTGAATTTTTCATTGCTGGCAATGCTTTAGGAGATTTTTGCACTTAAGACGCCTTTTGCTTATTCTAAAATATGTTGGTTTCCATTGTACAAATAGAATGCCTGCGTGCCAAATTACTTCAGTTGTCAACTCTTTGCAAACTTATGGACTATAGCCTGCCTGCCAGGCTCCTCTGTCCATGGGATTCTCTAGGCAAGAATGCTCGAGTGGGTTGCTTTGCCCCCCTCCAGGGGACCTTTCTGACTCAGGGATCAAACCCACATCCCTTACACCTCCCACATTGGCAGGTGTGTTCTTTACCACTGGTACCACTTGGGAAGCCCATACAAATGTATATGTATTTGCAAATGTATATATATATATATATATATGTGTGTGTGTGTGTGTGTGTGTGTGTGTGTATATATATATGTATATATATATGTATATATATATATATATGCACATAAGTGACATAATATGCCTATTTATTCCACTAATGATAAGGCACATCTAATCAGAGGTTCACTCAAAAATACCACACAACTTCTAGCAGTTCTTTGGATTCCTATGTCTGCTGTCAGGTCCAAATAGGCAGGGCTCCAGAGTGCCCACCTCGTGTCCTTGTCTAGCAGGAAAAAAAAAGTTACACTAACAGACGTTCACAGGGCATCTGATTTGAACCAAGGAACTAATGTATATAATTTTGTGTGTCTTTTGACATTTCCTTAGAGTAAGAAAAGTAATCCATTTTATTTTGGGACTACTGAAACGATGTCATTATTGTCATAAATAGAGAAGGATCAGAGAAGCACCAGCTCCAAGACTTACTGTCTTTCCTGACGTTAATCACTAGCCAGCCTCCCTTCAAAGGCAAACAATCATACAGGCAGTGAAACACTGTCCCTTGAAGGATCTCCAAGACCTCCTTCTGGATCTCCAAGACCTACTTCCGGGTCTCCAAGAACTGCTTCAACCTCTGGTTTTGCAGTTGAGCCATAGAGGATGAGGGAAGTGTCCAGTGCTGAGAAGGGATACAGAGGCTCAAGTTCCAGATTGGGGTATTGAACTTCCCAAGTCATGTGACTCCTTTTTCCAGAAAGCTGGGAGTGAGCAGCAGATTCTAGCCATAAATCTTAGAGGTGGGACTTTGATTTTCAAATAATCCTTCAGCAAAGGAGATTCATCCAACTGCTTCATCAACAACTTATGGGGAAAGGGCTCTCCAAACACCCAACTCACACTTCAATCACAGCAATACCAGCCTTATCCAAGCTTGAAGAGAACCTGTAAATTAAGGCTTGTGCCAATTCAACCCACTGATAGTAACTATGTCAAGTACTGTGTTGAAATATTGAGACCCCTTTCAGGCTCTGCAGCAAAAAATTCTGTGATCAGTTAGCAATGTCTGTCATTGGCACTAAGGGAAAATAGCCTGATGCTACTTTTGTGCAAATTTTGTATTGAAAAAACTAAAAATATTAATATTCCTGTTGGATGCTAAGTGGTTTCTTTACAAACATTCCTCTTCAAACTTTCATTTGCATGCTCCCTAAAAACTTTTTGAAAATCTATGTATTCCTTCATCCTTCTTTAGCTGACATCTAAATTTCTCATCATAACTTTAGAATCACAAAGGGTGATTTATTAGATATTATAAATATTAATATTTTAAAATAAATACTCATGTTAGTAATGTAAGTTTTTATGAGATGGAATTTAACTAATATAATTTACTTTCCACCACTATCCATTTCTTTAAATACATGAGCAATTCTTTATGTCAGGATATTTACAACAATACTTTTTCTCCTTGATTTTAGTTTCTTTCTACTTCTCCACAGATCTTATCTTAATTAACATTTTACTTGCTTAAAACTGCTTTATCAAAATTCGCTACAATAAGATATGTACATTGTGTTTTAGGTATTTGATAACTATAAGGCTTTATGAGTTTAAATTTTTTTCCTGGATTTTAGTTATTGTTATAATTATTAATATAAAATTGATCAAAGTAACATGAATATATTAAAATTTTCACTAATTATTAAATGCAATTTTTTAAATGTCATCTTTTAGTGAGATTGATGAGGCTGGTTTCTTTTTCAATTAGAGTTTCTATGTGAAAATAAAAATTACTTATAGCTAAGATCCGTCTAGTCAAGGCTATGGTTTTTCCTGTGGTCATGTATGGATGTGAGAGTTGGACTGTGAAGAAGGCTGAACGCCAAAGAATTGATGCTTTTGAACTGTGGTGTTGGAGAAGACTCTTGAGAGTCCCTTGGACTGCAAGGAGATCCAACCAGTCCATTCTGAAGGAGATCAACCCTGGGATTTCTTTGGAAGGAATGATGCTAAAGCTGAAGTTCCAGTACTTTGGCCACCCCATGCGAAGAGTTGACTCATTGGAAAAGACTCTGATGCTGGGAGGGATTGGGGGCAGGAGGAGAAGGGGACGACCGAGGATGAGATGGCTGGATGGCATCACAGACTTGATGGACGTGAGTCTGAGTGAACTCCGGGAGATGGTGATGGACAGGGAGGCCTGGCGTGCTGCGATTCATGGGGTCGCAAAGAGTCGGACACGACTGAATGACTGAAATGAACTGAACTGAACTGAGCTAAACTGAGATAGTTTAGAATCCATTTAGGAAAACTGTGAAAGACTTTGACACAGGCAACAAATATTATTGGGTCTTCTTTCAGCGAAAAGCTGTGTGTTGTCTAGAGAGATATCCCTGTCCCTACAGAATTTATCTGGTTCTATATGTGACTTTGGTTGTCTTTGACTGTTTATTTTACTACTCTGCAAATTGTTAACACATTGAATGTAATAAAAAGTATTCTTGTCCATAAAATATGTAAACTAATTCCATCCAGTAGAGATGCAATTGATTTCTGCTTTTTAGAAAACATGGCTCCAAACATTAGATTCCATTGCTCTAGAAGATAATAGCAAGTTTCTCATCTATCATCACATTCATTGTAGCATTTATGATTGCCTGCATATATGTATGATTCAGGATTTTTCATTTTTGAAAATTATCTTGCAAAAATCAATTATATTTATACTTTGTGTTTTCATAGACAATAGCACTAAGAAACTTTGTTCTTATAAATATGTGATTCATATACATATATATAATAAACTTTGTTCATATAAATATGTGATTCATATATACATATATAATAAACCTTGTTCATATATATATATGTAGTGATGGGAATGAATCTTTAGTTATAGCATTGTCCCTCTATTTGAAGTTCTGAGTTATAGGTCAAAAATCATATAATAATCTAAAATAAAACTTTATTTTTGTGGTCTTAGAGCTGAAAACTCAATTTAGTCCTCTTGCAGTTTTGAGCCTCACAGTAAGACTCAGAATGGGAGAAACTTACTCATTTATTTTGTAAAGTGGAAGAAAGGTAGTTGTAAATAAGAAGGTAGGAGAGAAGCACTACAGGCCTGTTTAAGAGAGAAATTTTAGGAGAGAAAATATTTACGAATCAAGGATATGGATACTGCTTCCCTTAAAAATTCTCTGGAAAGTCTTTGTGAACCTCCATGAACATATGTGTCCAGAGTGAAGGGCATTCCTTTAAGTCACTTGGGGAGAAAAGCCACCCCAGGCTGAGCAGCTGGATTCAACAGACTCAGCTGAGAGTCCTCCAGACTTTGACGTTGCTTTCCAATCTGCAATTTTTTATTCCTTCCTGCTTCACTTCTAGCATCCACCTTGCTGGACTTCAGGTTTCTTCCAGCAGTTTCTCTACAGGCTTTGCTTGCTTTGCCTCAGGATAAAGACTGACTCACTCTTTGATTCACTAATTCCCTGAACTCACCTGACCCTTCAGGTTTGCTTTTCTCCACAACCTTGCATTTATGCCAGGGAGTATTTACAAAATGCGTTTTAGGCTTCCACCTCCAAAGCTTTCAGGCATTAAAACCTGTGAGAGTAGAAGTCATAGCCCAGAACACCCCACAAAGAGCACAAATGTATTGTCTTGCGCTTTAATTTAAACTTTCTTTTGAACTTTGCCTTCTATTTCACATTTTATCAACATTCATCTTAGTTTTCTAAGATATTTAAAATCACCTGCCACTGAATAACGGAGAAGGCAATGGCACCCCACTCCAGTGCTCTTGCCTGGAAAATCCCATGGACGGAGGAGTCTGGTGGGCTGCAGTCCATGGGATCGCTGAGTCAGACATGACTGGGCGACTTCACTTTCACTTTACACTTTCAAGCATTGGAGAAGGAAATGGCAACCCACTCCAGTGTTCTTGCCTGGAGAATCCCAGGGACGGGGGAGCCTGGTGGGCTGCCATCTATGTGGTCGCACAGAGTCAGACACGACTGACGCGACTTAGCAGCAGCAGCAGCAGCAGCCACTGAATAAAAGTGATGCTGAAAAGGACATGTCAGGAGTATCTTGTGACTCGTCACCTGTTTGCATTTCACTGGGAAGTTCTACTTAAAAAGTAGATCACGAAGCCATTAAAAACCATGACATGACATGTAATCAGGTCAGACTTGGCAGAGAGCTGAGAGAATGAAGCACAAGTTAGATAAGTTTTAAATTTAGGAAGAAGGTGGATAAGAAGGATGGGAACGCACAATCCTTCCACTCCAGATGCATGTTGTAATGGAGTCCGACACAGTAGGTGGGGGGAAGTATACTGGAGCGACGGATCCCCAGGGAAAAGAAGGCGTGGAGAGAGGAGAAAGAAGGCACAATAGAAATATACTAAGAATAAAGTTAAGAGTGTGCATGATCTTGGCCTGTCATATTCCAGGTCAACAAAACCACTGGTGGTAGTCAATAGCATATAATATAGGCAGGAAGGCTTCCCTCATAGCTCAGTTTGTAAAGAATCCACTTGCAATGCAGGAGACCCCGGTTCGATTCCTAGGTCAGGAAGATCTGCTGGAGAAGGGATAGGCTACCCACTCCAATACTCTTGAGCTTCCTTTGTGGCTCAGCTGGCAAAGAATCTGCCTGCAATGTGGGAGACCTGGGTTCGATCCCTGGGTTGGGAAGATCCCCTGGAGCAAGGGAAAGAAAGGCTTACCCACTGAAATATCCTGCCCTGGAGAATTCCATGGACTGTATAGCCTGTGGGGTCCGAAAGAGTTGGACACAGCTGAGCGACTTTCCCTTTCACAGGGAGGAAGCAGAGCTAATGTTTCTATTCAGACTTCTAAGAAGCATAACCCCAAAGCTTCAAAAATAGCCTCTGAGTCAGCACCACTCTAAGGAAGGAGATCACTTTATTTTAAACTTTTTTGATTTCTTTTTGCTGTTTTCAAGGGTTTTTTTGTTTTCTCTTCAATATTTATTTAATCCAGCTGCCCTGGGTCTTAATTGGGGCATGTGGAATCTTTACTTTTAGCATATAGGATCTAGTTCCCTGATCATGGATCAAACTTGGGCCCCTTGCATTGGAAGCACTAAGTCTTAGCCACTGGACCACCAGGAAAGTCCCAAGGATATCACTTTAAGAAGTGACAAGAGAAACACTGACTCTTCGTCACCATAAAAAAAAAAAAAAAGGCAGTATGAGCCTCGTCTTTTATCCCAGGCAAAGTTAGAACCATATGTTCTCTATTTGCATGGTTTCAGAGGGAGAAATAAAAAACTGCCTATTATCTTTGTACCTCATTTGCATAATGGACAAAAAAGAACACATAGCCCACAGGACAATGGCAGCCTCTTCAGGCCCTTGGGATGACCAGAATCAGCTGCATCCTTGAAGCCCAGCAGAGGGCAGACACACACTCCCACAGGTTCACGTACAGCAGACCTCAAGACCTTAGCTTGCTTTATTGATAATAATTGTACAGGCCCCACCAGCCTCTAAATCAGGGAGCGTCTAATGATAATGCACTGGGTCTCCGTTGCAGCACACCAGCTCTTTGCTGCTGCCCGCGAGCTTTCTCTAGTCACGATGAGCGGGTGCTACTCTCCTTTGCGGTGCAAGGGCTTCTCATTGCGCTGGCTTCTCTTGCTACCAAGCACAGGTTCTAGGCACACAGGCTCAGTAGTTCTGCCAGTTGACCCTTGGCATGTGGGATCTTGGTTCCCAGAACAGAGATCGAACCTATGTCTCCTGCATTGGCAGGCAAATTCTTAACCACAGGACTACCAAGGAAGTCCCCAAAATTCAATAATTACTGATGCAAGGGCTAGGGCAGGGCAACTGGGTGGAAGCCACACAGACGCAGAAGGCTTTATTACTGCCCTCAAGTAGCTTCCTTCTTATGCATGCAAGATGGCCAACAGCCAAGCTCATTAAATATGTACATACTGCATATAGGATCCACCCATCAATATTTGCTACTCATCTACTTGGTATCAAGAACCACACTAGATGCTATGAGTGACTCAAAGAGGCGAAAGATTTGGGGCCAGACTTGAAAAGGTTCACAAGCTGGTTGGGCAAATGGGATTCACCTACAGGTGACATTTATTGAGCAATGAAGAGTTAAAGTGTTTCACAGGCTGGAATGGGTGCTCAAAAAAAGAAGGGGTCTATGAGGCCTGGAATAGTCCCAGAAGCTATGGAAAAAGAGATGTTTAACCAAGCCAGTAGAGTAATTAGCAACTGGACTGACCTGAGCTAGAAGACGCCCTTACGAAGACAGCAGTCAGAACGGAGGTACTGAAACAATAGACATGACAGGAACCAGCATGGGGTGGGAGGCCCAGGAACAGACCATGATCGTGTGGACAGTTTGTGTCAGGAGTGGGGGAAGCAGTTGAATGAAGGAAGGTCAGTCAGAGAAAGTAGGCTTGAGAAGGTCATCAGAAAGAGGTTACAATTAGTTCTTGAGTAAAGAAGGGACGTGGGGCTTCCCAGGTGGCTCAGCGATAAAGATTCTGTCTGTCAATGCAGGAGACGCAGGTTTGAACCCTGGGTCAGGAAGATCCCCTAGAGAAGGAAATGACAACCCACTCCGGTATTCTTGCCTGGGAGATCCCGTGGACAGAGGAGTCTGGCAGTCTACAGTCCACAGGGTCACAAAAATGTTGGACAGGACTTAGCAACTAACCAACAACGACAAAGGAAGGGACATAGAAAAGCAAAGTCTGAAAAAGATCACATGGAAATAAGTGTGTTAATCTAATTGGATATGTTTATCTTATAGCTTAATCTGGAGAAAATGCTGGAGGAGGTAAGCTTCAAACTCAATTTGCGGCGTTCACAGTGCTGAGTGCATAGCAGTTGGCCTTCATTCAGTTATGCATCCAGCAAACGTGGAGTACCTGCTGTGTTCCAGGCATTTTGTTTGGCACTAGAAATGCAAATATAATGACTAAAATACCATTCTTTTCCTTAAGTCCATAAACTTCTCACTTTGGCATTGTTAGTTTGACTTGGTCTTAATGCAAGGAGATCCAACCAGTCCATTCTGAAGGAGATCAACCCTGGGATTTCTTTGGAAGGAATGATGCTGAAGCTGAAGCTCCAGTACTTTGGCCACTTCATGCAAAGAGTTGACTCATTGGAAAAACTCTGATGCTGGGAGGGATTGAGGGCAGGAGGAGAAGGGGATGACAGAGGATGAGATGGCTGGATGGCATCACGGACTCAATGGACGTGAGTCTGAGTGAACTCCAGGAGTTAGTGATGGACAGGGAGGCCTGGTGTGCTACAATTCATGGGGTCACAAAGAGTCGGACACAACTGAGCGACTGAACTGAACTGAACTGAACTGAATTATTTATGCATACACATCCTTATCCCAGTGTCATAGTAGCTGGGAATATTTCCTGGCTCCACACACTTCAGCCTTGGCCAGGTGACTTCCTAGGTCAATGGTGTGTAAGTGACATGACACAGCAGTAGTTTGAAGTATGCTTGCGACAGCATATTCAAAAGCAGAGACATTACTTTGCCAACAAAGGTCCGTCTAATCAAGGCTATGGTTTTTCCAGTGGTCATGTATGGATGTGAGCATTGGACTAGGAAGACAGCTGAGTGCTGAAGAATTGATGCTTTTGAACTGTGGTGTTGGAGAAGACTCTTGAGAGTCCCTTGGACTGCAAGGAGATCCAACCAGTCCATCCTAAAGGAGATCAGTCCTGGGTGTTCTTTGGAAGGAATGATGCTAAAGCTGAAACTCCAGTACTTTGGCCACCTCATGCAAAGTGTTGACTCATTGGAGAAGACTCTGAAGCTGGGAGAGACTGGGGGCAGGAGGAGAAGGAGACGACAGAGGATGAGATGGCTGGATGGCATCACTGACTCGATGGACGAGAGTTTGAGTGAACTCCAGGAGTTGGTGATGGACAGGGAGGCCTGGCATGCTGTGATTCATGTGATTCAGACACGACTGAGCGACTGAACTAACTGACTGACTCTATGGCTGGACAAGCTCTTTTGAATTTCTGCTATCTCCATGGGAAGATCTTCCCCCACAGACCTTCTACTCCTTCAACCTGGACCCCGAATGAACACATACAGAGCAGAGGTACCCAGCCAATCCACAGAATTGAAGCCCAGAGAAATATCAGCTGATCAGCAGATATACAGGAAATAAATGCCTATTGTTACATGCCACTGAATGCTTGTGTTTGTTATACAGCAATAGCTGACTGATACACTTGCTCTCAAAGTGAAAGTGTTAGTCTCTCAGTCGTGTTCGACTCTTGGCAACCCCATGGCCCCTGCCAGGCTCCTCTGCCAATGGGATTTTCCAGGCAAAAATACTGGCGTGGGCTGCCATTTTCTTCTCGAGGGTATCTTCCCAATCCAGGGATCAAACCCGGGTCTCCTGTATTGCAGGCAGATTATTTACCACCTGAGCCACCAGGGAAGCCCCACTTACTCTCAAGGCTCTCCCTCACCAAGCCACAGTCTACATTTACAACATTATCTCCTATTTTCCCTCTACACATATCTTATAGTCCCAGTAAACTGGACTACTCACTGGGCCCTCGGCCAACCCTGCTTTCCCACATTCACGTATTTATTTGATTCAAATCTTACTACCAACATCAATCTGTCTCTACCTATCAAAATCCTACTCATTCTTTTAAGTGTCATCTTACATGCTGTCTTCCTTGATAGTTTTTCCTTATACTAACTTTATGGATGTTAACCGCCCTAGATTTACTCAAGCCTGACTATCTCCTCACCCCCAGTCTTACTCACTTGTCTTACATCCCAGCCAGACTGATCTTAGTAACACCTCATCTTGTTTCTATGGTCACAAAGCCCAAACCGTCACTGCTACCACCACAGACCAAGAGGCTCTTACAGGTAACAACTACATCTGTGCTTTGGACAGACTGGACCCACTGAGGCTCTGGCCTCCCCAACAATCCCTAAGAGCTGGATAACACAGCCCAAATCTGGGAGGTTGTTGGGGTCCATCCAGAGTGGACTTTGACTTAAAGACAAAGAGAAGAGAAGCAAGAGCTCCCTCTCCTTTCTCTATGATGAACAGATAACAGTCCAGAGCAGTCTCTCTGAAAATGGCCCAGGTGATGGAGCAGCCATCTGGTTTACTGCAAAGCTCCAGCCAGCTTGGTAACGCAACATCTTGCATTTGCTCCTCCTTTTTGCTTCACTGCTGCTTCCCCGGGATTGCAGCACCAAGAGTATTGCCATATGAGATTTTGCTTCAAGTTCTTTTTTCCTAGAACATCAACCAACACACTAAATAAATACAATCTCTTCTTCCTTTGACCCCCAAATGGCACTTTTAACATCACATTGATGACACTCATTTCATTTTGCTTTGTATTAAAGCTATGTCTGATGGATCCACCCACACCTTTAGATGTAGTGGGCACTCAGTAATGCTTTGGCTCAGTCGTGTCCGACTCAGCGTGCTCAGTCGTGTCTGACTCTTTGAGACCTCATGGACTGTAGCCCGCCAGGCTCCTCTGTCCATGGAGTTTTCCAGGCAAGAGTACTGGAGTGGGTTGCCATTCCTTCTCCAGGGGATCTTCCCAACCCAGGGATCAAACCCATGTCTCTTGCATCTCCTGCATTGGCAGGTAGATTCTTTAACCACTGGCACCACCTGGGAAGCCAGTACTGCTTTAGTTAGATGGAATTAAACTGGTACCATTAGATTCCAGTCAATAAGTAAAAATGACCAGAACAATCAAAATATTTTGCCCCATTGGCCCCATGAACTATATTACTTTTAAAACTCTACTCCAGCTTGTGCTTTTCCCAAAAACATTGACACAAAATACCTTTTTGTTCCATTGGACCTCACTACAGATACCAATATGAATACTTGCAACAACTTCATGAGGATGAGAAAAGGCAGAGGAAACAGGTGACTAATTAATGAGGGACAAATCCTCTCAGAATATTTAGTTAGTATTTCCAAATCCTCTATAGAATAGCAGACAACCTTCTCCTTCTACCTCTGTGTAAAGGTCTAATTCTAGACCTTTCCAAACACATCGTGTTCTCATCAATCATGGTGGCATTAACTGACTCGCCTTAGACTCACAGTCTATCACTACAATGATGACGACAGGAAAAATATTCCAAAACTCAATGCATTATTGATGCATTCTGTAACAAACGCCCATTCAGGAATTACACTCCCTCCTATTAAAAATGCAGGATAGTGTATGTGGCAAGAATTTAAATGTTTCTTAAAAGCTATAAAAATAAATTTGAGAATTTTTCTGATTCATATGCATGGTGGTTGTAATGTAGGCATATTGATGCCAGGATACATAGAAAGCACCATTACCTTAGCATAAGTAGTGATTCACTGGTTGTTTTTACCCACTCTCCATAATCCCCTTCCCATGCCTCTACCACCAAATCCTCGTTTGTGGCTTAGGTCATGACCGAGTGAGTAACGACAAGGTCAGGTCCCGAAATGGGACAAGAACAAGGAAGGTTTCCAAATGCTGCACATGGCTCTGCAGAAAGGAACGTGGACAGGGTCATGGCAACAGAACCGCTAACAAACAACTGCAGAACTACTCCCTTGCACTCCTGCCGGGGGTGGGAGGAGAGGGGTGGTCTCTGTGTAGAAAGGACTCATCACTCATTGTGGCCACAAACAGATCTTAGAGAATCGACTCCACCAACATAAACGCGCTGGAGGTTCATGTCCCACCATTCAGACTTCACTCCACAGGTTGCCCTCTTGTTGTTTCCTTTGCTCTCTGAGTTTGGTTAACATTCATGCATTTTCCAGAACAATCATTTTGCAGACTGAAGAGCAGGCAATACAATGCTCTGGGATCCTGAGAAAGCCAGGGATGGAGACAGGAGAGGAGAAGCCTTTGAGAAAAGGAGGTTTCAGTTCTGTGAGACAGCGAGGCACTTTCATATTAACAGATAAACAGGACTTTTAAAACTTTCATTTGCCTGAAAACATTCTTTTGAAACTGACCCTTTCTAACACTTACAACTAGTAATGTTTTATTCTTAGACTCAGAGAGTAAAAGATAGTTCCCTGAGGGTCATTGACAACCTGGATCCTGTGAATGGAAATGAACTGGGTGAGGAGGAGACAGGAAGCTTTGTTCCTTCAAGAACAGTTAAGGGGACTCAAGTACTGTTTTAGGTTGAGTTGTGTCTCCCAGAAAAGACACTTAGAGCCTCACCTCCAGAACCACAGAATGGGACCTTATTTGGAAATAAGGCTGTTGTAGATATAATTACCGAAGTTAAGGTGGTGTCTTCAGAGTCCTTTGGACTGCAAGGAGATCAAACCAGTGAATTCTACAGGAAATCAATTCTGAATATTCATTGGAAAGACTGATGCTGAAGCTGAAGCTCCAATACTTTGGCCACCTGATGCAAAGAGCCAACTCACTGGAAAAGATTCTGATGCTGGGAAAGATTGAAGACAAAAGGAGAAGCAGGTGGCAGGGGATGAGATGGTAACATCACCAACTTAATGGAAGTGAATTTGAGCAAGATCCAAGAGATAGTGAAGGACAGAGGAGGCTGGAGGGCTGTAGTCCATGGGGTTCCAAAGAGTCTGACTTGACATAGTGACTGAACAACAACAAAGATGATGTCATGCTGGAGTAGGCTAGACCCTTAATCCAATATGACTGGTGACTTGATAAGAAACGGACAGAGACACAGAGGGAGAATGACGATGTGGAGACACAGGGAAAATGCCATGTGAAGAAGCAAGCAAAGATTGGAGTGATGCACTGACAAGCCAAGGACCTCCGAGGACATCTGCCATCTGCAGAAGCTAGAAGCATGAAACAGCTCCTCCCTCCAAAGGCTGCAACACTGCTGACACCTTGATTTCACACTTCTAGTTCCTAGAACTATGTACCAATAAATTTCTGTTGCTTTAAGCCACACAGTTCACGGTGCTTTATTATAGCCACCCCAGGAAACCAGGATTGGTGTGTACCAAGGAAATGCCTCCCCACATGAGATGACCTCTACATCAAGCAGGGTGTACACTCCCTCTGTGTGGGACCAGCAAGAAGAAACACTGGCTGCAAGAACCACTGGCTGCAAGACATAGCTCAACATAAAAAGAACCATGTAATAATTAGAGTCGCTCATCTCACTGAGGGTGGACCACCCAGAAGTCCATGAGACCCACTGGATTTTAACTGTTCCTATAGTATCTAGATGACGTTTTATAAGCGGGAATGGTACAGGCGGTTCATAGGTAAAATCTTTTCACCTCTAAGATGTTTTAATTCTATGTGGTTCTCATTAATATGGTTTGCCATCCTGTTCCCCCAAAGAGAGTCATATGACCTAAAGAATATCTGAACACCTGGACCTATTTGGCCCTGAGGTGCTTTTGTGTTACATATATTTGCTAACATACTCACATTTATTTTGTTTCATGATACTCGTAATATAATGGGTATGCATTTCCTAAATACACACCGGTTTCATTTTGTTTTTCACAGGAGGAAACGCTGTAATACGCTGATGGTGGTGGGAAATGGTGGTTAGTTTGCAGATGGATGATCAAGCTTAAAAACAGGAAAAATAAAAACAACCTTTGGCATCAGGACACAGGATGCTGTTTAGTCCATGGTGAGAGGGTTTGTATATCTTGCTTCAGCAATTACTTAAAACCAGTCAAGACAATTTTGGCACTTTGTGGGCTGCTTTTCCCAGCTTTGAAATAAGATGCTATTTGCACTACTTTAAAATGTAAGCACTGAGGATCAGTAACATGTCTTATAATTAATGAGTTACATTTAAACCTGAGCAGCCACTCTGTGTGAGCTCCAAGTCTAACAGATCAGAGAGGTCTTGTAAATGAAATTGCTATTCAGCAAACATATGTCCTTGGCAGTCCCTATTTGAGGACAGCCAGTGAGAAAATAAAAACAAGAAAACCCGATTACTGCAATTTGTACACTAAGGACTGCGTTTGACCAATGTGTAGAAAAATTCCTGGGTACAAATGGAAAGATGGCACTTAAGAGGTTTCACCATCTTCTTTACTGATGACTTTTCACAAGCATCAAAGGACAGAGAGTGAGAAAAAGTAAGGGAAAGAGGCTCATGGTAACATCCTGTTACTTCCAGCCTCTGGTCTGGGTTACTGTGCTCCATAATAACAACAGTGAGATGGGCTTTCTGGCTGATAGGAAAGAGAGTGAGAGAACTTGTTAGTGACTAGTTCAACCAAATGACTTGGACTCCACTTCCACCCCACCTGGGTATACTATGACTCAATTCTGGCACTAACCATCCAGGATTATTACCAAACTCCACGGGTTTAGGGATTCAGTCCTCCACAAGACTGACCTACTCCAGCTTCCAGCCACAAGTTACAAGGGTCCCAGGCCACCCACATGTCTGACAAACTTGTTACAAATTTGGAGGTTCTTAGGACCCTCTTGGGTTCCATAATTCCCTAGAAGAGCTCACAGACTCAGGAAAGTGTTAACTTACAATCGCAGGGTATTACAGAGGATCCATGTAGGGCTGGGCCTAGGAGGGAGTCACGGCCTCTGGCCCTCGTCCTATAAAATCAGGCGCATCTTCCTCCTAGCACAGCAATTGGGTCATCAACCAGGAAGCTCTCCTGAGCTCCATGGACAGAGTTTTTACCAGCATTTCCTTACACAGGCATAATTGATTCAATCATTGGCCGCAAGATTGAATTCAATCTCCAGCCCCTTCCCTTCCTCAGAAGGGAGTTGGTCCAAGGTTCCAAACTCCTAATCACAAATCTAGTCTCTCTATTGACCAGCCTCCATCTTCAAGCTGTGGAGGAGTCCACCACGATTAAGCTCATTAGCATAAGAAAGACACTTAGGAAATTCCAAGGGTTTTTCAAGTTCCATATCAAGAACCAGCGATGAATACTAGATATATTCTTTATGATACCACATTCAGTTATTCCTCTATACGATACAAACTTTTTGAAAATGTCATCCACTTGACCTTCACAATATTTTCTACATCAGTTCAGTCCAGTTCAGTTCAGTCGCTCAGTAGTGTCCGACTCTTTGCGACCCCATGAATCGCAGCACGCCAGGCCTCCCTGTCCATCACCATCTTCTGGAGTTCACTCGGACTCATGTCCATCGAGTCCGTGATGCCATCCAGCCATCCCATCCTCGGTCGTCCCTTTCTCCTCCTGCCCCTAATCCCTCCCAGCATCAGAGTCTTTTCCAATGAGTCAACTCTTCGCATGAGGTGGCCAAAGTACTGGAGTTTCAGCTTTAGCATCATTCCTTCCAAAGAAATCCCAGGGCTGATCTCCTTCAGAATGGACTGGTTGGATCTCCTTACAGTCCAAGGGACTCTCAAGAGTCTTCTCCAACACCACAGTTCAAAAGCATCAATTCTTCGGCGCTCAGCCTTCTTCACAGTCCAACTCTCAAAGTACAAACCAGTTGCCATCTGCCACAGTAAGAGGAAAGAGACAGAATTGTTTGAAGCTGAGTTTGTCATCTCTCACTAGGCTCAAATGAGGAAAGACCTAGGAGTGAGTGTTTGTTCTGCTTATAGACGTATTGTTCTGGCAGAATTGAAATGTAAGCAGTTATTCCTCTTCACTAAAAATTCCAGAAGTCATCATCATTAACTTTTGTTGAGCACTTATTATGTGCTAGGCATCCTAAGCATTTTATATGTATTTAATTATTCAAGCCCCTCAAAAATCTTATGAGGTATTAACCAATCCCCTCTTGATAGACAGATTGTTTCTGATGTTTTTCTTAACGAAAAACAGTATTACAATGAAAGACAAGGGTAAACCCCAAGGTTTGACTGTCATGAACCAAAATTTCACCCACTTATTATTATCCCCATTTTGTAAATGAGGAAACCAAGGCACACAGAAAGTAGGATTACGGTTAAAATTTCAAAAAATAAGGAAATAAGTTAAAATTCCCCTCCCTCTTCAACGCTCAAGCTACTCACTAGAACTAACAACCACTAACATTTTCTTAAGAATCCTCCCTTATATTAAGAATATCATTCCATAATTTTTTTATCTATCAGAATATTAAAATAGATGATAGATGGATTATAGGTAGATAGCTCTTTATAAAAATGGAATCATAGTAAAATATATATCCCTTTTTACTTAATGCTATTAATTGGATATTTCTCCATAGTAGCACATAGAAATTTACTTTATTCTGTTTAATGATGATGTAGCATAATTTAACCCATCTTCTCTTGACGGACATTTAGATTGCATCCAGCTTTTTTCTTAGTAAAGCAATATTACTGTGAAAAATGACAGTAAACCCCAAGGTTTGAGTATCACAAAGTAGCACCCCATTTATTCCTCACCTCTCACCCAAGAATGCAGTAGAATTACAGCTACGCTAACAATATTGGCCCTGAGACAGCACCAGAGTCTATATCCCAGTGGTCTTCATGAAGCCATGCAAAAACCATCTTGGGTCTGTGTTTCTGCTCAGTGCCAGGATGCAGACTCCAGCTGGAGAGCTGTCCTTCCCACTAAAACAAAGTAGAAGATAAACCTTTCCAATATTTCAAAACAGCAGAGAACACAGAAATAAGGCACTCAAGCAGCTGGCCAAAATGCAGAATACTTACATCAGAGTCAAGCCCAAAGCCTAGCCTGGACCTTCCATAGGGTGAAGAACATCCTAAGAGGAAGGGCAGGTATTTCAGAGTCAGAAGCCACCGTGAACTTGACTTTTACCACTATACTGACCTGGGCATTAGCCCCATTTCCTAATGTCTAAAAGGCAAAAACGAGTAATAATTTTGGGGCATCCAAAGGAAAAATGTACTCAAAAATGTTACATAAAATACTGTGAAATACCAGCTAATGACATCTTCTAAATATTCGCTCACATATGCCAGAGATGTTGGTTATCATCTTGTCTATGCAACACTTCATTCAGACACTTTAAATCTGCAATCTGCTTCATCCTACAAAAAAGGATGATATTAGGCAAGATCTTCCTCATTTTACATACCTAAAAAGCATGGCAGAGTAGAGAGGTATGTAAGGGACAGGTGGATGTAGTTATAGCTGAAGACACTTGATAAGGAGAACCAGAATCAGAATGCTGCTGGCTGCCAGCTCAGGGCTCTTTCTAGCTATTTACATCCTTGTTTTCTGCTGTGGGCATCAGCACACAATATAGTGCCATGTTCTATCATCTCTGGCCTGGAGTAAAAGATGTAGCAAAGTATATCCTTATCTTTATCGTGTGCTCATTTTTATGAATCTATTTTCGTCTTTTTTCTATGGTGGCCTAATTCCCCTGGATGAAATCACTAGCCACAGACAGGTGTTCCAAGAATCATAGAGCCACAGTTAAGCTGAATGATTGATGGTGGTCCTGAGTTCCTGCCTCTCCTGGCCAGGGCAGCTCATGACTTGCCAGAGCCAGACCCCAGAGTTGCAGGCTCCATTCGCATAAGAACAGATGAACACCATCAGCATAATGCAGGGCATGACCAAGTAATGCGGAGTGTTAATAGGCTGGATCTCCTCTCTGGAGAGTCTAAAGACAGGGATCAGAAGTGAAAGGATTAATGACGCTGGACAGTCCCTAGGCATTTAGCATGATGATTCATCAACCTTATGAAGCACTTAACAGGACCCTTGCAGTGTAACTGTATTTACTTTCAATGCAGAATGGCACAAAACAACAGCAAAGACTCAGACTTCAGAGAGCTGGTTTCTAGTACAAGTCCTGCCACTTTTCAGCTGTGAGACTTCAGGCAAGTGTCTTACCTCTCTGGGCCACAGTCTACTTATCTGCAAAATGGTGATAAATGATACCCGACTTGTCTACCTCTGAGATTGTTGGGAGAATCAAGTCAGATCACTCACATGACACTGTTTTATGAACTCAGAGATAGGACATAACAGTGGTTTCAAAGACACTGTGATAGTGATGATTGATGGATCGATCGATTGATTGATTGATGGTATCCTTCCTTCCCAGAACTAGCACACCCCTTCAGTGAGCAGGAGAATCATGATTAGACTTTTGTGGAAGAAATTTACTCCTCACAGGATGTTCTTTCTAGAAATGAGTTTGCAGTAATAATCCTACAGTGAACCTTCCTGGTGGGAAGAGACTAGATTCCAGAATTTTCTACTTTTCCAAAGCCCATTCAAGAGGCAGTGGGAAGTCTGCCACCAGATCCTCTGAACTAAAAGTCAATGTCTACAAGCAGCTAGTAAGTTTGAGCATATTTGTACCTCTCTTTCCATGCTAAATTTTCAGCTTAAAAGATCTGTCATTAGAACCATTAGCTTTGAAAGTAGATTTGCTGAGCCTGACTCTCTGGCTTGATAGGCAATATTTTGCAAATGTAAATGTCATCTGCAGAACTGCAAGTATGCTTTTATTTCCTAAAGTCATAGTAAAGGAGATGAATGTCCTTGTTCTAGGAAAGAGTCACAGACACTATGAAGTTTTTTTTTTTTTCTCCTGTTCTCACCACAAAAAAGAAATGACAATTACGTGTCATGACCAAGGTACTAGCTAACACTACAGTGGCAATCATATTGCAATATATAAACTGATCAAATCAACACATTGCACACCCCAAACTTACACAATGTTGTGTGTTAATTATATCTCAGTAAAATAGGTAGATAAAAGTAGAGAGATGATAGATAGATAGTAACGTATGATAAATAGATATATTGATAGGTAGATGTGTGCATGTTCAGTCACTCCGTTATGTCCAACTCTTTGCAACCCCATGGACTGTAGCCCACCAGGCTCCTTCTGTCTATGGGATTTCCCAGGCAAGAATACTGAAATGGCTTGCAGTTTCCTTCTCCAGGGTATCTTCCTGACCCAGGAATTGAACCTGAGTTCAATTCAACCTGCATCTCCTACACTGGCAGGCAGATTCTTTACCACTGAGCCACCTGGGAAGCTCTTGACTCTTGAACAATGTAGAGGTTAATGATGCTGACCCTCCATCCAGTTAAAAATCTGGGTATAACTTTGCAGTTGCCACCCACCTCCATATCTATGTTCCACATCTTCAAGTTCAACCAACCATAGACTCTCTAGTACCACAGTACATATTTAGTGGGAAAAAATTCATGTGTAAGTGAACCCTTGCAGTTCAAAACCCTGGCATTCAAGAGTCAAATGCAGTTACAATATATTTTTTTCTTGTGGCAAGAACTTTTACCCTCTTCAGTTCAGTTCAGTTCAGTCACTCAGTCGTGTCCAACTCCTTGCAACCCCATGAATCACAGCAGGTCAGGCCTCCCTGTCCATTACCAACTCCCAGAGTTCACCCAAACTCATGTGCATCAAGCCGGTGATGCCATCCAGCCATCTCATCCTCTGTCGTCCCCTTCTCCTCCTGCCCCCAATCCCTCCCAGCAACAGGGTCTTTTCCAATGAGTCAACTCTTCGTATAAGGTGGCCAAAGTTTTGGAGTTTCAGCCTGAGCATCAGTCCTTCCAATGAACAACCAGGACTGGTCTCCTTTAGGATAGACTGGTTGGATCTCCTTATAGTCCAAGGGACTCACAAGAGTCTTCTCCAGCACCACAGTTCGAAAGCATCAATTCTTCGGCACTCAGCTTTCTTCACAGTCCAACTCTCACATCCATACATGACCACTGGAAAAACCATAGCCTTGACTAGACAGACTTTTGTTGGCAAAGTAATATCTCTGCTTTTTAATATGCTATCTAGGTTGGTTATAACTTTCCTTCAAAGGAGTAAGTGTCTTTTAATTTCCTGGCTGCAATCACCACCTGCAGTGATTTTGGAGCCCAAACAAATAAAGTCTGACACTGTTTCCACTGTTTCTCCATCTCTTTGCCATGAAGTGATGGGACCGGATGCCATGGTCTTTGTTTTCTGAATGTTGAGCTTTAAGCCAACTTTTTCACTCTATCTGAAATACAGTATTAACTATAGTCACCATGCCATACATTACATTTTACGTCTTCTTTACTTGTTTATTTCATATGAAGTAACCTGAATGTTCTTCCCATAACAGATATATTAACCCAAAAGACTCATACAACTCTTTCACGCTTCTCTGACAGATCAGAGCTTTAGGGGACAATACACTGGCTGGTCCTGCTTGTTCGGTCCCTTGGGACCCAGGGTGGAGCCAGGGAGGGTGAAAGGGAGTCACAGAGAGATCAGTAAGGAGATTCGTGTGCTGTGTCCGGCAGCAGACCTGGAGCTAAATTGGAAATGGATATTAAACCAAGTTGTCGACCCAGAGGCTTTAGCCAGCAATGGCCTAAATGCAACGGGCCAAAAAGGGACATCAAAAACGAGGATGCATCCCAGTATCACTACCTGTGGGAGCATCTTGTCAATTGCCGGCATCCAGCCACCAATGTGTGCCAGGTTCGCCTACGTGAATTAAGACAATATAATCCAGGTAGCACAGTGGTAAAGAATCCACCTGCCATGCAGGAGATGCAGAAGAAGCAGGTTCGATCCCCGGTCGGGAAGATCCCCTGGAGAAAGAAATAGCAACCCACTCCAGTATTCTTGTCTGAGAAATCACAAGGACAGAGGAGCCTGGTGGGCTACAATCCATGGGGTTGCAAAGAGTCAGACACAAATGGGCATGCACACGCATGCTGTCTAATACTTTGTGAGTTGCATGACTCCAAAAATCTTCTTGTCTAAATATTTTTAAATCCCTTGTTTAAAATGTGCGTCTCTACTCTTCAATATGGAATCAGAAAGGTACAGTGAGGGACCAGCAATTATCTAGTCAGTCTCCCTGCCTATAGGCAGACTTCCTTCATGTATTCCCAGCAGACAAAGGTCTGTCCTCAAGGAGTCCAAAGAAGACAAGCTCACCGCTTTCTTAGGTAATTTTCCTGTAAATTTAATCGTGTTTACCGAAAAGAAACTTGTCCTCCTGGCACTGTGCTTCCCAGTTCTGCAATCACCAACCCCATATTTGCTCTCCCCTCTTTCATTTTTTCTTGATTTCTGCTCTATTTCCCTAATGACCCTTTCTCACCTAGCTTTTATAATGTACCAAATTTGCTTTTCTTATTTCCAAGGGCATTAAAATAGATAGTATATGCTTAAAATTGTATTTGCCAGAAACTATGTAAAAAAAAAAAAACAAATCTAAACTTGACTTAATTTATCAGGCAGGAAGGTGGAAGCTCCCTGGCACCTAACTAAGGACACGTGCACAGTTAGAACCAAAAGATACATCATACTCAGTCCAGCTGGACACATAGCATGGCTGAAGCCAGGAAAGAGATCGACAGAGCCCCATCCAGATATGTAACACGTGGGCTCTCACTAAAAGGCTCGGTATTTACCTCTCCTTCCACCAGGTCACTGTCCTTACACCAAGCATCCCAATGACACTCCTTCTCTGAACCTTTCCTTGAAGAAGGAGCTGGGAATGCTGCCAAGAGTCACATCTTCCAACTGAAAAATGGATCCCAGGGGCGTTTGTGCATTGCTGCCAGGGTTGGCTTATGCCTCTAAGTCAACTTACCAGAAGTCCCATGGTGCTAGACTTCTAGATTTTGTATTTAGGGAAAGGAAAATGCTTCCAGCTTCCCTATCACCTTGTCTTCCCAACACCCCATCCCCACAAACACACACACATAAGGTCACTGATAGACATCTATTGGCCTCCTGGAGGAAGTATGACCCTGTCTGCAGGACCGCAGAGGTTCCATTCACATTTAGAAATACTCTGTTCGGTCAAGAAGTTATTAAGAGTATAGTATACACACATCAAATAACATATCAAATATCCCTGGCAGGCAGTCCCGCTAATGTACAGATTCATTTGTTAAACAGAATGCTGGGAGCCTTAGTAATAGAAGAAGTTGTGGCCACAGTAGTAATAGCTTATAGCTACCATTTATTGGCTGCCTCCTATGTATTAGATATTGTTTCGAGTGTTTCACATCCATAATGTCCAGTCATCATGTTCATCCTTCCACTTAAGTTTTTGATTCTTCTACTGATGCTGAATCGGAGGCTCAGAGAAGCTTAGATGTATGCTCAAGGTCACAGCGTTCATCAGCAGGGAGGCAGAGCCAGGATGCTGGTCCTGCTCCATTCTGGTCCAAACACTGGGCTCTTCACACTGCACCACATCCAAGCTCTCTTCACAGTGAGAACGAGGGGGAAAAAGGAATGTGTGGGTTCCACGTCCAACATGTCCGTTAGCTAAATCTCCTTGGATGTAATTTATGACCCCCTTACTTAGTGGAAATGAGTTGGCTTCTTTTGTGACTTTTTTCCCTTGCAGACATTTTGGCTCTCTCCTCTGAATGCTTTTCTCTCTTCTTAATCTACTTTTAGCCTGTGAATATTGGCAGATATAAATCATGCCCCTCCTTTGCATCTCACCTAGGCACACATCATAATGCGCTTGGCTATACTGTTCATCTTTCACTGTAGGTTCTCTGCGTTGCCAGTCCCATGCCTTTCTCTTCCCTTTTTCCAACTCAGTCATATAGGATAAATAATGCACTTGCTCTGTAATTGAAAATTAACCTGGAAACAGAAGGGTAAGTCATACAGTATGTGAGGAGGATAGGTTCTGGGGAATAGTTCATCTCCTTCCTTATACTAAATGGTTTCACCAGATGTTATGAATGTAAGGATATAAATCATAGCCCCCAGAAGTCTGAGTTCATAAAAAAAAATTAATTAAAAATAACAGAATAAGGGCTACTGTAAGTGGAAAAGATTGCCAAGCTATAGACTATGTTATTTAATAATAGGCTCTGCATCTCCAAATTATCATCAATTTTATGAACCTAGGCACTTTATAAAACACTGCTCTGTTTAACATTCTTCCTCACTTTACCTTAAACAATCCTACTCTCTTCCCTGACCTACTTTTTCCTACCTTGGCTAATTTAACTTGTCTATAGGGGCTCATGTTAGCTACCAGTTTCCCCTAGAAGTCTGTAGACTCCCCAGATCTGAGTTAGAAGACCTGCTATGGAGACCCAAAGCGCTGTATACTCCCTGCATTATAACTCTTTAAGTCCTCACTCCCAGCCCTTCTTTCCGCTCTTCAGTTCAGTTCAGTTCAGTTCAATTCAATTCAGTCACTCAGTCATGTCCAACTCTATGCGATCCCATGAATCGCAGCACACCAGGACAGGAAGGCTGTCCATCACCAACTCCCGGAGTTCACTCAGACTCACGTCCATCGAGTCAGTGATGCCATCCAGCCATCTCATCCTCTGTCATCCCCTTCTCCTCCTGCCTCCAATCCCTCCCAGCATCAGAGTCTTTTCCAATGAGTCAACTCTTCGCATGAGGTGGCCAAAGTACTGGAGCTTCAGCTTCAGCATCATTCCTTCCAAAGAACACCCAGGACTGATCTCCTTCAGAATGGACTGGTTGGATCTCCTTGCAGTCCAAGGGACTCTCAAGAGTCTTTCTCCAACACCACAGTTCAAAAGCATCAATTCTTCGGCACTCAGCTTTCTTCACAGTCCAACTCTCACATCCATACATGACTACTGGAAAAACCATAGCCTTGACTAGACAGACCTTCGTTGGCAAAGTAATGTCTCTTCGTTGGCAAAGTAATGTCTCTGCTTTTGAATATGCTATCTCGGTTGGTCATAACTTTCCTTCCAAGGAGTAAGTGTCTTTTAATTTCATGGCTGCAGTCACCATCTGCAGTGATTTTGGAGCCCCCCAAAATAAAGTCCGACACTGTTTCCACTGTTTCCCCATCTATTTCCCATGAAGTGATGGGACCAGATGCCATGATCTTCGTTTTCTGAATGTTGAGCTTTAAGCCAACTTTTTCACTCTCCTCTTTCACTTTCATCAAGAGGCTTTGTAGTTCCTCTTGACTTTCTGCCATAAGGGTGGTGTCATCTGCATAGCTGAGGTTCTTGATATTTCTCCCTGCAATCTTGATTCCAGCTTGTGTTTCTTCCAGCCCACCGTTTCTCATGATGTACTCTACATAGAAGTTAAATAAGCAGGGTGACAATATACAGCCATGACGTACTCCTTTTCCTATATGGAACCAGTCTATTGTTCCATGTCCAGTTCTAACTGTTGTTTCCTGACCTGCATGTAGGTTTCTCAAGAGGCAGGTCAGGTGGTCTGGTATTCCCATCTCTTTCAGAATTTTCCACAGTTGATTGTGATCCACACAATCAAAGGCTTTGGCATAGTCAATAAAGCAGAAATAGATGTTTTCCTGGAACTCTCTTGCTTTTTTGATGATCCAGAGAATGTTGGCAATTTGATCTCTGGTTCCTTTGCCTTTTCTAAAACCAGCTTGAACATCTGGAAGTTCACAATTCATGTATTGCTGAAGCCTGTCTTGGAGAATTTTGAGCATTACTTTACTAGCATGTGAGATAAGTGCAATTGTGCGGTAGTTTGAGCATTCTTTGGCATTGCCTTTCTTTGGGATTGGAATGAAAACTGACCTTTTCCAGTCTTGTATTTCCACTCTTATTCCTAACCAAATCCTAGGAGATACACATGTCCATGAAGATTAACCACCCTTGTGATAATCCATCCAACAAAGTGATCTTGAAGTTCATGGACCTCCCTAATTCTGCTTATTTTCTCCACTGCATTTTGACCACCCATCCTCATGGCCACACCTGGGTTTTGTCACCACCCCAAAATCACAAACTTCAATATTCTGCTCTCTGGTCCTTCATCTATCCTCTAAGTTTTCATAGTTTCTTATCCCTACTACGCTTGCTCCCTGGCCTGACAGGTATTCCAATATCTTGACTTCTCAATTTTTTTTTTTTTTTTTTTTGCAATCAGCAATACTTTTCCTTCCCATTCAAGCCTACATACCTGGATAGGTTACCCAAACTATTCTGTCTGCTAACCTCAATTTCCTTGCATTATTATCTGTCTACCACATTTCTCAGGAATATTCCAACCCTGAGTTAATCCTTCAGTCCTCTTTCTCCATCCCTGTACCCAGCAGCTGCACCTGATAACAAAAACCAGGCAGCTCTCAGGATTGATTCCACTATATATTCATGGATTCCAAATGCATCTGATCTCTAGCACCAGCCAACAAAGCTTTCACTTATTTTGGCCAGGATCCTCTTCCATTCTCTGCAATAATTATTGCCAATGTCGACTATTCTATTTCTATCTTTATGCCTTAGATTTCCTTCTGTCAGTAGATAATCTCACCTATTCTCCATCAGTGAAGATGAGGTTATGAAGTGTGATCTCCCTCAACTTTTCCCACAATTATCTGTTAATTTATTTACATCCGCATCACCTTTGATTCTTTCTCACCAGTCTCAGAAAGTATGGTTTCCTTTCACCTAGGGCCTGGCTCCTCTCTCCCTGGACACCACCTCCTCCAGAAATGTTCTCCACAACTTACCCCCACCCTCTCTCTTCCACAAAGATCATGAAAGAAACACAACGCAGCACCTCAAATAATTTAAAATGTGAAAGTGAAAGTGAAGTCAGTCGTGTCTGACTCCTAGTGACCCCATGGACTGCAGCCTACCAGGCTCCTCCGTCCATGGGATTTTCCAGGCAAGTGTACTGGAGTGGGGTACCATTGCTTCCTCCTCATGAATCTACTACCCAATCATAAAAGTCAATACTGAAAAGGACTACAGGGTTACCTGATACCCACCCCCAATACTACAAGAATATCTGTTCCAGACAGGCATCCAAGTAAATGAACCAAGGAAGACAGTTGTCTCATCTTACTAAAATCCTCCAGAGATGGAAATTCCAATAAGTTTCCATCCCAAAGTGGCTGTTGTACTTCCCTTGGGAGCATTCAGAGGCATATATTTTGATGGTGAGCCAAACCTTTCAATTTTCTCCTATTTCTTAAAATGCCTCATTCAAAGGACCACAAGACAATCAACCAAAATTACTTCCTGGAAATGAATAATGTGAAACTGTGGGAAATATAGTCAGCCTTGGGACCCTCAGAATTACAATAGATCAATTTCTTCTTGGAGAACTTGAAGATAACTTAGAAGAGTAGAGTGATCTTCACCTGGTAACCAAGAGTAACCCATATCTGGAGAGTGGGACACACACACACACACACACACACACACACACACACAAGCCTATTGTCCCAACCAGAATCCTGTCCCTCTCTCCCTTTCTCTGCATTTTCATTTCTCCCTGGAAGACTTAGTCTAAAGCCCTGAAATTTGCCCAGCCTGCCAGATGGAAGTTATCCAACTCTATGCAGTGACTGATAGAGTTTCTGCAACAAGGTCATTAACCCTGGACCATCAGCCAAACCCAATGCAAGAATCACAAGACTGATGTTCTCTATTAGCCATGGAGCAAATCCACTTTTCCTCTAGCCTACAGCACCATAGATGCGAGACACAGCCAGACGCTAGAGTCTAACAGCAAAGACCACTGCACAGTGGCAGCTAGAATTCTCCAAAGAAGATCCCTGCCAATGAATGTGAGACCATCTGTAATAGTCATTAGTAAAGCCATGTTTTAAAGTTCCTGTTTAAATTATATAGCCAAACTTTATGTCCAAGATATATAGCCTCCAAATTTTCCACTCCTAAAATAGTTTTCTTTTTTGGAAGGATGTAGTTACTGAAATGTATGAAGAAGGCTTGAAATGATTAGGAAACAGTGTAGTGGTATGTATTAGAGGGCAGGGAATCAATTTAAGGACAGGACTGAGAAGCTGGACCTGTCTCCACCACTAATGTAGGGACAACAGTGACCAAGCTGGAGTTCTCTGTATCCGTGACCACAAAACAGAGAAAAATTAGAGAGCTACAAATACAATGCAAGTAACTAGAAGTAAATGATACAGTTTAATATATAAGAGTATAAATATATATATACATATATAACACTACTGCTGCATATTTTAAAGTGGACTTGGCTTTTAATCAAAGAAATTAAATAATTTGATGATTTCATTTATCCATTTCAAATCACTAGCTCCTCCCACCAACTCTGAGAAGCATCATAACGTGGAAGAAAAGAATGCTACATGCGGAGTCATTTAAATTCATTTCCCCATGAGATATCCAAGGCCCAGAGAAGTTAGGTGACTTATCTGAGATCTGACAGCTTTTAAATAGCTGAGTCCAAATTCTAACCCAAGTCTTCTGATTCCAAAATGTGGTGAAAATGCTGCAGGTCCTCCCAACTTGTCACTGAGACTCACCAGTTACTGCCCCTCCTAGAATATTCTTCCAAATTACAGTACTACATGTCTCTTGTCAAGCAAGCCCTATACTAAGTTTAAAGCTTCCTGGAAGCCTTCCAAGCTCTGCCTGTTCTAGCAGGTCCAGGGCCTCCAGCTTCAGTACTGAAAGTATGGAATTTTGTAAAATTATTTGCATATACAACAACTACTCAAAAAGAATGGGACTTGGGGAAATTGCCCGTACAACAAGTGCAGTTGGGATTCTGCTGGGAGCTCCGTACCCTGTTAGAAATGTGTGTCTGGTATTATCTATGACTTTTTTGTTGTATTCTTCAAGAAAAATGGCCATTTTTCTAGGCTATAATGGTTAAACTGTTCTAATAGAAAAAGTTTTAAAAGAAATACTTTTATATTCTTATCATCAACTTACAAAGTAAGTTCTTTGGAATATAATTAACTATTCTAAAGGATAGGTTAAAGCAATGTTGTTGAATACAAATACAATGCAAGTAATTTCGAATCTCATGATAGCCACAATTTTAAAAAGTAAAAGGAAATGGGTGAAATTAATTTTAATAATACATGCTATTTAACTCAATATATATTGAAAATATTATCATTTCAACATGCAATCAACAAAAATTATTAAGGCAGTTTACATTCATTTATTTTAATTCTAAGCCCTGGAAATGTGGATTAGTCACATGTCAAATGCTCAATACTCACACGTGACTAGTAGCTACTGTACTGCACAGAACAACATTAGGGAAACCTGGTCATTTGGTTTCCCTAGGAAAACCATTCCCTGGTCATTTCACCCAAGGGAAATGCAAAGTAGAGAACATTAGATCATAGAGTTCAAGTTTAAAGGAAAAAAGGAACCTACAAGAGGCACCTACGAGTATCAGGTATGCTTATGTAGGCTTGCATGAGTATGAAGAAAGATGTTGAAGACTATATTTATCAGGCTTTTAATACTGTCTATTTCAACAGAACACAATTTGAAGAGGCTGGATGACAGAATATTACTAGCTATTATATATGCTTTTCAGGTGGCACTAGCTGTAAAGAACCTGCCTGCCAATGCAGGAGATGCAAGAGACTCAGGTTCAGTCCCTGGATTGGGAAGATTTCCTGGAGGAAGCCACGGCAGCTCACTCCGGTATTGCTGCCTGGAGAATCCTATGGACAGAGGAATCTTGCAGACGACAGTCCATAGGGTGGCAAAGAGTCAGACATGACTGAAGCAGCTTAACATGTACACATACATACAGCTTTGTATTGTTTCACACACAGTACAATGAGCCTGTATTAACTTTACACTTTGTCTTCAATCTACTAAACTGGCAAATGTTGAGGGTAGGATGGGCTTTAGAAGAGGAGAATTTTAGTTGATACAGCTATCAGAGCTGTTTTCAGAGCTGTTCGAGTTTTCAGAAAGAAAGGAAATTAAAGAATTATTTTTATTTTGCTCTGTACACTTAATGCTTGGAGATGATGCAGGAAAACAATAAGTTGTCACTGAAATCTCGGAATCAAATATGAGGGAATCAGAAGTCAATGCCTCCTCCTGCCCCATCAAAGAAATTCTTCCACCTCAGCTTGAAAGGAAAACGTTTGTTTCACCAGATGTACCCAGGGCCAAAATGTCACTTCTCTTCCAAGAATCGTGTTCCAACTCAGCTGTCTTCCTCAGCCTAGTTTCTCTTCACATTTCAAATGAAAACACCAGAATTTAAAGTGAATGAATGGTAAAGTGTTTGTTGCTCAGTCTTGTCTGACTCTTTGTGACCCCACAGACTGCAGCCCACCAGGCTCCTCTGTCCATGTATTTCTCCAGGCAAGAATACTAGAGTGGGAGGCCATTCCCTTCAAGAGGGCATTTTCCCCACCCAGGGGTCAAACCTGGGCCACCAGCTTTGCAGGTAGATTCTTTACCATCTGAGCCACCAGGGGAGCCTGTAATAGAGGAAAGTAAAATAACATTGCCCCAGTCAGTCCAGGGCCATAGGCTACTCTGAGAAATGGATAGCAGACAGCAGGGTATCGATACAATTCTGAAGGTGGATGAGGATCACCAAGCCCAAACCCATCCCAGCAGAGAGGGGCCAGAAAAAGGCTAGAGAAAGGAGTTCCAGGAGGACTCAGAATAGATCCTCAAGATCACCCTCCCCACTTCCTCTTGACAACTCTTCTTCCTATTCCTATAATTCACCAGATTACAGCTTAATCTTTGCACGGTGCAAACTGAAATGGAAAACTGTGTCAACAATGCTAGGAATGCTGACAAAAATACAGCCTAAGACACACAGTCGCCTGGACAATGGGAAAGCTTCCTCTCCGGCATGACCCACTCTGGGGCATTCATTGCCTGATTTCCTGGCCTGTCTCCCCCACTAGCCATATGTTCCGTTTCAGCACTCGCTGTATCTCACTCAGCTTTCCATCACCGAGGCCTATTATGGTGCCTAAGACTGATGCTCAGGTAACACGTTTTTTGATAATACCAAAATCTAAATTTTGTTAGTTGTTTACCTTGTGCCAGGCACTGTGTAAAAAAAGAATGAAAGAGTGAATTGTTAATGAGGAAAGAATGAATACTGAACGAGAAACCTAAAATAAGCTACATGTCACTGAGCGTATTCCTAAATATGCAATGCGAAGACTAACAACTTGTAAAGAATGCGTACCCTATTGTGTCATTGTAATTATAATAGATTTGTATTTGGGTCATCCTTCTTGGTTTTTGGCTCACCTCCCAAAACCTTTGAAATGTCCTGAGCAATAAAAGCAATGGGATTGTGTTTTTCTATTCTATTTGGTCCTTTGTCCTCAGTTCCTGAAATCTCTTCAGAACCATCAAGGTGTAATGGGTATCACATTATTCATAACAAAACTCTTTCCACCACAGCTGAGTTTATGTTAATGAAGGGATTTTTGGAATCACTTAAGGATAGGAGAATTGGCTGGTGGTGGGTGAAAAAAGCCCACACATTGTAATTGGTCCCAAAATTGAACCCATGAACTACATCTTACATTGAAACTTCAGTGAACATAATTTGTCCATCCATAATCATTATGGCTTCCCAGAGCTAATGGTAAAGAACTCACCTGCCAGTGCAGGAGACCTAAGGGTCTAGGGTTCAGTCCCTGGGTAGGAAAGATCCCCTAGAGGAGGAAATGGCAATTCACTCCAGTGTTCTTGCCTGAAGAATCCCATGGACAAAGGAACTTGGCAGGCCACAGTCCATGGGGTCTCAAAGAGTGGGACACAATGAAGTGACTTAACAATACACAATACTACAGAGGGGCCATTTAAGGTATTTCCATCTTTCAGGGTCATTATTAGGAATATCAGTTATCACATTTCATGGATGAGGGAAGAGTGGCTTGATATTCAGTTCTTATTGATAAAACACTGGGAAAACATCCTTTTCTGAGGTAAAGACATAGTTGCTACACAAACTTAGTCACTTCTGAACCCCTGAACCAGAGGAAGAGGATCACAAATTTCCCCCTCCCCCAAGAGGCAATTACCATGGGCTCAAAGAGACATTTCTGTTTGGTACTTAGCCTAGATTTTACTCAAGGGACTAAAATGTTATACTATTTCAGTCCAATCCATCAAAACTAATGAGCCCTCTGCACTTTATGGCTCTTCCTCTCCATCATAGACTATTATCGGCGACCTATGAGTTCTCCCCTTCTAAGAGCTGCCTGGAGGTTCATCCACATAATTCGGGCATAACTGCTTTGCAGCCGTGCAAGCAGCCTTGCATTTTTGTGCAGACGACCGTGCTGAGAATCAGTTCATCAGACAGCTCCAAAGAACTCTGTGCAATTAAGGATATGCAATCTGGAAGAGCCCCAAGCCCAGAGAGGGTATCCAGTGCTCTATGTTCAGTCTTCCAGTGATCCCTGGCTCTGCTCTGCCCCTCCAGTGGTGAGAGGAGTGACCTAGAAGGAAAGGGACAGGCATGCTCCTGGACAGTGTGTGGTGGCCATTCAGAAATTACAGAAGGAGAACAGATGGAGAAGTAACCTCAAATAAATATTCATAAGAAGAAAATCAATTATCCACCTTATGTGCCACCTGCCCTACCAACCCAACTTAGCACACAGCTGCGGGAGGCAGAGAGGGCACATGCGAAAATTACAGGCTTCCCCTTGAAGGTATTCATGCAGTCCAAGGGGCCAGTGCCAAACCAGGGATTTTGGCCCACCTGATCTGAAAAGATGGAATATTTTGTGTGTGTGACCTTTAAATCAGGAACCAAAGCCATAGAAAGATGACATGGGGTAATGGAAAGAGCAAAGCTTTCCAAGTCAGACTGGCCTGAGCTCCAATTCCAGAACTGACCTTTCTTACCTCCTGCCGCTTAGCTATGATTACACTGGACAGGGTACCAGGCTCTGAACCTCACCATCCTCACCTGCACAGTAGGGAGAGACACCTACCTGTGCTGATGAGGGGCGAGGGGCAGGGCACAAGGACTGAGATAACAGAGATGAAGCATCTAGGCACAGCCAAAATGAACAAGGATTAGTTCCCCCTGCCCCCAAGGATACCATGCCATAGGTGAGAGACTGGATTTGCCCATGTCAAAACCATTAAAATTGTTTGGCTTCCCCTGGGAACTCAGAAGGAAAGGATCCCTGCAATGCAGGAGACATGGGTTCAATCCCTGGGTCGGAAAAATCCCCTGGAGAAGGAAATGGCAACCCACTCCAGTATTCTTGTCTGGAAAATCCCATGGGCAGAGGAACTTGGCAAGCTACACTCCATGGGGTTGTAAAAGAGTCAGACATGATGAGGTGACTAACAACAAAAGTGATGGACAAAGGTATGTAATTCCTAGAAGTTTATGACTCCACAAATCTTTAGGGACTCGAGATATAGCTAAATGATTTGGTATTAATATAAAATGTTTCTTGACTATTTTTCAGTTGTTATTTTTAATAATGTAGCTGCAGACTTCCCTGGTGGCACAGTGGTTAAGAATCCACCTACCAATGCAAGGGACATGGGTTCTATCCCTCATCTGACAAGATTCCACATTTGACATTCTGCAGAGCAACTAAGAGTGACTAAGGCTGTACACAGCTACTGAGTCTGTGCTCTGGAGCCTGTGAGCAGCAACTATGGAGCCTGAGCCCATGGACTGCAATTACTGAAGCCCACACATCCTAAAGCCTGTGCTCCGCAACAAGAGAAGCCACCGTAGAGAAGCAAGTAGAGAGTAGCCCCTGCTCACAGCAACTAGAGAAAGCCCATGTAAAGCAATGGAGACTCAGCACAGCCAAAAATAGATAAACAAATAATGTAGCTCCCTAGCATAAATCCTTTGTTCCTGCTCCCAGAGCTATGACAAGGACAAAGCCACTGTTATCAAGTCCAAGCTCGCTCTGCTCACCACACGATATAGGCCAATGAATCCGAGAGATGAGGTGTTGAGGCAAGGAAGAGACTGTAATCATGGAGCCAGCAGACTGAGAAGATGTCAGGCTAGCACCGCAAAATAACCATCTTTGGGGGGCCTGGATGCCAGGTTCTTTTATCAGTTCAGTTCAGTCACTCAGTCATGTCCAACTCTTCACGACCCCATGAACTGCAGCATGCCAGGCTTCCCTGTCCATCACCAACTCCCAGAGCTTACTCAAACTCAAACTCATGGATGGATACCATCCAACCATCTCATCCTCTGTTGCCCCCTTCTCCTCCTGCCTTCAACTTTTCCCAGCATCAGGGTCTTTTCCAGTGAGTCAGCTCTTCGCATCAGGTGGCCAAAGTATTGGAGTTTCAGCTTCAACATCAGTCCTTCCAATGATTATTCAGGACTGAGTTCCTTTAGGATGGACTCGTTGGATCTCCTTGCAGTCCAAGGGACTCTCAAGAGTCTTCTCTGACACCATGTTTCAAAAGCACCAATTCTTCCGTGCTCTGCTTTCTTCATAATCCAACTCTCACATCCATACATGACCACTGGAAAAGCCATAACCTTGACTAGATGGACCTTTATTGGCAAAGTAATGTCTCTGCTTTTTAATATGCTGTCTAGGTTGGTCATAGCTTTTCTTCCAAGGAGCAAGCGTCTTTTAATTTCATGGCTGCAGTCACCATCAGAAGTGATTTTGGAGCCCCAAAAAAAGAAACGTCTCACTGTTTCCATTGTTTCTTGTATAGATTAAAGAGAAAGAAGCCATGAGGAACTAAAGCCAAAAGGCAGAATAGAGAGGGAGATGCAGTGGGGAAGTTAAGTGAAAGGGTGTTCTGTCTTGCAAAACAACTCCCAGGGAATGGCCAGCCTCCAGAAGGAGTGTGTTAATCTCTTCTATTCACAGGTGAGCAGGAGCAAACTATGTCTCCATGAGCTGAACAAAGGCACTTTAGTCTACAATTAAGCAGAGCGGCAGGGTCCTCTAGGCAAGCCATTGAATATGCTTATAATAATAAAAACAAGAACAGTTTCCAACACGGAGTCAGAATTGGCTTCCTCCCTGCAACACCTGGTGGGCTGCATCTATGGGGTCACATAGAGTCGGACACAACTGAAGCGACTTGCAGCAGCAGCAGCTACAACACCACCAAATTTACCCAGCATTATGCAGGTCAGGAAGCAACAGTCAGAACTCGACATGGAACAACAGACTGGTTCCAAATAGGAAAAGGAGTACGTCATGGCTGTATATTGTCACCCTACTCATTTAACTTCTATGCAGAGTACATCATGAGAAACGCTGGGCTGGAAGAAACACAAGCTGGAATCAAGATTGCAGGGAGAAATATCAAGAACCTCAGCTATGCAGATGAAACCACCCTTTTGGCAGGAAGTGAAGAGGAACTAAAAAGCCTCTTGATGAAAGTGAAAGAGGAGGGCAAAAAAGTTGGCTTAAAGCTCAACATTCAGAAAACGAAGATCATGGCATCTGGTCCCATCACTTCATGGCAAAGAGATAGGGAAGCAGGGGAAACAGTGGAAACAGTGTCAGACTTTATTTTTTGGGGCTCCAAAATCACTGCAGATGGTGACTGCAGCCATGAAATTAAAAGACGCTTACTCCTTGGAAGGAAAGTTATAACCAACCTAGACAGCATATTCAAAAGCAGAGATATTACTTTGCCAACAAAGGTCCGTCTAGTCAAGGCTATGCTTTTTCCAGGAGTCATGTATGGATGTGAGAGTTGGACTGTGAAGAAAGCTGAGCACCAAAGAATTGATGCTTTTGAATTGTGGTGTTGGAGAAGACTCTTGAGAGTCCCTTGGACTGCAAGGAGATCCAACCAGTCCATCCTAAAAGAGATCAGTCCTGGGTGTTCATTGGAAGGACTGATGCTAAAGTTGAAACTCCAATACTTTGGCTACCTCATTAGAAGAGCTGACTCATTGGAAAAGACCCTGATGCTGGGAGGGATTGGGGGCAAGAGGAGAAGGGGATGACAGAGGATGAGATAGCTGGATGGCATCACCGACTCGATGGACATGAGTTTGAGTGAACTCCAGGAGTTGGTGATGGACAGAGAGGCCTGGTGTGCTGCGATTCATGGGGTCGCAAAGAGTAAGACATGACTGAGCGACTGAACTGAACTGAACTGTGCCTCAAAATTACAAATTATACTTTCAAAGAAAGAAAAGAAAGAAAGTGAAGTCGCTCAGTCGTGTCCGACTCTTTGTTACCCCATGGACTGTAGCCTAGCTGGTTCCTTTATCCATCCATGGGATTTTCCAGGCAACAGTACTGGAATAGGTTGCCATTTCCTTCTCCAGTACTTTCAAAAGTGTTTTACAAAATGGCAGAAATGATTGGCACCAAAAAGTCAAAGTCAAGGGCAAAGATGCCCCCATTTGCCCAGGGGCTCATTTCTGAGCTCAGGGACTGTAGCCCCATATTCACACCCCACCCTCTTCCCTGCCATGCCCAGTGGGAGGCAAAGGTTGGTCTCCATCATTCCTAAGATGATGCTATCCTATCCTCAACCTCATGAAGCCATCTCAAAGCATATTCTGCCTTCCCACAATGAAAATCTCAGCTCTTGAGACTTCCCTCATGGTCCAGTGGTCAAGAATCCACCTTCCAATGCAGGGAACTCGGGTTCAATCCCTGGTTGGGAGCTAATATCCCACATGCCAAGGGACAACTGAGCCCACTTGCCACAACTGAACCCACATACTCTGTAGCTCTCAAGCCTTGAGTAGAGAAACCGGCAAGCTGCAAAGATCTCACATAGCCAAAAAAAAAAAAAAAAAAACCACATTACTTAAATAAAAAGAGAGAGAGAGACAAAAATCCAGCTTTCAACATCATTCCCTTCATCCCTTGAGGGGGTGGGTAGCAGCCAAAAGGGGGACCCTATGAAAAAGACAATTTCTATTCCAAGTGCTTATGATTTACCTCCAGATTGTATTCTTTTTTGCTTTGTCTTTCAGTTTCCCTGTTTGTTTGCTGAGAGTGCGTTTGAAAAAGCAGACAGTACAAAGAGGAAGAGAAAGGATTTGTGTGATTGATGACTCCACCTGATAAACACCCTGCCCTCATGATTCAGTGGTGCCAAGAAAGAATTGAATTATTCTAATTCCAGGCTGTGGAACCACTTTCCTTTGCCAAAGCATAATAGGGAGCAAGTCGCTGGAAGCACCTGGGCCCCTTCCTGTCTTTCAGACAGCCAGGTGGCCATCACCGCTACCATTCTGCCATGCGAAGACAAATCATCAACCACACAGAGCCTTGGTAACCTGGAATTCTGCTTCTATATAGGAATTTCTCACCCTCCTCACAGGGATGGGGACCAGAGTTTAACTCAGTGTTGCTAGCTGGCTTCACCCACATGAAGCATCTGGCTTCTGTCCACAGCATCCACACTCCCCACTGATGGCCATGATCACCCCCTCAGCTCCCCTACCCACCCAATTCCCCCAAGTAGAGACAGATAACTTGTAAGAGAAAAGGCAGCAAACAAGAGACCTCTCCTGTGGTCTCACCATCTCTCATACCCTGAAAGGAGAAGCACATACCCACCAGCCCATCATCGGAAGCCAGCAGCATCTCCATCGTTACTGCAGCCTCTGAACTCTTGAAACCTCAGGCTTGAGGGTAGGAAAAAAATGCAGGTTTTCTCCTCAAACCTGCAGCTGTGCAGGAGGACCTGAAAGGGTAGGACAGCCCAGAAAAAGAGAGGGAGGGAAGGAGGAGAAAAAGAAAAAGATTGGCTGGTAAGACCCTGCAGTTTGGGGTCAAGACCCCAGCAAGTCTTCTTCCTACAAGTTCATGAGCATTATCCTCCATCATAGCCTTTCTAAGGGTTTGGAAAAGAGCCTTAAAAGGGCTCTAGAAAGAGCCCCTAGAAAGAGCCCCTACATGGGGCTTTCTGGAAGCCCACTCCTTCTCACCCTCTTAGCTACATAGCCTGGTCTCAGTCTAACCTGGGACATATGCGTCCCCTCCTCCATGCCCCTCTCCTCTCTCCAAGGCCCCTTGGTACCCACCCAGCCTTCCCCCTCCTGCCTTTTGCTTATAGGCCCGTACGCTCTTTGCTTCTGTTCACCCAGCTGTATCCCAGTCCCATCTATTGGAAACAAGTCCTGACCCAGCTGGTCCTCTGGAGACTTTGACGAAGAACCTCAAAGCAGATCACAAGAAAGAACCCATGAGGCCACAGAGCTGGTGTTAATCATCATTGTTTCTGGGTTCTCTTCTATGTTTTCCTACTGTTATCATTCCACAAAAATCCTGATGAAGGCCATTGAGGATGATGAAGAGAAACAGAAAAAAGCAAAGAAAGCCTTCATGCATCCTGCTCCAGGATGCACAGGCCTCGGCAGGGCCGTTGGAGCAACACATGGGCTCAGGCCAGTGTTTATCAGCAGAGCCGGTGATGATGGGAGACTGAAGGATTATAGAAGGCAAGACAGATGTGGTTCTGTGAGTAGTTTGGAGGTCAACAAGTCACTCTGTCCAGCTATGAATCCACGTGGTGTGACAGCTTGGCAGAGATGGAGATCTCATTAATTTTCTTTTTTATGGCAATCCTGGATGTATTGCAACCCCGTTCCTGTATGTGTATATATATATTCAGGTCCTGACAGCTTCACAGAATGCCTTTCCCCACACAAGAGGGATATTCTCTGTAGCAACCCGCAGCCAAAGCTGGGACAGAGCTGGCATTCAGGCACCAGCAGGGAAGCCATTGAGACTAGCCATGCAAGTATTACAGCTAGGAAGAGGGCTCACTTGTCTGCCCTGAAGATTCAGGAAGAAGTAAGGATCTTGCCATCACCTCTAACTGCCTGGTCCAGACATTACCAAGTCCAAGTTCATTCTGCTCATTGTATGACAGGCCAATGAATCCAAGAAACCAGGTGTTGAGAAAAAGGAACATGGCTGACCAAGAAGATGGCAGACTGGCAGACTAATGTCTCAAAATAACCATCTTGTCGGGGTCTGGACACCAGGTTCTTTTATAAAACAGAAACTGGGGGGGAGGCGAAGAAACAAAGTAAAAAGACCATCAATTTTAGTAAGTATCACCTAGAATGGCAAGCCTCAGGCAGGAGATGTGTTAATTTCATCCTTCCTGCCACCCACAAGTGAACAAGGTGCTGAACAAAGACACTCTAACAGTTAGGCAGAAGGGCCCCCATTCTCTGAGGTAGGCCATTATGTATGATTATAACAAAAGCAACAAAAAGCAAGTCAAAGAAACAGTTACAACATGGAGTCAGAACTGGCTTGTCCCTGCATCACAGCTGGTGAACAATCATATCAAGGTTCAGCTTTAGATGTAGCACCTGGCTTTGCAAAAGGCTGGACAGAGGCCTCATCAACCCCTCCCCCAGTGTTATTCTGGGGAAAGAGATGAATGATGAGATATTAAATCCCATGGCCTCTCTCCCACAATACCAAGCTCATGATTTTCTCCCAAAGACAATTTACTTCTCCATAACAGTGCTTTGACATAACATCTGCTATATTAAAGGTATTTGAACACCCTCTTTCCTACTCTACATCCCTGAACTGTGGCATTCCTTTCTTCTTTTCCACTCCCTGACCTAAGCCTGCATCCAGGAGCTTATGTTTTCCATCCTCACTGGCTTTGGAAACCTGATCTGAGCAACACTCACTGGCTTCAGAGACCTCCTTCTTGTCTTTCACACTTTGTTGCCTCTGCCTGGAATGTCCTTCTCTCTCTCCTTGCCCTTTGGTCCAAAGGAAATTCCCACTTCCGATTTTAGCAGGGATTCCACCACACTGCCAGGCTGTGCTGACTCCTCCCTGCCTCCCACTTCGTACACCCCTCTCCTAAAGCCTTGACTACACTATTTTGCAATTACATGTTTACCTGTGTCCTCCCAGAAGTACTTTGTTCATCTTTATTTTTTTCATTGCTATGACCCCAGCCAGCACAATACATATTTCAGCTGAATACTGATGAGACCTTGGTCAGTCAGTTGGGTCACTCAGTCGTGTCCGACTCTTTGTGATCCCATGAATCGCAGCACACCAGGCCTCCCTGTCCATCACCAACTCCTGGAGTTCACTCAAACTCATGTCCATCGAGTCAGTGATGCCATCAGCCATCTCATCCTCTGTCGTCCCCTTCTCCTCCTGCCCCCAATCCCTCCCAGCATCAGGGTCTTTTCCAATGAGTCAGCTCTTCGCATCAAGTGGCCAAAGTATTGGAGTTTCAGCCTCAGCATCAGTTCTTTCAATGAATACCCAGGACTGGTCTCCTTTAGGATGGACTGGTTGGATCTCCTTGCAGTCCAAGGGACTCTCAAGAGTCTTCTCCAACACCACAGTTCAAAAGCATCAATTCTTCGGCGCTCAGCTTTCTTCACAGTCCAACTCTCACATCCATATGTGACCACAGGAAAAAGCATAGCCTTGACTAGACGGACCTTTGTTGGCAAAGTAATGTCTTTTCAATATGCTATCTAGGTTGGTCATAACTTTCCTTCCAAGGAGTAAGTGTCTTTTAATTTCATGGCTGCAGTCACCATCTGCAGTGATTCTGGAGCCCAAAAAATAGTCAGCCACTGTTTCCACTGTTTCCCCATCTATTTCCCATGAAGTGATGGGACCAGATGCCATGATCTTTGTTTTCTGAATGTTGAGCTTTAAGCCAACTTTTTCACTCTCCTCTTTCACTTTCATTAAGAGGCTTTTTAGTTCCTCTTGACTTCCTGCCATAAGGGTGGTGTCATCTGCATATCTGAGGTTATTGATATTTCTCCCGGCAATCTTGATTCCAGCTTGTGCTTCCTCCAGCCCAGCGTTTCTCATGATGTACTCTGCACCTAAGTTAAATAAGCAGGGTGACAATATACAGCCATGACGTACTCCTTTTCCTATTTGGAACCAGTCTGTTGTTCCAAGACCTTGGTATCTCTGTCTAATTCTGCAAATCTCTCCAGAGACCAGCACTATTCAGCCAGAGCTGCACTCCTGCCCTGCTTTGCAGAGCAAGAAGGGAAGTTGTAAAGGATGCTCGCCACACCTGATGATTTTCCATCACACGTCTCACTGTAGAGAACCATCAAGGATAGGCCACCTAAGGGAAACCTTTTAAAACTGTGCTTTGAAGCCAGGTATGGTGGAAAAAACCACTTCATCACACCAGGAGGGTCAACAACACGCTAGGAGAGAGTCAGAAGAGGGAAAACCTCCCTGTGAAATGGAGCAGGACCACATGGTCCTTGCCACCCCTCCCCTCCATGTCCTCAGCCTGCCTTTTGTCTGCAGAAAAACTTTAGCCAAAACAGAAGTTTAATCAGAGAAGTGAGAAAATGCAGGAGCAGAACTTCCCTGGTGGCTCATTGGGAGTCAACTGCCAACACGGGGAACACAGGTTCCATCCCTGGTCCAGGAAGATTTCATCTGCCAGAGCAACTAGACCCATGCCCTACAATTCTGAGCCCGCACTCTTGAGCCCACAACCGCAACTACTGAAGCCTGCTGCCTGGAGCCTGTGCTCTGCAACAAGAGGAGCCCCTGCTTGCTGAAACTAGGGAAAATCTGTGCACAGCAACGAAGATCCAGCGCAGCCAAAAATAAACAATTTTTTTAATAGAAAATGCAGAAACAAAGGAAACCAAATATTATAGTCACTATGTTGTAGCCATGCATTCCGGGAAACAAACGCACTCAAGGACAATGCAGATAGTGGAGTGCAGTTTATTACACCGGCGGGCCCAAAGCAGAGTCTCCTCTTAGCCAAGGACCCCAACCAGTTTTTGCGAAAACCTTATATACTCTAAGTGTACATGCAAACCCACCTTTCCAAATTCCTTGAAACTAGTCTGGACAAGGTAAAAGAGAGATACGATCAAAGTTAACCCATGATTCATGTGTCACAAGACTAAACAGTGGACATCTATCAATAGCACTGTGGTCATATCCCGATAAACATAATGGAATTTACAACTTTGTTCTGTTACAGAGATAATTAGCATACTCTTTAAGGCAACAGAGAGTCCAAGTACAAATCCTGAGGCTCTTTTATCCAGAGGGTCTGGTTTCCCATTGGTATGCCGCTTCTATAGACACCGGGCACAAAGTTCAGAGTCCACTGGGAGGGTGACCATGCATGTAGCCTAATGCTTGCAGCCTGGCCTAAGACGGAGTCCAGCTCTGTCTGTTTCCTCCTTCAACTAAGCATAATCAGGGACCTTTAGCTCCTCCTCAAGGGCAATAGATAATATTCTGAGCTATATCCTGTGAACCATGTTATAGACACTGAGCCCCTATCAGATGAAATTAACCATATGATGACCAAACTGTGGCCATGCCATAAAGTGCCTCAATTCTGAGAACTGGCCTCAAAGAAATGGGAACAAACTGGCCCTGGAAGTGAAGATTAGCTGTACCTGAGACAACCAAGATGACGCTGGTAGGACCACCAATGACCAATTAAGTCAGAGCTGACTGCGCTCTTTCTGCATGTAGCCCCCTCTTTATAGGCAAGGGCCTATAAAAGCTCTTGTCCCCTGATTGTTATGGGGGGAACTGGCCTTTGGACAGACATCTGCCCTTCCCTACCCCCAGTTGCCAGCATCCAGGATAAAGCAAACTTTCCTTTCTACCAACCTGGCCTCTTTACTGGCTTTTGAGCGGTGAGCAGCCAAACCCCACTTATGGTAACACCCACACAGCAGAAGGGCCTCAGATCCTGACATAGCAGCAGCGATGTCCTGAGGACACCAGGCTTGTGCCGGCTCCCTCTGCCCAAGAGAAGCCTGTTCCCCTTGAGGGCCCTTAGGGAGAAGTGCCTGCCACTAAGGGCATCTGAGGGTCAGGGGAGCAAGAGGCATCATCAGAAACACGTTTACCCATCTGGCCACTGGTGGCCAACTATTCTTTACCAGAACTTGATGATAAATTCCATAACCCACCAGAACTTCAGCAGATGGAAAACTTGATGAAAGAATCACTTAAAATGAGAGGATCCTAATACAGCCTGTGGGCCTCTGTTAACCCATCTAAACATCACTCTACTCCAAGCTCAAGGGTAGCCGCCTCTTCACCACAATAATTCCTAAATGTATGGGACCTGGCCACCTTCAAACATTTCTCTTAATAGACAGAGGTTCCTACAAGGTGGAAGGCCTTGACTGCCTCCATGAGGAGGAAAAAATATCAAACCTGATTGACCTTAAAACTAAGTCCATTAGTGTTTCCTATCCACCCCTTTTCTGCTTCCTTGGTTAAAAATAGGAAAGGCATTATGAATTGGTGAAGTATCAATAAAAAAAAGAACTTGATTTGGAGTAACACAGACCTAGGTCCTAATCTCAGCTCTTCTGTTACCTGGAGCAAGCTCCTCAATCTTGCCAAACCTCAGTTTCTTCGTCTGCAAAATCGGATTGAAAATAAACACTTCAGAAGGCTAAAGTAAGAAATAAACAAGATAATGTCCAAAATCATCTAGCAGGTTTCCTGCAATGGAAGAAACTCAGTAAATGCTACTCCCTTCACCTGAACACAGGTTCCCAAAAGGCGGGTGTTATATGTGCAGAAGGGCTTCCCAGGTAGCACTAGTGGTAAAGAACCTGCCTGCCAATGCAGGAGACTTAAGAAATGTGGGTTCAATCCCTGGGTTGGGAAGATCCCCTGAAGGAGGGTATTGTTGCCTGGAGAATCCCATGGACAGAGGAGCCTGGTGGCCTATAGTCCATAGGGTTGCAAAGAGTCAATTTAGCATGCATACATGCAAAAAGGGCTTCATAGTCAAATAAATTTGGAACATGCTTGCTTAGACAACTTGAAATCCATTTTTTCTCTGCAGGACTTTTCAGAGCCTTTAACCTACCAATATGAGCTCCAGGAGGTGCTACAGTCTTCAGGCTTTCCAGGTTACTGTGACCATAAACCCTCTTCACAGACACCACTCAGGGGCAGTGCTCTGTGGCTTATTGTTTACAAAATGATGCTTTAAATTACAGAGAGCATATCCACTAAATGCCACACTGTTTAAATGACCTCTTCTGGATTATGTAAATAGCATTGTTTCCCTTTAGGGAAAACATCGTCAAAGTAGAGAAGCCAAACTCAGTTTTCTTCCCCAAAACTCCGGCATCAAATGAGTGCTTAACCCAGTCCTAACTTTTTCTAGATGTGGACCAGCAGTACCCGCTGCCTCAGCTTCACTGCTAATTATCTCTGCTGACGCTCCCCAGCACGCGCTTCTCTGGAAGAATCAGGGGCCAAAAATAAAAGTAGAGGGGTGAACGCTTAAGCATTTTTAGGTTTTCATCTGATTGGATATCTCATATATGCATGTACTCTAAATAGGGATTTCTGGGCCAAACTGTAGCAGCAGAGAAATTTTCAACCACTTTATTAAGTTTTCCCACCCTTGTAAAGGAAGCAGGCTAAAGACTCACACACTCAGCTGGCAGAGTTAGAAACAGACAGCCAGAGAGTTCAGCCGGAGGGCAAACTGCCATGGGAGGAGGGCACGGCCTCCCTGAGGCTCCAGTTTAGGCTTAAAAGCATCTTCTATTATCATTGTCACTTCTACTCATCAGTTATGAATCCTGGCATGTTGTAAAACACACCAATTCTGCTGGTAAGTAAATTTCATCCTGCAGAGGAAGGGAATTAACAAGTAAGCTCCATCTTTCCAAAACTATTTGTCAGGCTTAAAGAGCTCCTGTAGATGCTGTGGTCCAATCCAGCTCTGCCTAGTGACCTGCCTACAAGCTTCACAGCTGAGGTTGTGGATTAGACGCAAGGACAGTTTATCCCTTCATGCAGATGAGAATGTCAGACGGCTCACCTTCACCACTGTCCCCTGAATCACAGGGCACACTTAATCCTGCCGCTAAATGAAACTCTGAGCACAATGATATCAGACTGGAGGTGAGAGCTTTGAAAACAAGTGTTACATTTACGAAGTTGCAATCTCAACATCCCGCTCACCACCCACTCCCAGCTCCCTCTAGCTGTGTTCCTCTCAGTAACACCCCAATGCCTAGAGCAACGCCTGCTGCAACAAAACATGCACTGTCATTTCCGCAGAATGAAGAACCATCTGTTGAGCGGTTATGCTAGGAAGCCCTGGGTGGGGCTCCTATCCGCACACTAGCTCTGCTAAATAGATAGTCATCCCATTTAACAGATGATAAAATCAAGGCTCAGACACGTCCAGAAACATACCCAAGGATGCTCTCACAGTATCTATATCCCAGGCAAGGCGAGAGAGGCCCAAGGAGATGGACAGTCAACCTCGCCATGTTTGAAGTGGAGGGCACCTGCCTCGGTCACTGCTGGTTGCCCTTCCAGAATCTTCCAGTATCGTTGAAAATGGGAAACAATAGTGCTCCAATTGTGATCTTGCAACAGTAATTTCCCTCATTCACCAAGTGCTTCCTATTCGCCAGCCATTATTTTGCATAATTTATATATGCTACATATTTAATCCTCACAACAACCAGTTGACTAGGTATACGATTCTTGTCACTCATTTTACAGAGGGGAGAAATGAGGTCTGTAAAGGTCAAATGCCTTTTCAGAAGTTCAAGAGGCAGAATTCAAATCCAGGCAAGGCAGCCTGGCTCCAGAGCCCACACAGGCTGCAAGTGCTCGGTCTTCCTGCTCTCCTGCTGTGCTCTCAGGCTGGGAGGACTTCCTCCCTCGTGCGTTTAAGTGTATATCTGAAAGTAACACAACAGTGAAAACCGTCTATACTTCAATTTTAAAAAAAAATTTGCAGAACTCGGGTAAGGAGCAGAACTCTTCTGAAAGAGGCGAATTTGAACTGAGGCAGGCTCCTGCAGTTATTTGCAGTTACCACGTACTGCCTGAGTCCTCCCACGTGGTGCAATGCTAAAGAACCGGCCTGCCAATACAGGAGACCCAGGAGACCGGGTTCGATCCCTGGGTGGAGAAGATCCCTGGAGAAGGAAATGGCAACCCAGTCCAGTATTCTTGCCTGGGAAATCCCATGGACAGAGGAGCCAGATGGGTCACAGTCTGTAGGATCGTGAAGAGACAGACACAACTAAGCTACTAAGCACATCCAGCCTTCAGGGGGTTGCTGGGGAGGCCTAACCCTCAGTGGGTCCAGTCTGTCCAGCACACAGACATATTTGTTACCTGTAAGTGCCTTTTGGTTTGTGGTGGCAGCAGTGACGGTTTGGGCTTTGTGACCCTAGAAACAAGATGAGCTGTCACTAAGGTCGGTCTGGCCTAGATGTAACATGGGTGGGTAAGACTGAGGGTGAGGAGATAGTCAGGCTTGAGTACATCTAGGGTGGTTAATGTCTATACAGTTAGGTTTAGGGAAAGCTCTCAAGGAAGAGAGCACGTAAGATGACGCTTAAAAGGATGCATAGGATTTTCATAGGCAGAGATAGAATGATGTTGGTGGTAAGATTTGAAAGAAATAAATACATGAATGTGGGCTACAGTCCACGGGGTCACAAAAACTGAGCATGCATGCATGCCTGAGTCTGTAGTGAGCCGCCCAGAAACAGCTAGTGTTCCCCGGGGCGGGGGGGGGGTCTACATGCCACCTGCTGAGGTCCCTGGTGCCGCCGGCAGCCTCTCGATGCCATCTCCAACCCCAGGAAGGTGGAGTGTGGCGTAGATATGGGAAGTGTGCGAGAGGGAGAAAGTGAATAGAATAATGAGATTAAAATGGAAGTGGGGCCTTGTGTGAGCAGGCTGATGACATCAGATAGAAGTATAAGAAGTATCCTGACTTCTTTGCCTGTAAAAGCTTCCAAGCCCCTCAATTCCAATGAGCACTGGAATACAACAACACCAAGCAGTTCTCAGATACCAGCTGGTGTCCTACAATCTGATTCAGTTTAGATACCATTTACCCAGTGACAGCGTCAGATCCCCCAAGCCAAGGACCAGGTGGCACCAGGCTGACCCCACCCCACCCTGCTCCAGATGCCAATCAGAAGCCCTGGTCGCTACCTGGTGCTTCTGACCCACCAGCTACAGATGGGAGGCTCCTACATCCTCTCCTTCGACTTCAGATGCCAGTCACAGTCGAGGGGGTTACTTGTTCTTCTGACTGACTGGCTGTGAATCAGAGATTCCCACAAGCCCTCCTCAAGTTTGAGTAATTTGCTAGAGCAGCTCACAGAACTCAAAGAAACAGTCTACTTACTAGCTATTTTTAAAACAGCTTCCCAGATTGCGCTAGTGTTAAAAAATTCACCTGCCAATGCAGTAAATGTAAGAGATGCGAGTTCGATCCCTGGGTTGGGAAGATACCCTGGAGGAGGAAATGGCAACCTACTCCAGTATTCTGGCCTGGAGAATCCCGTGGACAGATGGACAGAGGAACCTGGTGGGCTACAGCCAGTAGGGTCACAAAGAGACGGACACGACTGAGCAAGCACCCAGAAATAGCCCAATGAAAGAGAGGCATATGGCAAAGCATGAGAAACAGAGCCCCCATCCCCTCTCCATGCGTGCATGCTAAGTCACTTCTGTTGTGTCCGACTATTTGTGACCCTACGAACTATAGCCTGCCAGGCTCCTCTATCCAAGGGATTCTCCAGGCAAGAATCCTGGAGTGGGTTGCCATTTCCTTCTCCAAGGGCTCTTCCTGACCCAGGGATCGAACCTGAGTCTCTTTATGTCTCCTGCATTGGCAGCTGGGTTCTTTACCACCAGTGCCCTTTCCAGCCTCTCGCCAAATCTCCACGTCTTCATCAGACAGGAAGCTCTCCTAACTCTCTCTTTCTGTTTATTATGAAAGCTTCATTACAAAGGAATGACTGATTAGATCATTGGCCAGCTTTGACTGATTCGCCCACTAGACCCTCTCCTCTCCCTGAAGTTCTGGGGTGGGACTGAAAATTCCAGCCCTCTAATCATATGTTCCTTGCAGTCCAAGACTGCAAGGAGATCCAACCAGTCCATTCTGAAGGAGATCAGCCCTGGGATTTCTTTGGAAGGAATGATGCTAAAGCTGAAACTCCAGTACTTTGGCCACCTCATGCAAAGAGTTGACTCATTGGAAAAGACTCTGATGCTGGGAGGGATTGGGGTCAGGAGGAGAAGGGGACGACAGAGGATGAGATGGCTGGATGGCATCACTGACTCGATGGACATGAGTCTGAGTGAACTCCGGGAGTTGGTGATGGACAGGGAGGCCTGGAGTGCTGCAATTCATGGGGTCACAAAGAGTCAAACATGACTGAGTGACTGAACTGAACTGAACTGAATCATATGTTCACTCCAAAGGCAACCAAACCAGCCCCCAACCTTAGGGGAGAACCAAAAGTCACTTTATTAATTTAAAGAACATCTTTCTCACCGTCATCTCTTAGGAAATTTCAAGGAAATTTTGGAACTGCGAGCCAGAATCTAGACAAAGACTCCTCAACCCTAACCCATCCCTGTTCCCGAAGTTCTGGCCTAAGGTGTCTACCCCACACTCCTACAGGGCTCAGTCAGTGTTTGGCTCCCACCTCCCCTTCACGAGGATGTATGGCCCCAGCCCAGACCTCTCTGGGCTCCAGGCTAGAATTTCCAGCAGCGCCCTGGACACCTGCACCTGGGCATCCTGCCAGCTGCACGGATCTCAGGCTGGACTCATCACCTTCCCAAAGCACATTCCCAGTCAGAGGTGCAAGGTCTCTGTCCAACCACTTATTCCCCAAGCAGAGGGCAGGTCCAGCCGCAGTTGGCAAAAACCAGTCACCGCCCTTAGGAATAAAGGAACTCAGACAGTAATCCAAGAAATAGATCAAAACTATGACCCAGGTGGTGATGGTGGAGATGGTTGCAGAGAAAGGCTCTATCTTATGCATGTTTTTAACGCTACAGGTCAAGATGTGTGTGTTAGCTGTTCAGTCATGTCTGATTCTTTATGACCCCGTGGACTGTAGCCCACTAGGTTCCTCTGTCCTTGAACTTCTCCAGGTAAGAATACTGGAGTGAGTTGCCATTCCCTTCTCCAAGGGTTTTTCCCAGCCCAGGAATCGAACCCAGGTCTCCTGCATTGCCGGTAGATTCTTTACCATCTGAGCCACAAGGGAAGCCATGGGCATGTTGCACTCCTTCAATAAATGAGCCTGGAGAGAGAAAAGAAGATCTGACCACAGGACACACTGATGTTATGAAGGGCAGCCTGGGAGACAAAGAAGGTGCTGCTAGGGAAGTAAGAGGACAAGCAGGAGTGAGGGTCCAGAGGCAAAGCCAGGGAAAGGTTTCTGGAAGGTCAACCAAGGCTGGGGTCCCAGTGGGGTGAGGACTGAAAAGAGACCATTGTTTCTGACAGCACAGAGGTCATGGAGACAAGACAGGGTAGATTGGATGGCATGTGGGGAAGAAGACAGGTGAGAGAATCGAGAGGTGAAACGAACTAGAAGCAAGTCTTCCGCGGAGCTTTGATATTCAGTGGAGCAGAGATGGAGCAACAGCTGAAAGAAAATCTAGGGTGGGGCTTGTAATGTTGGGAGATGACTGCCTGCTTGTGTGCTGGCGTAATCCAGTGGAGAAGGGGAGTCTGTGGAAGAGAAGAAGTCATTGCGGAAGCAAAGCAGCTGATGGGTAAGAGGGTCGAAGACATGGGGGCCTGTGGACAGTGTGCTTCCAACACGGCAGGGAAGGTCTGGCTGATGCCTCCCTAAACTCCTGGTTGCATCTCTAATCTACTCTCCTGATTCTTCAGTCTTTAATCAATCACCAAATGTTGTTGTTTGTTCACCCCATACTATCAATCACTTTCGCCGCTTGATTTTTGTTCTCATGCCGTCATTCACAACTCTATCATTACAAGCCTTCCTCTTGAGAAAATACATTTGCTTCAGTGTTCAAAGTAGAATCACATAGAGCCCTTACGCAGCCCAGATGAGCAGGACAAGCAGTCTGTCCCTATCAATGGATGAGGTCTATGGAGAAGAGGAGCTCCTTGCTGCCTGGTCCCATAGTCACTGGAGTTCAGTGACTGTGACACTTGACAAAGTGTCAAAGTGACAAAGACAGCTTGTCTTTGCTGTCTCCTGCCCTTTTGCTGTCCTAAGGCAGAGGCCCAGGGTCCCTGCTGGAGCCCAGAGAATGAAGGCAGGGCAAAGAGAAGCCCCCCCACCACACGCGCTGTGACCACTGCTCTCCACACTCGCCCACAGATCCCAAGGCCACCAGACATGCTCATCCAGCAGAAACAACCTAGACCAAGGGCAATGGCTCTTAGCAGACGATCTCTTTCCAGCCAAGAATTCCTCAGGGAGAAAGCATGGCTCTACCGATGGCTAAAATCAGTCCTGGCTTCTCCCCTGGCTTTGCATGGAGGTGCTCACCTGGCAGGCACGAGCCAACCCCTGCTGAAGCTTCTCCCCCACTGCCGAAACTGGGGCCAAGGTTAGCTCATCCCCAGCACTGGAGGTACCCCAGGCCCTTCACAGAATCGAAGTCCAGGCCTGAGAAAAGAGGAAGGTGCTCCTTCTCCCAGCCCGTGGGGGGCCTCACTCTTGCCTCGGATGATTGACAGTTGAAACATCAATTTCTTGAACAGTAAAATCCCACCCCTGGGCTTCCCAGTGAGCTCAGTGGTAAAAACAAACAAACAAACAAACCCACCTGCAATGCAAGAGATGTGGGTTCAATCCCTGGGTCAGGAAGATCCCCTGGAGGAAGAAATGGCAACCCACTCCAGTATTCTTACCCAGAGAATTCCATGGACAGAAGAGCCTGGTGGGCTATAGTTCATGGGGTTGCAAAAAGGCAAACACGACTACGTGACTGAGCATGCACGCACAACCCCCTCAGACTTGGTAATTCACTAAAATGACTCACAGAATTTAGAAAATGACTGTATTTGCAATTACAGTTTTACTACAAAGGATTCAGACAAAGACCAGCCAAATGAAGAGACACACAAAACAAGGTCTCAAATGTGGAGCTTCCATTTCTTCTCCCCAGGGCAGCGGAATGGGTCACTCTGCTGGCACATAAGTGTGCTCACCAACAGGAAGCTCACCCATCCAGTGAGTCTCAGCATCCAGAATTTCCAGGAGGGTTTCATTACATAGGCAAGGTTGATTGAATCATCGGTCATGTGATTGAACTCTCTCTCCAGCCTTCTCCCAGCCCCCACCCCATCTCTCCCATAGAACTCAGGAGATCCGATTGATATCACGTGGCTCAAAGCTTTCATTCTCTGATTTCATGGTTGGTCTTTCCCGTGGTCAACCACCAACGTAAAACTCTCTGGGTGCCCATCATATGTGACCTCATTAGCATAAGCCCAGACGAGGTCCCAGGGCCCACCATAAATAACAAAGACAAAAACTCCCTCCAAGGAACCTGGGACAAAGACCAGACATTCTTTATTATACAACAGTCACGTGGGTCATCAACACCCATCTGGCCAAAAAGCGAAGGGAGAGAGTAGACGATTTCCCAAGAAGTGTGCATGAGCCGGGCCTGGGAGTGATATACATACACCTAATTGCAAGAGGATCTGGAATTTTTGGCCTAGCTGTATTCCTAGGAAGAAGAGAAAACAGATTTGTTAAACAGTAAGGTGGCTCAAACGGTAAAGAATGCCTGCAATGAGGGAGACCCAGATTCAGTCTCTGGATTGGGAAGATCCCCTGGAAATGGGAATGGCCACCCACTCTAGTATTCTTGCCTAGAGAATTCCATGGACAGAAGAGCCTAACAGGCTACAGTCCATGGGTCACAAAGAGTTGGGCATGACTGAGCAACTAGTACTTAACAATGCCACACAGATACCTTACTATCCTGGGGTAACAATATTTGTCTTAGAGGAATAGACTGAAGATGAGATTATAAAGTTTCTCAGCATATTACTTGGGACATGGTGGGCCAATGACTAGCCTCTTAACCATTCTCCCTTCCTCCTTTCTCCCTGGTCTGTCTTCTCTCCAGTTCTTTTCTGCCCTTTGTTTCTCTTTAATATTTCTGCAAGCTCTACTTTTCGCAAGTCATCACCTATTCCCACTCCATCCAAAGAACTTGGATAGTTTCAATTGTCTTCAGGGCAAAGTCCAAAGAGAACCTGGCATTAAGGCTCCCACCCCAACTTCCTGACTCCCCCACCACTACCCCTCATCTTGAAACAACTCCTGCTCTCAGAACATACCATGCAGCTCTGCTTCAGTCGGATTCTTTATCTGATCTCTGCTGCTGCTGCTGCTGCTGCTGCTGCTGCTGCTAAGTCGCTTCAGTCATGTCCGACTCTGTGCGACCCCATAGACGGCAGCCCACCAGGCTCCCCCGTCCCTTGGATTCTCCAGGAAAGAACACTGGAGTGGGTTGCCATTTCCTTCTCCAATATCTGATCTCTGGCCCCACCTAAATCATACTCATATTTTAAGAAATAACTCACTTCCCACTTTCTCCATGAACCTCTTCTGACTACACAGGTGTTACTCCCTCAGACTGAACATATCATCTCTTCTTACTGGACATTTGTGATGCTTCTTCATATTATTTCATTAAGTTCCATCTGTGTAAGCATTCCTCCCTTTAGCCTAATTTCCTAAGAGCAAGAGCCATGCCCGGTACCCCTTGCATCTCTCTAGGTTACCTAGGGAGTACCTTTTGCAGAGAAGATATTTCAACAAATAGTTGTTGATTGAGGCATAAATATCAACAGAATAATGCACTAGGAAGAGTTCAGATCTGAGCTTAAAATCCAGTGACAATATTTTCAAGCTGCATAATCAGAGACAAGGTCATCTCTGAAGATCTCTTTAAGTCAAGGCTAACTACCTCTACTAGACAGGGTGGTTATGAGTACTAATGGGATAAATGTATATAAGGCACTTCCTGAGTCCCTAGAACAGTGTGCCTTCACAAATGTTAGTTCCCTTGCCCAGCCACCCTACATGAAACTGATGACATAAAATGACCTGGGAGGAGACAGGCAAAGCTGACAAATATATCTTATATTCCAAAGCTCAGAGATCCTGGCCCTGGGGTGGGGTGTGGGGGGGGGGGGGAGGGGGGAATAGGGGTGACCACCTCTTTTGATAATATGTGAAAGATAAGATGCTCTTTTTTTATTTTTTAACAAGATGCTCTTTAACTCTAAGGGGGCCTGAAATGAGGTTTAAGGGATGGTAAGATGCTAGCAAATTCAAACTCAGAGTTATTTCAAGAAAAATTTGCATCCTTTGGTCTGACCTCACCAGGGAGCTGGAGACCGTTTTGTCAGTTTGGCAGGAAGGTGAATATTCCACCCTGAAGAGCCATGGACCCAGACAGCCCTGGTTTAATGACCCAGCAGTAAGGGGACTGGCCTGTCCCAAACGAACAAGAGAAGATGGGGGATCACTCAGTCAGGCCTGGACCAATAGGCACACATCCCCCTTCCATACTGACAAATGTCTTAAACTGGCCATTAAGAGAGCCACCCTGTGGGACATCCTGTTGAGTCCACAGTTGTTTATAAGATGATAAATGGGTGTGACTCTGGATAAAAATAAAGCCCTACACTATGGGGAGGAGTAGATGCGTGTCTGTGTGTCCTTTGAATTATCACCAGTAGTTGATCAAGAACTCACTGCATATTCTTTGCAGAGCAGCCTCGTTGTTGTTCAGTTGCTAAGTTGTGTCCCACTCTTTGCAACCCCGTGGACTCCTATGCAACAGGCTCCCCTGTCCTTCACTGTCTCCCAGAGTTTGCTCGAACTCAAGTCCATTGAGTCGGTGATGCCATCTAACCATCTCATCCTCTGCTGCCCTCCTCTTTTGCCTTCAATCTTTCCCAGCATCAAGGTCTTTTCCAATGAGTTGGCTCTTCGCATCAGGTAGCCAAAGCATTGGAGCTTCAGCTTTAGCACCAGTGCTTCCAATGGATACTCAGGGTTGCTTTCCTTTCGGATGGACTAATCAGAGGGAAAAAGCAGAACCTCTGCTTTTCGCGCAGGACAGTGGAGTCTCCCGCCCACCCGCTTTCTCAGAGAAACCTGAGTTAGCCTCCCAACTCTACCACCCACCTGCCCCAGGACTTTCAGAAGTGATCCACCTTGACATCCCCAGATGTACTGCCCTCGCAGGGCCCCTGAGCGTCAGCCGAGGAAGCGGATGTCCCTACAGAGCCAGCATAGCCCCTGCCATTGTGCTCAAGAATGCTGTCAGTACATTATCAGACATCAGGAGATGGAAGAGCAGAGCGTAATTTTGGCCACCTGCTGCAAAGAACTGACTCATTGGAAAAGACCTTGATGCTGGGAAAGATTGAAGGCGGGAGGAGAAGGGGGCAACAGAGGATGAGATGGTTGGATGGCATCACCGACTCAATGGACATGAGTTTGAGTAAACTCCAGGAGTTGGTGATGGACAGGGAGGCCTGGCGTGCTGCAGTCCATGGGGTTGCAAAGAGTCAGACATGACTGAGCAACTGAATTGAACTGAGTAAATTGTAACTGTTTATTAAGCATGAATAGGGATTCAGTCTGAGCAGACACAAGTGAAAAATGAAAAGGGATTTTCATGGTATCGGCCCCTCTGCATCCAAGGCCCCTCAGCGGGATTGGAGGTTTCCTCTTACATTACGTGGGGCTGTCTGGTCACCTGTTTGCAGACCTTCTCAGGTTCCAATCGATGTGCCTTCCTTTGGAGAAGTTCTGGCCCTCTTGCAACCACCCTGCCCAGTCCATCTATATTTTATAGATGAGAGCAGAACACCAAGGCTTCAGTGAAATGACATTTCCAAATGACATTGGGGGGAATGGCCATGCCCCCCAATTCAAAGACCTATTTGTTGGCAGAGCTGGAATGCAGAACTATTGGGTCTGAAGCCACCATCTCAGGCCTGTACCCTTCTCCCTTTCTAAAGCCCTGACCCTCCTGAGGCTTTGCAGTAGTGGCTACAGGGTTTGGAGACAACTGGCAAAAGGACAGTGAACTTGCATGGGAGCCCGTGAGTCCACGTCCATTTACAGTTGGGATGGAGAGTCCCCACGGTGACTGCCAGGCTGAGGGGCCAGTGGGCAGTCTGGGCCCATCACCATGACAACAGGCAAACAGCACTTTCTCCTTTCCAGACCCATCTGTCCATCGCCACCTGTGATCTTCACTCCGCTTACTTTCTAACGTGGACAAGAAAAGTGATCCCTCTTCTAACTGGTAGGAAATCTGAGCTCAAGAAAGTGGTATCACTGCCTAACCACAGGGCCAAGCCCCTCACAGTTCAGAAATAGCCCACCTGACAATCAGAAGGGTCTTCTCATGAAAACTGCACATTTATGCCACAGTCATGACAGAGAAACATCGGTGCCAGATCCCAGGCCTGTATCTGAGCCCAGCTGCTTCTCATTCTCTTCCGAGGCCAGGCCTGCTGCGAGGTTTCATTTAATTGTGTATTTTTATCGTTTGATATCTGTAGCCAGATGCCTGTAGGCAATAAATGCCCTTTTCCATCAGTTCAAGCAAGAAAATGTACCTGCCATGGTACCATTTGCTTCACTGGGCTGCTGACTTATTTTAAGAACTAAATCTTTGCTGCTACCCTATTTTTCACACTGGGGTGTATGTACTCCCAAGACTGACATTAATAACTTACACGGAGGGCAATTTCCTTTCGAGTGAGAATGTAGCGCCACCTAGTGTCCGCTCTCTCAACCGCAGCCAAAATAAATAGCGGTAACCTTGACAAATGAGAAAGTTTTGCGCTCTCAACCAGAATTTCTACACACATTCTTCTCTTCTCACATAACAGAGCTTTCTTGGCAGGATTATATTTGTCTTATTTTTAAGATAAATAAGTTAAGACACAAGGCTCCAGCAAGAAAGCTGAGTAAGTTTTCCACTTGCCAACTCGGGGTCATACTTTCCAACTTGGGTGGCTGTCATTTATAAACGATGAGCTCATGAGAGAAGAGAGCTAATGCAACCCCCAGGTGCCCAAAGCACGACCGTGGAGAATGGCAGCCCTCCCGCGGGACCTGATGCAATCGTCTTGACTTTATTTAGCCTTTCATACCAGCATCTGTAAGCTCTGGGTGCAGGATTATCCTCACAGCACCCCCTAAGGAGTACAAATCTCAGTGATGTTATTACCTGCAGGTTACCTCAGGAACTCATATGTAAGGAGGTGTTAAGTCTTTCCTCTGTGGTGCTACCCAGAGATGGGGCTGTTCACAGGCCCCTAAAACTCACTGCCCCTCTACTTCCTTGCCAGTGCAAGAACTGATATCTGTCATCCTATTACCACTCTGGCCTCCACGCTCCCAATTTTTTCCAATGTCTACACAGAATCTCTTGACCTTGGCACCACTGAGATGGATAACTCTTTGTTGGGGGTGGGGGACAGTGGTCTGTTCTATACACTGTGGATGTATAGCCGCATTGCTGTTTTTCTACCCACTAGATGCCAGTAGCATCCCTCTCCACATTTATGACAATCAAAATATCTCTAGACATTGCCAAACATTCCCTCGGGGTGCAAAATTACCTCTAGTTGAGAGCCACTCTTCTAGAAGGCAAATACACAGAAATATAAATACAATAATACTAACAACAGTTTCTGGTGCTGTTCCCATTGGAAAGGTCCAAATTGCGTGTGAAGAGCTTGATGATACTATCTTATTTAATATTTGCAACCAAGAACCAGTCTGTGTTGACTCTCTATGGAAATACTTACATTGCACATAAAGAGACTAGAGCTCAGAGATGTTAAGTAACATGGCCAAGGTCACACAGCCAGCAGCCACAGCCAGCAGCAGCAGAGGTATCATTTAAAATCGGGCTTTTGTGACTCCAAACCCTGAGCTCATCACCACCTCCAGATTCTGGGACCACAGATCACAGATGTTTCTGAATAGCCCTGATTGTCCACAGACCTAGCGTATGCTTAGCACTATTCAAATAATATATCCAGATCCAGGTTCAAAGACATAAAGACTGTGGCTCTTCTCTGTAAGTTCAATCCAAAGTGTTACAGCCAAGGTCTTGCTCCAAGGGAGAGTCCTGGGCCTGAGTGCAGACACAGTGGCCAATAATTCACTGTATGACCTTTATTTGGGGTCAGTTATTTAAGCTCCCAAAGTCTCTATATAGTCACCTCCAAGATAAAAGGGATGAGTTAGAGATTTTCAACCCTGGCTGCACACTAAAGTCATATGGGGATCATGATGCGGAGCAAAAAAATCATATGAGGAGCCTAGGAATCACCCCAAAACAATTAAACCAGAATTGCTGTGACCTGGACCATAACATTTCTGAGCTCCCCGGGAACTTGATATGCAGTCAGAACTGAGACAAATAGGACTAAGCCCCTCAAGTTTTGTGTTTCTACTTTAGGACCTGATTCCCTTAGAGAGGAGGTCCTCTTTTACCCTTTCCATGATACACAAAGCTGGTTTAGGGGTGCCTGGTTTCTCTGTCTCCAAAGACTGTCCCAAAAGCCTTGAACAATTTCCTGGGACCCCCTCAGTGTCTCAACTGCCCTCCAGTCTCTGAATGAATCGTTTCCAGCCTCCCACTGTACCAACCAAAAGTCTGGAAACTCCACCCCACTGCCTATGGCAGCTGGGAGTGGCAACTCCTTCCACAAAAGGCTGCAAAGAGCAGGGAGCCTGACAGAAGACAGCTGCACCCACTGAAAGACCCCCTCCTGGCCTCGTTGAGCGCTTGCCCTGTCTGACTTTAATAAGGCTAATTCTAATCTGTGGTCTTTCAAGAGGTGAGAGAAGCTCCCCTTTCTGAACATGACTCACTGCCTCCCATTTCAGCCCAAAGGCAAGTGATAACATCTCACTCAGCAGGTGCCTGAGAGGAGTTCTGGCTACAGAAATGCGACTTCTCCCCTTCCTCTGCCTCCCACCACCTCCATTTCTGTGAGTGACCCCATCACATTGGGAGGGCTTCACGCAGTACTTCTAGGTACAAAAGAAGCAATAAAAGTAATTTACATCGATGAAGCATTCCTGAGACGCCAGGCTCTGGGTAAAGTATCTACACGCACTGTTTCATCTCTTCTTCGAAAGCACCCTCCTGAGAAGGTACTATTGTTATTAACGTCATCATCATCATTATCCCCATTTTACAAATGTCTGCATTCACTGTTCTTGTTCCTCGGCCTTGGTCCCCATGATGCCACCAACTATCTGAATGAAGGCAGCTTCCCACTGGCCCATGCAAGTGCAGGGCCCATGTCCAGTTGGGTTCACCACTGGTTCCCAGACTGGCAGAAAAAGAGCCAGAATTCAAATTCAGGCAGGCTGGCCCCTATGTGCCTGTGAAGTCTATAAAGAAGGCTGAGAGGGACTTCCCTGTGGTCTAGTGGCTAAGACTCTGTGCTTCCAATGCAGGGGGCCCGGGGTTCAATCCCTCCAATGCAGGGGGCCCGGGGTTCAATCCCTGGTTGGGGAACTAGATCCCACATGCTACAACGAAGAGTTCATGTGCTGCAACTAAAGACCCCACATGGTGCAACTAAAAAAAAAAGGCTGAGCAGGCTCTCGGGATGTGAGCCATGAAGGAAAAAGATACGGTCGATGTGGTCAAGTGCTCCTGAGACACCAAGGCTTTATCCATGAAGAGGCCAGGGAGGGTCATTTCATAGGAGTTGTGGGGTGGAAGGGTGTTGCTGAGTTGAATGAATGGGAGATGAAGAACAGAGAGAACAGCTACCTAGCCCAAGCTCACACTGTTTGCTGCACAACAGGCCAATAAATGGAGAGACAAGCCGCTGGGGCAAGGAATGGAGACTGTATTCAGAAAGCCAGCAGCCCAAGAAGGCCGCGGACTGGTGTCCCAAAGAACCATCAGCCTTCCCCAGTTAGAGGTCAGACGCCTTTTATCCTAAAAGGGGAGATGGGAAAGTCCTAATTCTGGCCATACTCCAAAGGAGGTGTGTTCATTTCTTCCTCCCTGCAGCCATTCACATGTGGGCCTGGTCAAGAGGTTTCCTGTGAGTTAAATATATTTTAGCGTAATGCTCATGACCTGGGAGTCACGGTGTCCAGAGATGGGCCATCATAACGTAAGCTCTAGGCAACACTCCCCTTAGTGATTAATTTGTACTAAAATGTAACGGTTCTTCTCTGTTACAGAAAGAGTGAAAACAACTCCCTGGAGAAGAGGGAGACTTTTGTTTTGATTTGTTTTGCTTTGTTTTATCATGCTTTCCGTGAGAGAGACTCGAGCATGTTAAAAGCTGATGGGAGGTGCCGGCGGAGACAGAGAGGCTGAAATGTTTGAGGGATAGAGGGCAAAGTGGAACTGCAGGTCCCCAGCTGTCTCTGCCACAGTCAGAGGGAAGGCCAGAAAGCCAATCAGACCTTGCAGGCCCAGGTGGGTGGTACCTGAAGGGGGCTGAGGCTGGCATCTTTACACCAAAATTACATTCTACCCCATGATCACCCTGGGAAGTATGGATAGTCAGTCCCTCTGCACAAGTGAAGAAACATCCTCAAAAATTCGATAACTTCAGGATCTTCCCTGGTAAGTCTAGTAGTTAAGACTGTGTTTCCAATGTAGGGGATGTGGGTTCAATCCCTGGCACCAGAATCCCACATGCCGCACAGTGTGGCCAAAAAATATTAATAAAGTAAATTTTTTAAAGTTTAGTTAAAACAAAGAAAAGAAAGGTTTGGTTTAAGAAAAAAAAAATTAGGTGACTTTGATGCAGCCAACAAAGGGCACAGCTTGGCTGAGCACCAGGTCCCTCAGGCATTGAAGCCTGAGCTGGTCTGTGGTTGCAACCTGACACCCTCAGCAGAAGGTGACCAGGACCAAGTGCCACCAGATTCAAGCCAAGTCAACCAGATCCCCCAAGTCCCTGGTCTTCCCACTGCCCTGCCCTCCCCCTGCCTTTTGATCTGCAAGTGGTCAGCCCTCACCTCCCCGGTGTGAGTGAGTCTTTGTTGGCTCAGCAGCTCAGGAACAGACATCAGGGTCAGGGGAGTCCACCAAATGAGACCTTGTCCGAGTTAGGAAATCAGTGCAGCAAGTTAATTTATCACCACGGTGGGACTGCGTGTGTGCATGCTAAACTGCTTCAGTCGTGTCCAGCTTTGCAACCCTATGGACCACAGCCCGCCAGGTTCCTCTGTCCGTGGGATTCTCCTGGCATGAATACTGGAGTGGGTTGCCATCCCCTTCTCCAGGAGATCTTCCCCGCCCAGGGATGGAACCTGTGTCTCTTACGTCTCCTGCATTGGCAGCCGGATTCTTTACCACTAGTGCCACCTGGGGGTTAGAGGAGCATTTTCCCCATCCTCCTTGGTCTTTGCCCTTCCAGGCTCCTCCCTCCCAGAACAGCTTAACACCAGCCACTAACTGATGTTTAGGCTCACTGGCTGTGCACCCTAACCCGCTGACACCCCGGCACTGCTTGTTCACGCCTATCTCCAGACTCAGAACTGGAGCCAAATCAGAGTTCATCCATCAATCACATCCAAAAGTCCAGCAAGCCAATTAAAATCCTATCTGAGAGAGCTCTGTTTGGTGTGAGATGGGACCAAAATCCAGGAGGTGAATTTGTTACAATGATTTTAATAAGCAGGGGCATTTCATTAGACCCTCACAGAACAGGGAGGCATTCAGGCTTGAGCTGCCCCCAGGAGGTCAGACTCTGCCCACCCACGAGTGGGACACGTCTGGCCTGTTAAAATCAAACACAAACAGAGACCAGACTCAAAAATCCCCTGAGCAGACAAGTTCAGTTTAGTTATACAAGCAAAGCTTAATTTAGTTAGCTTCTTTTGCAAGACAAGCAAGGTTAACTTGACCTGGATCACTTCTTCCTTTGGCTGCTGAAAATCATATGCAAAGCTTCAATTGTTCCCCCAAATTGATATGAGGCAACCAAAAAAGCTGATTCCTTCTAATATTGTATGTAATTCTGAATTGGTAACTGAGAAGAACGTGAAGAGTCAACAGAAGCACCTCCACGCTGTATAAGCTGCTTCATAACGATATTCCTCGGAGCCTCACTCCATGTTTGTTTGACTGCTCCCCACTTACAAACTGTCCTTTTCGGTGTGTGCACAATACTTTCCTATTTACTGCTTCAGTGGCTCATTGGTTCTGTTGTTGTGTAGTCGCTAAGTCATGTCAGACTCATTTGTGACCCCATGGACTGTGGTCCACCAGGCTCCTCTGTCCACGGAATTTCCCAGGCAGGAATACTGGCGTGGGTTGCTGTTTCCTTCTCCAAGAAATCTTCCTAAACCAAGGATCGCACCCTCAGCTCCTGTATTGGCAGGTGGGTTCTTTATCTTGGAGCCATCAGGAAAGGCCTCGCTGGTGCTACTCCTGGCTCTTTTTTGAACTCTTTCTGAACTCTGGACAGCTGTAAGGGGTGTGGGCCCAGGATGGTGAGAAGGACTGTGTGCCCTGGGTCATTGTGGAGGATGTTACTGATCCTCCCAGCAAGGATCTGGGCAAATAGAGGACAGAGTCAGCTAGGACTCAGGGCCCCTGACCCTAGCTCCCAGGTTCTGCCCCCCTGAGCGCCTCCTGTGTCCTGAGTTCCTACCAGCTTGGGGAGAGGGGTAGGCCAGAATTCAGACACCTGAGCTAGGCAGCCAGCTTCACTGGACACCAAGAACGTGGCAATGCGCTCAGGAATCTATCCCTCCTCTCTGGCACGACATGGAAACCTGGAGGGTAGGGATTTCCTATCCTCTCCATTTCGAATCTCCTGCAACTGGACACCTGTATGCTCCGTGCTTCCTGGGACACAAGGCCACGGTGCATAAGCGCTGTCACTTCCGCTTGTGAATCTGTATGGGGTTTATAAAGCAACAGGGTCCTCGGCTTCCTGCCCCTCCCCTTCTTTAGCATTGCTCCTCTCTCCCTCCATGCCCAGATCCCAGGTGTGGGGTCCTATTCTTACCTCCCACCCTCAACTCGGTAGTGAGGGGCCAGATCCCAGGGAAGACGCCCCAACTTCCTCCCTCCCTCCACACTCTGATCCTGGGAGTCCCCATTCAAGAGCCTACCTTTCATCTTGGACCTACTGTTGCCAGCCCCTGAAGCTTCCTCATCTTCAAAATGAAGTGCAGGCTAATTGAACTTGAAAATCCACCCTGACCCTTGAACCACACATGCTCTGACCTTGAGTCTGACTGTGGATGCGCTGGAATAAGGCCTGCTCCTGGGACAGCGAGTGCGGGAAATGATGCTGAGGACGGTGCAGAAGAGCCGAGGGATGCCCGGGCAGGTGCTGAACCCCCGGGCTCGGTCCTTCCCCTCCCCACACCGTGATGCAAGGGACTCAGCCCCTCGCAGCTGGAGAGAAAGGAGAGTTTGCGGATGGGCAAGCAAGGCAAGCTGCCTGCCGTGCAGAGTGCTGCCTTACAGCAGAAAGAACAGAGAACACAGCCAAGGGACTTCCACTTCCATCTCCTCCTCTCTCTCCACTCAAACTGGGCCCCCACTTCCCAGTGCCTCAAGCTGGAATCTCCCTGAGATGTTCTTCTCTGGGAATGTCCAGCCCATGAAGCACAACGTCTGTCGCGTTTGTAGCTGGCGCTCCACAACCTCTGCCCAGGGTCAGGTTCTCAATAATGTTGAATTTCCCAAAGTGCTCCAGGATAGAGCCAAAATGATCAACTCCATCTTACAGGTGGTGAAAGGGCTTGATAAAGGGGGTCAGGAGAAGGACGAAGGGACATAAAATTAAATATACAACATCCATACACTTGTTTTTCTAATACCAGACTGAAAGTGAACGTTGTGACCCCACAGACTGTAGCCTGCCAGTCTCCTCTGTCCATGGAATTCTCCAGGCCAGAATACTGGAGTGGGTAGCTGTTCTCTTCTCCAGAGGATCTTCCCAACCCAGGACTTGAACCCAGGTCTCCTGCGTTGCAAGCATATTCTTTACCAACTGAGCCACCAGGGGCTTGATAAAGAGGGGTCAGGAGAAGGAAGAAGTGATGTAAAAATTTAATATAAAAAACTCTTTACACTTGTTTCTCTAACACCAGACTACTTATGAGCAAATTAAACTCTTTACAGGATGCCCACCCTCCTGATCCTTCTTTTCATCTCATCCTTCATCTTTATGTCCTTTATCCTACAGCTCAAAAGTCAGAGTTGAGAGGAGAGGGCCCTTTTTTCTATCACATCCCATTGTGACTGCCAGCACATTGTTCACCAGGGCTGTGAGGAGGGTTGGTGCAGGTGAAAAACGCTGGTTGCCAGAGACAGCACAGGATCAAGGGAATGGAGGTGAACAGGAGGGAAGGAGGCAGGGCACAACCTTGAAAAGAATGATACAGCCACAGGACAGGACAAAAACTGGTTAGAACCAACTGGGTGCAAGATTGTGGAAGATTCAACTTCCGGTGGACCTTGAGCCTCATTATACACTCACTAGTGCCATGACCGTTCTGAGGCCAACCATAAAACATCAAGAGATGGGGATATCAGACCACCTTACCTGTCACATGAGAAATCTATCTGCAGGTCAAGAAGCACCAGTTAGAACCAGACATGGAACAAGGGACTGGTTCAAAACTGGGAAAGGAGTAAGTCAAGGCTGTATATTGACACCCCGCTTATTTAACTTATATATAGAGTTCATCATGTGAAATGTTGGGCTGGATGAATCACAGGAAAATAAAGGATGTTACAAAATTCCAACTTGGACGGAGAAGCCTTGGAAGCAAGGGAGGATGACGAGAAGACGTCTCCCAAAGCGGCTTCCTGATTTCTGCTGGCTCATCGTAAATGTCATTCACTCAACATTTATTGAGCACCCACTGTGTGCTAGACATTATTCTGGGTGCTAGGAATACAGCAGGGAGTAAAACAAAAACCTTTGGCCTCAAAGAACCAACATCCTAACCTGGAGAAATAATAAACATAATAGTAAGCACGTTCTCTAGTAGGAAAGGTTAGGTAAGTGAGCATGGGGCAAAAGGGCAGCATAAGGAGGACGGCGCGGCTTTAAGTAAGGGGTGGGAGGGTCTTGTTGAGAAAGGTAACGTGAGCAGACGCCTTAAGGAGGTATAAGGGAGAGAAGCCTGCAGACCACTGGGAGCCCCTGATCCTCATCCTCTCCTTCACGCGGTGCTAGCTCCTGCTGCCGGCATAATTTCATGCCTTCAGTAAATAGTTAATTAAGCAAAAGGAAATAAGGCATCGTTTCATTATCCAAATCATTTTTTAAAAGAGCAGGGACAAGCTTTACTTATTCACTCTAATGTCTAATAGTATGTAAGTACAAAATAAATAATGTGTTGAATCAATTAATTCATCCATAATCAATAACTTAATTAATAAAAACCCTACAACTTCCCTGTAAGTGTGAAACATGATACAAACTGTCATATAAACAACAGATTGGAGACTCTTTTAAGATGTAAAAGTACCCCTAGTAATATCAGAACACTATTATATTTTTGCTTTTTCCCTTCCAGCACTTATCTGTATCTATAACTTATCATAGGTATGATTTAGTGATTCATAATCATAAACACACGATTCTGACAACGGGTTTTTTCTACCTATGATGTTCTTTTCGTAATTGCCATCGATAAAGGATACACAGGCTATGTTCCGACTGCCAGAAAGCAGCATTGTTTCCAATGTCCCTGAATTAGAACGCGCCAGGTAGCAAGGAGGCTCCATAGCTCAGTGGTTAGAGCACTGGTCTTGTAAACCAGGGGTCGCGAGTTCGATCCTCGCTGGGGCCTCTCCTGCACTTCTCTTTACTTTTTAAATCGTCCCGTTGTAAACATGCCCCCAAATACAAAATTTCTGAAAACGTTACTTCTTGCAGGATTAACAGTAACTGCTCCTGACATGCTTTACGGTGCTTTAGAACTGACCCGGAAGATAAAATACCGGAATGCAACAAAAAGCAAGAAAAGGAAAAGCGGTCCTCGGCGACGCGGTGCTACCAGGACCTGGGGCCCAAGCTCCCGAAAAGGAGGCGCGAGGCTCCAGGGGTTCGTTCTCACGCCCTGCAAAATCAAACTGGCACTGAGTCACAAAAGGGCAGAAGGGGCGGCCGGCGCCCGGCACTCCGCCGCGGGCGGGGCGCGCGCGGAGGCGGAGTTGCGCCTGCAGTTGCGCCGCGCGGCCGGCGGGGGGAGCTGTGGCTAAGCGCCCAGACGCCTGTCCACGGCCGGCTTGCGCGCTCTGAGCCTATTCCCGGGACTCAGAGTGTGGCCAGCGTGGCCTGGACCGAGGCCCGCGCTGTGATGACACGTGGCAGCCCCGGCTTCGGAGCCCAGCCTGGTTCCAAGGCCCTACCCCTTGGAGAGGAAGGGGGAGCGACTCCCAAAAATAAACAGTCCCGGTCTGTTTGGGAAGCCAAGTTTTGCAGCCGGTCCTGTGTCTCCGGTTTTTTTCCCCTGAATTGCAGAATGCCGCTTGATTTTTAAAGTCGCGAGAGCCTTTTCTGAGTATATGATTCCCTCCACCCACCATTTCTTGATAAAGGATTGTTTGTAAGGAAGCCACTAGCCACCTGTGGCCCTTGACTGAGTGTCTGAAATGTGGATATTCTGGACTGAGATGTGCTGAAAGAATAAATTACACATTGGATTTAGAAAATTTAGTACAGAAAAAGAGAACTATCCCGTTAGTAATTCTTCATTGATTACGTATTGGTATAAAGCTGTCATATATTGTTTTTCAGTCGCTCAGTTGTGTCTGACTCTTTGCGACCCCATGGACTGCAGCAGGCGCGTGCAACGCTTCCCGGTCCCTCACGATCTCCAGGAGCTTGCTCAAATTCACGTCCATGTAATATATTGGGTTGACTAAAATACATAGTTGCATTACTTTTACCTATTTTTAATGAAAAATGCGAAAAAAAAATTAGAAACAGAAAAATTTTAGTTACAAGTGTGGCTTCCATTTGCAGCTCTCATTTCTGTTGGACGGTGCAGAATCCTGTGACCTTGAGTTCAAGTTAATTCTTAACCTGTGCTCATGCCAGGTAAACCTTTCATCTCTGGGTCTCCCAGAGCCAGTACTGTGCCTGGCAAGCAGTAACCGTGGCATTGGTTGAGCTGAAATTACATACCTCCCTAACATAATCTTAAACTCCACAAAAAACAAGAAAATGTATTTCTTAAACTGGGTTCATTTTGAGAATGATGTAACTGTAAGAATTTCTATCTTGGTTCCCAAGATGTTAGCTCTAGAAAAACACACTCATCTTTTATTGGTTATTCAGACTTCCCTGGTGGCTTAGACGGTAAAGAATCTGCCTGCAATACAGGAGACCGAGATTCAGTACCTGGGTCTGTAAGATCCCTTGGAGACAAGGATAGCAACCCACTCCAGTGTTCTTACTTGGGAAATCCCATGGACAGAGGAGTCTGATGGGCTACAGTCCATGGGGTCGAAAAAAGTCGGACACGGCTGAGTGACTGACACTTACTTACTTACCCCTTTGTGAAAGTTCATGGGCATTGCCAGTCATCTTCCAGAAAACAAAGCCAATTGGCCAGAGAGGAATACCCTGCCTCTCCCCCAGGTTCCCAAGCATTTCAGGGCACCTATTCAGCTCCCATCTCTAGACTCACTATCCTCCTGTTGAAATGTTGAGTTCAGAAGGCCTTGAATTTGATGGATGTGGTCTTGTACTTAGACACATGAACTCTGAACACCTTTCCCTCAGGACTCAAAACACTTTCAGACCATAACTTTTTTTTAAGTATAGTTGATTTAAAATGTTGCTTTATTTTCAGGTGCACAGAAACCTGTTTTTTTGTCTATTTCTTATTTTTTTTTTTTTTGTTTTATGTAGTTTGTTAATCTCATACTCCTAATTTATCCCTCCCTCTTTCATTTCTTACTTCTAATGATTTTTGTGTGGAGTCTTTAAGGTTCTGTGTATAGAAGATCATGTCATCTGCAAATAATAACAATTTTACCTCATCCCGTCTAATGTGGATACCTTGCATTTCTTTTTCTAGCCTGACTGCTGTGGCTAAAACTTCCGATACTGTCTTGAATAGAAGTGATTAGAGTGGGCATCCTTGTCTTGTTCCTGAATTTAACAGGAAGGCTTTCAGGTTTTTACATTATTATGTTGGTTGTGGGTTTGTCATAAATGGCTTTTGTTGAGATATGTTCTCTCTATAACCACTTTGGTGAGAGATGTTTATCATGAATGGATGTTGAATTCCACCGAATGCTTTTTCTGCACCTATTGAGATAATCAAGACTTTCCAGGTTGCTCAGTGGTAAAGAATCTGCCTGCCAATACAGGGGACACAGGTTCAATCCCTGGGTCAGGAAGATCCCCTGGAGTAGGAAATGGCAACCCACTCCAGCATTCTTGCCTGAGAAATCCCATGGACAGAGGAGCCTGGGGGGTTACAGTCCCTGGGGTCACAAGAGTCAGACTCAGGTGAGTGACTGAGCATGCATTGAGATAATCACACGGGTTTTGTCTTTTCTTTTATTAACGTGGTGTATCACACTGATTGGTCTGCATATGTTAAACCATCCTTACAACTCTGGAGTGACTCCAGCTTGATCCTATTATATGATCTTTCTTATGTATTGTTGGATTCAGTTTGCTAAAATTCTGTTGAGCGTTTTCACATTCATATGCATTAAATAGGGCCAGAGCCACACATCTTTGAAGAAAGATTGTACAGGGGGAGAAGGTGAGACAGAGTGAGCACGTATATTTGTTCCAAAGGTTAGATCCAGTCTCCCTGAACTGAAGCAAGATTTTCAGCCATCTTTTAACAAAATGATGCAGAGGGTAAGCCCCCCCTCGTCTCATCTGAGAAGCTAAAAGTGTAAAATGTCAGGGTTGGTTGGACCCTGAAATTCATTTTTTATCCTAGAGAGTGTGTACAAAGAATGTCACCTGCCATTTCAGCAAACAAGCGATGCTGTGGCCATCCAGCCATCAGCCACAGCAGCCACCCCTGATGATGTACCTTCAGGGGGATTCAGGTTGGAGAAAAACAAGATACTGGCTCTAGATAGTTAAGATGCATATCTAAGGAGCAATTTCAATAAACCCAGACTCTTCTGCGTCTTCCCATACATAGAGAAGCGCTGAGACCTTTACCATGAGATGCCCATTTTTGTGTGTAATCAGCATTAATCTTTCGATGTCCAGCCACATGTTGTTCATCTGTTTTCAACGAAAACTCCTATAAACCCTGGCTCCTCCCTTACCTCTTGGGAACAGTCACTCAGAGCTATCTGACAGGCTGCTATCCCGAGCTATAATCCTCAGTAAGCCTGCCAAATGAAATATAACTCTCAACTTTCATCCGTGCAGTTTTTTTCAGTCAGCAAGAGTGTTCATAAGAGCTACAAAGGTGAGCGAAAGTAACGCAGAGCAAAACCATGAGATGGGGTAAAGGAAGGCACTGCGTGCGTACATGCTCAGTCACTCAGCTGTGTCCAACTCTTTTTGACCCCATGGACTGTAGCTCACCAGACTCCTCTGTCCATGGGATTTCCCAGGCAAGAGTACCAGAGTGAACTGCCATTTCCTCCTTCAGAGGATCTTCCCTGTCCAGGAATCGAACTCATGTCTTCTGTGTCTCCTGCGTTGGCGGGCAGACTCTTTACCACGGAGACAACTGGGAACCTAAGATAGCTAAGAGACGATCTAAAAATGGTCTTCGGAAAATGATGACCAGTGTTGTGCATCTTTAATAAAGAAGAAAAAAAAAGAGAAAGAGACTCAAAGAGAGGTTTGGTGTATTTATATTAGGTTAGGTCACCCTACGAATGGAGATCACTAAAGAAAAAAATGGAATCTATTTCTTTGGAAGTCTAAAATAATCTGTCCGGAATATATTAAACCTCATCTAAAGCAGGAATCACATGACCTCTAAAAGTCCTTAACAACCCTGGCATTGTTGGTTTTGTTCTGCTTAAGTCAAATTGCCTATACTGTTCTGGAGGCTTTGCAGAACTTGGGGAACTTCTTGAAGACAGGGATCATTTCTTCTCTCACCTCTTTCTTTCCTCAAATACCTGGTCACAAGCCACCTATCCTCACTGGGGGCCCTAGAGGGAGGCAAGTTCACAGGAGGCAGACCGGGGCGTTGGTTCAAGTCCAGCTGAACAGTTGACTGTCTCCTCACTGCTATGGTCTAGGGCACACTGCTTAACCTCACCAAGCCGCACTTTCCTCATCTTCAATATAAGTTATATGGCCACACACATGATGCAAAGTTTTGAGGTTTCAGAAAATATGTATAAACTTAGCACACAACAAGTAGGCACAATGGAATCACCTTTATTATGCTATTTGCCAGAGCAAAACAGTAGTCGCCGGAGGTGCAGAATAGGACCTGCCCTTATTCAGACCCTGAGCTTCAATGAGGGCAAAGGAGATGACCACTTTAGAAGGGGTTCCCCTTGGAAACTTGCCACTACAGGCCTCCTCTTAGAGCTGGGAGGAAGCATGGGAGAGACATGGTTCTTAAGGCAAACTGGTGAGGCACGTCAGATTTCTTAACACCAGCAAACATCAAGGAGCTCAAAGGATATATGTCCATCTGAGCCAGTGTTGACGTATCACTGTTGCCTACAGGCACTTACAAAGCAAGATGGAGACATGCAGTGGGATTTGAAGCAGGCTCACAGACTAGCGCACGTGATTATCGAGGTGCCCCGACCAGGTGGGGATTGGTTCCCCCGCAGAAGCAGACAAGGAGCATCCGTTCAGCTGGCAAGACTCAGGGAGCGGACAACCCGGCCACCCTAACTCAGGCTCTCTCTGCTGGCTCCCACCTCCACCCCCGGCTTCCCGCATGTCTAAGGTCACGTTCAGCACCGGCAGCTTCCACGTGGTGAGGTGGTTCTGGTCCCTTGAGTGGCCACCTTGACCAAAGAGGTGGAGGGAGGCTTCTGCCAGCTCGTCTCTGCTGTGCGGCCTGCCTGGCTATGCCACCGGGGCGTTTGGGGATCCCTTTCCGCTTCCCCTGGGGGCCTGGAGACCACACCCTGGCTCTCTTCTTTGCACCAGGCCCTGGAGATGTCTTTCGGCTGCTTGTGGGAGAAGCTGGCTTCTTGAAGGAATCTTTCTGAGATGAGGCCCGGTTTGGACTGGAAGCTAAAGTTGCGCTGGACAGTTTTCTAGCAGCTTTCTCAGACTGCTCCTTTAGCAAGTCCAAGACCAACTCTGGAAATGAGCATTAGTTTAGGAGAAATATTAGTCCTGGAAAGCAGCTGTAAGGAAAGTGCCACCCAGGAATCCTATGCCCACTTGAGGGTTCTTGAATATAAATTCTTTTGAAATTAATATGCTTAATTCCCTGGCCTTGATCTAAATAGATGACTTTTGTAATGCATACCTGTAGAATAGTGCCCTTAAGACAGCACCTCTCTTCCAAAAGTCTTTCCTGACTCCCCACCCTACCCCAAGGAAGAGGTCCTCCCTCTCGGGGCCCTCTCAGACCCCTGGACATCCTTCTAGCCAGAATCTTAGTGTTCTTTTATTTCTTCCCTTGCCTGTACTACCTGCCCCCCTCTCCTTTGGTTCTAAACTCCTACAGGCCAAGTTGCTGGTGTATCTACCCCAGGGCTTAGCACAAGGACTGCTGTCAAGTACTAAATGAAAGAATGAATACATGAGTGATCGAATGCATGGAGGGCAGCACGTGCGGCCCCCTGCTGCGCAACCAAGACACACGGACTGAGCCACAGGCTCTAGTCCTCACCCAGAGGAGAAGCCCTAGGTGAGAAAACAGGACCTGCCACCCCGGGATGGCAGCTGTTTGCACGGGGCACTGTAGCCAAGGCCTGAGCCTAGAGACAAACATGGACTCACTAGCGAGCGGCCTGAACTGGACCCGCTTACTCTTGGTTTTCACCGGCACTGGTTTGTACTTGCATTTGCCTGGAGGTGCTCTCCTGAAAACAGATGGAGAAAGTGAGGACACAAGACTCTGAAGATGGAACCAGGAAATAGGTAGAGAGGTGCAAGAACGGAGGTGGGACAGATGAAGCAGGGAATCTTCAATGAGCTCGGGTGGAGAGGAGGAAGGACACGGACGTCACAGGGACACTGCAGGCCCTTGGGGGACAGTGTGGGCAGGGGGTTGGGGCGTGGCAACAGAGAGCAGGGTTCAAGTCCTAAGGGCCACAGGCAAGCCTTGCTGAGTTTCAACTTTCTCAACTATAACATATAAAAATAGCTCACAGGGAGATGGGGAGTATTAGTTAAGAACTGTGTACTTGGCACATCAGAAGTGATGAATGGATAACTTGTGTTATTGTTATTTTGGGAGGTTGATTTGGTTTGGGGGGGGGGGTTTTGGCCACACTGCGTGGCATATGTAACTTCCCTGATCAGGGGGTCAGGGGATTAAACTCATGCCCCCTGCAGTAGAAACACGGAGTCTTAACTACTGGACCACCAGGGAAGTCCTAAATTGTTTTTTAAATGAGATTTTGAAAAACACCCGGAGCAGTGGTCAGCACATACAAATGCTCTGTGGGTAGTGATGGCAGTGATGGTGATGAGGAGGAGAATGACGCCCTGCCTCTGCTCTGACGGCAGTGGTGATTCCCTTTAAGGAAAATCTCTTCAGATACTCATGGCGCAGCCCCTTGAGTAATACCAGCCCCTCTGCCTCCTAGTATTTTGATTCTTAAACTGCTGTCCCCAAGGGCATCTTCTGAAATAAAAAGGGCTTTGCAGACTAGGAGTATTTCCAGCTAGTTGGCGGCAAAGCCAAGATTCATACCCAGCATTCAGCATTCATACCCAGCTTTAGTGCAAAGATGAGCTGAAGAATTAAACAGAGCAGAATCAGGATCCACTGCTACAGAAGTTGTTTGTTTTTTTTTTTAAGTCTCAACAATTCAAGTCGTCATTATAACTGAACTGAATGGGCGGTGCTGAAAAGAGTTTGATCCAGAAAGAAGGATGTGTTCCCATCCTCTGGCCCCTCTAACTAGCTCTACCTTGGGAAAGCAGTTGAAGGTAGTAAGGCTCTGTTACCCTAATCTGCAGATTGAGAGTGGCACCCTGCCTCTCTAGGATTCTGTCAGCAATGAATATCAGCCTGCATGCACAGCACCCCGCACGGTGCCTGGGACGCAGAAATGCCTGGATAAATGTCAATGTCTTCTAGGGGGAACAGCCTTTACAGTTGCCTTATGACTGATCTCTTGCTGCCAGAAGTGAGCTAAATTATCCCCTAACCTAGTCAGGAAACTTTCAAAGGAAAGAAGAAAGGATTCACACACCTGTTGTGTGAAAGGGTTGATAGAAAGAGCAGAAAACTCCCCACACAGTCTCTGTCAGTCACCAGAAGTACTTTAAAGACCCTGGGTTTGCCCCAACCCCAGATCACAGGAGATCTGCATGGAGAAGACCCAGAAGTGGAGACAGCTCAGTCCCTAATTCACCCTGCCAACCCTTCCCCCATCAGAGGAGCCCCCAGGCAGGATCTCTAGGACAAAGCCCCTTCCGGGAACTTCTGAGAACACCTAATGGGAGCCCTGTTGCCAAGAGGAGCTGAGCTAGGCTGGGCTTCTGAGCCCTCACCAGTAGCTGGACTGAGCTGCCAAATGTCCTCTGAATAACTGCCCCAGACATGGTAATGTAAGCCTCAGGGGAAGTCCTCCTTGGCAGGTCTATCTTCAGGCTGACTTGTGGGGAGACTTTCTTCCTTTGGGTAAGAATCCTGAGATATTAATATATCCAGTGCACTGCCCAGAGCTCTCAGGATGGATACCCTGCATCACTCTCCCAGGGACAGATATGGACACACACTCAAAAACCTCACAAATAGGAAGCGGTAGTTTGGCTTTTGCCAGATGAGTTGAAGGCTGGTTAGTCCCTGAGAGAGGCGGGCAGAGAAGCAGGGTTACACATAGAGTTCACCAAGTAAATAAACGCTGTCCCTGAATTCTGGAAACATTCAGGTGAAGACACAGAGAATCCTGACAGCTGAAGATACAGCTGCTTCTGGGACTCTCCTGGGACTGGTCCAAGACTGTGCATATGCCAAAACCCAGTGATGCTCGAGTCCTCTATGGAAAATGATACAGTATTTGCATAGAACCTACCCATCCTCCTGTATACTTTAAATCACCTCTAGATTACTCATGATACCTAAGAATGCAAATGCTATGCAAATAGTTGTAAATATAATTACAGATATTACAGAAATTGTTGCCAAGGCATGGCAAATTCAACTTTTGCCTTTTGTAACTTTCCAGAAGTTTTCAAAATATTTTTGGTCCACAGCTGTTTGAATCCACAGACATGGGACCCACGTTTATGGGGTGGGTCCCAACTGTATTTGCCAAAGACCAAGCCATGGAAGGGCAGCAATATTTACTCAGGTGGTCAGAGTTGTACACCACTGTCAGATGATCCCAGACAGAAGTTTCCAGAAGCATATTTTTAAAAAAACAAACAAACAAGGGACTTCCTTGGCAATCCAGTGGTTAAGGTTCCATGCTTCCAATGTGCAAGTTTAATCCCTGGTCAGGAAACTAAGATCCAGTATGCAGCACAGTGTGGCCAAAACAAACAGACAAACAAGACAGGAGCCACAGGTCTACACCTAGTCATCCTATAAAGGCTCAAGATCTTCATTTTCAACCACAAAGATATCATTTCCCAAATATTCCATAACTGTCCTACACTTTCGTCAGTCCAATCTGCTTTGAATCTAAAGCAAAGATCTGCTTCGTTGATCACTTCTATTGATAGTAATTCTTGGGGAGTGAGGACTGTCTTTCTGATCCACCATGGAGATAAGGACTAATTCAAATCACCTGAGAAGAAAAGGAACCCAAATCTCACCTTGATGGGTCAACAAATTTGTAAATGGATCCGTGTGGTGCGTAGGCACTGGGGTAAGAGGTGGCCAAGAAGTAGAGCTCCCCTGAGAAAACAGGAACAGACCATCAGGACAGGACACAAGGCTGGGCCCAGACAGCTAGACACACAGAAAATCATTACCAGGGGGTTGTGGCCCTGAAATACATGAGCCCCAGGAAGCGGTCCCCAGAATCCCACCTGGAGCGAGGCCTCAAGGGCTGTGAGCTCCCCAAGGAGAAAGTCCATCTCAGCACCCAGACCACCTCGGAGTGTCACCCAGCAGAGGCAGGTTTCTGCTGGGCATGCTAAGCTGCTTCAATCATGTCCAACTCTTTGTGACCCTATGGACTGTAGCCGCCAGGGATTCTCCAGGCAAGAATACTCGAGTGGGTTACCATTTCCTCCTCCAGTGCATCTTCCCGACCCAGGGATCAAACCTGCGTCTCTTACACCTCCTGCATTGGCAGGCAAGGTCTTTACTACTAGCGCCACGTGGGAAGCCTATACGTTCCATAAACCAAAGGCTTCTCATCTCATTTATCACCACTTTGCTTTCAGAAACTTCACCCCAATGAGTCCATCTCCCTCCCCAGCTCTTCAGTACTGATAAGGATTCTCTGTGAAACCCAGAGACAGGCGAGCTACAGGCTGAAGACCACTTATTATTGAGTTGGTCAAAGTTCATTCAGGCTTTCCATAACATCTTTCAGAAAAATCCAAACAATCATTTTGGCCAGCGTTGCTCAATCACTAAGTCGTGTCAGACTCTGCAACTCCATAGACTGCAGTACAGCAGGCTTCCCTGTCCTTCACCATCTCCCAGAGTTTGCTCAAACTTGTGTCCATTGAGTCAATGTTGCTATCCAACCATCTCATCCTCTGCTGCCCCTGTCTTCTTTTGCCTTCAATCTTCCCAGCATCAGGGTCTTTTCCAATGAGTCGGCTCTTTGCATCACGTGGCCAAAGTATTGGAGCTTCAGCATCAGTCCTTCCAGTGAATATTCAGGGTTGATTTCCTTTAGGATTGATTGGTTTGATCTCCTTGCAGTCCAACAGACTACTTGTTACCCCTTCTTTAGGGCTTCCCTGATAACTCAGTTGGTAAAGAATCCGCCCACAATGCGGGAGGGCTGGGTTCGATCCCTGGGTTGTGAAGATCCCCTGGAGAAGGGAAAGGCTACCCACTCCAGCATTCTGGCCTGCAGAATTCCATGGACCGCATAGTCCATGGGGTCGCAAAGAGTCGGACACCACTGAGCGACTTTTACTCACCCCTTCTTTAGTGCATTAGTCCCTGCTGCCTGCCCCCCACTTCACTCTGTCCTCCAGCTCTACCTTCTTCAGTCCTGGCTTCCTTATTTCCCATGATTTTCCCCTCACTCCTCAGTCCCTAAACTTGGTCTTCTCGACACCCCGAAGAAATCACCTCCACCCACTCTTCCCTTCGTCTCTTTCACAAGGGCCCCTGTTTCCTCCCATTTTCTCCTGTTTGAACTCCAAAACACACCATTCCCTTCTCATAGCAGGTACCTCATTCCACCTCGTATCACAGTTTCCTATGAGAGACAGTGAAGGGTTTATGAGCCCAACTTCAGCTAGATAAATCTGAGTCTGAATTCTGATAACACTCGTTACCATCTGTGTTGTCCTGGGCAACTTCTCCACCTGGGTAACCCTCGTGTTATTTATTCTTTGTAAAAGAGAGATAAGAATACCTCCCCTGATTATTAGGTATTGAGTGAGAAAGTGTTCAATCATCGGCAGTTCCTCTTACTTCCTTATGCCTCTGTTCACTGTGATAGCTTTTTGAGCTTGGCACAATCTCTGTCCTACCACCCTGGATTTAATACTTTTGCTTGTGTGCTTCATGCAAGCCCTCTGGATTTATGGAAGGAAACATCTTACCAAGGTACACACTGGAAAAGCCTAGAGCTTTAAATGGCTCTGGGCTATTTAAACAATCTTCTTCCTTGAATTTGTGGTGAACAGTGACTAATATTTGTTTGAGCCCAAGTGTGAGGCTAATGTTCTTTGCAGAGCCCCGCACAAAATGTAACAGCTGCCTAATAGACTGGTTTTGTGGACTGACCCTATAATCTTCCCCTTGTAAGGGGCAGTGAGGGTGGGGATCTGAAGAGTTAGGACAAACCCTTGCCTAGAGCCAGTTGGCCCCCTGATTAGAAAACATCACCTCATCCGAGGTGATGCTGACATGAGATAAATGAGTTGTCTACCAACATGTACACAGGTCACCCTTGGGCACAGGTCCCTCTAAACCATGCAATTTCTGGTCTAAAAGAATTGGAAACCCTGTGTTGCTGCATATTCCCTACACATGACTATAGTTTATGTAAATCATATATCCTAAATATGTCATAGTCTTCCCATCGTATTTTTAGAAGACAATGCTAGGCGTGAATTTCATCTATAGGGTCTAACTGACATTTTTAAAGCGTTTTTGTTTAGTCATTAAGTCGTGTCTGACTCTTTTGTGACCCCATGAACTGTAGTCTGCCAGGCTCCTACATCCATGGGATTTTCCTAGCAAGAACAGTGGAATGAGTTGCCATTTCCTCCTCCAAGGGGGATCTTTCCCACCCAGGAACTGAACCCATGTTTTCTGCATTGGCAGGCCGATTCTTTACCACTGAGCCACTTGGGAAGCCCCTTTAGAACTATATTTTAGGGTAAGAACAACAAACCAAAAAACTGTAGCAGGCTATAAAGCAAAACATACGCAATATGAATTTACTGCAATCATTATGACCTCAGCCAGCCCTCTCGGGAATGTGCTTCAGTGACTGACATTCAGAAACCCAACCCATCAGAACTCAGCCATGCAGCCCCACGCCCACCATCCACTCCATCTACTCACTCGTTGATTTGTGCCAGCTGTCGGCTGGAAGAGTCAGGAAATAACTGTAGCAACAGTGACGGCAGAGCTCTGGTGCAACTAAAATGGGGCTTATCACACTCGGTTCTAAATATGTCAATAATGGGGAAGACTATGACACACGCAGAAAATCTGAATCGCTGTGCAAAAACAAAAGAATGTGACTCTGAAGGAAATAACTTGCCTCGGGAACAGCCACCCTGGTTTTAGGGCTGCCCTTGGGCAAAGTCTGGCTTGGGAACACCTTGGCAAGTCCACTCCATCAAATTCAGCCAAGGACACTTTTGTTTGCCAGATGTACTGAGTGGCGCTCAAAAACTGCCTTGTTTTCTCCTGCAAGAAGTCTACAGGCTAAACAAACCAAGCCACCAAAACCTGGCTTTTCTGTGGCCTCCTGAAAAGGAACAAGCCACAGAACGTGGCAGCCCAGGGACCCCGGGCAGGCTGCCCCCAGGGGTCTCCAGGCTCTGGGGGCTCCAGCTTCCTTGGGGCACCAGCAGGGGAGAGGCCCCACCATGGCCTGTGGCTGACATCCATTTACATAATCCACTTTCCACTGAACGTGCCAGCCTGTGGTTTCTCCCCTTTTTCGTACGTTTGGACTTCCAATTTGGAACTTACAAAAACTTTTCTCTATTAAGAATCCTTAAATTTTCCAAAATATCATCTGCTTCTATAAAATATTCATCTGAAACTATCTATTCACCAGCTATTTGAGGACTTCTCTGGCAGTCCAGTGGTTAAGACCCCTCACTTCCAATGTAGGGGGTGCAGGTTTGATCCCTGGCCAGAGAACTAAGATCCCATATGCCATATGACATGGACAAAAATAAATTTTTTAATTAATAATAATAAAAAAACATAAGCTAGCTGAGAGGAAGGGTGCAGCTGCTAACTGGCTTTATGTCCCACTCAAGTGAAGCTTTTGTACAGCCACCCTTGGGTCAGAGTGGAAAGAAACCAAACATTGAAGAAACCATTAAGGTTCTGGCTAACACTTGTAGAGAGTCCTGTGTCTGGAAGGGACCCCTAAGAGATCATTTTGTTCTCTTCCGTGCCTCAGAGCATGGCTAGATGCAATTTCAAATACCGGAAGGATCACAGGCCTTGTCACCACTTATGTAAACAAAATAAACCTTTAACTTTCAAAATGACACATAGCTTATATAAAGCTCAAATTAAAACTTCATTTTCTGAGTTCACAATTTGAGGATATTTATTTTCTAGCTGTTTGTTGTGTATGGGGATTTTTTGTTTCCTTTTGTTTTGTTTTTAGCTTTTTATTTTATATTGGTATTGAGCCAATTAGTAGTATTGATAGTTTCAAGTGAACAGCAAGGGACTCAGCCATGCATATACATGCATGTATTCTCCGCTAAGCTCCCTCCCATCCAGGCTGCCACACTGAGCAGGGTTCCCTGTGCTAAATAGTAGGTCCTTGTTGGTTATCCATTTTATTTTATATTTTTTAAAATGGGAATATAATTGTTTTACAATGTTGTGTTAGTTTCTGCTGTACAGCAATGTGAATCAGCTATGAAAGTGAAAGTGTTGGTCGCCTAGTCATGTCCAACTGTTTGTAACCCCATGGACTGTAGCCCACCAGGCTCCTCTGTCCATGGAATTCTCCAAGCAAGAGTACGTTGCCATTTCCTTCTCCAGGAGAACTTCTTGATCCAGGAGTCGAACTTGGATCTCCCACATTACAGGTAGATTCTTCAATGTCTGAGCCACCAGGGAAGCTGTGAATCAGCTATAAGTATATATATATAGAGAGAGAGAGAGAGAGAGAGTGGATATTTATTAAAGCTAAATCCCTGTCTCTTTCCCTTCACCTCTCTCTCTCATATGTGCACAAATGCCTTGCTCTGCTGATGCCCTTAACATACGCCTAATGGCTCTAGTGTGTAGCCTCCTACCTAGCTGTCTACCCTTTTCCCAGGTCTCTCAAGAAAGAAATTCTCCCTTGTTCATTCACAGAAGTTGCCTAACAAACTCTGGGCAGGATCAGGAAGAGCCCAGCCCAACCAGTGGCTGATCATCAGAGGTACTTTCTCCCAGGCAACAGCGGCAGGATAAATACTCACTGTTGGCTCTGTCTACGTTTGTGTAATCACAGATCAGAACAGAATTAGGGAGGAAGCGCACATGCACCTCCTTCACAGCCAAAGGACTGGACAGACTACAGTGCAGACCTTGGTCTATCTGCACAGTGAGCTGTACAGCCAACCAAGAAGGGGTAAGTTGGCATAGTCAGCCTGTTTCCTCACTGGTGAAATAAACAAAATAATTACATTATGAGGGTGTCGTGATTACTAAATAAGATTTTAAAATGTGAAGTGTCTAAAACAGTATCCAGTTCATTATAAAAGGTGGCCGATAGTGAAAATAGAAGAAGTGGTAGTTTCTATTTAAATAATAAGAGTAATAATAACAACAGCAATGATAATTATTATATAAATGTTTGAGGCTTCCCAAGTGGCTCAGTGGTAAAGAATCCACCTGCCGAGGAGGAGACGCAAGTTTGACCTCTGGGTCAGGAAGATCCCCTGGACAAGGAAATGGTGGCCCACTCCTGTATTCTTGCCTGGGAGGTCTCATGGACAGAGGAGCCTGGTGAGCTACAGTCCATGGGGTTGCAAACCAATCGAACATGACTTAGCGACCAAACCTCAAGATAAAATGTTCAGTTCACAATGCCTGTGATTGCCTAAGATCCAGTGACCAGAAATACAATACACAGTTAACATTTGTTACCTGCTTCATCTTCAGCAAAGGAGATGATGAACTTGCTGTGTGTGCTGATCAGCCCTGGGAAGGCACAGGACTCTGTGCTGCCCAGGCAAATGTCCTGTTTCTTCCATTTCTTGGTTTTTCTATCTTCCTGCAAAGCCATAAGTCGACTAGATGAAAAGCAAAACCTTATATTTTAGGAATCCATATCTCTGCCCGGCAGGATATTTTTTTTCCTCCTAGAATCTGGGAATCCTGGCATACTAGGACTGAGTCTCCCATAGGAGATCAATAACTAACCTCCCTTAGGAATCAGAAAAGCTGCTTCAGAGATATTCCTGACACCATCTTGCCCTAGATGGGGAAGTTCATTTGCTATTATAAGAGGAGTTTGGTGTCCTGTGAAGGTTGTACCACCACAAAAGACTAATTTTTATTAGCTGGCTAGTTGCTCATCCTCTCTAAGCCTCAGTTTTCTCATCTATAAAATGGTGGATAGTAAGAGAATTTACCATAGGCAAGAATTGTTAAGGTTAAATAAGATAATACACGTAAATATTCATATATTACCAATGTGCTTAGCATATAGTAAGGACTCAAAACAAATAGCTATTATTATTATTATGTCTGTAGAGTAGCAGATGTTACTTTGTATTCCACTGTCCATCTATCTGAACTAAAAGAAGGTTTTTAGAAGAAAAGGGAGAGAAAATTGGGTAACCAGGGGTATCAGCTGAAAAGTTTTACAGAAACAGAGATGCTCAACCCACGGTAATTCTAGTGCATATGATTCAATTAAAAATCACTACATATCTGTTATGTGTGGGGGTGAAATGGTGGGTAGAGGTTATGGGAAAAACATAAAGAACAATTAAATCCCAAAGATCTGACAAATTCCTTGACAGGCAGACTACAAAGACTCACTCAGAAAGAAATAAGCTGAGTAGCCTGTGTCTGGAGATGGAAATGGCAACCCACTGCAATATCCTTGCCTGGGAAATCCCATGGACAGAGGAGCCTGGCAGGCTACAGTTCATTGGTCAAAAAGAGTCAGACACGAGTTAGCATCTAAACAACAACAAGCCTATATCTATTTTAAAAAATGAATTTGTATTTAAAAGTCTCCACAAGGAACACTTCAGAGGACTTCTGGTTTCCGGTCCAGCATGTAAGAAGCTTGGAGGTTGGTACACCACCCTAAAACAAGCAAAAGACTGAAACATCAACAACTATTCTTAGATTCATAAGAGAAGCGAGGTCATAGGGAACACCACTGCCCCCAACACTGGAGAGACAAGCAGGCAGATACAGAGAATCACAACTTACAGAAAACCACAAGCACAAACCTTCACAGGTATCAGTTCTGGGGCTGGAAAACCTAAACTGTAATTGACAAATTGCTAGACATTCCATATGGGCAAAGCGTGAGTTAAACAGAGGTGGCCAGCCATCCAGAGTCCCCACACTTTTGTGAGTTTTACCTCCAGGAGCTTGACCAGTTTCCCAAAATAAATATCAGGAAAAATTTGCTTGTGCTTCCAGCAGAAGGAGGGGGAAAGGAATCATTTTGAAATACATCAGCACTTTCTGTTTCTGTTAACAAATGTCTGTCCTCAGGAGAAACTACCAGAGACTAACCTTCCAGGATTTTATCAGAACCTCACAGACCTGGGGAAAGGAAGTACCTAACTCTATCCAACTCTAGCCGTCCTGTCCCACCTAAATGTGTATGGAGGCAGGAGGGCTTCTGAGAAACGCTGATGAAGTTCACAGTCCAGAGGCACAGGCTCACTAAAAAACTCAGACTTAATCATAAGACTAGGACACTTCCTCTCCCTCACACATCACCACCACTTTGCTAAACACCAATTTACAGCAGTTTCTCTTACCCAGTGCATCATATCTGGCAATCAGGAAAAAAATTACAAGGCAAAAAAACATACTTTGAAGAGACAGAACAAGCATCACAACCAGATTTGGATGTGGCATGGGATGTTGGAATTATTAGATTCAGAATTTAAAACAACTATGATTCACATGCTAAGGGCTCTAAGGATAAAGCAGACAGCATGCAAGAACAATGTAAGCAGAGATAAGGAAACTCTAAGGAAGAATCAGAAAGAAATGCTAGAGATCAAAAACACCATAATTTAAAAAAACCACTTTGACAGGCTTATTAGTAGACTGGACATGGCTGAAGAAAGAATCTGAGTTTGAGAATATCTCAATAGAAACCTCCAAACTGGAAAGTGAAGAAAAAAAAGACTGACCCAAAAAAAGAACAAAATATCCATGAAAAGTGAAACAACTACTAAAGTTGTAACATAAGCATAACAGGAATATCAAAAGGAAAAGAAAGAGAGAGAAGAGCAGAAGAAACATTGGAAACAACAATTATTCAGAATTTCCCCGAATTACTGTTTGATACCAAACCACAAATCTGGGAAGCTCAGAGAATACAAAGCAGGATAAATTCTTTAAAAATTACTTCTAGGCATATCTTATTCAAACTATGGAAAATCAGGCATAAAGAAAAAGAAAACCTGAAAAGAAGCTGGGGATAGAGGGGCGGCACTTTCAATATAGAGGAACAAAGATAAAAGTTACATCAAACTTCTCTTCAGAAACCATGCAAGCAAGAAGAATGCAGAGTGAAATATTTAAAGTGTTTAGAGAAAAAAGTCACCAACCTGTACCTGGTGAAATTATATTTCAAAAATGAAGGACAAATAAAGACTTTCTCAGACAAAAAAAATTGAGGGAATTTGTTGCCAGTGCATCTATCTGCCAGTGCAAGAAACGTTAAATGAAGTTCTTTTCAGAGAAGAAAAATAATATCGGTCAGAAACTCAAATCTATACAAAGAAAGGAAGAGTATCAAAGAAGGAATAGGTGAAGGTAAAAATAAAAACTTTTTTTTATTCTTCACTGGTCTAACAGAAGTTAGTTCAATATACTAATAGCAACAATGTATTTAATTATGTACGCTTATGTATACAGTAAAATAATAGTATTATTAAATTATAAAATGTTAATAATTATTATATATCACTGTTATTATATATGTTTATATATAAGTGAAATGAATGATAACAATTAGGGACAAAAGGGAGGAAGTAGGATTATTTTATTATTGTAAAACACAGACTACTGAGGAAGTTTTGTAATGTTGTTTGAACGTGAACTTAGCTTAGTCGTAAATGTATATGGCAAACTCTAAGCAGCTCTTTAAAAGAGATTTCAAAAAAATAGTGTGATCAGTGTGCTAACAAAGGAGAGAAAATGGAATCAAATAAAATGTTTAATTAAATTTGCAAAAGGCAGAAAAAAAGTAGAAGAAAAACAGGAACAAAGAACAATATCAAAAAATCGAAGAGTAGTGAGTATGGTAGATATTTCAACTATAGCAATAATATCTTTGAATGTCAATGGTCTAAACGTACCAATTAAAAGACAGAGATTGTCAGAATGAATCAAAGAACAGGACCCAACTACCATTAAAATGGTCATCTACCATTAAACATCAGATCTAGATGGCTTCACTTGGAAGGAAGAAACACATTTTACACAAATTAGTCAAGATAATTAAAGAAAAGGAAATACACTTTAACTCATTTTATAAAGCTCACGTTAACCTGAGGCCAAAATCTGACAAAGATATTATAAGAAAGGAAAACTATGGCTCATCTGTTTCTTCATTAACACAGATGCAAACATTCCAAACACATTAGCAAGTTGCATTCAACAATATATTGCAACAAAAACTATATATTAATCAAATACAACATGACCAAGTGATGTTTTTATCCCAGGAATGCAAGATTGCTTCAGTGATTAAAAAAAAAAAATCCATCAGTGCAATTCCCCATATTAACAAACTAAAAATGAAAAAGCCTCATGATTCTCTCACTAGATGCAAAGACACATATGACAAAATGCAACACTGTACCTAATACAAACTCTCAGCAGACTAGGAATTGAAGGAAATGTCCTCAGTCTGATAAAGGGCATACACAAAACACAGCTGACAACATCAATCTTATTGGTAAAAAATCTAATGCTTTCCCCCACTTCTATCCAACATTGTACTAAAGGTTAAAATGAAGCAACAAATCAATAAAAAAATAATAAAAGCCTTCCAATTCAGGAAAAAAAAATAAAGGTATCCATATTCATAGTGAAATTATCTTCTACATAGAAAATCCAATAGAATAAACAAAAAAAATCACTAGAACTAATAAGAAATTAGTTACATGTTATGAATTAATATATGTTATATATATGCTGAATAATATATTATACTTGCTTTATATATATATATATATATACATATATATATATATACACACATATATAGCAACTTCAACATAGCATCAAACACTATGAAATACTTAGATGTCCAAGACCTTTACACTGAAAACTACAAGGCTATGCAGCAGTTTTATTCACAATCCCCCCAAACTGGGGACAGCCAAAACATCCATCAACAGGAAAATAAATGAATAAACTCTGGCATATTCATGCAATTGAATGTTACAAAGCAATAAAAGAGACAAACCACTGATCCATGCAAAAGCACTGACAAATTTCACAGACATTACTCAATGAAAAAAGCATCTACGATGAGAGTGGTTAACATGGCTAATGTGGGGGTGGTGGGGAGAAAGGGATGCTGTACTGAGAGGCAATGGGCAAGAAGGAACCTTCTACAGTGATAGAAATGTTCTTTATCTTGATACAATTAGTCTTAATACAAGTGTAAAGTATAATTTTACACTTAATACAATTTGTAAAACTATACAGCCACACTGTTAAGACATTGAATGTTGTGATATGCAATTTATACTCCGATTAAAATGGGAGAATGGCATTGAAACATGTATAATATCATATGTGAAACAAATCACCAGTCCAGGTTCGATGCATGATGCAGGATGCTCGGGGCTGGTGACCCAGAAGGATGGTATGGGGAGGGAGCTGGGAGGGGGGGTCAGGATGGGGAACACGTGTACACCCGTGGCAGATTCATGTTGATGTATGGCAAAACCAATACAGTATTGTAAAGTAAAAAAATAGATAAATAAACAGATGTGGACGTTAAAAAAATAATAATAAAATAAACTGTTGAAAAAGAGAGAGGGGACATCAACCCTTCCTTACCCACTCATGAAGTCCCCAAAGATGTAGAGACCATTGAGATTCGGGGATTCACATCCACGATAGACGTAGCCTCCAGTGACTGACTTGCCCACTGCATGGCCATAAGCATAGATTGGAAGAATATCGTCTGTCCAGGAATAGGAAAAAGAGTGTCATAGCTAAACCTGGGAGCTTCAAGGAGGAAGAAGGCAGTTTTTAAAACCAATTGCCTTACTGAGTGGAGAATGTTTCATCTCTTGGTCTTTGGGAGGACAGAAAGCCAAGTAAATCATGTTTATCTTCTCAACAGACCAGCCATGATATTTGTGAGCCTCCCATTTGATTGGCCTCAGAAAGCATAAAGGAAGCCTAAAGTTCCCCCGTCTGTGGGGCAGTGACCTGGAAATCCACACCCTTAAATTTTTCCCCCAGGTCAATATGGCAGATACTCAGGTTTAGGATTTGGAACATTGTAAGGACCAGATGGGAACCTTCCCTGGTAGTTCAGAGGTTAAAGTGTCTGCCTGCAATGCGGGAGACCTGGGTTCGATCCCTGAATCGGGAAGATCCCCTGGAGAAGGAAATGGCAACCCACTCCAGTATTCTTGCCTGGAGAATCCCATGGACGGAGAAGCCTGGTGGGCTACAGTTCAGGGGGTCGCAAAGAGTCGGACACGACTGAGCGACTTAACTGAAGGACTGGATAACTGCTTTGAGACTTTCTCAGAACAGACCATCCCCTGTTCTCTGTCTGCCTTTTGTCTATAGAAAAACTTTAGCCAAAGAATAAATTTAATCAGAGGAATGAAAAAATACAGAAGCAAGGAAAATAGTCAAGCAGAACAAAATAATATTTATTTAGTCATTAAACTAAATCAAGGACCTTTAGTTGCTCCTCAAAGTCTATAGATATATACTGAGCCATATCCTTTGAGCAGTATTATAATGAAACTCCCACCAGATGGAAGAAGTTAACTACATGATGGCCAGACTATAGCCATAACAAAAACTGCTCCATCTCCCACAGTTCCAAGAACTGGCCTCAAGGAAATGGAAACGAAGCATCCCTAGAACTAAAGATTAACTACACTTAAAACAATCAAGATAACTCTGATCAGACCAGCATCCCTAGAACTAAAGATTAACTACACTTAAAACAATCAAGATAACTCTGATCAGACCACCCTGCCTGACCAATTTCAAGAAAAGTGTCAGAGATGGCTGTCCTGTCCTACATAGCTCTCTCCCTCCACCTAGATGCCCCTGAAACTCCCATTTATAATTCTTTCCCTGATTAGCAAGGGAAAATTGGTTCTTTGGGACACAAGTCTGCCTTCTCCCCAGGACTGCCAGCTTCCTCAGGAAAGCTATCTTTCCTTGCACTCGACACTTGTCTCTCAGTATTGGATTCCTAAGTAACAAGCAACCCAACCCAAGTTCAGCAACAGAAGGACGGAAAGACCAAGCAACGGTGATAAAGTCAGAAAATTAGAATTTTAAGCCAGATGGAGTTTCTAAAGCACACCTTGATGACTGATGTTTAGGGACTGCATATGGGATATCATTTCAGTGGCAGTTTCAAATAAGTAAAAAACATACAGCCACTTATTTTCCTTTGAGGATGGTTCAAAATTATATGCCTGAAAATCCCGTGAGTAACTTATTTGGAATATAGATTCCTAGGTCAATCCCACCACGCCCCCAATCCACTCAGGATTCAATTCATTAGTTAGCGAGAAATGCCCCGAGTTTCAGGTGCCAGTGGCTAGAGAACTGAGAGGGTAAGAGGCAGGAAGGCCAGGGGTCTCCAAACGGTGGAAATAGCTTACAAGTGTCAGACATTTTTATCTCTCTTAAAGAGGAAACAAACTAGTGATATTTTTTCCTTATCTATACAAATTTAAAAGGAGGTTTCTCTTAAATTCCGTGTTGCCATAGTGACACCTGGTTTCACCTGAAGTTAACCAATGCCTTTTTCTTATGGAAATGTTTATCTTAAGCTATGCTAATGTACTATACATTTACCCAAACTCTGTCTTCAAGTCAGTTCCGCCTTTTGGCTCAGAACCTACTTGATAAACCAGTACGTTATACTCAGATATTGTTCCTCTAATCTATGTAAATGAAACTATTTGTATGGTGATCTGCCCTTCTTCAAGATTCAAGTTAATCATTTTATGGCCCAAGATGAATCATTTGGTGCCAAGATTATCCCAAAATGCATCTTACGGGTGAGGGCCTGGTGCCATTCTGGGTTTTAAGACATTCCTTTCTTTCATTAACAGACTGCTGGTGACTATATAACATCCAGCTGAAGACTAGCAGGGGGGTACTCTTTCTGCCCCCTTCTGATGCCTATGTCAGAAGCTTTCTCTATCTCCTTTATACTTTAATAAAACTTTATTACACAAAAGCTCTGAGCGATCAAGCCTTGTCTCTGGCCCCGGATTGAATTCTTCTCCTCCGGGGGCCAAGAATCCTGGGGTTGTGATTCAACAACCACCTTTCAGAAGCACTAAGAAGCGCGATTCCACAGGACACAAACAAAGGCACTGTAAGGACCTGCAGCGTAAGACACTCCCAGGTTTTATTCTCCTACCTCCACCCGCAATTCATTCAGTTCACCCAAGACATAAGAGGGCTTCTCACTTACCCAAAGAGGCATTTTGACAGAGCTTTTTGTCGTAACATTCAAACCCCTCCTTTGCCCTCCAGCCGTAGTTTCCACCTTTAACAATGATGTCAACTTCTTCAAACCGGTTCTGTCCCACGTCCCCACAGAACATCCGACCTCGGCCCTGGCGCGTGACTGGGTCCCCTCGGTCCACAGCACAGCGCCACATGTTTCTGATTCCGTAGGCGTAGATGGCGGGATGGGCCCCTGGCTCAGAAACAAACGGATTGTCCACGGGCACTCGGTACCGCTTGCCGCCTGAGCCGGCCCCATTCACATCGATCCTTAACACTTTCCCCAGCAGGGAACTCCTGAAAGGAAGAAGGCCAGAAACAGGAACAGGAGAAATATGAAGATGTGAGACTGCTGGGTCACATGCTAGTTCTACTTAAAATTCTTTGAAGAGTCTCCATAATGTTTGCCATAGCTGCTGCTCTGTATATTTTGCATTCCCACCAACAGTAGGCTGCTGCTGCTGCTAAGTCGCCTCAGTCGTGTCCAACTCTGTGCGACCCCAGAGACGGCAGCCCACCAGGCTTCCTCGTCCCTGGGATTCTCCAGGCAAGAACACTGGAGTGGGTTGCCATTTCCTTCTCCAATGCAGGAAAGTGAAAAGTGGAAGTGAAGTCGTTCAGTCGTGTCTGACTCTTCGCAACACCATGGACTGCAGCCTACGAGGCTCCTCCGTCTATGGGATTTTCCAGGCAAGAGTACTGGAGTGGGGTGCCATCGCCTTCTCTGCACCAACAGTATACAGAGGTTCAAATTTCTCTGCATCCTGCCAATACTTGTCCTTTGCTTTTTATAATAGTCATTCTAACAGGTCTGAGGTGATATCTCACTGAGGTTTTGACTTGCATTTTCCTGATGATTAATGACACCAAGCACCTTTTCGTGTACCTGATGGCTGTTTGTATGCAAGAGTAGTAAGTACCACAGACTCACTCTATATTTTCCCCTCAATTAACAATACTGTCCTGCACACTTAAACTTTTTAAGAGAGTGGATCTCAAGTTATGTATTCTAAATAAAATAAAACATCTCAGAACTAGAGGAGATGGCCCAAGATAGTCTGCTAAGAGTGGATCTCAACTGACAACCAAGAATCACATGGGGAGATAATATGCACACACATAGACACACACACACACACACATGTGTGTGTGTATATATATATAGTTAAGACTTTCCAATTTTTGACTCAAAGAGAACTACTAGGCGAAAGTTTGATGCAGCCCTGGTCCATGTGACACTGAGCAAGTTGCAGCATCAATTTTTCTATTTTCACAATGGAGTGGTTTCTCTCGGGTTTGGTTGAATATGTTAGGCAGGTAGAACAGGGAAGAGGAGTCCAAAACGGCGGTGGCTACAAGACAAGGAAGGGAAAAGCTCGCGAAAATGAAACAAAAGAAGGTCCGAGGACCGGAGTGGGGACCTCAGGTAAAACAAACACCACTCCTGGCTGGCCCAATTTACATAGGACAGGCCCAGGGAGTGATACACATATAAATAGTGGAGCCAGAGCCAGCTCACTATCTCTCTCTCCCGCGCGCTGGGGCGCTCTTCTCATCTCTTTAGATTGACGTGCCCTCACGCCTGAAAGATGGATTTTCCTGCTATCTTCTAAATAAAATAGAGCTGTAACACGGAGCTGTAACACTGATTTGTCTAAGAGCTATAACACGGTCCATTGGATAACACGGTCTATCCAAGACCTGAGAGCTGTGACACGCCGAGGGGGCTTTAATGTCCGTCACTCCAAATCTTTGTTGTGACGAGACAAAGAATCGAGGAACATGCACTCAAGTGACAAATACTTTGAATTTTTTAAAGGAACTGGTTCTATTCTTCCTCAGGTAACAATGTGGGCAGTAGAAAGAACAGAGGCTTTTGATGACTGTGGTCTCTGAGCCTCCGTTTCCTGCTTCATAAAGCAGGGGAGAGTAACACCACCTTGCAGTGTGGCTGTGATGCAAGGGTTAAATGGGTTAGTGTGCATATATATAGCATGTCATGCAGTTTCTGACATACAGTCAGCACTCAACAAATGCAAGTTCTTTATTATCAACCCTGATATTTTTATTATTAGGGATAATGAGAGCCACAGGCTTGCTGGGTACAAAAGCAGAAGGGTCACGTGACCTTCCTCTAGATGGCACAGCCTCGCTGCATTGTCTGAGTTTAAATTCTGGTTCTGCCACTTACTCTCTGTGTGACCTTGGATAGACTACTTCACTCCTCTCTGCCTCTATTATCTTGTTTGTAAAATGGCTATCATAATACCTATACTTCACAGGATCCATTCATTCCAAATGTATTTATGGCATGACACCATTGCTAGGCACTATTCTAGGGGCTGGGAATACATCAACCAAGAAGAGAGATTAAAATTTTTGCCCCATGGCTGTCAGAATTATGTGCTCCAATAAACATAAGGTATTTAGAATAGCATTGAACACACAGTAAGCAACAAATATACATTGCTGTTGCTTCTGTTAGCCTCATTAACTAGCTACTCATGTACCTTCATGTGAGACACAGGGCCTGGAACACAGTAGTCAATAATATTGTTGAGCTGAATTGAACTAGATGGTCAGATCATGGCATAGTAAGTAATATCCTGCTCATATATATTAAAAATCTTGAATTCATCTTTATATGGCCCTCTGAGAGTCATGCTGAACATCCATAATATTAATTATAAAAATACATTATGCCTGAAAAGTATAGGACAGAATATCTCTGGCGGTCCAATGGCTAGGAATCCACCTTCCAATGCAGGGGGCATAGGTTTGATCCCTGGTCAGGGAACTAAGATCCCACATTTCACGGGGCAACTAGGCCCACATGCCACAACTAGGAAGTAGCAGTAAACAATCCCACATGAGACCCGAGGCTGCCAAATAAATAACTACTCCAAGTAAATTTTAAGAAAAATAAAACAAGAAAGGAAAACCAAATGTTCTTCCCATTGTGTCAACAGAGGAGACTACATCTTGCAGCAAATGAGTTGGGTCTGACCCTTTGCAGATTCCATCTCAGCAAAAACATTACACCAGGGCAAGCCTGCATCCAGCTTACTTGTTCTGAGCATTTCCAAATTTGCCGAAGGGATCCCCAGCCTGTCCTCCATCCCCAGTGAATATGTACATATACCCATCTAGGCCAAAAAGAAGTTGTCCACCGTTATGATTTGAGGCTGGTTCTTCTATCTCCAAAATGACCCTGGAATGAAAAAGAAACCACACTTTGATGAAGGCTGATATAGCATCCTCTTGAGACATCCAGAAATGACTGGTCCAAGCCAGCCAAGGACCACAAAACAGGTAGCTCGGCAGCTCTGGGACACCCCTCACTTCCTAGTAAGACTCCGTCATGGATCTTTTTATTTTTTCACATCCTGATTTCATGAGCTGTAGACACAGCGGGGTAACCATCACCCTTTCCTGGTGCTCAGCCTTACTCTCTTCTCTACAAGAACTCCCAGCCCCACCCATCCTTTGGACAATCTAGCAGAGGTTAGTCTTCCGCTTCTTCATGCTCTTTTCAATCTCTAAACCTGTCTGTATGGGAAAAGCGAGATAAGGCAGAATGGAGTAGGAAAAAAGGGTGGAGGGTGGAGCAAAAGAGCACGAGCTTGGGGTCAGTTGGAGCTGTGACCAGGCTTAATTACCTTGTGTCAAGCTTTCCGGAGAGGATGGGAATTCCCATCCATGTTCAAGATAAAAGGCCTGAGATCTAATGGTCACACAATAATCAGAGGCTACTGTTATATTTAACGTGGATATTATCTAAAATCATTTCTCAAACCCTTACGGCCTCTGCCCCTTGCTTACCTTCTATAAAATCAAGCAAGCACGGTTCTAGGTAACTGTAAAGATGGGTGGTTATAGTCATGAAGACCATCCACTCAAGATTCTAACTTGGGTTACCCCACTAATCAGCAATGACTTTTGTCCTCATTATAGGCTAGTGGATCTAAACCCAGGAAAGCTCCTCTGTTTCATCTCAGAGGACCAGCTGGCAATATTTTGGAACACAGCACACAGTTGCACTCTCAGGCATATGCCTCACCTCTCTGATTTGGGATCGGCTTTGTTGGGATCAGCCCGAGAAACCTTCATCTCACTAATCCGGATCTTCTCTGCCCTCTTCTTGCCCAGGCATGAATAATAAATGTAGAACTTTCGGTTGCGGCGGAATCGGGGATGAAAAGCCAACCCCAAAAAGCCTCTCTCGTCCCCAATCCAGGGAGTGGTCAGCACGAGGCTCTTGAGGTCCAAGAAGGGTTGTTCCAGGCGACTCCCATCAGGCAGATAGACCCACACCACCCCCACCTGCTCGGCCACGAAGAAGCGGTGGGTGCCGTCCCCAGCGTGGACCATGCAGACCGGGTTCCTCAGCCGGTTGGCCACCTCGGCCAAGCAGAGCTGCAGGCAGCCCCGACGGTCCTCGGCCACCACCCCCAGGTTGCGGTTGAGATGGTCGCTCCTCAGGATGTTGGGGAAGCAGTAGTCCTTGTCGGGAAGGTTGAGGAGGTGGCAGAAGCGCGCGCCATCCTTTCCAGGGGATTCCTGTAGGCGACGGTCATTGGTCAGCAGGGCGATGGCGGAGTGGCAGTTCGAGTGGAATGCAGAACAGTAGTCAGAGCAGAGGCCAGGAAGGTTCCGGAGGGGCGTGCGCGGGTTCTCAGCGTCGTAGAGGTGGGCTGCGTAGGGGGAGCACTCCTGGAAAAGAAGAGCGACCTCAGCCCCCAGGCAGACTGGCCGTGGTATGACTGGAACAAATTTTTCTCTTTTCAAGAATTTGACTTTTTTTTTTAAGAGTTTTTAAACCTTGACTTCACTTTGGTTTTATTACAGAAATATTTCCCTCTTGATGCAATATACTTATTTTAATTTTTTAAAGTCATACCTGTGTGGATGTTCTAATCAACTTTATGTTTTGAGCAAAAAGAGGGAAAACAGTTCTGGGGAAGAACCAGGATTCTGGAGCTTCTGTTACCAACTACCGAAAAGAAAGCTTTTCTTTGGGACCCGCATTTTCTACCCAGTTAATGCTCCTGGAAAGTAGAAAGGGGAAAAAAAATTCTCTCAGATTTACTATTATAACTTTGCTCTTGACATATAGAGTTTTGTTAAATGATAAAAATTTTTTTTATAAAAAGAGGTAGTACTAAATGTCTCATCTTTCCCTTTTTTTTATTATAAGTGCTATAAGATTTAATTTCTTTATGCACATCTGAAGCAGTGTGGCAGAAGTTTTACATTTGCTGAATCTCAGTATTGGATCTGTGTGAGTCGCTCAGTTGTGTCTGACTCTGTGACTCTATGAACTATAGCCAGCTAGGCTCCTCTGTCCATGGAATTCTCCAGGGAAGAACACTGGAGTGGGTTGCCATTCCCTTCTCCAGGGGATCGTCCCGATGCTGGGATCGAAGCCGGGTCTCTCGCATTTCACATGCTGCAGGAAGATTCTTTACCATCTGAGCCACCAGAATCTATGTTAATTATTTAATTTTTCTGTGCTTTTCCATATATTAATTTTTTTTTCTTTTGCCACATTGTACAGATGTGCAGTGTGTGGGACCCTAGTTCCCCAACCAGGGATGGAACCTGCACCCCCTGCAGTGGAAGCACCAAGTCCTAACCACTGCCAGGGAAGTTCTATTCAAAATATTTTATAATTTAAAAATAAAATTATCAAAATGAACATGCAATGTATCATTCCCAGAGATTAGGCATGTAGTGATTTCTTCTCTTCGATGAAAGGCAGAGGCAACTGCGATCAAGAAAGGAAGAAAGGCCCGTTTTTGTTTGTTTTGTTTTGTTAATTTTTGGCCGCGCTGGTCTTTGTTGCTGCATGGGCTTTGCTCTCGCTGCGGTGAGTAGGGGCTCTTCTCTAGTCGTGGTTCATGGACTTCTCACTGCACTGCCTTCTCTCTCTCATCACCGGCTCTAAGGTGCGTGGGCTCAGTGGCTGTGGCACATGGGCTTAGTTGCCCTGCTGCACGTGCAATCTTCCCGGACCGAGGATTGAACTCATGTCCCCTGCATTGGCAGGCAGATTCTTAACCACTGGACCACCAGGGAAGCCCAGAAAGGCCAATTTAAAGGGGGCGGTTGGGGCCGTGGAGTAGGGCAGGGTCCACTCCGGAAGCTGCTTCTGATCATGGATGCCTCCCGGGCACCTGCTGGCCCAGGGCTGTCTCATTCACTTCTGTTCTCTCATCACCTAAGAGAGGGATCAGCAGCATTTCTCAGATGTGTTGAGTTCCCCATTTTTTCTTATTTCAACCCTGATTGCAGATTTGCAGAGCAGCAGACTCTTATCGGGAAGAGCAGAAGAAAGAGCCCGGGGATTCACAGCATCTCTCCCAGAGCTGTTTCCATTTAGGAGACTTGTCAGAGCTGCTGACAAGAAGCCAGATGGACTGCTCTGAGTCCCACCTGACTGACCTGTCCACTCCTGGGGAATGGAAAGAAGTGAGATGGAAGACAAAAATAAGGATGAAATACCCAGGAACAGAGGAGGCTGTGGACAAGTAACCACCCGCATGGCACACTCTTAGGCATCATTTAGAATCTGCACAGTTGCCTCTACTCAATCAGCTCAGGAACTATCATTTCTGTCTTAGAAAACAAAGGTCCAGAACAATCTCTCCTAGGTGCCAGGCACTGTCCTCTGCACTGGGGCTGCTAACAGTGAGTGAGATGCCCAAAGCTGCTGTCCTTCTGGAGCTTATGCTTGCCCTAGGTCAGGGAACCAGTGAGTGGATCGGCCAGGGCTGTTGTGACTCGACTTTGGCATGGTATGACCGAAAGGGCACGAGACTTGGAGCCTGAGCCTGTGGATTTGCCATGGCACTCTTTGACCTTGGAGAGTGAAAGTGAAAGTCACTCAGTCATGTCCAGCTCTGCAAGCCCACGGACAGCAGTCCATGGAGTATCTCCAGGCCAGAATACTGGAGTGGGTAGCCGTTCCCTTCTCCAGGGGTTCCTCAAAACCCAGGGATCAAACTGGGGTCTCCTGCATTGCAGGTGGATTCTTTACCAGCTGAGCTACCAAACCTCCTAATTCTGGGACTTCCCTGGTGGTCCAGTGGCTGAGACTCCTCATTCCCAGTGTAGGGAGCCTGGGTTCGATCCCTGGTCATGGAACTAGATCCCACATGCTGCAACTAAATACATAAATGTTATTAAAAAAAAAAAAAACCTCATGCGTAAAATGGGGGTCCTGGTAGCTGCCTGCAGAATCATTGCTGGGAACATACTCCATATTTGGGGAGAAGAGGGAGAAGAAATTTAAGTTGTGAATTTTAATAAATATTAATAAATGCATGTAGGTCATTCTTTCTGTTTTCTATTTTTAAATTCTTTCTTTCTTTATTTCTGGCAGTGCTGAGTCTTCCTTGCTGCATGGGCTTTTCTCTAGCTGCCGAGAGCAGGGCCACTCTCTAGTTGTGGTGTGCAGCCTTCTCACGGCTGTGGGCATCTCTTCTCGCAGAGCAGGCTCTAGGGAGCGTGGGCTCAGGAGTTTCCACCCTCCAGCTCTAGAGCACAAGCTCAATAGTTGTGGTGCAGGGACTGCTCTGCGGCATGTGGGGTCTTCCCAGATCAGGGGCTGGACCCATGTCTCCTGCATTAATTAGCAGGTGGATTCTTTACCACTGAGCCACTAGGGTATTCTGTTTTTAATCTTGTTGAAGCATAGTTGATTTACAATGTTGTGTTAATTTCTGCTCTGTAGCAAAGTGATTCAGTTATGCATACGTATATTCTTTTTCATATTCGTTTCCTTTATGGACATGTGTAGGTTATTCTTATTCCTCAAATCCCTGAAACAGGAGAGCTGCTGAATTTGGCTTTCTGAAACCTCGTGCAATAGGGAAGGGGGAGGGAGGAGACATTTTTATCTGGGGACTTCATCCAGAAATGGAGTCTCAGTGTTGCTCATAAGAGCTGGGCTTCTGCCCAGATGGTTATCCCAGACTTAATTCTCCAGGAAACAGCTGAAGGGTGGAGCCTGAGGTGAGAGAGGACAGCCCAGGGCGATGCCTCCCAGGTGGCTGGCTTCTGTTCCATTCACTTCACAGGGAGGTGGGGTGGCCAGCTGGCTCTGGGATCACAGCGGGAGAGCCAAGTAATTGCGCTGACATGCCTGGGGGGGTGGGGTGGGGGGGGGTGTTCCAGTCTGCCAGGATTTGCTGTCTCACCCCCAACCCATCAGTAGAGTGCTCCTCCTCATGACAGCTTCTTTCATCTGCCCTCCAACTAGACTCTCCCTGGCACTCCTGAACCCCTTTTCCCACAAAGTCAGTGTCCGCAGCCAGCATCTGACACGGGTTCAGGCTGAGCCCTACAGAGGTGGTGTCTGCCAGGGATGTGGGTTTTGGCCACTAGAGAGCCGGGAGAAGCAGAACCTCTGAGTAATTGCCACTGAGCAGCTTGACGCTCTCCCAGGCCAGGTTTGGAAAGCTGGGGAAAACCCCCCTCATCACACCAGAGAGCCCCTGGTGAAAATGACCCAGCTGAGGACTGCATTCGAACGGATGCCACCACTCCGTCCACACGCTCCGTGAACACCCACGGGAGCTTGCAGCGGTCAGTGCCCTGCAGGGAGGTCCCAGAGCGCAGCTGTCCCGAGCTCCATGAATAATACACCAGGGCCCTCAGGACCCCGGAGGGAGAGCTTTGGGAAACCAAACTCCACCTCAGTGTGCCAGTCCAGAGCCCAGAGCCCCAGGTGAAGGCGGCCACAGGTGAGTCTCTCTCAAGGGCTGGGCGCCCAAAGAGCCCTCCCCCCAAGACCCTCACCAGCCATCCCAACATCCTATCGGCTGGGGCTGGAAGGCAGCCTCCAAAGCTGGCTCCCTCACCTTCCCTCAGGGCTCCTACTCAGGCCTACCTGGCAAAGGATGTCTTTAATGTAACCGCCACACAGCTCATGGCCCTTTAGGTCGAAGTAGTCCATGATGTCCCAGTACCGGGCAGCAATGCGGTGGTCCTTACCCTGGTCACAGCAGCCGAAGGACTCATAGTCAGAGCAGAACTCGAGATGCTGGAGGGGCTGGAAGGGGGGCCGGTAATCCAGGCACTGGGGGTGTCCCTGCAGCAGCCCCACCTGGCCCAACAAGACTATGAGGCTGAGACAGAAAATTCGAGGAGAGGTGAGGAGCCGGGGGGTCCACCGATTCCAACCACCTCTGGGAGTGGACCTTCTGAGCATCTTGCCCTAGGGACGCTCTGGCTACTACTGCTGCTCAGGCTGGCTTCCTCCTCCGGGCTGGTTCCCTCACTCCCGCCCCTGCTGTGTTTTTCTTCCTTCCTTCTCTTCTCTCCTCTGAAGGTTCACTGAGGTGGTTTCTGAAACATGTCCCTTCTGGGAGCTGGACCGCTGTCTTCTGTGAAAGCGGTGAGCAGCGTCCAGTGCCTTCCAGTCCCCTAAACAGGAAACTGGTACAGCCTGCTGGGAGTGTAGTTATCCGGGTGCCAGCAGAAAGGTACAGTGATGTCCACGGCAGATGAAGTGAGTTTATTAAAACTGCAAAGAATTCCTATGGGAAATTCCCACTTTGTTTACAGCCCTGTTCCCAAGCTGAGCAGTCAGGATCTCCAGGGAGAACAGCACACAGTACACGGTCCTGGACGGCACATTGGAAGGCGGTGTTCCAGTGTGCCTTTTGTGCCAACAGCAACATGGGGAACTCGGGTGTGGATCTGGGAAGACGGAGGCGGGGTGGGGCAGGCAGCGGGGCCCTGCAATTCCTGAGACCCAGAAAGGTGTGTATTCTGAAGGGTAGGAAGACAGGACATTTCACAAATCAAGAGGAGATGGTGAGTCATAACTATCATGGTGATCATTTTGGAATGTATAGAAATATTGAATCATTATGTTATGTAAAAGGAACTAACACAGTGTTGTATGTAAATCAATATACTTTAAAAACAAACTCACAGAAAAAGAGATCAGATTTATGGTTACAGGGGGATGAGGAATTGGATAAAGACAGTCAAAAGGTACAAACTTCCTCCTTATAAGACAAATATTAGGGATGTAATGTACAATATGATACATATCATTAACACCTATATGTTTTATATGAAAGTTGTCCAAAGAGTCAATCCTAGAGTTCTCATCACAAGAAAAAAATTTTTTTTCCATTTCTTTAACTTTGTATCTATATGAGATGATGGATCATCACTGAATTTATCATGGGCATCATTTCATGATGTATGGAAGTCCAATTATGCTGTATACCTTAAACATATAGTTCTCTAGCTCAACAAAATTGAAAAAAAAAAAGAGATGGTGAAGGAAAAGGAGAGGTTCATACCCAGTGTAAACAAGGCATCAGCAAGGACTATCTGGGATGGTTTCATCAGGAAGCACAGAACGTCTGGGTTATTTTTGCCAAATCTGTATTTTTGGGAGGTCAGCCCTCCTCACTTAGCATGTGTTTCAACATTAGTACTGATGAATACTAATACACATTCTGCTTTATCAGAGTAGGAAATGGCAATCCAGCCCAGCGTTGTTGCCTGGAGATTTCCACGGATGGAGGAGTCTGGCGAGCCACAGTCCAAGGGGTCGGAAAGAGCCAGATGCGACCAAGCATGTTTTGCTGTATATATGTCCCTTGCACATAATGGTCCTTAAATAAATATTTCTTGAATGTGTGATGAAGTACACAGAATCCCAAACTCAACCCCAAATGGAGGCATGAACAGGAGGAACTCGGGCTCACAGGAGACATTTGGTACCTGAGCTCACTTTCCTTTGGGTTTTTTCCACAAGTTCACTCCACCCTGAAATGTCCTTACTGGCAAACACTGCCCTCTGAAATGCAGATGAAGTCAAAGATTGTTCTGGATGGAGGAGGCTCCCCACCTGGCATCCCCTTCACCACCAAGAGCCTTTGCCAGAGCATCACCAAGAAGGGACACTGAGCCTCAGTCTAGCCAAGTCTGTGCTCATGATACTTTGGATTATGAAAGCCCAGCTGCTGCTGCTGCTAAGTCACTTCAATTGTGTCCAACTCTGTGTGACCCCATAGACAGCAACCCACCAGGCTCCACCGTCCTTGGGATTCTCCAGGCAAGAACACTGGAGTGGGTTGTCATTTCCTTCTCCAATGCAGGAAAGTGAAAAGTGAAAGTGAAGTCGCTCAGTTGTGTCCAACTCTTCCCGACCCCATGGACTGCAGCCTACGAGGCTCCTCCGTCCATGGGATTTTCCAGGCAAGAGTACTGGAATGGGGTGCTATTGCCTTCTCCATGAAAGCCCAGAGTAGCTTTTAAACTATGTTTTTACAACTATGAGAAAAGTCAAGAAGAGGGACTCATTAGAATGACTCCCCAGCACAGCCCTGCTCTCCCATGGGTATGGCTCAATAGCATACTTTGTTGAATGTCACTTTTCAAAACATACATAACACAGCATCTGTTATTCATTGCAACTATGCTGATTCCACAGGGTTGTTTGCTCAAAGGTCAGATAATGTCATTGCTTGGGAAGCCTTGGGCGGGAGGAACTGCTCTTGGACCAACCTCAGCCAGTGAATTCACAGGCCTGAGACCTTCTCAGAAATGGGAGGTGACCAGCTGCCCTGTAATGGATGAAAATGAATGCATTCTCTCGTTCCATGTAGGACCTAGGAGTACTTTTTGATTCTTTTCTGACATTTGTGTCAGTTTTCCTTTCGCCAGGAAAAAAAAATTGAGTCCAAAGGAATGCCTCCTGTTTGGAAAATAATTTTAATAATTCTATCTACATAATTATGGCTAAGCATTAAAAAACTTATACATAATTAAGCACAAATCTATGTAAGTTCAAGTCAGATCTTACTGTTTGGGGCAGTGATTATAAAAATAGCAGGGAGATATTGGTTTGCAGGTCCCATCCGAAGTAATGACAGCATGAATTTCTGATTATTAAAATATGCAATGTTTCAGGTGGGACTACAAAATATTTCAGATATAATTACATGATACATTTGGTTATGTAATAATGATGCAGGAATTTATTTTATAACAGATGTCTCAGTGTCAGTTCGGTAGGTTTTTATGATTATGTACAAAGGATTATACTGGAAGAGGAATGTTGAACAGAAAACTGATGCATGAGCTAAACGTTTTCAAGAAGTTTGTGCTCTGAGAAGAAACGTTAAAATAAGTGTCTAAATAATACAAGGCGCATTATATTGAGACACTAAGCAGTTGGTTAGCGGATTCCAAGGAGGAAGAGATGACATCAGGCTCAAGGGAATGAAGAAAAAAATCATAAAGAAGGTTGAGCAGGGTATTAAAGGCACAGGTGGGGAAGAATGGACGACAGTTTCTGTGAGGTAAGCCTAGGGAGATAAACCTGGAACCACAGCTGGACCCATTCCGAGTATCTGAAATCACTTTAGCTCTCACCTTTGAAGCAAACATGGTACTTTTCTAAAACTTACTGTATTCATTTGCTAGGGCTGCTATAACAAAGTACCACAAACTGGGAGTCTTCAACAAGTATTTATTGTTTCACAGCTCAGGAGGCTGGAAGTCTGAGATCAAGGTGTTGGCAAGGTGTGTTCCCTCTAAGGGGCAGGAGGGAGAATCTGGCCCACGCCCCTCCCCTAGCATTTCAGGGTTTACCAGCAATGTTCTTTATTCTTTATAGATACATCACCCTGATTTCTGTCATTGTGTTCAGATGACTTTCTTTCTCTGTCCATATCTGTGTCCAAATTTCCCTTTTTCATAAAGACATCGGTCAGATTAGAGCTCACTTTAATGATCCTATTTTTAACTTGATTATCTCCGTAAAGACCTGATCTCCATATAAAGTCACATTCTGAGGTACTGAGGGTTAGCATTTCAATATATCATTATATATATATATATATATATATATATAATATATATGCACCCACACACTGGCATGCACACGATGTTTCATAAGACAAGTGCCTTTTAAAAATGATGTTAAGAATCTGGTGTTTATCTTAGAATCAGGTCATGGAATAGGATAGAAACAACATAAAAAGCAATGTTCCAGCTCAGTAACCTCTCATACAATGTTTACTGCTTTCTGTGGCATCTGCCTTCTCTAACAATCTGAAAATGAGCAGGTGTGTTTGAGGTTAGGGAAAGTATTTAAAAACTCTAATTTGTATTATGTATTATAGTGTATGAAGCATTTTCTCACTTCATCTCAGGTGATCTTCACAATAACTCTATTAGTTAAACAGGGCAGATATTCCGCTACCGATGTACAGACAAGTGACTTCAGTCTCAGATTCCATGAAAACACTTAGGGTCATGCTTTAGGTGTAGGAAAAAGATGGCATGAAAATTTAGGTGTTCCAAGTTATAGCCCAGATATTGCTCACTCCATCATGACGTATAAAAGCTTTTTTTTTTTTTAATAAATATAGCAATAATTTTACTTGTCTCTACTCTATAGGTAAAGAAACTATGAAAGCTTATGTGAAACCCAGGATTCAAACCTAACAGCCTCTTGAGGTCTGCACTTGGCAGAAATTCACCTAAATATTACTGCCTATGGGATAGGCACAGTCGGTCAATAACTTTCCTTTCATTCAGTTCTATTCAATATTTAATAAGCCAGAAATTCTGTTAGGTGTTGGTGACGTGGAGATTATTAGTGTTAGTCGCTCAGTCATGTCCAACCCTTTGCAACCCCTGGACTGTAGTCTGCCAGGCTTCTCTGTCCATGGGATTTCCCAGGCAAGAATCCTGGAGTGGGTTACCATTCCCTTCTCCAGGGGATCTTCCGGACCCAAGGATCAAACCCAGGTCTCCTGCATTACAAGTGGATTCTTTACTGTCTGAACCATCAGGGAAGCCCAGATAATATACTACTAAGAAAGACAGATGCACAAAGATCATTAAACAATGCGGTGATTTGGCAGAGGCTGCATGGGAGGGACTGGTGAGGACACAGAGAGGGAACCTTCCATGCCCAGGAGAGGGGAAAGGCGATGGTTCCCCTGCATTCTTTGCCCTGATCCCTAGCTCAGGGCTCCGCAAGTTATAAACACTGACTAACCTGGGAGGCGGTACACATACCCCAGGCAGTCTGTGATCTTTGGAACTACACTGATTGAGTTAGAATCCTGATGCCAACACCTACCAGCTGTGACCTTGGGTGAGTTATTTAATCTCTGACTATCCTACTTTCTTTCTTGGTTAAGATAGCGGATAGTTTGTAGGATTGCAGTGACGAGATGATGAAATGTGAAGCCCAAAGCACTTGATAAACTTTAGCCATTATTATTCATGAAACTGGCTATTAGTGGGCTTAAGAAATTTTCAGTTGATTCACACTGCTCTCATTGCATAATTAGATACAATTATGCAATGAGATAGTAATTTTGATAGCCATATGGACTCATTTCTCTTTCATCCTCACCTCCATCCTGCTGGAGATCAGGAGAAGTATCCTACTTTAGAGCTTTCAACTAAAGGTATCATGGAGTAGATGGGATGGACATCCCATAGGGTTAATCTTATATGGAACTCCTGTGCCACCCGAGCATGGACTCCCAGTGGTAAAGCCAATCCCGGTCACTGGTAGCTTTCACTCGCTTTACTTTGGTTCAGTTGGGCACCTGCTTGTCTCACATGTATAGTATAAGGTTGGGTAGTTATTCGTTGACGGTCATTTATTCATGAAATACATCAAGTTAAATTACTGACAAAGCGTAATTTGTCTCCTAATTTTCTCACAGAGGGTTTGAAATTAGTAGGAATATAAGCCAATAGCGGGCTTCCATGGTGGCTTAGATGGTAAAGAATGTCTGCAATGCAGGAGAGCCGGGGTTCAATCCCTGGGTCAGGAAAAGCCCCTGGAGAAGGAAATGGCAACCCATTCCAGGATTGTTGCCTGGGAAATCCCATGGACAGAAGAGGGTGGTGGGCTACAGTCTATAGTGTCACAAAGAGTCAGACACAACTGAGAGACTAATACTTTTGCTTTCAAGCTTAGTGAGGAAATAGCAGCAGAAAACAGGACTTTGAGTATATGATCACACACATAAGCCAATGGGGGAAATGTGTGGTTTGCCATCTGAATACTGAACTTGCTCTGAAGTTAGGGAGCCTTCCAGGAACTCAAATACTAGTTATCTGAACACTAAATGTACCTGAGCCAAGACAGTTTTGAAGAAGCACTACGGTTCTAACAGTTACTACAACATGTTATAAAACTCACTCATATTCCGGGAAAGTTGTTCTTGGCATCTGAGCGAAGCTTCCCCATTGGGCTTCCTATATAACACTCAGACACTATTTCTCCACTGTCCAGCCATCCACTGCTAGAGTCTGGTCTCTGGGAGAAAGGAGAGGGACACAGGAGTTCTACAGCATGTCTTTGACTGCTGTGCCAGGCAAACAAGTGGAGCAACAGAGCTGGAGTCCTTTAAAGTTAGGCCAGTGCCAGCTGAAAACAAGCAGGCCTTCTATGCTCTCTGACCCACATGTCCTCTAGAGTCAGAGGTCCCTCTCTACCAGAGGTCACGTAACCCCACACTGCCATGTCTCATTACCAAAACAGAAAGGGGAGGAGTCCTTTTCTAAATTCTGTTTCCTCAACAGAACTGATCACCAATATATTCTTCATGGTGGATCTAAACCTAACGTGGATCACTGCATTGCATGCAGACGCTTTAACTTCTGAGCCCCCAGGGAGGCCCTAATTAACATCTAAAAGAACACAAGTTCATTTAATAGTCCCACAAGTTTTGTTTTATTACACAATTGTCAGAGGCAAATTAGCTGCAAACTGCAATAATTGCTGTAGCGCTGTATTCTCAGATTAGACAAATATATTTTTATTTGAAGATTATTCCTTAATGTTACATTTAACAGTACAAAAGGGAAAAATGTATTTACAAAGAACAAATGAGACTCTTCCTCTAGCTATAACTGATAGTAAAAAAAATATAAAAAAATATACAAATAAACTTTTTGTAGTCAAATAAACTACTTCCTTAAAATACCAAATAAAATACACTTAAAACTATCACTGAATTACTACTCTGTAGCTACTCATCTGAAGTAACTAAAATTCAGTATCAGAGTCCTGAATTTACAATGCTGTATTTTTTCACTGATTTCTTCATCTGCTTCATTTTCTTCTTTAACACTTGATGATCTTGCTTTGAAATATACCGAAAATATTTACAACCTAAAAAAAAAAAAGGCAAAATAAACAAAAAGTTTTCATACTTATCAAATTCTTCAAGTGCTTTTCTACATTGTAAAAATTCTGCTTCAACTCTGGCACACTGATGATTATATAAACAGATGGATTTGTATTACCTATGCACATATGTCTAAGCTCATTCTCAGCACTGTCACCAGTGAAATGGACTGCCTCCTGCCTACAAAAATATTTGATCCATCATGATTAAAACTTACTTCAGCTTGTTTTCTACCTTCCCTCCCAAACCTTAGTTAAGGTGATACGCATATTATACTGTGCTCTGCTTAGTTGTTCAGTCTTGTCCAACTCCTTGCAAACCCACAGACTGCAGCCCGCCAGGTTCCTCTATCCATGAGGATTCTCCAGGCAAGAATACTGGAGTGGGTTGCCATGCCCTCCTCCAGGGGACCTTCCCAACCCAGGGATTGAACTCAGGTCTCCCGACATTGCAGGCAGATTCTTTACCATCTGAGCCACCAGGGAAACCCAAGAATACCAGAGTGGGTAGCCTATCCCTTCTCCAGGGGAACTTCCCAAACCAGAAATTGAACTGGGGTCTCCTACATTGCAGGAGCTACCAGGGAAGCCCATGTATATCACATTCATGTATTAAATAAGCCTTCTCCAGAAGCAAACTACAATAGCTTCCTTCTCAATGACAACTTGGTGAAACAGTCACAGAGGTATCTGTAACAATTAGAAAGTCCTCTGTAGAAAACCTTGATGTGAAGAATTAGGACAGACAAATTCTAGGTTAGAAGAGATCAAAAATTATCTCTCATTCCCACCATCCAGCAGGCAGCCAGAGGTGATCAAGGAGTTCTGCCAAAGGTGCTCATCAGACCTTCTATCTGCTTTTCATACTCTTACAGTGCTAAGAGGATCACTAGTTAAGTATCTGAGAGACATGAGTCACATTCCTATAAGAAAAATGTAAGCTGGGTATTATAAGGGATTTTCTATTTAATAAATGAGACCATAAATCACATATAAAAAATTAATATTATTACAGTCTCAGCTTGCATCTATTCATCTTTCCTAGAAATTGCTAGGATATATATTGTACCTACAGTAATGAGTTTATTATCGCTGAAAATAGTATGTGAGACTTGCTAATATTTTGTTAGCTGGGAAGCAGTGGTGTATGCAGTGTTAATAATTTGTGCTTCCAAATGTATCTGCCACTTTAGCAAAAACAAAATACAGATTTCTGCTTCCGTCTAGAATACAGAAAGCTGGAAAGAACTTTGCTCCCATCGTAACACAGAGAAAAAGTCAAATAAACTACAATCTCCTAACTTCAAGCCCACCTGAGCTGAAGTCACATGACAGCTGAGCAGCCTGGACGGCCAGGTGGGAAAGGCCCCTCCAAGGAGAAGTGGGCCTGGTCGCCTTGAGTGCAGCATGGGAGGAAGGTCAGCCCCTACACCCTGCTCCGAGCACAGAGCAAAGGCAGATGACGGCGAGAATTCACATCCAGGGTGTGATGAGGGTAACCAGACCAAGAACAAAACCCAGCTCAGCTCCGATAGACTGACTTAACCCCCACACTAACATCCTGAAAAAAAGAAGCAGTGAGCCCAATCTCAGGCATTTTATGCCTGATATGCCGGATACTTCAGAGCTTATGCAGCACTTTAACGTGAGCTTTGCATGATGCTTACAATCCTGTAAGCAAATCAGGCACCTGTTACACTGCCCATCTCACACAGAAGGCTCCCAAAGGCTACCTGCTTGGCCTAAGTGATGCAGTGAGTAACGGACAGAATTGGAAAGTTAACCCAGGTCTTCAGATCCCGCTCAAACACAGGTACATTTTGATATCTGTACTAGAAATATTTATACTCCTAAAGTTGGAAATCACAGTCCAAATCACATTTTTGTGTCTTGTCGTCAGTATATTAGGGAGAAATTTTTAAAACTACTCTCGTGTTTTTAACCCCTTTCCTCCCACAAAATCAGCATCTGGTTAATCTTAGTAACCATCTGAAACATTAACTGAGAATACTAATGCTAATTCCAAACTAGCACAAACTATATCTAAACTGACCTGAAGAATCTCTTTAGAGCACTTTAAATTCCCTGGCCACACAGTGCTTACTTGTGGCCACAGTGAGGTTCCTTTCTTCATCTCTGGACAAGATGGACAAGTCTCATTTCAGTACTGGCTACCTTTCCATATTTCAGTGAGAGAAAGCAGGTACGAGTTTTAACAACCAAGATACTCCCCAAAGAAAAGATCAATTTCCCCTTTCAGAAAATTTTTAGGTAAGTTAATAGGAGGTATGTTTTTCTTTTCGTAAGGGAAGAAATGACTCATTATTACAGGAACAGGGAAATTAATAGAACATAAAAGTGTCATTTAAAAAGGAAATCAATAAAGAACACTTTTCTATTTCTTGTAGACAATCTCAGTCAACTTTCTCTTGTAGCACAGCCAAATGGTTATTGTGAAAACAGCCTGCATCCTTTATCTCAATGGCCCTTAAAAGATACTCAAATCAGAGCATAAAAACCAATGGCAACAGTTTGAAATCACTGTTTCTAATCCATGGAAATTCTCTACCAACAGATCACTGCCCCCCACTCCCCAACTCAAGATTCATTTTTCTATTCATCAGTTATTTCTCCAGCATGAATGTCCACACTGTAGTTTCAAAATCGCCTAAAAGCTATGGCTAGATAAAAAGAAAACAAAACATGTACCTTTTCCTAACAATAACCCAGCTACCAAAGCTTTCTCAGAAGCCAAGGTTTTATCATCCTTCCAATTGCTTTTTGCCCAAAAGTAGCTGAAGTGAAAGCTTGGCCACCAGCTTTTCCTGGAGGTCCACTCTTCTTGAACCCAGGCAAGACGACTCCTGGAAAAGAAAAATGTCAAAAGCGAAGGTCAGTGATGGAAACAGACCTATATGGTCAGAATGTGAACTTCAGTCGGGTCCATGGAAAGAAGACAAACCAGACGTTCTGAAACTAGCTTCTGGGTACAGCATGGCACAGAACATACAGGAAAGCAAATCCTTTGGAGACTTCTTTGATCTCCACGTCCCATTTTCCATCAATGAAATAGCCAGTTCAGCACAGCACCCTGGTTACCAGCACAGACTCTGAGGTCAAAGTCTCAGATTCAAATCCTGCATCTTCCATTTATTATCTATGTGATCCTATGCAAGTTGCTTAACCTCCCTGAGCCTCAGGGTCCTTGGGTACACTAATGGCACCCATCTCACAGCCTTGTTATTAGGATTAAACTGGTCCATAATGTGGCAGGTGTCATACAAAACTCTTTGCCTGCTGTCCAATACAAAGTCAAGTTTCAATAAATGTTAGCTGTTATTCTTCATTACTTTAAAAGTTCCTTTAAATTTTATAGGCTACAAAGAATTACTATCCAAACTGAGATGCCATTGTTATATATTTACATGAACACATGGGTTTGACAGCTAAACCAAGACAATGCTAAGTGTTCATCAACAATTTGAGCAAAGACTTATTTAGCACCTATTTGTCCTTGTGGCAAAACTTCTCTGCCTTCAAGAACCTTATGCTTAGTAGGGGTTTAGACTTGAGATTTGGAAAGTGGCTTACAGTGCGCACACCAACATATCACACCAAAAACACTTCATGATCAGGACTATTCTATCTCTAAGGTCAAGTCAGGTCTGAAGCCTGAAGCAAGTTCCCACTGATAATTAATTTCCTAATAAACTAAAATGGATATAATAACTCAATGAAACTTTCATTTCGTGATATCCTTTATTTTCATGCACAAGGTAAAAATGACAAGGGACACTTCTTTTCTTATATTTGAAACGTGGCATTGATGATTACTAGGATCAGAGGTATAGTTTCAGATACTCAGCTCACAAGGGACTCCATAAATATCTGTTGAGTGAATAACCAAGATGATTTTAAAAGGTCCTAAAAAAAATCCACTGAAAATAGCTGGGAGAAAAGCTGCTTTTTATGTGATCTTACAAGCAGCTGACACAAATTACAAAAAGCTTTACAAAGAATCTCGTCAAGAGTGGAAGTAACCCCTTTCAATCTTTATTTTCAATAAGAAAGTACACAATTATCCCTTAGCAGAGTAGTGATAACTGACAGTATTTATTTTAATAGCACAAAAAATCTTGATAGAATTTTTTATGTTTTACTTGTGATTTCCTATTTCCTGTCTTCTGATGTATTCAGAAGAAAACAGCTAAAAACACAATTTAAGAAATCTAAAACAATAAACAAAGAACTTTAAAAATTGACAGATATTAGCTAAAATTTTATAAAGTATTATTTATGCTGATCTAGCAATAAACACTGTGTGTTTCTTACTTACCCCATTAGAGTCTGTTTGAGATATTTTGCCAGGTATTTCCAAGCAGTTATATTTTTAGTGCATCCAGCAAAATCTAAAATTCCAAATAACACCTCCAATCCCAGTTTATGGTGTTCTTCCTTGTCTGTGATGTTCAAAACAATTAAGAGTTTACAGAAAGCACTGAAGAGCACAAAGCTAAAAGATTACATTCCATCGACAAAGTATCACTGAAGCATAAGCCTTAAAGTTTAACAGTTTAAAACAATTCACATGATCACATTATGATCAACATACGCTCCTGTGATGAATCTGAAAAATTCAATACTTAGTCCATGCCAATGAAAGCAGGCATGGTGAGTCTGACCTCTGTATGGGTTTATACTACTCAGAATGTTATTTAAAGTACCTACCCTACTGAGGCATTTCATACATATTCTTTTCCATTAGGAGAGGGACAGAGGCAGTCCCAGTACCTATTGGACTTAAGCACATTTCCTCCTATGAAGAAATGTTCTTTCCTATACTGAGCTGAATAACAGTAAAGATTAAAATGAGCTGAATTACACAAATAGAAGCCGTTTTTCTTTTGCAACCATTGCATAATACTCTACAGCACAGGTCAGCAAACTTTTTCTGTAAAGGGCCAGACACTAAACATTTGAGTTTTGCAAGCCTTACAGGTTGCCATAACTATGCAACTCTACTGTTGTAGGGCAAACGCAGCCACAGGTGATATGTAAATAAATGGGCATGGCTGTGCTCCAGCAGAACTTGATTTATAAAAACAGGCAAGATTTGGATTGGGCCCACAGCCACAGTTGGCTGAGCCCTAGTCTACAGTTTGTCTGCACGAAGAGATAGAAAATAAGAACTACTTACCTGATTTTCGCAGTAACCTATGGAATTCTAACATCAGTTTATGAGATGGTACAATCTGATACAAAATCTGGAAGAAAGAATAATATTGTAATTGTTACCCATTCTAAAGGCATTAGTATACTTTCAGATAAAATTCTTACTATCTAATATGCTCTCAGAAAATGAATCAAGGATTTAAAAGATAGTTTGCTTTTATCCAGTTTTAATTTTGGTATAAAAATGTATTCTATGAAAAGATATTTAAAACAAAAAGTCCCTGCTAAAAACAAGATAGCTGGTGGGGTGGGTGGGTAGTGTGGATAAACAAAGACTTTTTCTTTTCTCCATATTTATACTGTTGACCACATTTGAAAAGTTTACTTTCTTTTCAGCACCCAGGACTGAGGAGAAAATAAAGAAAAAGAAGATCACACAGATAAGATATTTAATATTTACTGATCACAAAAGATCACAAAATATATAAAACAAAAAAGCAAAGCTAGTTATTTTGGAAGATTGTGTAAGGAACACACTATAGAGTATTCAAAAGTCAAGCAGCTTCCCTGGTGATCCAGTGGTTAAAAAATCTGCCAGTGCCGGGAACACAGGTTCGATTCCTGGTCTGGGAAGATTTCACATGCTGTGGAGCAGCTAAGCCCATGCACTGTAACTACTGAGCCTGCACTCAAAGAGTGCAGTACTGAAGCCAATGTCCCTAGACCCCACACTCCGCAAGAGAGCAGCTCCTACTCGCTGCAGCTAGATAAAGCCCACCCACAGCAACAAAGACCCAGCACAGCCAAAAAATAAATTCATTAATTAAAAAAAAAAAAGCAACGCAGAACTTTCCAACCAGGGTGACAGAGGGTTTCTGTAATACTGATCCTCTCCCCTCAGTCTCACTTGGGCAGAGGATGGGGGAATAGTAGTTGATGAGAGGAGGATCTGCCAGAAGCCCACAGCCTCCTGTCTTTATCTCAGTGTATCATCCATACACTGTCATTTTCTCTGGATGCTAAAACATGAAAATTGGAAAGTGGTGACCTAAGAAATGTCTTAAAAGTATCTAATTCCCAACCCTGTTTAAGCACTGACCTAAGAATCCCCTACCTTAAGCACACTTATCAGTTTCTCTCTCGGTGCCTTCTCTCTCTTTAGAAAGTTGTATAAGTAGACATGAGCATTTGGATTTGATGGGAATTTTTCATCATAGGCATAATTGTTAAGCACCTCTCGGGCGCCATCTTGATCCCCGTAGAATTCCAGCATCTATATAAAATAAGTGATGATATCTTAGGTAAATTCTGTAAGATACCTTTATGAAACTTCATGTACAACTTTACTGATGAGCACAAAATATCATACAACTGGAAAATAGCATTCATTGTACAGGGAACAATAGTGATGCTAGTTTTTGCTTCCATCAGTTATGTTATAACCTCCGTGGAATAGAGAAGATCACATCAAAGGCCTACACAGTTTCCCAATTTTCCTTGTCATATTTTGTTACTGAAAAATATAGCAACTTCAACATAAGAACTGTTCCTGTGAGAAATAAAGGCTTCAAAGTAGGGCAAACTAAGGACCAAAAAAAGACCACATGAGGCCACTAACCTCAGTGCCCTACATACTCCAGCCACAAAAGGAGAGCATAGGAATGGTAATTCCTCTCCTTTCATTCTTTCCCATCCTGACACAGGAGTTTCCAGATTCACTGGCATACCGTTCCAGAGATTATCTTCTGACAATGTAATTCTCACTTTAGCACTAATGAAACTTTCAAAAAGCAAAGTATTTTAATGATGTATTCCCAGTCCTCTGTCCTTTCGCAATAACTCTGAGATAACAGGATGTCCTTAAGAACTTCTAAGAGCCATTCTTCATGTCACATATTGTGACCTAGTTTCAGATTTTTGTCCCCTTCCCTTCTTGATCCCACCATATCATAAAAAGATCTTTCTGCTTTTCTTTTAAGCTCAACCAGAACAATACAGAATTGACATTTACATCTACTGTGCTATTTATTTATAAATAAATAAACCATCACCCTCGCACCATCCATGAGTCCTACATCCTTGGGTTTTGCATCTTAGGGTTCAACCAACCACAGACTGAAAATATTCGGAAAAAGGAAATTTCCAGAAAGTTCCAGAGTGCAAAACTTGAATGTGCTGCACAGAGGCAACTACTTACACAGCATTCGCATTGCGTTAAGTATTAAGAGTAACCTAGAGATGATTTAAAGTATACAAGAGGATGTGTGTAGGTTACATACAAATACTACACCATTTTATATAAGGGATTTCAGTGTCCATGGATACTAAGGGGTGACTGCATTTGGCCATGATAGGTTATTCAGTGGTGAAAATAAACACAGTAACCGTTACTGTATAGTAGGAAAATAAGGAAAAATTATTCAGACCGAAAAAGGGCATCCTACTGTTTAAAAAATAATTTTCTCCATTATTTGTCTTCTGATGGATAAAGATTAAGCTTAAAATGAAACTAATAAAAACTTATGAAAAGTCTACTTACCTCTATATAACTCTTCACAAAAGGGTCCCAAACTCCAGGAATTTTAATCAATGTGCAAAGGTTTATAGATGTCTTCCAGCTGCGGTTAAGCATATTCTGGGATGCTGTGTTGTAAGCATAATCATCTTTATCTGCCCAAAGACAAAAGATTTTTTAAAGTAGTCAGTACTGGAGACTCACGCAGAATCAGTAATTGATAAACTACACATAAGAAAAGCTCAGACTGTAAAGGCTTCATTGGTGAATTCTAACAAAGAAGAGTACTAATTCAAAGAAGAGTAGTAATTCTTTACAAACTATCCCCCCAAAAACGACAGAGAGAACACTTCCCAACTTATCTATGAGATCAGTATTACTCTAAGACCAAAATCAAACAATAACAACACAAGAAAATTACAGACCAACATCTCTTATATAGATGCACAAATTCTTAACAAAATACTAGCAAACTGAACCTAGCAACACAAAAAGTGGGATTTATTCCAGGAATGCAAGGTTGTTTAGCATTTGAAATAAATTAATACAATGTTCCAAATCAACAGAATAATGACAAAAACCTCATAATCATCCCTACTGTTGTGAAAAAAGCATTTGATAAAATTCAATAACTTTTCATGATAAAAACATTCAATATCTAGGAATAGAAGGAATTTCTTCAATCTGATAAACAGCATCTTGTGAAAAACTCACAAGTAATATCAGAATTCATGGTGAAAGGCTGCATGCAAGGAAGAATTCCTCTCCTGCCACTTCTGTTCAACACTCTCATGGAGGTTCTGGCCAGGCAATTGAGCAAGAAAATGATATAAACAATGTTCAGATTAGAAAGAAAGAATTAAAACTATCTCTACTTGAAGATGACACGATCTTCTACATAGAAAATCCTAAGAATCCACTAAAAATTTATTAGAATTAATGAGTTCATAGTTGTATAATATAAAATCAACATACAAAAATCAACAAATCATCCAAAAATGAAATCAGGAAAAGAATGCCATTTACAATAGCACAATAGCATCAAAAACAAGAAACAACTTAGCTATAAGTTTTACAAAAGAGATACAAAATCACATCTGAAAAGTATTGTTCAAGGAAATTAAAAACGACTTAAGTAAATGGAAACACATCCCATGTTCAAAGGTTAGAAGACTTATTAAATTAACTTATAGTTTTAATGTAAGTTCTATCAAAATCCCACCTCGGGTTTTTTTTTGTTTTTTTGTTTTTTTGCTTAAATTAGCATGCTATTCCTATAATTCATATGGAAATGCAAAAGACCAAGAAAAGCCAAAATAATATTTTTTTAAAATTTGGAGGATTCACAGTGTGGCCTCAAAAGTCACTACAAAACTCCAGTAACTAACACTGTGTGCTACAGGCATTTGTGTATATACATATACATATGGACTTCCAGGGTGGCTCAGCAGTAAAAAAAGCCATCTGCCAGTGCAAGAGACACGGATTTGATTTTGCTAGGAAGACTGCCCTAGAGAAGGAAATGGCAACCCATTCCAGTACTCTGGCCTGGGAAATACCATGGACAGAGAAGCCTGGTGGGCTATAGACCATGGGGTCGCAAAGAGTTGGCTATGACTTAGCAACTAAACGACAAGAATGGACATATACAAATCAATGGAAGAGAATTTACAGTCATAAATAAAACTTCATATATGAGTAAGTGATTTTTGATACGAGTACCAAGACAATTCAGTGGGAAAATAATAGTCTTTTTAATAAATGTGCTGGAACAACTGAATATCCACATGTATAATGACAAAGTTGAACCTCTATCTACCTCACACGACATACAAAAATTAACTCAAAATGAATCAAAAAACCAAAATGCAGGAGTAAAACTACACACCTCTTAGAAGAAAACATTAGTCTAAATCTTTGTGACCCAGGAGTAGGCAATGGTTTCTCGGATGTGATACCAAAAGCATAAGCAACAAAAGAAAAAGCAGATAAACTAAACTTCATCAAAATTATAACATTTCGTGACTCAAAAACACCATTAAGAAAGTGAAAAAGGTAACCCACACAATAAAACATTTCCAAATCCTGCAGCTATCTGATAAAGGACTTGGACCTAGAATATATAAAGATTTAAAACTCAATAATTTTTAAAAAGTACTTCAATTCAAAACCTCCCAGGAGAAAAAATCTGAATGCAAATTTCTCCAAACAAGACACATGAATGGCCCAAAAGCACATGAAAAGATGCTTAACATTATTAGCCTCTAAGGAAACGCAAATCAAAACCACAATACACTACCTCACATCCACTGGGACAGTCTTATCAAAGACAGATAATGGCAAGTGTTGGGAAGGACTCGAAGAACAGTATCCTTCACATACACTGCTGGTGAGAATGGAAAATGGCACAGCTACTTTGGAAAACAGTATGGAGGTCCCTCAAAAGTTCACAGCAATATTATTCAAAATTGCCAAAAAGTGGAAACAACCCAAATGTCCACCAACTGATAATGGATACTTAAGTGTGGTATATCCATTACGATGGAATATAAATAAATAAAAAGGAATTAAGTGCCATTACATGCTACAACGTGGGTGAACCTTTAAAAACATTAGGCTAAGTGAAAGAAGTCAGTAACAAAAGACCACGTATTTCAGGACTACACTTGTATGAACTATGCAGAATAGATCTCCAGAAACAGAAAGCAGATTGCTAGGTTGCCTAGCAATGCAGGAACTGGGGAAGAGTCAGAGGGACTGCTAATAGGTACAGGCTTTCTTTTTGGGGTGACAAAACTGTTCTAAAATTGATGATGGTAATGGATGAACAGCTGTGAATATATTACAAAACACTGAATTTATTATACTCTAAGTGAGATCAAATTGCCAATGTATGCTGGAACATAGAAAAAGCAAGGGAATTCCATAAAACATCTACTTCTGCTTCATTGACTATGCTAAAGCCTTTGTGTGGATCACAACAAACTGTGGAATATTCTCAGTGAGATGGGAATACCAGACTACCTGACCTGCCCCCTGAGAAATCTGTATGCAGGACAAGAAGCAACAGTTAGAACTGCATGGAACAATGAAAGTGAAAAGTGAAAGTGAAGTCCCTCAGTTGTGTCCGCTCTTTGCGACCCCGTGGACTGTAGCCTACCAGGCTCCTCCATCCATGGGATTCTCCAGGCAAGAATACTGGAGTGGGTTGCCATTTCCTTCTCCAGGGGATCTTCCCGATTCAGGGATCGAACCTGGGTCTCCCGCATTGCAGGCAGACGCTTTAACCTCTCAGCCTGGTTCAAAACTGAGAAAGGAGTGTATCCAGGCTGTATATTGTTACCCTGCTTATTTAACTTATAAGCAGAGCACATCATGCAAAATGCTGGGTTGAATTAATCACAAGCCGGAATCAAGATTGTCAGAAGAAATATCAACAACCTCAGATATGCAGATGACACCACTTTAATGGCAGAAAGTGAAGGAACTAAAGAGCCTCTTGATGAAGGTGAAAGAGGAGAATGAAAAAGCTGGCTTAAAACTCAACATTCAAAACACAAAGATTATGGCATCCAGCCCCATCACTTCATGGCAAAAAGATGGAGAAATTGTAGAAACAGTGTCAAATTTCATTTTCTTGGGCTCCAAAACCAATGTGGATGGTGACTGCATGCCATGAAATTAGAAGACACTTGCTCCTTGAAAGAATAGCTATGACAAACCTAGACAGTGTATTAAAAAGCAGAGACATCACCTTGCCAACAAAGGCCCATATGGTCATGGTCAAAGCCATGGTTTTTCCAGAAGTCATGTATGGATGTGAGAGTCGCACCATAAAGAAGGCTGAGTGCCAAAGAACTGATGCTTTCGAACTGTGGTGCTGGAGAAGACTCTTTAGAGTCCCTTGGACAGCAAGGAGATCAAACCAGGCAGTCCTAAAGGAAATCAACCTTGAATGTTCATTGGAAGGACTGAAGTGCTTTAGCTGAAGCTCCAATCCTTTGGCCATCTGATGTAAAGAGCTGACTCATTGGAAAAGACCCTGATGCTGGAAAAAACTGAGGGCAAGAGGAGAAGGGGATGACAGAGGATGAGATGACTGTATGGCATCACTGACTCAATGGACATGAGTTTGAGCAAACTCAAGGAGATAGTGAAGGACAGGGAAGTCTAGCTTTCTGTAGTCCATGGGGTTGCAAAGAGTTGGATAGGACTTAGTGACTGAACAATGACAACAAGTGGGTGAACCATATCAAGAATCATATCTCAATTCTCAATAAAGCTGTTATTTAAAAAAAAGAGAGACTACCATACCACACAATAAATTGGGTGACATGAAAACTCCTGATAATAATAAATGATGATGAGACAACAGACAAAAGAAAACTCAAAACAGACTACTAATGGGATATAAATTAGTAACCACTTTGGAAAGACTTTAGCCTATTATATAGCACAGTGGAAGATACACATGCTTAGTGACAATTCTACTCTGAGAAACGCATGCATATGTGTACCACTATCCGTGCCCCAGAATTTCAAAGCAGCGTTAATTATAATATCTCCAAACTATTAACATCCTAAATAGCAATCAATATAGAGAAGGAATAAATTGCAAGACTATCATACAATATATTGTTTCACAACAACAAAAATGAACAAACTAGAGCTAATTCAACCATACAATCACATGTTAAATGTTGAACAAAATATGCAAGGTCCCCCAAAATATGTACACTGTGGATCCAAAGAGGATACTAAAATTAAGGCAAAACTAAACTACATCGTTAAAGAAAGGCAGATCCCTGAGTAAATATAAGTTGGGTGTGAATTTACCATGGAAGGGGGTTCCCAGCTACCAAGTGCATCAAAGCCAACCAGCACAGGCCACGGCAGAAAGGAAAAATCCCAAGGCAACTCTGAGCACACGTTCATGTGTTACATTTCATAAGTCTGGTTATATAAAACCAGTCCTAGTTTTTTTTTCCCCATTAAATAGCCATGTGAGGTTAAAGACCATCTAAAGAGCTCCACATTTTATCCCATCTTTATCTCTTGTTGCTCCAGAAGAGTGTCAGCTGCAGAAGGTACTGAATTATCTAACCATGAAAGTGATGGTATAAATCCATGTTCCAACTGATCTAATCATCACGTGTATGCTTTAGTTCTACCTAAGTGTGTGAGAAGAAAAGGAAATAATGATTTTAAAACTTACCTAAATCAGTATCAGCGAGCCTTCTTAAAAAGAACATTACAGTGGGCATTTCAGCAAGGTTTGTTGTTGTGCTGTGTTACTCTCTCAGTACTGCCCAACTCTTTGTGACCCAATGGACTGTAGCCCGCCAGGCTTCTCTGTCCATGGGAGTCTCCAGGCAAGAATACTGGAGAGGGTTGCCATTTCCTTCTCCAGGTGATCTTACCAACCCAGGGACTGAATCCGGGTCTCCCGCATTGCAGGCAGATTCTTTACTGTCTGAGCCACCAGGGAAGTCCTTCAGCAAGGTTAACGAAAGAAATACAGATATGTGACCTCAAAAGATTGATGAGTCTAGACAAGGAGACACAACACAAAACACACATGAAAAACACTTAGAATGATTAACAAAGCAAAAGGTGAAGAGTCGATTGATACAGGCTGAACATGCAGCTGGTATGTTGGGTTTAAAGTAAAAGGAGGAGAGGTCTAACGAGTCCTGAAGACAGATGGCATACTGGAGCAGGAGGATGCACAAGAGGCCTCGCAGGGTTATCATGATGAAGACAGTATTTCAGAAGTGTCTTGCGGGAGGTTAAAGGCAGGAAACAGGAAGGGAATTTGCGATTGGTGAACCCACCCACCCAGAGACCAGGGAAATACTACTATCAATTAAGGATATTGAAATATAGCTTAACATAAATGAAGTGATAAATGTCAGAATTGCGATTTGGATGAAGGAGGTGAAAACAGAAAAAGGTTAATCCTAGAGAAGTTATGGAGAAAAACTATATGAGGGTAAAAAGGTGCAGAGAATCATACAGCTTCGAAAAACACAAATTTAGGGACAGGAGAGGACAACATCACCACTGCAAGTAAGAGAAAGAGAAGGCAGTGGGAGGAGGACACATAGTTTTGGGGGTGATCAGTGAGTCAAGAAATTGCCTGTGATGACTTTTGTACAGAAATGAAACAATTTTATCTTGCCCTATTCTTTGAACATATCTTCCTAAGAAACAACATTATAAAACAAACTAAACTCCACTGTAAACACACAGGAAGAAATGCTTCTTCTATGTGATAATGCCCATGGATGAAAATTTGTAACCTTTCTTGGAAATCACATTTCTAAGAAATGAATGAATCTAGGACCATTCCTGGTGGCACAGTGGATAAGAATTCACCTTCCAATGAAGGGGACACGGGTTGTTAGTCCCCTCGGACCCTGGTCCAAGAAGATTCCACATGCTGTAGTGCTTAGCCCGTGTGCCACAACTACTGAGCCCGTGCTCTAGAGTCCACGAGCCACAACTACCAACCAGAGCACCACAAGTACTGAAGCCCACACACCCTAGATTCCGGGCTCTGCAATGAGAAGCCACTGCAATAAGAAGCCCATGCACCGCAATGAAGAGTAGCCCCCGCTTGCTAAACTACAGAAAGCCTGCTCACAGCAATGAAGACCCAGTGCAACCATAAATAAAAATAAATCTTAAAAAAGCAACAAATCTAAAATGGTCATGAACTTAACCTATGAATTACCTAATTTATGTCTGAAAAGTCTTTTGTTTAAATATCAGAAAGTTTATAAAGGATGACGCAGAATTTTACAAGCATAGCAGCCTCTGTTCTCTGTACTATCTGGATAAAGCCAGGCTTGGAAGAAGGGGAATTAGATTACTCCTCAAGATTCCTTCTGTCCCTCTGACAGTCTTACCACTCATCATGCATATTTACTCACCGAGTTGAGACAATTCCATCTTCTTTTTATACCAAGAATAATACTGCAAAAGCCCTTTATAGGCCTGAACAAGGTTGACTAACACTTCCTGGGAAGAAGACTTTTCACCATATCGCCATGTCTCTGCCTGGGTGAGAATTCTGTTGGCATCTTCAAGCAATCCATGATGCAGAAGGTACAATGCATGTTGTAAGGAAATCTGCAACATTAAGAAAAGCCCACTGTTATGCAGGTCATTAGATAACCATTCGTTTAAAAACTCAGTAAATATATGATACACGCTGGGCTAAGACCTTGGGAGAACACAAACAATGGAACATTGTCCCTGTGATTAAAAATTTCAATCTAGCAGAAAGATGCATGAAAAAATTGTTGTTGTTTAGTCACTAAGTCGTGTTCAACTCTTTGCGACCCAATGGACTGTGGCCTGCCAATCTCCTCTGCCCTTGGGATTCTCCAGGCAAGAATACTGGAGTGCGTTGCCATTTTCTTCTCCAGGGGATCTTCCCAACCCAGGGATCAAACCTGCATCTCCTGTTTGGCAGGATTCTTTACCACTGAGCCATCAGAGAAGCCCATACATCAACTATATGTCAACTTTTCAATTAAAAATTTAAAAAAGAATAATTACATAAAGAAAGAGCAATACAAATAGGGAAAGCGTTAAGGAGGAGAATAATGGGAAATACACTTAATTATATGAACAGTGTCAGAGTTCAAACCTTCCTCTTCAACTGCTGTAATAATTTCTCAACTCGTGTCTCCTGTCTTGTCCCCCTACAATCCATCTTCCATGTGACCACCAAAGAAATCTCATTGGTCATCTGTGTAAAATTCTTCAACAGTTCCCACTGCCTACAGAATAAAAATCTCAGCTCTATAGAGACGGCATACAGAACTCAGCTTACTTCCCCTGCTTTCTACCTATGTGACTTTTAGAATAACTAAAGACACATTAGACACAGAGGTATCAGACTCTTCATTATCCCCTACCATGCCAGATGACAATTTCCTCCAGTATGCACAGTGAATACCCGCTAGCTTCTTCAGACTCATCTCCAGCATCACATCCCTTCTTTGCCCAACTCCCCTAACTCATTCAGTCCTAGCCCTTTCCAATTCCAGAAAGCCAACCGTTTTCGACTTTGTCTTCTCACTGTAACTGCATCTCTACCATGGCAGCCATAACCATTTATTTTATTTACAGACCTGTCTCCCTTTGCTGCAAGAACCATGTCCAGCAGATTGTCTGGGAAACAGCAGCAGGTGCTTTTTTAAAAAGTGTTACTAAAAAATTTCTTTTGTCTATCCTAACTACCACCCTCAGACTCTGGAGTATGAAATAAAGTTCCTCCCAGATTTCTTTACTTCACTTGAGTAGATTCTATGAGCTTAGAAGGAGCTAACCAATAATTTAGTTGAAACTCTACCTTCCCTCCCTAAACGGCTATCTAGTTTCTCCCTGAAAGAAGAGAAGCACACACCACCAGGGCAGGCTATCCCCTTTTTCCAACTGTTCACTGAGAAAGTTCTTCCTTAAGTGGAACCATACGCTGCCTCCATTTAGTGTCTACTTATAATGTACATGGTCTACCAGAAAATAAGATCCTAAAGGAGAACCTGGCACATAAGAGAAACAAAAATTTTTTCCTAAATTAATAAAACCTGTAAAGAACCCTAAACTAGGGGAAATCTTTTTCCAAAATTAGAAAGCAGTGCGAATATAAAATGCTACAGCCACTACGGAAAACAGTTTAGTGATTCCTAAAAGGGTTAAACATAGAATTATATGTCTATACATACATGTTTTTATAATACACATATATAAGCTCCAACTCATTGGAAAAGACCTTGATGCTGGGAATGATGGAAGGCAAAAGGAGAAGGGGACAACAGAGGATGAGATGGTTAGATGGCATCACTGATTCAATAATGGACATGAATTTGAGCAAACTCCGGGAGATAGTGCAGGACAGAGGAGCCTGGTGTGCTACAATCTATAGGGTCACAGAGTTGGACAGAACTTAGTGCCTGAACAACAACAAATATGTGTATATGTGTGTACACGACATAAAACATGACCTAGCAATTCTACTCAAAGTTATACATCCAAAGAAACTGAAAGCAGAGACTCAAACAGATATCTGTATGATAGCATTCACTGAAGTGTTATTCACAATCGCCAAAAGATGGAAACAACCAAACAAGAGATGACAGGATAAGAAAATGTGATAGATACATACAACAGAATACTGTAGTCATTCTGAGCCGTAACAAGGGATGAGGTCTGATACACGCCACAACACAGACAAATCTTGAAAACATGATGCTAGGTGAAATGACCAATACATAAAAGGACACATATTATATGCTTCCACTTATACGAAATACCTAGAATAGCCAAATTTATAGAGACAGAAAGTAGATTAGAGGTTATGAGGGGATGGGAGGAGGAGGGGATGAGGCGTTACTGCTTAATGGGTACAGAGTTTCTGTTTGGGGTGATAGAAATTTTGGCAATACTGGTGATGGCTGCACAACAATGGAAACATAATTAATGCCACTGAATTATACACTTAAAGATGGTTAGAATATCACACTTTACATTACATACATTTTGCAACAATTTAAAAATATCTGAAGACTAGGGCAAGTAGAAACAAAACAAGAATAAGAGGGTAAATATTTTACGCCTCACAGGCCTACTGGTCTCAGTCACAACTGCTCGACTCTGCCATTGTCTGGCTAAAAGTAGCTACTGGCAATATGGAAATGAATGGGTGTGGCAATGTTCCAACAAAACTGTATTTAGAGGTACTAGAAAAAATTAAAAAGCAAAATGTGTCAAAACTTGATTGAGAAAGTGCTTTTAATCAAACATATATCACAGAGAGGGAGATTATCATAACATTTTGGAGGATGTCAATTCTTTTGGATAAAACTTTTATTAAAGGACACTTTAATTTGGATAAAACTCCGCCTAAACATGAGAAACAATGAAACATTTTCACACATAGATCAGAAGTTAATACTGTGAAAATGTCTGTACTACTGTGAAAATGTCCACACTACCCATACTACCCAAAGCCATCTTTGGATTCAATGTAATACCTATCAAAATACCAGTGCTATTTTTCACATAAATAGAAAACACAATCTTCAAATCTGGATGCAAAATTTTTATTATTCACATAAAAACCGTGAATAGCCAAAACAATCTTGAGAAAGAACAATGCTGCAGGCATCACACTTTCTTATTTCAATCTATATTACCAAACTATAGCATTCAAAACAGACACATCAGACAAGTGGAACAGAATTGGGAGTCCAGAAATAAGCCCATCCATATGTTGTCAACTAATATTTGACAAAGGAGCCAAGAATACTCAAAGGGCAAAGGTTAAACTCTTTAATGAATGAATGATGTTGGGGAAACTATAGATGTTTATTGCAGAAGAATGAAATTGGACCCTTAATTTACATTTTACACTCACAAAAATTAACTCAAAATGGATTAAGGACTTAAAGGTAAGATCTGAAACTAAAGCTCTCAGAAGAAAACAGAGGGGAAAAAAAAACCCTTGATATTGGTCTTGGTAATGAATTCTTGGAGTATGACACCAAAAGCACAGGCAATGAAAGTGAAAATAAACAAGTGGGACCGCATCAAACTAAAAAGCCTCTGCACAACAAAGGAACCATCAACAAAATGAAAAGGCAGTCTACTGAATGGGAGAAAATATTTTCAAATCATGTATCTGATAAGAAACACCTAAAATCTATAAAGAACTCATACAGCTCAATAGCAAGAACAACAAAAAACATATTACAATTAAAAATGGGCAGGAGAGGGACTTCTCTGGTGGTCCAGTAGCTAAGACTTCGTGCTCCCAATGCAGAGGGCTGGGGCTTGATTCCCAATGCGAGGGTCAGGGAACTAGATCTCGCATGTTGCAACTAAGACCCGGTGCAGCCAAAGGCACACAAGATTCCACATGCCACGGAGCAACTAAAGACCGCGTGCTGCAACTACTGATGCCCGTGCACCTAGAGCGGGTGCTCCGCAACAAGAGAAGCCACTGCAATGAGAAGCCCGTACCCTGCAAGGAGGAATAGCTGCCGTCCACAGCAACGAGAAAGGGCCCCCATAGCAACAAAGACCCAGCACAACCAAAAGGAAAACAAAACAAAAGACGAGGAATAACAAGTGTTGGTAAGGATGTGGAGAAAAGGGAACTGCTGTATACTGCTGGTATACATTCCCTTTGGAATGTAAAGTGGTCTAGCCACTATGGAGAATGGTGGTATGGTGGTTCCTCTAATAAATTAAAAGCAGACCTAATATACGATCCAGCAGTCCACATTGGCATATATATCCAAAGTTGAAATCACTATCTGGACGAGATGTCTGCACTTCCATGTTCACTGAAACACTATTCACAAGAGCCAAGACATGGAAGCAATCTAAGTGAGCAATGATGGGTGAATGGACAAGGAAAATATTGTATACAAACATATATACAATGGTGTATTATTCAGTCACGCAAAAGAATGAGATCTTGCATGTGTAGCAACATGGATGAGCTTTGAGGACATGACGCTTAGGGAAATAAGTCACACAAAAAAAGTAATATTCTCTCATCTCACTTTCAGGTGGAATCTAAAAACATCCAACCCATAGAAACAGAGTAAAATGCTGGTTGCCATAGGCTGAGGGCTGGAATAGTCAAGGGACACAAACTTTCAATTATAAGATGAGTAAGTTTGAGGGTCTAATGTACAGCATGGTGACTATGGCATTGTTAACTTGAAAGCTGCCACAAGGGTAGAATTTGAACATTCTCAACATAGCAACAACAAAACGATATTATGTGAGGGGATGGCGATGTTAACTAACCACACTGAGGTAAATATTTGGCAATATACACATGCTATCAAATTATCACATTGTATATCCTCAACGAAATTAAATCACATGTCGATTATATCGCAACAAAGCTGGAAAACTTTTCTCAAGTATTCAAATTCCCAATTTGTTTAGCTCTTTCCCTTTTCCAAAAGCACCAATTCTTAGAGAGCTCAACTGACTTAAGCAAACATATCAGAATTTGGTCCATCATCATAGTGAAGCACACAAGCCATTCTGGAGGACTGGTTCTGGCAGCCAGAGATACACAGAGAGAAGATATTTGCACTCCCACAACGTGGTAGGCGACAGGAAACGGGGAAGTAAGTGGCTCCCTAATGCAATCTTTCTTTCAGCTTCTCTTATTGACCCAGGTGTGTTACTCCCTTCCCCATCTTTTCTACACTCTTACCTGCCTTATCACTGAGACGAGCAATTTTAAAAAACGAACGCTGCAGATGTAAATGCACAAAGCCTACATTCTCACCTTCAAGTAATTCGTGACGCCAATATTTTTCATCCGGTCGGCAAAGGTATTGAAAGTCTCCAGGTTGCTTTTGGGATGATAATAAACAATTTCACTTCCAAGCCTCCAAATAATCTGTCAAAACAGAAGTTACTAACAAAACTGTAAAACCCCTGCCTTAACCAATGTCTCAGAAAGCTATTTTCTTCTGATTACAACATTAAAAAACAACCTATAATTCCTTTTTCTAGATACCACTACTGTCAACATTTTACTGTACTTCACCCAATGAAACTATTATTACATTTTATGTGATTAAAAGCTTTTCCTGTTGATGAAAATACCAGGTGTCATTAACAATGTCATTTTGAGCCAGAATTCTAAAGAAGGTGAGCATTTAAGATACATATTGAAGATAACATTTTTATTTATTTTTATTTTTTGGTCTCTGAGGCATTTTATTTGTATGTATTACATCCCTAGAAAAAGAATCCAAGGATTTTCCCTCCTGTATGTTTTCGTCTTGCTTCTTCATGGTCCATGATGCCAGCTGAGGTTGTCAGTACAAGAAACCAAACTGATGGGATGGGAGCAGGTTATTCTGCCATCTTTCTAGATCTTTAAGTTGTACATCAAATCTGGGGCTGATCACTCCACACTTATTTAGCCTGCCTGTGAGGTTCACAACAATTTTCCCAGCCCTGTGATCATCAATGATTTCAAATTCGCCAATGTAACCACGCTTCATCATCACTGTTAGAAACCTGACGATGACTTTGGAGCACGGCCTAATAAGGACCTGGCGTTTGCCTCTCTTCTCAGCATTGTTGATACTCTTGAGAGCATCAGCCAGGACATTCATGCGCACCATTATGGCGGCACGGAAAGATGGTGGAAAGAGCTGAAGATAACATTTTTAATTAGGAGAAAAACATTAAAGCTAGAAAACTCGGGTTCCATTAACACTGGCTTCTTCACTGCTCTCATTATGTACCAAGTGAGAGCTATGGACTCAATGTTTCCTCACATTTCATCAGGTCCTACAACTATTGACTATGGTTAGTCTATCTTTAGAGCTTCAACTTAAGAACCTGCATCAGCTTTATTTACTATAAATTTTAATAAAAATATTTTCTCCCCAGAGCACCAAAACTCTGATGATAGTACTTGCAGCTCTTCTTTTGCATGAGGGAAAATCTCTACTTTTCTTATTCCATTTAAAGTACTTCAATGATACTGATCTTCAAAGTAAACTGGTTGTTTAGTACAATATTGGTTTAGTGTAATCATAATACTCAGAAAGAGAGTTCTTTCATAGATAATCAAATTGCAGTATTTTGAAGCTTAAAGAAAATGTGCAGATTATCCTACCACAGTTGTTCTTAAATACACATGTATATAAGAATTACCTGGGATACCAGTTAAAAATAAATATTCCAGGGATTCAGACTTGGACTCAGTAAAACTGGGGTGGAGGGCAGGAATCTATACTTTCAACAAAGGCTCTATGGGACACAAACAGAGCCCAAACAAGCATCTGGTAACCACTGATTTAATTCTTTCAACTTATAAAACAAACTCTGGACAAAAAGGGACTGTAATTTGTCCAATGTTTTATAGATCTAGATTAACTTTAGTCTATAAACTTTCAATCAATGATTAAATTTTTTTTCATATTTTTTGGTTCTATTAGACATCTAACTGATGCACCCTAATAGTAAAAGCTACTTGAGAAAGCCACGCGAAGTTATCTGCGGATATACTGTCTTTTACAAGACAAATTTAACAATACATGCCAAGCACTGTTCCAGATCCCTACCCTGGTGGAATTTACATTCTGTTGTAGAGAGACTGACAATAACCAAGAAATACAGTAATTAATCTGGCAAGTATTATGGGAAAAACAATGAAGCAGAGTCAAAGACCAGGGGTGCCAGCTGGAAAGTGAAGGGGGTTGGTGTGCAGTTGCAACTTTAAATAGTGAAGGGAGGCCCCACTGCAAGTATGATATGAAGGAGGGTGACCACAGTGATAGTCAAAGAAACAGCAAAGACAATCAGGAAGAAGTATGGTTGTTCAAGGGATGAGCAAGAAGACCAGTGAGGCTGGAGAAGAAAAGCAAGTTAGATGGTAACAGGAGATGAGGTCAAGGGGGAAAGGGAATGAGCAAAGCACGGAGAACTTGCAGGTGATCAAAAAGGCGCTGGCTCTTACTCTGAGTGAAACAGGAAAGCCACTGCAGGGTTTTCAGCTGAGCAGTGACATGATTTGACTCATGGTTTAAAAGGACTATACCATATCATTAATCATTTGAAAAATGCCCATCAAAGCTACAATGAGACACCATGTCACAATCACTAAGTGGCTGTAATCAAGAAGACAGACAATAATACTGTCAGCGAGGATATACAAATGTTGGAAACCTTGTATGTTGCTGGTAGGAATGTAAAACAGTGCAGCCACTGTGGAAAACAGTCTACCAGTTCCTTAATAGGTTACATATATTTATCATACGCCCCAGCATACTCCTCCTCGGTATATATACTCAAGAGAAATTACAACAAACACCCATATAAAAACTTGTACATGGGGGGAAAAAAAAACAACTTGTACATGAATGTTCACAGTAGCATTATTCATAGTAACAGAAAGAAAAACTACTCAAACGTCTAAAAACTGATGTGTCAGTTTTATCTCATCAAATGAGATAAAGTCTTACACTGGAATATTATTTTGCAATAAAAATCAGTGAAGAACTAATATGCCACAATATGGTATAATAGGCCTTGAACACATTATGTTCAGTAAAAGAATTCATTCATAAAAAGCCATATATTATATGATTCTACTTATTTGAAATGTCCAAAATAAAAAGCAGATTAATGGTTGCCAAAGGCTAGGGTCTGGAGAAGAGGGACTATAAGTGGGTACAGTGTTTCTCTTGAGGGGGCAACAAAAAATGTTCTAAATTTAGATTGTGGTGACAGTTGTATATCTCTTGTGAATATATGAAAACATACTGAATTGTTCAATTTAAATGGGCGAACTGTATGGTGTTTAATGTATCCCAAAAAGGCTATTTTTTTTTTTAAAGGCTCAGTCTGGTTATTATGCTGAAAGTACACTGGGAGGCAGAGGAGGGTAAGCAGTCACCTAAGTGAGGTGATGGGAGTTTGAGTCACAGAAGCAGCAAAAACGATGTGGTGAGGAGTACTCAGGACTGCAGGGAGCAGGTTTTCAAAGGAGAGCCAACAGAATTTTCTGATGGTTTGGATATGAGGTGCAAAAAAAAAAAAACCTCCAGATTCGGCCTCAAAATTAGATTAAGGGAACCATGATCTGAGATAAGGAAAATTAGGCTGGACAAGAAATATCAGAAAAAACAGTTTATATTTGCTAGTATGATACGATATATCGTACTAGCTGGTATCAGATACTAAGAGGTGAGGTTGAACAGAATGTTGGGTACAGCGATCTGACTTGACAGATGTCAGAGCCCCAGATACACAATGGGGGATCACCAGCATACAGACTGAATGCAAGGCTAGGAAACTGAATGAGATCAAGAGAGTTCAGATAACAATAACACCTAAAGACTGGAGTTCTCAAGGACTCCCACGTCAGAAGGCCAAGGAGACGAAGAGCAATCAGAAAAGGAAACCGAGGAAAGGCCAGTGCGGTAGGCTGGGAGTGCAGAGTCCTGGGAGCCAGACGAAGAATTCTGTTTGCTTCTTCATCACATAGAAGGGAATGACCTGGCATGCTTAATATTGGTAACAATCAAGTTAGACGAGTACTGAAAATCAGCCACTGGATTCAGCAAAGTGGGTACCACTATTGACCCTGACAAGGCAATTTGGTAGAAATAATGATTTGTGGGGGAGTCTAACTGAAGAGGGTTTGGAACGAATAGATATATAAACTCTTCCCAGGAGTTTTGCTGAAAGGCAGAGTGGAGAAATGAGTACAGCTTATAGAAGTAGAAGGCAAGAGATGATATTAAGTGGGAGAGAGAATGACATGTTTTGATGAAGATGGGAACCATCCTATAGAAAGGGGATCATAAGGACATGGGGAAAGATGGAAGAATTACTTAAATGAATGAATACATATTTGGGAATCTGAGAATTCAGAGTTAAAGTATTTTTTCATCTCCTTAAAATGATAATAGAAAAATGAAGTATGAAGAAAAAATGTCTTGATACAAACTCAATTTGAGATCTTGGAAAAGCTGTTCTGGGTGGAGTTCAAGAGGCAGAAACTCCCAGGATTCTGTGCTATCTTCCAGGGGACTCACACTTCACTTACCTCGGGTGCACCCTGCCTTTTGTTGCTATCTGTATCTTCCAAAACCTGCAGGTAACTGTGCATGTATTCTGCAGCTCGCTGCCACTGATGCTTCAGCAGAGCTTCTTGGATAAAACTTAAACAAGCGCTTGTTGTCTGAGCAAAATCCTTCTCCTGTTTTCCTCCAGAGGCTATAAAGGTTAAAGAGGAAAGTCTTGAGCCAGTGACCTCAAATCAACAATTTAAGAATCTTACTTCTGATAAGCACAGTTTTAACAAGTAGGTATTACTTAACCCAACCCATGCCTAACACCAAAACTAGCTTCACTTGAAACCAACTCTTCCACATCATTTTAACTAGCTGTGGCATATGAAAAAAAAAAAAATTCTATTTAAGAGATGTCTAATTTGATGTTCTTGGGCTACCAAGGTCACCAGTTCCTTCAAATCTGATTCAACTATCCTTTCACCCTTGCACTAAACAGTCTGCAAAGAATATCTCAAGGAGGGCCCCCAGTGCAAAATACCAAGTGAAAATCATCAGGGTCATCCTAGGAAAGCACTGTCTTTTTTCCTACCTATGTTCTGAAAACACCAAGAGGTGCACTTTTATTTTTCAAGGACCGAGTTCCCAGTAACTCAAAGCTAGTAAATGCATATGAAATTATAAAATTTTGACATTAGTATTTGTATCTCTAAAATACTGACAATCCTCATGTTAAGAATACTAGGGTTAGGACTTTTCTGGCAGTCCAGTGGTTAAGACCTCACACTTCCAATGCAGGGGGCATGGGTTCAATCCCTGATCAGGCAACTAAGATCCCATGTGCCTCAGCCAAAAAACTGTTTAAAAATAAAAAAAAAAAGATTTGGGCTTAGTTACAACCTTATCTGTGACAACAAGCTGCATATTGCCACGTCTTCCTCCCTTCGCACACCACTAAATACTCCTATGGGCCAGCAGTTTTCCAGTTGGGGTGCCCTCACCCCTGGGAATGTGCTTAGTCACTCAGATGTATCTGACTCTTTGTGACCCCATGGGCAGTGGCCCACCAGGCTCCTCTGTTCATGGGGATTCTCCAGGAAAGAATACTGGAGTGGGTTGCCATGCCCTTCTCCAGGGGAGCTTCCCAATCCAGGTCTCCCACACTGCAGAGGATTCTTTACTGTCTGGGCCACCAGGGAAGACCCCACCCCTGGGAATACACAGAGATTAATAAGTATCATGCAAAAATAGCTTTACAGCAATCAACTTGCACATCTTCAACTTTCTCACATACTCTTTCCTAAAACTGATCTTCTAGAAAGCTGTGCATATAGACAAGGCTTCATCATCAAAATAATTCTGGTATTACCTTAAGGTGAAAATACAAGTGTTTAGTGTTGAAAAAATGAATGATTCTAACATCCATTTGCAAGTCAGGTGATTTCTAGTTCTTTGCTTATCAAAAGTGTAGAAGAATCTAATAATTTTTTAGAACACTGTGTAATTTTTTCACAAGTAAGTGAGGAGGAGTCACTGATACACTGCTAAAATTAAATGCCATCCACTGCCAACTACTTACTAAAGTGAGTAAAGTTTCTCAGAATTTCTACAAATTAAAACAAAATACAGGGGCTTCCCTGGTGGCTCAGTGGTAAAGAATCTGCCTGCCAACGCAGGAAACATGGGTTTGACCCCTGGTCCGGGAAGATCCCACAGTCTGTGGAGCAACTAAGCTGTGAACCACAATTTTTGAGCCTGTGGTCTAGAGCCCAGGAGTCACAAGAGAAGCCACCCGCAACAAGAAGTCTGCTGACCCCAACAAGAGAAAAGCCTACGAAGCAATGAAAACCCAGCACTGCCAAAAGTAAATTAAGGAAACAAAATTATTTAAAATATACACAATAGAATTAAAGTTAAATCTTTTCTCATTCTAGAAATACATAATATTCACCCACAGATATAAGAATTGGAAAAAAGTGATATCCTTATCCATTTTATTGAGATAAATAACCAATAAAAATTTACATTTAACACTTAAAATTTAACAAAAAAAGTAATACATTATTTTAATCAGCTGTGTAAAAAATTAATTATAATAATGTCCAATCCAGAAGAAATTTTAATAGTTAAAAACTTTACAGGATATTAGCAAAAATTAAATGTGGATGCATACTTTATGGAAGAATAAAGGAACAATATAAAATTTCCATCTATTAAACACTTTTTCACAAACACAAAATGGATGATAAAAGATATCACATTCCTAAACTGTTTAGACTCTACCAATTATTTAAATTTATGGCCACTCTACACAGCATGTGGGATCCTAGTTCTCCACCAAGGATTGAACCTGCATCCCTGAAGCAGAAGCATGGAGTCTTAACCACTGGACCCAGGAAGTCTCACCAAATATGTTTAAGTCATATAATAATTTCATTTGAAAGTGCCAAAATATGCTGAAAATCATGCCTTTTGGAACTACCAAACTTATGATGCAATTTTTAGATGGCACATTAAAATGGTGCAAGATAGTACCTAATTTTTTAGGGGGAAAAAAAAAGTAGACTATTTCTTTTGACTAGTGCTTCTCCAACTTTTTAAATGTATATACAAATCACCCAGGGATCCAGATGTAGTCCTAATACCACCAGAGAGCTTATTAGAAATCCAGAATACTATGCCCTGCCCACCTCTCTGAATTAGAAGCTACATTTAACAGGATCTATGGCCAAGTTCCTAGGATATCAGTAGCAACATCAGGCAGCTAAGCCAAGAAACTGACAAAATACCTCTTCCTAAAAACCTCATTTATTCACCTAAAGGAAAACTGATCTCAGGCCAAACTCCCTTCTGTTAAACCTCTTAAGTTTTCACAGCTCAGACTGCAAATCGAATTTAGACGAGGATACAAAAATCCTTGGGCAATGCCCCTCCTATCCTACACCTGAGCCTAATTATCTCAGGAATAGCTCAAAGAATAGCATTCTTTGTAAGCAAAACATAATGTTATTTGTCGCTGATGAACTTGAAGAATAACTGTCAAGGAAAATATATTTGATGGAATAAGATACAGTAAAGAACTAGTGTCACCAACCTAATTTCTAATTCCCTTGAGAGAACCTAGACACTCATCAGCCTGTCAACAAGTATTTTTTGAGCACTGCCATGGTCAAGCACTAGTCTAGGTACTCACCATAGAGCTTTACTCCAAATTGGTGCCCACCTTCAAATTTTATTCTGGGGGACAGACCCTTCAAAACACCCAAAGAAATTTAAAAGAATAAAAAGTAAATAATTGTTAGGCAACTAGGTTTTCCTATTGTGGTTAATTACCAATAAAACATCAATATTATCTGCAACTATATTCTCATTGCAGACAGAAAGTATTAATATTTGGGGTTTAACAGGCTATCCATAAAACATGAAACATTTTAAAGTATGTAAATTCTGGTCTTAAACCTACTTGTTTATGGACTGACTCAAGCTCTCTATGGAACACTGTTGACAGACACATGCCCAGGTATGAGGTAACTAGCAGAAACCAGATTAGTATTAATAGCTCCCTACAAGGGGCAGGAAACACCCTCTCTGAAGTTCCCTTCATTGAAACCTGACTCAAAGCATGTATATTAATCCAGTAAAAATAAAATGAGGAAAGAAGCAATAAATTATTACATTTTCAACACTCACTATGCACAAGGCTGTATGCTAGGCACTTTTCCCTTTTTTTAAATATATGTATCTCAAAGCAGGTTTTGAGATCAGATAGGCCTGGGTTTGACTCCTGATACCAGCATTTAGAATTTTAACGTCTTTGAAATTAAGTTCCCTCATCTGTAAAATGTCTGGTACATATATTTACTGAGATAATTAAATAGATAATATTCAGGTTAAAAAATAAAGAAATAAGAGCTAAATTCTAGGAGCCAGGGACTCACAGTCAAGGGGAAAGAAAGCTGGGCTAAGAAAGATATATTTGTGAGCAATTAGAAAAGTGCTAGTTCATGACAACATACAGATAACTGATTTTTTTAAAATATATTCTGATAAGGAATTATCCCATAGAACAACTTGTTTATTTCTACATTAGAGGAACAAAGAAAAAATAGTCTTTTCTTGAAATCTACTATAGATCAATTCTATTAGGGCTTATTTCAATGCAATTCAACAGAAATTTCTGATATGTATTCCTCCATAGCAGAGATCTTATCTTCAACAAATCTGTCCCCAGTATTAAGCCAATCCAGGGATACAGTAAAATGCTCAGTAAGAGTTACTGGAAGAAAAAAAAAAAGTGTATCTACCACAATACAGACTGTAATTAATTCAAAGAATTCTAAGAGAAAAAAAGAATCTATTTTTTTCATGTTTCTTTTTTATTAACTGCCTTAAAAAAAATCCTCATATATTCTTATCTTGAAAATTAAACCAGCTTGGGTATCCAATTTTGTATCCATATTGAATCTTATCATCTACTTGCACTAAAGCTGAAATGGTTATATGTTATTTTACTTACCTATGGATTCTATATGTTTCTGGAGCCAAGGGAAACACATTCCTGAACCAGAGCGCACACACGGTTCCCCCTGTTCATCCTCTGTCGTGGGTCTTTTCAATTCTTCACTGAAATCACTCATATCTATTCCAGAATGAAAATATCAGTTACTTTCTGTACATCTTAATCCACAGGTTTCTGAGTTATACAGAAAGACAGACACTTTTATCTAATAAATACCAATGATCAACAAAATTAACTGCACCTGGTAGTTCCTTTCAAGAAATTAATTATGTCAGCAGCAGCCAAAATGAATGGCCCATTTAAAAACTATTGACTACTTCAAATACAACTATATTTCAAGAAGATATAAGAATAGATAAGATACTCTTTAATTTACAAAAGAGAAACTAATCCAGAGGAAGAAACATATAAATGATGTATGAGGTAAAGGTGAGTGCTCAGTCGTGTCCAACTCTTTGGGACCCCTAGGGGTACAGCCTGCCAGGCTCCTCTGTCCATGGGATTTTCCAGGCAAGAATACTAGAGTGGGTTGCCATTTCCTACTCCAGGACATCCTCTTGACTCAGGGATCAAACCTGCACCTCTTTCATTTCCTGCAATGGCAAGGCAAAGTCTTTACCGCTGAGCCACCGGGGAAGCACAAATGATGTATAATAAGATAATATGAGAAATACAATAACAACAGTAGTAATTATCATTCTCATTGAGTCCTCTCTATACACCAAGCCTACAAAGTATCTAATTTAATCCTTACAGAAATCTGGAGGTGAGTACTGTTATGTTCTTCCATTTGCATGCTGAAACAACTGAAGGGCTCAGTGAAACTATGTAACCTGGACCAATGTCACAAAAAAGTGAGGACAATATTCTGGGAACTAGAATGTGTTCCCAAACACAACTGACATGAACAGAGTTTGGGGTGTTCGTGGAAGAGGGAGGAGGAAAGCAGATGGCAGGAAAAGAATCTACAAAAACAGCTTTGTGCCAAGCTGAGTTTAGACTCAATCCTCAAGATGCTCAGAACTCCTCTCCCTCCTTCCACATATCCAATTTAGGTCCTGCTGGTACTACCTGCTAGTACTTCTCCCATCTTCGCCAAGCTCCGCAAACCTACACCACTCCCCCAGCTCGGGACTCCTTCAAACTGTGTCTGGATTACTGCATTAGCTTTCCAACTAGTAATCTTGCCTCAAATTTGGCTTCTCCACATCACCAACCGAACAAATCTTTCAAAATCAGATTAAAAGCATGTGTTTGAAATAACATGAGTTTTGAACCCGACTCACACATTATTTTAGAGTCCTTCCAGAAGAAGCTCTCCCAACCCAAATTCTAAAGCCATTTAGGCATCGTGTAGTTGTCACGGTAACCAAAGCAGCTCCACCCCTTCAGCCTTGCCCGCGGAACCCGTTAGAGAGTAAAAGAGAAAATATAAGAACCCTGGGGAAGCCTAAGATAGGCCTTCCTCTTCCACGTGAACGCAGGCAATAAGAGAAGGACGACAACCGTGGGACTTACCTGTCTGAAGCAAGAATTTTTCTGTGATACCAACCTCAGTCTCCTGACTCCGGACCAGCGGGAGGAAACCCTCACACAATGCGAAACAAGCAAGTTTCGAGAACAAACTTGCAAAACGGGACTCCTGCGCTTTGGAGACGCGCAGACGCAGCCCCGCCCCTAACTCTCGATTGGGCAGTGGAGGAGCCTTGACCCCGGAAATGACCCGGAAGTGGCGGTGGATTGCCGCCTTCCCATTGCAGCTTAGTTTGTCTCAGCGGGAAAAGTGAGAGACTTTAATTGCAAAAGAAGATTAATGCACGGGGAGGCCGGCTGGATAAGGGTAACAGTCAAAAAAAGTAGAACGTCACTTTATCCGAGTAGTTCCCCGTACGACGACCTATCAGATACTGCTGGGCTTGCGGGTGCGCGCAGCCAGCCTTGGAGGCGTGGCTCGTGGCCCTGACAAGATAAATCTGCATAGCCTTTTAATCGGAGAAGGCAATGCAACCCACTCCAGTACTCTTGCCTGGAAAATGCCATGGACGGAGGAGCCTGGTGGGCTGCAGTCCATGGGGTCGCTAGGAGTCGGACACGACTGAGCGACTTCACTTTCACTTTTCACTTTCATGCATTGGAGAAGGAAATGGCAACCCACTCCAGTGTTCTTGCCAGGAGAATCCCAGGGACGGGGGAGCCTGGTTGGCTGCCGTCTCTGGGATCGCAGAGTCGGACACGACTGAAGCGACTTATCAGCAGCAGCCTTTTAATTGCGTCCTTGAAATTGTTTTCTTTTATTTAAGATTTAGCTTTGAATTGAAATGACTGACTGCTTCCCCCAAATTTAGGGGAGAATATCTTTTCCTCTCAGCGAGGGTGGTTCTGTGCACCCGTCTGGAGTCACTTTTCATGACGAGTGTTAATGAACTTACTAAGAAATAAGTGTTGAAAGTAAGTTTCTAATATAAAGATTTGGTTTGGCTACATTTCTTCCCTTGCTTTGAGGTGTAATTTCACCCAAACCAATCTAAAGTGGGTTTTACCTGGCTAGAAATTCATGCTTCCACAAAAATGGGGAAGCAATTTTTGACAACTTAAAGTTACCAGTCAACTCAAAGCAACAGTAGATAAAAGAGAGAAAGTTAATAATTGATATCTTTGTTTTTTCTCTGACAGACTACCAGATTATTTCCATTATTAGCTACACAAGTTGAAGAAACATATTTGCTGAAAATAAGTCAATAATGAGAGACAGAACGAATCAGGAGCTATTCTATCTGTGTCAGTTTTCTGTGGGAAAGTAGGAGAGAGATGGAAGTTTCCACAAAACCAGCTGGCTGGTGAGCACTTCCTCTAAGCGCTGGAAACATCAGGGCACGCAAAAGGGATCAAATCAGCTGGAAAACATGCAACAAAACTGCATGATTTAGAGGACTTGACATGGAATCTTAGTTCTCTGACCAAGAATTGAACCTGGGTCATGGCAGTAAAAGCGCCACGTCCTAACCACTGGACCACCAGTGAATTCCCATTTAATTATTATCCAAATAATTTTACCTACTGCCTGTCAGCCTACATTTACCTAAGTTTTAGTTGAGAAATATGTTCTTTTGTTAAGAATAAAGGGGAAAATTCCTTTACAATATTCCCAATAATTTAAATATATCTATAATTTGACTCCCAATACAAAGGGAAAAAAATTCAGTTTTAAATTCAGGATAAGATAGTACAAAAGAGGAAACAAATGTGGGAGTGTGGAAGCAGAACAATATAAGACCCCTCTCAGAGAAGGGTAATACAAATTCAGACGTGTAATATATCTACTAAGGTAGTATTAGCTTCAATGATATATATATAGGGCTTCCCAGGTGGCTCTGTGATTAAAAAACCCGCTTGCAATGCAGGAGCCTTGGAAGAGACATGGATTTGATCCCACGGTCAGGAAGATCCCCTGGAGAAGAAAGTGGCAACACACTCCAGTATTCTTGCCTGGGAAATCCCATGGACAGAGGAGCTGGTAGGCTATAGCCCATGGGGTCTCAATAGAGGTGGATACAACTTTGCAACTAAACAACAACATTTTTTTTTCTTAGATTGATATTATAAATTTTTTATTTTATGGCTAAGAGAAACATATATGTGTTTTTGTTAGATTGATATTATAATTTTTTTATTTTACAGCTAAGAGAAACTATGAAATACAGAATTTTCACAACCACAGGTGCTTTATTAACTGGTCAGATTTTAGAAAAAGTTACAAGCAATGCTTCTCGACTGAGACGTTAGTACCATTTTTACCAAGAGGAATTTGGAAATTACTGTGTATGATCTGTAACAAGTCTGCTGTGGTTGTATGTTTCATCAAGACCATATTTTCTCCCTCTCAGTTCTCAGTGTCTCCTTCCAGGAGGCACTTTTGACCTCACAAGCATAATTTGGAAGGAGTTATAACCCTCCATGCTATCTTTTAGTAACAAAGGAGCAGTTTCCAGGGTCCTCCTTCCATGGGATTCTCCAGGCAAGAGTACTGGAGTGGGTTGCCATTTCCTTCTCCAGGGGATTGAACCCGGGTCTCCCACATTCCAGGCAGACACTTTAACCTCTGAGCCACCAGGAAAGCCTACTGGGTAGGTACTATCAAAAAGTGTCCCCTCTGTGACAAAGTCATTGATTTGCTGAAACTCTTCCCTGGTGGCTCAGACAGTAAAGCATCTGCCTACAATGTGGGAAACCCAGGTTCGATCCCTGGGTCAGGAATATCCTCTGGAGAAGGAAATGGCAACCCACTCTAGTACTCTTGCCTGGAAAATCCCATGGACGGAGAGCATGGTAGGCCACAGTCCGTGGGGTCACAGAGTCAAACACAACTGAGCGACTTCACTTTCTTGTATCATCAACCATCCCTATTGGCTGGAAGAGCCTGAGATTCTGCTGTTTATTTAAACAACATAAATGGACAACATTATAATATATTATCCCATTTATTCGTGTAGAAACATTATGAGGTTTTACCATGAGCCACAATGTTGTAGACAAGAACTCTTAAGACAAAAAAGTTAGCACCTTGCCTAGGGTCATACAGTTAAATTTCTGATACCTATTTTAATGCTTTTGACTCCATTCTCTGTGTCTGCTAATTGTCCCAGTAAGGGAAGTAATCCCTATCTGAAAACTGTAAATAGATAAAGCCAAACAGTCTACACTGTGGAAATTGTGTTGTACAGGCCTCACCCTGGTATTTGTTCAAAGCACCAAATATTTGACTTCTATGAAAATAGTGCCAAAGTAAATTAGGCAGACCCGGAAACAGGAACTTCTATATAAGCCTATATTCTCCTGGCAATTTCATGTGTTTGAGTTTCTTTCTTTGTTCAGTAGAAATGGTAATAATATTTGTCAGGACTAGACAAATAGTACATGCTGATAGAAGACCTTGCCTTGTATATGACTCACTCCCAGGAGAATATACCCTTTGACAGGACTTCGACGTGGCTTTTTAATTGTAGGAAAATAATTTAACTCTACTGGCTGTTCCCATTGCAAATCTTCAATTCTCTCTGGCTTTCAAACAGGATACTGCTTAAATTCCATTTCAGTTATATGATCCATTTGCTTAGAGTCTGATAGCTGTCTGCTTTTGACTCTAAATCTAAATTATGGTGCTTGATTAATAATCTTTTATAACCTGATTTACTCTCACCACCTGGATTATCTCCCACTACTCTTGTTTTAAGATTTTTTATTGAAGTATAGCTGATTTACAATGCTGTGTTAGTTCAGATGTACAGCAAAATGATTCAGTAATACGTATACATATATCCACTCTTCTTTAGATTCTTTTCTCACATAGACCATTACAGAGTATTGAGTGGAGTTTCCTGTGCTCTACAGTATGTCCTTATTAGTTACCTATTTTATGTATAGAGGTGTGTATATGTCAATGCCACTACTTTTTAATAGGATCATTTCAATCCAGTAGTTTAGGTCTCATCACTGTCCTCTTTTCTCCTATGCTTCTTTGTGCCCACGTCTACCCTCCCTGCTCTATCACCAAGCAACCACTGTCATAGGTTAGTCTGAATTGCCTAGAATTTTATATAAATGCAGTTTTACAATGTGTATTATTTTTTTGCATCAGGGTTATTTCACTCAGAATCTCCTTGTTGTTGCTAGTATCTGTAGTTCCTGATTATTGCTAGGCAATATTCCAAACTTTCACGTCTATTTACCTGTGAAAGGACAGCTGGGTTTTTGTTTGTTTTTGTTTTCACTGTTACCAGTAAAGCCACCGTGAACATTTGTGAACAAGTCTTGGTGTGGATGTATATGTTTATTTCTCTTGAGTGAATACCCAGAAGTGGAAAGACTGCATTTGTACGATAGGCATAATTTTTAAAGAAACTTCCAAACTGTTTTCCAAAAGGATTGAATCATTTTAAATTAGAACCAGCAATGCAATGAGAGATCCAATTATCCTCATCCTTGGCAGCATTTATTATGATCAATCTTTTTAATTTTAGCCATCTAGTGGATATGCAGTAATATCTCATTATGGTTTTAATTTGCACTTCCCCAATGACTCATGAGACTCTTCCCTGGTGGCTCAGACGGTAAAGTGTCCGCCTACAACGCGAGAAACCCAGGTTCGATCTCTGGGTCGGGAATATCCTCTGGAGAAGGAAATGGCAACCCACTCCAGTACTCTTGCCTGGAAAATCCCATGGACTGAGAGCGTGGTAGGCTACCATCCATGGGGTCACAAAGAGTCAGACACAACTGAGCGACTTCACTTTAATGACTAATAGGGCTTCCCAGGTGGTGTAGTTGGTAAGGAATCGGCCCACCAGTACAGGAGCTGCAGGTTCGATCTTGGGGTCGGGAAGACAGCCTGGAGAAGGAAATGACAACCTCTTCCAGTATTCTTGCCTGGAAAATTCCATGGACACAGGAGCCTGCAGGCTTAGACACAACTGAAACTGGCTACTGAGCACAATGACTGATGATACTGAGTATCTTTTCTTGTCCATATTTGCTACATTTGTGTCTTGTTTAGTAAGGTATCTGTTCAAATCTTTGACCCACTTTTTTCAAATGGGTTGTTTTTATTGTTACTAATGTTATAATATTTATATATTCTAGATACAAGTTCTCTGTTGAATACATGATACATGCTTTGCAAATACTTTCTCCCAGTCTGTGGTTTACCTTTCCATTTTTAATAACAGAGAATGTATTAACAGAAATGAGAGCAAATGTTTTTATTTTTCTAAAGCCCATATTAATTTATTTATTTTAGAGTTTATGGGTTTTGTGTGTATTTTTTCAGTCTTAGTAAACCCAAGGTCGCAAACATTTTCTCCTATAGTCTCTTCAAGAAGTTGTTCCTACATTTAGGTCAGTGATCTATTTCCAGTCAGTTTTTGTATATGGTATGTAGTAAGTGTTGAGGTTGATTGTTTTTTTTTTGACCAATGGCTATTCAATTGTTCCAGCACCATTTATTGTAAAGATTAACATTTTTCCACTGAACTGCCTTGCCATGTTTGTTGAAAATCAATTGCCTCTGTATGTGTGGGTTTATTTCTAGAATATTCTGTCCTGTGGACCTATGTGGTCTGCTTATAGGATCATCGAAAAAGCAAGAAAGTTCCAGAAAAACATCTATTTCTGCTTTATTGACTATGCCAAAGCCTTTGATTGTGTGGATTACAATCAACTGTGGAAAATTCTGAAAGAGATAGGAATAACAGACCACCTGACCTGCCTCTTGAGAAACCTGTATGCAGGTCAGGAAGCAACAGTTAGAACTGGACATGGAACAACAGACTGGTTCCAAACAGGAAAAGGAGTGTGTCAAGGCTGTATATTATCACCCTGCTTATTTAACTTATATGCAGAGTACATCATGAGAAACGCTGGGCTGGAAGAAACACAAGCTGGAATCAAGATTGCCGGGAGAAATATCAATAACCTCAGATATGCAGATGACACCACCCTTATGGCAGGAAGTGAAGAAGCACTAAAGAGTCTCTTGATGAAAGTGAAAGAGGAGAGTGAAAAAGTTGGCTTAGAGCTCAACATTCAGAAAACTAAGATCATGTCATCCGGTCTCATCACTTCATGGGAAGTAGATGGGGAAACAGTGGCTGACTTTATCTTTCTGGACTCCAAAATCACTGCAGATGGTGATTGCAGCCATGAAATTAAAACACGCTTACTCCTTGGAAGGAAAGTTATGACCAACCTAGACAGCATATTGAAAAGCAGAGACATTACTTTGTCGACAAAGGTCCATCTAGTCAAGGCTATGGTTTTTCCAGTGGTCATGTGTGGATGTGAGAGTTGGACTATAAAGAAAGCTGAGCACCGAAGAACTGATGCTTTTGAACTGTGGTGTTGGAGAAGACTCTTGAGAGTCCCTTGGACTGCAAGGAGATTCAACCAGTCCATCCTAAAGGAGACCAGTCCTGGGTGTTCATTGGAAGGACTGATGTTGAAGCTAAAACTCCAATACTTTGGCCAGCTGATGCGAAGAGCTGACTCATTTGAAAAGACCCTGATGTTGGGAAAGATTGAAGGCAGGAGGAGAAGGGGACAACAGAGGATGAGACGGTTAGATGGCATCACCGACTCAATGGACATGAATTTGGGTAAACACCAGGAGTTGGTCATGGACAGGGAGGCCTGGCATGCTGCGGTTCTTGGGATCGCAAAGAGTTGGACACAACTGAATGACTGCTGAACTGAGCTATACCAGTATCATATTATTATAATTAATGTAACTACAGTAAGTCTTTTAAAAGGTGGTGTAACTTCTCAGCTTTTTCTTTTGCAAGGTTAGTCTATGTCCTTTGTGTACTTGCATGCTAAGTCACTTCAGTTGTGTCTGACTCTTTGCAACCCTATGAACTATAGCCTGCCATGCTCCTCTGTCCATGGGATTCTTCAGGCAAGATTACTGGAGTGGGTTGCCATGCCCTCCTCCAAGGCATCTTTCTGACCCTGGGATCTAACTCTCATGTCCTGTGTCTCCTGCATTTGCAGGCAGGTTCTTTACCACTAGTACCACCCAGGAAGCCCATATCCTTTGCATTTCCACATAAATCTTAAAATTAGCTCATTGATTTCTACAAAGAAACCTGCTGGGATTTTGATTAGAATTTCATTAAATTCATAGATCAATTTAAGTAAAGTGGAATTATTAAAATATTAAGTCTTACAGTCCATGAATATGGTTTAACTCTTGTTTATTAAATTTAATTTTCCTCAATAGTAATTTATACTCTTTAATATTCACTTCTTTCACATCTTTTGTCAGATTTACCCCAATATATTTTATTTTAGGGCACTATTGTAAAAAGTATTATACTTTTAATTTCACATTCTGATTGTTTATTGCTGGCATATAGCAGCACAATTAATTTTTGCATATTGTTCTTATTTTCAGAAACTTTGCAAACTTCTTAATTCTAGTAGCTTTTTGTGGATTTCTTAGGATAGTCTAGAAATTTGTCTGCAAATTTAACTTCATCCTTTCTGAATTTTAGGCCTTTTATGTTCTGCTTGCCTTTTCCTCTGCTTCAATACAATGTGGACTAGATATGGTAAGATCCGACCTCCTTGACTTTTTCCTGATCTTTAAAGGAAAGTGTTCAGTCTTTGATCAATAAAACTGACACTAGCATAGGTTTCTTTTGTACAAGCCCCCTATCAAATTGAGAGAGTTTCCTCTTACAGGCATTCCTGGTTTTATTGCACTTTTCAGTATTGCTTTGCTATATACTGTCTGTTTTACAAATTTAAGTTTTGTGGCAGCGCTTTGTGGAGCAAATCTATCAGCTCCATTTTTCTGACAGCCTTTGCTCACTTCATGTCTCTGTCACATTTTGGTAATTCTTTTTTTTTTTTTTTTTTTTATTTTTTTTTTCATTTTGGTAATTCTTACAGTACTTCAGACTTTTTCATTATTATATTGTTATGATGATTTGTGATCAATAATCTTTGCTATTATTATGATGACTCATTGGAGGCTCATAAGATGGTTATCTTTTTTAATCAATAAAGCCTTTTTAAAGTAATACACATTTTTTAGACAAGATGCTATTGCACACTCAATAGACTACAATGTAGTATAAACATAACTTGTAGATACACTGGAAAACCAATAAAACTTGTATATGTGTGACTTGCTTCTTTGTGATATTTGCTTATTGCCATTGTCTGGAACCAAACCCACAATATCTCTAAGGAACACCAGTATTTCCAGGGTGCTAAGAATTTTTATCAAGAGTGGATATAAGATTTCATCAAATATTTTTTATAGCTATTGAGATGATCATATTGCTTGTTTTGATATTAATATGATAAATTACTTAGAATGGGTTTGAACATATTTCACTCTCTTCTGTTTCCTGGAGAAGTTTGTAGTATACAGTTGATATTACTTTTTCCTTTAATTTTTGGTGGAAGTCACTAGTGAAGCTATATAGGTGTGGAGTTTTCTTTGTGGGAAAGTACTTTTCCTCCTGTGTGCGCTCAGTCACTTCAGTTGTGTCTGACTGTGACCCCATGGACTGCAGCCCTCCAGGCTCCTCTGCCCATGGCAGTCTCCGGGCAAGAATACCAATTAATTTATCCAATAAATAAATACAGGGTTGTTCAGATTATCTTTTTTTAAGTGCACTTTGGCACTCTGTGTTTTCCAAAGACTTCATGCATTTTATCACAGTTTTATCATTTATTGGCATAAAGTTGATAATATTCCCTTGATAGTCTTTTAATGTCTGTAGCATGTGCAGTTATATCTTCTGTATCATTTCTGATAGTGGCATTTGGGATCATTTCTTTATTTTTTCAGATCAATCTGACTAGAAGTTTGTAAGTTTTCTTGGAATTCTCAGAGTCAGCTTTTGTTTCATTGATTTTCTCTATTTTCTTTTTGCTATTTTATTGATTTCTGGTTTTATCTTTATTAGTTCCTTCCTTATGCTTGCTGCTGCTGCTGCTGCTAAGTCACTTCAGTCGTGTCCGACTCTGTGCGACCCCACAGACGGCAGCCCACCAGGCTCCTCCGTCCCTGGGATTTACTTGGGCTTCAATTTGTTCTTTTTCAAGTTTCTTAAGGTAGAGGGTGAAGTTATGGATATGAGACCTTTCTGGTTTTCTAACACAAATATTTAAGGATATAAGTTTCCCTCTAAGCAGTATTTTAGTAACATTTCACCAATTTTGATATGTTGTGGTTTCAATTTCGTTCACTGTGAAATACTTTCTAATTTTCTATTAGATTTTTTTCTTTGACTCATGGGTTATTTAAAAGCTTGTTATTTTCTTTTTTAAAGTTTGTTATTTAGATTCCAGAATTTGGAGACCTTTTGTTATTGATTTCTATACTTTAATTTCTATATTTTGATACTTCAGTTCCGTGTGATCAACAAACATATTTTGTATGTTTCAAATTCCTTAAAGTGTATTGTTCCTTGGCCCACAAAATCATGGTAAAAATTCCACAAACACTTGAAGAAGAAATGTATATTCTGCTGTTTTGGGGTAGTGTTTTAGCCCCCATAGATAGGTATCAGTCAGGTCAACTAAACTGATGGTATTGTTTAAGTTTTCTATATCTTTATTGACTTTCTGTCTAATTATTCTGTCTGTCATTGAGGGAGAGAGGACCTCTGAAATCTCCAAAAATAATTATAGATTTGTGCACTTCTCCTATAAATTCTGATTTTGCTTTATATATTTTGAAGTTTTCTTATTAAGGTAAGCTATTAAAATTATATCCTCGTGATGACTTAGCTTCTTTAAAATTATTAAACAACTTCCTTTACACCTGGTAATACTCTCTGCGGTGAAATCTGGTTTCTCTGATAATGTGGCTACTCCAGCTTCCTTTAGATTAGTGTTAGCTTGATTCATCTTTTTTTTTTTCACATTGAACCTATTTGTGCCCTCTGCTTAAAGTGTGTTTTCTTATAAGAAGCATATAGTTGAGTCTTGCTTTTTTAAAAGTAAATCTGAAAATCTGTATTTTTTGATAGGCATGTTTAGACTATTTATATTTAATGTGATTATTGATGATTAGATTTAAATCTATGGTCTTGCTATTTGCATTCTGCCTCATCTGTTCTTCTCCTTTTCTCGTTTTTCTATCTCCCATTAGATTAATTGAGAATCTGTCATCTCTTTTGTTGGCTTACTTATACCTCTTTGTCGTTTTGTTGCTATTATTATTATTGTTATACAGTTTATAAGTGTTTAGTCGCTCAGTCATGTCCAACTCTTTGTGACCCCATGGATTATAGCTCACCAGTCTCCTCTGTCCGTGGGGATTCTCCAGGCAAGAATTCTGGAGTGGGTTGCCGTGCCCTCCTCCAGGGGATCTTCCCGACCCAGGGATCGAACCCAGGTCTCCTGTGTTGCAGGTGGATTCTTTACCATTTGAGTCACCGGGGAAGCCCCAGAATACTGGTATAGGTAGCCTTTCTTTCTCCAGGGGATCTTCACAACCTAGGAATCGAACTGGTATCTCCTGCATTGCATGTGGATTCTTGCTGAGCTACCAGGGAAGCCACTGTTGTTATAAAGTTCATAATATTCATCTTTAACTTATTATGGTATATCTCCATGTTATAGTTTATCACTTAGCTTATTGTTTTAGGTCTTTACAACAGTATACTTCCATTTTACCTCTCTTGCTCTCATCCATTTTATCTGTATATATGTATAAACATTACACTATAGCATTACTATTTTTACTTCAAATGGTTAATTACCTTTTAAAGAGATTTTTTGAACTAAGAAAAAATATTTTATATTTTATTTCTTTTAAACAAATATATTTTACATTTGGCCACATATATACATTTCTTATAGGGGGCTTCCCTGGTGGCTCAGGAGTAAAGAATCTGCCTGTAGTGCAAGAGATACAGGAGATGCGAGTTTGATCCCTGGGTCAGCATTATCCCCTGGAGGAGGAAATGGCAAAACACTCCAGTATCCTTGCCAGGATAAATTCCATGGACAGAGGAGCTTGGCAGGCTATAGTCCATGGGATCGCAGAGTCAAACATTACTGAGCATGCAAACATATATTTCTTGTATCCTTAATTTTTTGTGCAGATTCAGGTTTTCATCTAGGGGCTTCCCTTATAGCTCAGTTGGTAAAGAATCTGTCTGTAATGCAGGAGACCTGGGTTCAACCCCTGGGTTGGGAAGATCCTCCTGAGAAGGAAATGGCAACCCATTCCAGTATTCTTGCCTGGAGAATCCCATAGACCGAGGAGCCTGGAGGGTTATAGTCCATGGGGTCACAAGTGTTGGACACCACTTAGCATCTGAACTACCACAGATTTTCATCTAACATTTTCTTTCTGCTGAAAGATTTCAACATTTCTTGCAGTGTAGATATGGTATTGATGAATTCTTTTAGCGTTTGTGTGTCTGAAAATATATTTCACCAACTTTTCGCTTTGTTTTGTTTTACATATTTAGAAATTTGCTTTTTGGCATAGGAATCATATTGTTTTGTAATAATGTCATTGACATATAAATCATGTAAGTGTACACTCACCCATTTGAAGTGAGCAATTCAATCATTTTTAGTAAAATCACAGAGTTGTGCATGACCATAATCAATTTTAGAACATTATCATCACCCCCAAAATGAAATCCCCCTTCCTCAACTCCCCCATCTCTGCCAGCCCTAGGCAACCAGTAATCTACTTTCTGTCCCTATAGATTTGTGTGTTCTGGACTTTTCATGTAAATATAACCATACAATATGTGGTCTTTTGTGGCTAGATCTTTATCACCTAACATAATGTTTTCAAGTGTCATTTCTGTTGTGGTATGTATCAGTACTTTATTTTCTCCATTTTTTTATTTTTGTCAATGTATAAAATATACATTTTATTTACTAATTCATTAGTATATGCATTTTATTTACTAATTCATTAGTTTTGTGAATGTTTGAGTTGTTTCCATTTTTGGCAATTATGAATAATGATGCTATGAATATTTGTGTACAAGATTTTGTATAGATACATGTTTTCATTACTCTTGGTTATACACCTAAAATTATAATTTCTGGGTTAATTGGCAACTCTATGTTTAAACTCTGGAGGAACTAAGATACTGTGTTCCAAAGGGGCTGTACCATTTTACATTTCTACTAGCAATGCGTGAGAGTTCTAGTTTGTCTACATCCTTGCCAACACCTGTTATTATCTGTCTCTTTTATTAGTCATCTTATTGGATATGAAGTGATATAGTAGTTTTGATTACCATTTTCCTAATGGCTAGCCATGGTAAGCATCTTTCCATCTAGTTATTGACCACTGTATATTTACTTCGGAGAAATATCTATTCAAATTATTTACCCATTTTTAACTAGGTATTTATCTTTTTATTATTAAACTTAGTGTTCCCTATATATTCTAGATCTAAGTCCCTCATCAGATACATGAATGGCAAATATTTTCTACCCCTCTGTGTGGCTGTATTTTCATTGTTTTGATTAGATCCTTTGAAGGACAGATGTTTTAAATTTGATGAAGTCCAATTTATCTATTTTTCATTTGTTGCTTATGCTTTTAGTGTCGTACCTAAGACATCATTGCCTACTCTAAGATTTCTCCTTATATATATTTTCAAAGATTTTTATACTTCTAGATCTTACATTTAGGACTATGATATTTTGAGTTAATTTTTGTATATGGCTTGCTGACAAAGGTCCGTATAGTCAAAGCTGTGGTTTTTCTGGTAGTCACGTACAGATATGAAAGTTGGACCATAAAGAGGGCTGAGCACCGAAGAACTGATGCTTTCGAATTGTGGTGCTGAAGAAAACTCTGGAGAGTCCCCTGGACAACATGGAGATCAAACCAGACAATCTTAAAGGAAATCAACTCTCTGAGTATTCATTGTAAGGACTGATGCTGAAGCTGAAGCTCCAATACCTTGACCGCCTGATGCAAACAACTGACTCAGTGGAAAAGACTCTGATGCTGGGCAAGATTGAGAGCAGGAGAAAGGGGCGACAGAGGATGAGTGGTTAGATGGCATCACTGACTCGGTGGACATGAGTTTGAGCAAACTCCAAGAGATAGTAAAGGACAGGGAAGCCTGGCATTCTACAGTTCACAGGGTCACAAAAAGTTGGAAACAACTTAGCAACTGAACAGCAACAACAACAAGGTAGGCTTCAGTTTCATTCATTTGCTTATATATATCCAGTTATCCCAGCACCATGTGTTGAAAAGACTTCAGCTCATCTTTGAAAAATACTTGATGTAAAAACTCCAGACTGTCATATTTTCCACCAGCACTTTAGATATATTGATCTTCCATTTCTGGATTGCATATCCCCAAGGAGAAATTTATCTTTGGGAGTAGGAAATGGCACCCCACTCCAGTACTCTTGCCTGGAAAATCCCATGGACAGAAGGAGCCTGGCAGGCTACAGTCTACGGGGTCGCCAAGAGTCGGACACAACTTAGCAACGAAATCACCGCCACCATGTACATAGTGTATCTGTTTTTTTCTCTTAATGATTATTTTTCATTACCACTGGTTTTAAGCAGTTTGATGTGCATTCATGTCATTTTACTCACGTTCCTTAAGTTTGGGTTTGTTGAGCGTCTTAGATCTGTGAGTTTTCATTGTATTTGGAATGCTTTCTTTCATTATTTCTTGAAACATGTTTTCTGTTTCCTGCCTCCTTCAAGGACTCCAGTTACACATGTATTCAGCTGACCCAAGTGCCTCCACTGATACTCTGTTCATTTCTTCCAGTCTCTTTTGTTTCATTTTGGAGAGTTCACTGATATTTTCTTCTGCAAAGTCTAGTATGCTGTCACTCCTTTCCAGTGTATTTTCTTGTCAGCCATTGATTTATTCACTTGTTTGATTTGGATCATTTTTATATAATCTGTTATGCTTTTCTGTATAATCTTGAAATATAACTGCATCAATATCCTTGTGTAATAATTGTATCATCTGTGTTATTTTGGAACATTCCTATCAATTGACTTTTCTTTCCCTTATGGGTTGTATTTTCCTACTTCTTTGCATGCTGTGTAATTTTTATTGTATTCCAGATATCGTGAATTTACCTTATTAAGTGCTACATATTTTTTTACTATTTTAAATAACGTTGAGCTCTGTTCTTTGAAATGCAGTTAATTTCCTTGGAAACAGTTTGATCTTTTTAAGATTTGTTTTCAAGCCTTGTTAGGTAGAATAAGAGTAGCTTTAGATCTTAGGCCGATTCTTCTCTATTGAGTAATCTACCTGATGCACTGAATCATAGGTTTTCCACTCTGGCTAGTGAAAATACAGACTATGGTCTATGCCAGTAATTGTTCTTCCTATCCTTTCTGGTGATTCTTCCCCGGCCTAAGGTAGTTCCTCACATGCAGTTCCTCACCATTAGTCAGTTGAAGACTTGAGAGGAACATTCTACAGATCTCTCGAGCTCTCTCTGCAAAATTCTCTTTTCTCCATGCCGTTCTCTTCTCTCCTGTACTTTTCTCTTAGGCCTTCCAGCTGTGTTTGCCTCCCCTAACTTTCAAATCTGTCTCTTCAGCTCAAGGAGATCACTTGAGTTTCCCCTTTTCTGGTTGTGGCCTGGAAACTTTATCTGGGGAGTAAGTTGGGATAATCATAGCACTCTCTTCATTTGTTCCCCTTGCTTTAGGGATCACTATCCTGTACTGTTTGTTGTCCAATGTCTAAAAATGATCATTTCATATAATTTTTGCTAGTTTTCTAGATATTTAACTGAAGCACAGAGGGAGGGAAATCTAGTCCCTGTTATTCCATCTAGGCTGGTAGCCATAAGTCTTTAAGAAAAGTTTTATCCCATTCACTCCACTCAGTGGTTTGTTTTATCATTGGGAATAGGCTGGATTATTTCTTATAACTTCCATGTTAGGTCTTCTGGATGTTCCTCCACTGTAAACCTCGCAGTGTTAGGCACCGTGAGAGGCTTACAGTGATAGATGATATTATGCTGTCTTCTGTTTGTTTCAGGTGTACTTGTCTAGTTTTCTCAGTCAGGATGCAAATTCTCTTTTAGGTCAGGGACCCTCCATACCTTATACTTTATGCCCAATCCCCACAAAACTGGACACATTCATTTATTTATTAAACGTCTATTTAATTGGCTCCACCGGCTCTTGGCTGCACCACTCGAGAGCTTTCCTTGCAGACCCTGGGGCCTATCTAGCTGTGGCATATTGGCTCTGAGGCACGCGGGCTCAGCAGCTGCAGTATACGGGCTCAGTTGTTCCGGGGTGTGTGGGATCTGAGTTCCCCAGCCAGATTCAAACTTGCATCACCAGACTGGCAGGGGGAGCCTTAACCAGTGGACTACCAGGGAAGTCAGCGCATTTATTTTTTGACTGCTACTCAGCCTTTACTTAGTGAAAATTCCATCTGAAGTGTTAAAAAAAATAATACACTTGGGATTAGAGTTTATGTCAAGCATCAGTGTTTAAATGCTATGAGTTAAAAATGAACGCTGATTCACCCACTATAGTTATATATATGCAGGCAGGAAGAACTACCACTCCCGCTCTCACTGTGGTCAGCAGAGAAATTTTTTTTTTTCCTGATTACCCACCAAGATTGTTAGTATCTCTTTAAGGTAATAATAATAGTAAAAGAAAAAAAAAGTAATGCAGACATCAAATCTATAGAAAATCTACAAAGTAAGCAGTCAGTTCTTCAGCAACTGAGCACTCTCACTCTTCATATAAAAGCACATGTGAAAATCAGTCAAAATAATTATTAATGAAGTAATATTTAATGAGGTCATTTTGAAATTTTGCTTTTCCCACCAATGAATTGTTATTAATACCACTCTAAATAGAAATCATAGAAGTTAAAATGACCTCTTTATCTGCTTTAATATTCTGGTAGGATACAGGAAGAGAGTACAGTATAATTTCATTCACTCCCTCCGCAACAAATACGTCCTCAATCAACAGTAAATATATTCCCAGTTTGTTTCTAGTGTTGAGGGTGCTGCTGAAGAGAAGACAGAAGATGGCGGGCTCTATATGGAAGCTCCATGTAGGTAAATAGTTATTTATGAGTGCCTCATATATTCCAGATATTTTCCTTGGGGCTTATGTTACACAGTGAACAAAACAGACAAATTCCTTTCTTCCATGAAGCTTATATTTGGGGTAGGGGGGCAGACAAATAGGTAAACAAATATAAAGCCGGTGGTAGCTGTTCTGAAGAAAAATAAAGCAGTAAGATGGATTAGATAATCATGCTAATAATAAGGAGGGAGCTCTTATTTACTTAGGCTGGTCAGGGAAGGCATCTCTAATGAGATATGCTATTGATACAAACCCTTGATGAAGTGAGGGAACTAGTTGGCCAGCAGACTATTCAGGGGAACTGTTCCAGGTTGAGGGGAAATTGCAAGTGCAGATGCTCCCATGTATGAGTGGGCTTGGTGTGTTTGAGTGAAACTAACAGAGCCAGGAGAAAGTGCTGGGAAGTGGGAGTAAAAGGGATGAGCAGGGTCAGATCAAAGAAGGCAGTGCAGACCATAATAAAGTCACTGTGTTGTACTTGGAAGTGGAAAGCCAGAGGAAGATTTTGAGCAGAGGAGAGACATGACCACATCTATATCATCAAATGATCGCTCTGACTGCTACTCAGACAATAGACTTTGGGAGAGCAGGGCAGAAGCAGGGAGAAGAGTAAGGAGGCTATTGCAGTCTTTAAGGTGAGAGATGACAGTGGCTTGGCCTGCAGTGTTAACATAGGAGGTGGTCAGATTCTGGGCATCTTTCAAATGCTTATGCTAAGTGAAAGAAGTCAGACAAAAAAAAAAAAAAACAACCCCATAATGTATCATCCCATTTATATCAAATTCTAGAAACGAAAAATCAATCTAGAGTAACACTGCCTGTCTGGAGACAGGCAGGAGAGGGGAGGGAGGGATGGCAAGTGAGCATGAGGACTCTTTTCAGGGGGATGGATATGTTTATTACCTTGATTGCAGTGGTGGTCTCAGGAGTGTATACATGTCAAAACTTATCCAGTTGTAGATTCTGTATGCATGTGTATGCTAAGTTGCAAACTTAGCATGTCAAACTCTTTGCAACCCCATGGACTATAGCTCACCAGGCTCCTCTGTCCATGGGATTCTCCAGGCAATAATACTGGAGTGGGTTGCCATGCCCTCTTCCAGGGGTTCTTCCTGACCCAGGGATTGAACCCGAGTCTCGTATGTCTCTTGCTTTGGCAGGCAGGTTCTTTACCACTAGGGCTACATGGCAAGCCCCAGTTGTACACTTTACATATGTGCAATTTACTGTATGTCAGTTATACCTCAAACAGGTTTCCCTGGTGGCTGAGATGGCAAAGAATCTGCCTGCAATGCAGGTGACTCAGGTTCTGTCCGTGGGTCAGCAAGATCTCCTGGAGAAGGGAATGGCAACCCACTCCAGTATTCTTGCCTAGAGAATTCCATGGACAGAGGAGCCTGGAAGGTTAGAGTCTGTGGGGTTGCAAAGAGTTGGACACAACTGAGTAAATCTCTGCCTGTCTGTCTATACCTCAATAAAGTAATTCAAATAAAGGGTGCCCAGGATTATCTGATGGATTGGACTTGGGGTATGAGACAAAGAGGAGTCAGAATAGTTTGTAAGTTTTTGACTTGAACATCTGGAAAATGGAATTAAATGACCAGTTGTTGAGATAGGGAATATTGAAAGGAGCATGGCTTGAGAGAGAAAAGAAGTTTGGGTTTCAACATATTAAGTTGGGGATACCTAATAAACAAATCTAAGATTCTAAAGCAAAGAAACACATAGTAGAAAAGAAATGAAGAACTCCTAATGACAATACTATTTCCACAGTTACCTAATCTGTTGTATAGTCTCTCCAGACAGCATGGGAACAATACTGGACCAGTGGGACATCTTATGGCCCCTGTAGATAAACAACTGTGAACTCTTTCTCGTCTTTTTCTTTATCCAACATTATGGTTTGCATAGATGGACCACATTCTTTCCCCTTGCTTTTAAGGAATCCAGTCAGTTTGGGAAACTAATTAATGGGTTTGATTGGCATTTGGGGTTGGTTGATGATTAGCCTTGGCAGAGACTATAGAGAGAAGCCCCTGGCCATAGACAAATGCAATATCTTCATCTTGAAAATGAAGGCAGTAATAGGACCTACTATTATTGTGAAGATTAAACACATTGATACCTATAAGGACTTTAGAATACCACCTGGACATAAAGAAAACACTCAACAAATGGTAGCCGCTATTAACTAGCTTTTCCTTCCTAACAACTTTGGCTCCTTGTCGTTTTGATGTGAGTTGGTTTCTCCTGAATTGTGGGCTTCTTTAGACAAAGGCCTGATATCTTGTCTGTTGATCTACATGTTTGCCTTCACCACACTAGTGTTTTGTCCAGCGTCTGGCCTAAAATGGTAGCATAAAATGGAATTTCTACATATTGGCATTGAATTAAATTATTCTCCCCTTCTGGATAAGAGCTTCTCTGCTGGCTCAGACGGTAAAGAATCTGCCTGCAATGTAGAAGACCCTGGTTCTGTCCCTCAGCGGGGAAGATCCCCTGGAGAAGGGAATGGCTACCTACTCCAGCATTCTTGCCTTGACAGTATCCTTCTTGGACAGAGGAGGCTGGCGGGCTACATTCTATGGGGTCGTAAAGAATCGGACACGACTGAGCGACTAACACTTTCAATTTCTTATGGATGAACCCCCCAGAATCTGAAGATCTAAGCATGGGGACCCATTGCCCACCTCCATCCCTCAGGGCTAGGGGACGAGGGGTGCAGAAAAAGGCCAAGCAGGCCACAGGCTCTAATGTACATCACCGACCCATCATTCTGCTGACCCCTCCTTTTCCCATAAGGAGATCACAGGATGGGGATGCTCCCCCAAACTTCTGGGAGTCGGAAGAGGGAATCTCGAACTGGAGACTAGCAGTGGAAAATCGTGGGTGGGATTTGGTAGTTAGGAAAAAGAAGTATCAAACCACGAAGGGGAGGTGAGGATGAGCCAGACTGAGAAGGACCAGAAATCGGGAGCTGCAAGAAAGGGGTCAGAGAAGACCTGCTGTTGGGATGGCGCGGGGTGGGGGGTGCAAGGTGGAAGAGCAGAGTGAGCGAGGAATGGAGTCTCGCGGAGGGTCGGCGACGCAGGGACCGAGGCAAAGGCTCGCGATTGGACGAGGAAGAAGAGAGAGTCCCGGTTGCCAAGGCAGCCACCCGACGAGGAGGCCTCGGCAAGGAGGTGGGAGCGCGCGTCCTCCTCCTCCGGGACCCCCGCGGTCCCCTCCCCGAGGCCGCGCTGACGTGTCGGTGGCGGCCTCACAGGCCGGGGCGGGCGCCGCCCCTCCCGCCGCCGCGCGTCCGCCGCCCGCGCGCCCCGCCCCGCGGCCCGCGCTCCGCCCGCCGGCGCCCGCCCCGGCCGCGTCCTCCGCGTCAGCGGCTCCGCGGGGCGACCACAACATGGCTGCGGCGCCGGCGCTGCTCTTCTGGCTGCTCCTGCTCGGGCCGCCTCGGCGGGTGCCGGGCCAGCCGGAGCAGGGCCCCGGCCGGCGCTTCTCGCAGCTCAAGCTCTGCGCGGACCAAGAATGCAGCAGTGAGTGCCGGGAGGGCGGCGGCGGCGCCCGGGCATCGCGGGGGCGGGAGCGCGGCCGCCCCGCAAGCCGACCCGGGGGGCCCAGGCCGGGAGGGCGGAGCGCCGGCGGCGGGGGAGGGCGACCTCCGGGTCCCGGCGGCTGCCCCTCCCGCTCTCCGGGCGCCCGGGCCAGCCGGCCTCGGCGGTGGGGGGGGGGGCGGGGGTCTCTGCCTCCCACTTGTTGCCAGCCTTTCATTTTTCCTTCGCGGACGGAGGCGGGGGATGGTGTGAGGGGTTCGGAGGTGGCCCCCGGTTTCCCCGGGGGCCGCTTGCAACGTCCCCTCCGCCGGCTCGCCCCGGCTCCGAGGGGAGATGGGGTTGCGCGCCGCGCGCCCCGGGCTCCGCGCGCTGCCGGCGAGCGCTTTCCTGCCCCCGTCGCCGGGTCCTCGCTGGGTGCAGTCCGGGGGCGGATGCGCCGGGACTCGGTGGGCGGCTTCCCTGCCGCAGGTTGCTAGGGCTGGGAAAAACCTCCCTGGCGCAGCCCCTTCGCCCCTCTGCTTCAGTCACAGTCGGGGCTCGGACCGCCTTTTCAACAGGGATTGGAGTTGAGGTTTGGGACGAGCCCGGAGTCCAGGCATGCTGTGTGTTCCAAGGTCTCCTCCCCGGCTCTTCCTCAGTCCTGTCATTTCTGTGCTTGGAAGGCTCCCGCAAATAGCCCGGAAGGAAGGGCATCGGGAAGGCCAAAATCTGTCTCTCGAAAGAGGACGAGACTCAGCGTCGGCCACCTGGTACCAGTCGTCTCTAATGCGCAGGAAGCGGAATTGTTCCCTAACCGCGAATTCGCGGTGGGCTGGTGATAGTGAGAAGGGCAGAGATCCCCAGACTCAGATGAAGAAGATTGTTAAAGTGAAAATAATAAATACCCCAGGGGTTTTATAAATCCAAGCCAGCTTGAGCCTTGATCAGTTACATTGTTGGGCTCTCTTCCTGTGTGTTTGCCTTGGGCCCCTATCATCGTTGTGGTCTCAAATAACCTTGTAACTTACTGACAACCATTTCACACAAGGTTGTTCATGTGTTGTAATCAGTGCATATAGAAAAACATTCCTTCTGAGGCCAAAGCCTACAGTTTAGCTATTTAGATTGAAATCAGTGTTATTCAAAAACAAATTTCACAATCGGAAGAACCGAAGCACTGCCACATCATTAGGGGAAAGAAAGGAGGCAGTCTTGGATCTGTTTAAGCCATTCCTAGAGGTAACCCTAAGACTGATGTAAATAAACGTTACAAAAGTGGAGCAACTTCCATCAGTTTTTCCTGCAGTTTTCTCAGAGTAAGTCCAGGTTATTAGCAAGCAGTGTTGGATATGGCCAGTGTTGGCTATGCTTTGCTTTCAAACACTGTCTTGCCTGGGTACCTCAAAACCAGTCATCTGGAAAATTATAACATCTCTAATGCTTCGTCAGTATGGAGACATGGTGTTAGAAGGGCCCATGGGTGTCACATAATTGGAGAATGGCATGTGTCCAACAAGTGTAGCCAAAGGCAATAGCCAGCAGCTAGAGCAGGCCTGGGTCCCGTGTTGTTTTACATAAAGTGTTTGTTTAGTGAGGTGTGTCCATGTTAGCTGTCCTTGTGTGCCTTTCAGATAGCTGCCCCACAGAGTGCATTATGTTGTCATCTGATTTATTATTATACCTCTGCAGTGATCTTCCTCTTTCCAATTCTGATAGGATCCCCAGTCTCTATCAATTTAAAAATTGTCCATCACCTTCAACTTTGCCTCTCACCTAATTATATCTGAATTAGAATGCTGACATGTATTAAAATAATCAGCTTCAAAGTCCAAATAACCCCCTTTAAATCTGTGTTTGTCCCTCAAATATGTATGTAAATATACATCTTAAGGTACTTATTGCCAGTTGGCTTTTAGAACAAGTGTTATTTCCGTTTCATCCTTCCCTTTCTCTGCTATTTAATTGCATTTGTTATCTCATTTGACGAAGTGTGAATTTGGCCAACAAAAAGAAAAATACCGCTTCTATCAATTTCTAGATCGAATATAGTTTAAGTCCTGCATGTTAAGACTGAAGGTAACTACTGGACAGTTCTCATGGTTTTGCTTGTCCCTGCTACCTACCATTTTGCTTATAGAAACAAAGCCTGTTTGCCCACTTTTGATTTTGTTTATAGAAATAAACCTCCTTAATGTTGGATATATTCAACATTATATGATTTCAGAAGATATTATCTTATGTGATTGGATCCATAATTGGGTATGATATCCTCTCTCATTAATTTATCCAGATACTGACAGAGCAGCTTGACTGCAAGTGAAGTGGAAGGTGTTTACTGTTACACAGTAGCAGTTACAACCACTTAAAGATAGGGCCTTTTAGTGGTTAGTTCAAGTTAATTGACCTCTTGGGGGTTCTTGGGTGCTCTCCCCAGTTACCTGTTACCACTGCATGTAGTCATGCTCACACTAGTCGCATCTGTGCTTGAATTTACCCAACTGCAAAATGAAGCTTTTTATAATTATGAAACAGCAAAGACTGAAAGCTAGGTGACTAGAGAGGGAACCAAGAGTTTCACTTGAGACCAGCCCTGTGTGGCAGTGGACGCATTGCTTTTTGTTTGCATTATCCATAGAGAAAAACGCGGCGAGTTTACCTCTTTCCTGCCTACTTGCAGGGGGATGTCCTGATTTATAACGATACAGCTCTATAGATGCTCTGAGCATATGAGTTGAGGCTGATTGGTTTCAGAGAGTAATGGAGAAGCTTGATTGTTCTTTACAGTGGATTGTTATGTTTCCTGATAAATCAATATTTGAAAGTTGAGTCCTGATACCCGCTTTTTTCCCCCCTCTTTCTATACAGTGCTAATGTACCGGGGTGAGGCTCTAGAAGATTTTACAGGCCCGGATTGTCGTTTTGTGAATTTTAAAAAAGGAGACTCTGTATATGTCTACTATAAACTGGCAGGGGGATCGCCTGAAGTTTGGGCTGGAAGTGTAAGTAAAAATTTGACATAATTTTCTGCCTTTTTATTGACTTGTTTAGCTGTAGTTTTTTTTTTTTTTTTTTTTTTTTTTTAGCTGTAGATTTAAATAGCTACAGTTTCTTGGGGTCTTTGATGGAGTTAACTTGTCCCCTCTGCTTGACTGTGGAAAAAGGGGCTTGTTCTGTGTCCCCTGCTGGCATCAGGCCTGGTGCAGAAGAGGGTCTCCAACAGAAGTGAACTGCTTCCAGGTGCTGCTCCTCAGAGTCAGGCCTTACCAGCCACAAGTGCTCCATACATAGCAAATAAGGACGTGGTGTGTATATATATACACAGTATTCAGTTCAGTTCAGTTAGGTTCAGTCGCTCAGTCGTGTCCGACTCTTTGTAATTCGTGGACTGCAGCTCGCCGGGCCTCCCTGTCCATCGCCAACTCCTGGAGTTTACTCAAACTCATGTCCATTGAGTCACAATAGAGTATTATTCATTCATAAAAAGACTGCAGTCTTGCTATTTGCAACGTGGGTGGATTGGAGGGTGTCGTGTTAGTGAAATAAAGTGAAAGTGAAGTCGCTCAGTCGTGTCCAACTCTTCTTGACCCCATGGACTATATCCTACCAGGCTCCTCTGTCCATGGAATTTTCCAGGCAAGAGTACTGGAGTGGGTTGCCATTTCCTTCTCCAGGGGATCTTCCCGACGCAGGGATTGAACCTGGGTCTCCCACACTGCAGGCAGATGCTTTACCCTCTGAGCCACCAGGGATAGGGCAAAGACAAATACTGTACATTATCACTTATAAGTGGAAGCTAAAAAGTAAGACAAATAAATATAATAAAACAGAAGCTGTCTCACAGATGCAGAAAACAAACTGGTAGTTACCAATAGTGAAACCTGAAACTTCACTTCACTTTGAAACTTCTTAACTTCATTGTTTCAAAAAGGAAGGATTGGTGAGCTAGACTTAATCCTGTAAAATATAGGCAAGGTATTTCTCTTGCCTGGAAAATCCCATGGATGGAGGAGCCTGGTGGGCTGCAGTCCATAGGATTGCTGGGAGTTGGACACGACTGAGCGACTTCACTTTAACTTTTCACTTTCATGCATTGGAGAAGGAAATGGCAACCCACTCCAGTGTTCTTGCCTGGAGAATTCCAGGGACGGGGGAGCCTGGTGGGCTGCTGTCTATGGGGTCGCACAGAGTCGACTGAAGTGACGCAGCAGCAGCAGCAGCAGCAGCAGCAGCAGCAGCAGCAGCAGCAGCAGCAGCAGCAGCAGCAGCAGCAGCAGCAGCAGCAGTAGTGTTTCAGGCATTCCTATTAAAGAGTTGATTTTTTAAAAGAAATTTTTTCTAAACTGTTAACATACCTAATCATGTGTGCCGTTTCTGTTAAAAAAGCAAAATGTCCTTTTTGCCGTGTGCTTTCCTGTTTGTTTGCTTGTTTTGCTTGCAACTGCTGGGGCATCCTTTTCCTGCTCTTTGGACACTTGCTCCCACAAGTTCTTCCCAGAAGGTCTGTTCCCAGCCAGCTCTGTGGGTGTGGGGATGGCGGACATGGAAATCAATGACTTTGTCATGCTTTGATGTTTTTAATGAGGTGATTCACTAGAAGTGACCTGATTGGGAGGCTTATGAGCTATTGTCCTTTCCTTTCTGTGTGATGTGTTGCCTGATTATTTATTGAAAGTAGTAAGAGTCCTGAATACCTTCAGGATTGTCCAAACTTAGAGAAACACTCAGTCCCAAAAGTGAACGTTTTCATTCTCTGTAAATCAGACAGCAGAAAAGAAAGCTTAAGAATCTCCTATCGGGAAAAACAGATTTATTTTGCTGGTGGTCCAGGTTCCTACAGAGGAGTCCAGTAAGACCAACTGGTCAGGTACAACCTTTCTATTTAGGCAGAATCCCAGTTGAATGGCTCAGATGCTGAAGAATCTGCCTGCAGTGCAGGAGACCTGGGTTTGATCCCTGAGTCGGGAAGATCCCCTGGAGAAGGGAAAGGCTACCCACTCCAGTGTTCTTGCCTGGAGAATTCCATGGACAGAGGAGCCAGGCAGGCTACAATCCATAGAGTCACAAAGAGTCGTACACAACTGAGCGGCTAACACACACACACACACACACCAGTTCAATCACCATATTCAGAAGAGAATCTGTTTTGTTCCTTTAAAGTCTATTGCATGAAATTTCTTGATAGGCTTTACTCTTGGAACTTTTTTTTCAAGTCCATACCATTTTTGATAAAGTGGTGAAATTGGAGCATGTGGGTAAGGGAACTTGACTTTTCACTTCTAGAGAGCCTGCTGATCTTTCTGGTGCCTGACTCTGACCCTGGCTTTGCAGGGAAGCCCTGCCCTCAGCTCTCAGCCAGAAGGGATCTTTGCTGTCTAATAATCGTTTAGGTGGCGCTTTGTTTGCCCTGCTCGTGTGGCATTCCTTTTACTGCCTTGTATCGCGGTTAATGTGTACTGTCTTAGCTCTAGTAAAGTCAGAAACTCCATAATGGGGCATGTGTCTTACCCATTTTCCTTGTGAATATTTCCTTTCAGGGAGCAGCACTTGTTTCCATTTGTCCCAAGTGTAGCTTATGTAGATTTTGTTCTCTTGAAACAATATTCTTTTCCCAAATCAAATCAACAGAGATGAGATAACGGAAGCAAGATTAGATATAAAAGTTACCTTCAATCATGAGGGCCTATGATTCTGTGTCTTTTTGTCAGATCGTAAGAAACAGGACCTACAGGACCTATTTGATGTAAAAATATATGGAGTTTTTTATGACCTGTGGTCTCAGTTGACAAAGATCACAAGATAAATTTATTTCCTTTCTCCACATAGCTCTGATTTCTTTCCCTTTTCTAGATTCTCTTAATAAACTTTTCCTGAGAAGGAAAAAAAGTGTATTTTCCCTCAGCCTCCTCTCTCATTTCATGATTAAAAACTCTGTCTCCTGAGCTTTCAAGATGGTTCTTGTTTCTATTTCTTAGTTTTCATTCTGCAGCTTTTTTTTTCTTTTGGTTTTTTAGAATTTTATACTTTAACTGCCAGTGTAGCAATTTAAAATTGCACTGTCTTATCTAATCTTCAAGGCAGTGTCCTAGTAAAACTGGCTTTCACAGAGTTGCCAGATATAACAAAAGCTCTCATAATGTGGGTATTTTAGGAGTTAGAGATAACATACCCTCTTTTTTTTTCTTTCTGTGCATTTGATCTGCATGTCAGCCTCCTCCTTTATTGATTGGGAAGAGATCTGCTACTCCCTTTCAGACTATAGTTAGTAAAAGACAGTGTGTGTTGCTCAAGAGGAGACACAATATATTGATGATAATACCTTTTAGTTCTCCTTGGTGGCACAGTCAAGAGACTATCTGTAATGCAAGAGACCCGGGTGGTTCAATCCCTGGGTCGGGAAAACCCCCTGGAGAAGGAAACGGCAACCCACTCCAGTATTCTTGTTGGGAAAGCTGTTAGTGCTGTAGATAAATGGGATTATCTTCTGTCTTTACTTGCATGAAACTAAGCTTGCAGTGTAGATTAGTATGAATTTTATTTTCTCCCACAAAACTTGAAAATCTAGTTTGGAAAAAGCTAGTGCAGCCCATGGTACCAGTCAATATTTGCCTTTTGTTGTACTGGTCGTGCATTTCAGGAATTTTTTTTTTTTTTGCTTATTAATAATGTCTAAGACCTGGTTTATGAGTGATGCTGTGAAATGTGCAGATAAATTCTTGTTAGAGGGTATTTGCAATTGTTTCTAGCCAACTTTTATTTACATAGTTTTAATTGTATAATATACACTAACTTTCTCTTGTACAGATCTTCTAGCTATTTCAGAAATCTCACTGTATGTGCCCTGTGTTTAGAATTAGGCTGAATATTGAAAGAAAATTTCAGTGGTTTTAGAAAAGTTGTCCATACAACATTCTGTACTTAATTTATATTGGAATAATAACCTCATAATAGCAACTGTCTATCTCTTGTGGTTATATCTACCTGTCTGTATGTTTCCTCTCACTACTGAGAAGTCTCTCGTTTATGTTTCTTATACAGAATTTTGATTGATACTCATTTCTTCTGCTGTTTTTTAATGTAGGTTGGGCGTACTTTTGGATATTTTCCAAAGGATTTAATCCAAGTAGTCCATGGATATACTCAAGAAGAGCTGCAAGTTCCAACAGATGTAAGTTGTGGATTCTGTTGTTGTTGTTCTCAGTTGTAAATTGACTTATAAATTCACCAATTACACCTAATTAACTAATTTTGAATGTGTTTTGATTAAAAGACATACAATCATAAAAAATCAGTGTTGGGGTTAGGGCTACACTTAATTAACTAATTTTGAATGTGTTTTGATCAAAAAAGGAAAAACAAGTTAACATCTATGTATCAGATTTTAATTTATCAGACTGCCTTTAAAGAAAAGAGAAGTTTGAAAAGAATTTATGGGAGACTTTGTATCAGAATCTAATAGTTCTACGTTGAAGCAGGTGTTCTTATACAAGGCTGTGTATGCTTATTCAGGATTTTTATTTGCTGCTTGATATGAGAAAAAAATGAAGAATTCAGTATCTTTGTATTTAGTTATTACGTTTAGGAAGTAAATAATTTTTTACTTTTTTTTTACTTAAAGCAAGATGAGAAGTTGTCTCAATACTCATTGAATAGCCTTTAGACATTTTGAGTATATAGAAATCAGGTTAAATTAATCAAACCCTAAATTATATATTAGGCCATAAGGTTTTCTTTTGGACCCTTTAATGATTTAAGGGATTAGAGTCATGGGATAGATTCTGGAAAAGGGAACCTGAGTGTTTCACACAAGGTGCAGCCTCGAATCTGCAAGGTCCTGACTGCACAATCTGGAGAGCATTCATCCAGGTGCACTAGCTTAAGGAGCTTTGTGGTGACAAGGATTTTGTGTTCTAGGATCCTCACTCCAGCTGATTATTTTCTGGAGTTTTAAAATTAATAAGAATTGAAACCCACCTTCAAACAGAAATCTAGCAACTCTGGAGTCGCTGTGAGAGCATGCAGGCTGCTGGCCTGGGGCATGTATCAGCTGAGCTCTGCTGAATAGATGAAGTCACAGAGCCATCGCTATTCTCGAAACTTTTTGTCTTCCCAAGGGTCATGAAATCAGCCTGACTGCCTGTTAGTCCTTGCTCCTAATGAGGATACTGCTGGGAGGGAAATACACGCTAGACAGCAGCTCGTGGGTCACAGAGACCTCATTTGTTGGGGAGTCCGCCTTCTTGTTGCACCTCTCACTCCATGCTTCCCTCAACGTGAAGAAACAGCTTAGAAAGGCACGTGGTGAGCAGAGGACTCATTTGTTCCTGCCACACTTGTCCAGTCTCTCCAAGGACTGTGAGAGTTTAGTTAGGGGAAGGAAATTATCTTTGTTGGTTTTTAAACTTTTCCTTCTGCTTAATGACCCCTTTTATGTCAATTTGTTTACTAGCAGAGGTTAAAAAAAAAGTATTAGGTTTATGGGTAGTCTGAAAGCAGATCTCTTTGACACCTAATCAGAACCCTGATTTAGAGTAGGATGTATCCCTCACTGAATCTTGTCTTCAAGCCGTACTTGTGATGGTTAAGTGGGAGCCCCTTGACACTGTTCTTTGTCTCTCGATATTTTTACTTCCCCTGCACTTGTATTTCAGTAAGATGCTTCTTAAGCTGATTTAACTTTCCCAGTCCAAGGAAAGTATAAGTCAGGAATCTGCTGTAGACCGAGAGCCTGTCAGCAAGGTGGTACTGCCTGTTTCCAGCTAGGTAAGCAGGAAAGTACAGCCTAGAGGGGAGGATGATGGAGATGCTGGGTGGTCTTCCAGTTTCTTCTGGACCAACTATTATGGGGTAAATTCCCAGAGCATCAGGTATAAAGGCAGGAAGCGAGGGAGGACCAATAAATGATGCCCTACTTTTCCCTACTTGTACTCAGAACAAACTGAGAAACCCAGCAGGCAGGTAGATGGAGACCAGGATATCACCATCTCTTACTGATAAAACTTTTTGGAGAACACAGCTCAAGTGTGCAGAAATTAATGGGCTTTTGAACATGGCAGTCTAGAATGAGACAGACTTACCCAGCCACATGCAGAGCTAGCCGACTAGGGGGCTCTCCTAGTGGACTGTCCCTTATACAACTGACAGCACGGAAGAGAGGGTGTGTGTTGCCTCCAGCCAGGCCCAAGCAGAGAACAGGGGTGGTACAGGACAAACCCACCAGCCACATGAGTCATTCCTCCTCAGGGAAAAAGAGAATGAAGGGAAGCCAGGAATACCACTCGGGTAGGAGCCCTTCCTCATGGAAATACGAAGCCAAGGGAAAGATGGGGTCTATCCTTCTATCTCCTGACTCCCCAGGGTTGGCACAAAAGCCCCTCCAGGGCCAAACATGAATTTGCAGTCATCTCTGTCATTAGCGTGGGCAAGCACTTGTTCTTGTGACGCTCGGTTAGTGACCCGCTAATGTTTTTCTTTGCCTTGCAGGAGACAGATTTCGTTTGTTTTGATGGGGGAAGAGATGATTTTGATAATTATAATGTCGAAGAACTTTTAGGGTTTTTGGAATTGTACAATTCTGCCACTGAAGATTCTGAAGAAGTTAAAGAAAAAACTGCTCAGCATGTGGAAGAACCTCCTGAAGCATCTAATGAAAGTGACACTGAACCTGAGCCAGGAGAAGCCAACTCAGAGGAAAGTGAAAGTGTATTCTCAGAAAACACTGCCGAACTCAGGGAGAGATCTGAGGCTCAGAAGAGCCACCCCCAGGTAAACAGTCAAACAGGTCATGCTCAGGGAGAGCGAACTTCATTCGAATCTTTTGGAGAAATGCTGCAAGATAAGTTAAAAGTGCCAGAAAGCGAAAACAACAAAACCAGCAATAGTTCTCAGGTCTCGCGCGAGCAGGAGAAGATCGACGCTTATAAACTTTTGAAAACAGAAATGACTCTGGACTTGAAAACCAAATTTGGCTCAACTGCCGACGCACTTGTATCTGATGATGAGACGACCAGACTTGTTACTTCATTAGAGGACGATTTTGTTGAGGATTTGGATCCTGAGTATTACACGGTGGGAAAGGAAGAAGAGGAGAATAAAGAAGACTTCGATGAGCTGCCGTTGCTAACCTTTACAGATGGAGAAGATGCGAAAACTCCAGGGCACTCCGGAATTGAGAAACACCCAACAGAGAAAGAGCAGAATTCAAAGGAAGAGCATAAAGTTGAGGAAACTCAGCCCCCAGGCATCAAAAAGGGTGATGAAAAGATACCAAAACCCCGGGAAGATACTATCTTCTCTGATGTTATGGAAGGGGAAGAAAACGCAGACACAGATGTAGAGAGTTCCAATTCAAAGGAAGAGGGTGACCCATTAGTTGTGGATAGCAGATTGGGGAAACCACGACCAGAAGATCATATTGACCCTGAAAAGGCAGCAGACAGCCTTGTGAGTGTAGAAGTCCGCAAAGCAGACAGTGACCACGACCCAGAAGTGGGCGCAGGACTTCACATGAAAGGCAAGGGGCAGAAGGCTGAGGAACCCGAGAGGGACCGGGTGCAGCACGAGGTAGGGCTAGAGGACGAGACGGAGGACCACCAGACTGGGCACGGGTCTTCTCAGAGTGGCCACCTCAGCTCTCCGCCAGCTGCTGAAAAAAGCACAGAAACATTAAAATCAGCCTTTGCTAACCGAGAGAAGGACCTGAAAGGAGCAGCCGTTCACATCTCAAAAGAAATGCTTCATGAAGAAAAGCCCTCAGGGCGGAGTTTGGAAGGTGCCTCAGAGAGTGACTCAGTCCTGCAAGCAAAAGCAGCGGGGAATCAAGGGGATGAAGCAAAGACGGAACAGGAATCTGTGGGTGTGGCAGCACCCTTGGGTGATCATCAGCGTAATGCTTCCAAAGACAGCGCGGGGGAAGTAGACGGTTCAATAAGTGGACCTAAACCACATGTGCTTTCAGGGGAGCATCCGAGTGCAGAACTTATAAAGGATCGGCTTCTTAAACTTCAAAATGCGACTAGGTTCTCTTCTGCAGATGACATGGGCTTGCCAGGAGGCCTGGAAGAAGAGGGTCCCGTTCTGGAAAGAAATCTTTCCTGGCAACAAGGAGGTGTGGCTGCCACAGTTAATAAGCAAGTGAGCGAGAAGAGAAAGCTCTCTGAGGAAGAGATCACCAGGGTCACCAAGGATGCCTCGGATGAAGGGCAGGAAGTAGGAAAAACAGGCCAAACCGATAGCACAGAAGGACGAGGCTTCCACCCAAAGGAACCAAACCCAGAAGATGAAGATTACAGCTCTGAAGAACTCCTGGAGGATGAAAATGCTCTAAGTGCAAAGCAGTCTAAAGAAAAAAGCCCTGAGATTCAGGATAAGGGGTTAGATGTTGACCTGCAAAACCCTGAAAAACCTGTTTCAGGTGCCATTAAGACTGATCCAGAAACTGAAAAAAACAAAGAAGAAACTAGTCATATGTCGGAAAATGAAAGAACAAATGAGACTGCAGGTAAAGGGGTAGACAGTCTGGGCAGGGACCCAGGTGGCCCGGTGGTGGAAAAAGGACGCTCGCCTGTGCATCAGAAGGTACAGAGACCCTCTGAAGGAAGTGACTTTCCTGGCAAGAAAGAAGATCAGACTCCAGAGCTAGGGGAAGCGTCTCAGAAGAAAGATCCTGATTATCTTAAAGAAGACAACCATGAGGGCCACCCAGAGACCTCAGGGCTCACAGAGAAGCCTGGGGTAGAACCCTCGAAAGAGGACGACAAGGATGCAGAGAAATTCGTGGACCTGGGAAGCCAGGGGTCTGCTTCTGAGGACCATGACGATGACCCGTTCCCCTGGGCTCCACATGCCCCCGTGCAGCCTGAGGAGAGTGTCCATTCGGAGGACTTGCCCATAATCAGCAGCTTCTTTAAAGATCAGCAGTCTCTGCAGCGATTCCAGAAGTACTTTGATATCCACAAGCTGGAAGCCATGTTCCAGGACATGTCATCCAAGCTAAAGTCAGCACAGCGTGAGAGCCTGCCCTATAACGTGGAGAAAGTCCTTGATAAGGTCTTTCGTGCTTGGGAGTCACACATTCTGACGGAGGCAGAGAACATGCTCGATGCTCACGCAACGGAAAACAGAGACCTGGAAACGAAGGACAGTAGCGTGTTTGAGGAGGCTGCGGTGCTCGATGACGTTCAAGACCTGATCTATTTCGTCAGGTACAAACACTCCATGGTGGAGGAGACTGCTCCCCCGGCAGCGGCACAGCCTGTAGAGGGAGGCTGGGATGGACCAGCGGAAGGTGAGGTACCCACCTGTGGCCTTGCAGGGTTGGGCTTGAGAAACAGGCATGGGGGCCCCGGGGCTGCTGAAGTGCCTCGTGCCTGATCTTTGAAGCAGGGTCCCAATGTGCCCAGAGGTTGAGGGGCAATACAGGGATGTCCACACAGCCCTGCCTACCTTTTCTCTTTAGGCTGGAGTATAGATAAATATTTCTTGATCCACTTTTCACTTAGACAGTCGAGACCGGTAGCATCCTCTGCAGAAAACTTTATAAAAGAAAAAGACTCGAGCAAGAAAATGGTGTACAAAGTAGACCTGGTGACAGATTACCAATTTCATGAAAGCGCTTTTTGAACACATTTTCTTCATCATGAAATAACTGCTGTCTGTCCAGGGATGGACTGGCATTAACTTTTAACTCGATGCCTTGCTTCAGTTCATGCCCTCTAACATTCTTCTTTTTTTTTTTTTAAGAAAGTTTTTGTTTAGTTGGTTGGTTTTGTTTTTTGGCCACACTGAGCGACATGCAAGATCTTAGTTCCCTGACCAGGGATCGAACCCAAGCCCCCTGCAGCGGAAATGCAGAGTCTTAACTACTGCACTTCCCCCCTGCCCAGCTTTCATCCTCAGTGGATGCTGTGTTTTTCCCTGCTGTTAAGGCAGGCACTTTGGTCAGTTAAATTCTACCAAGCCCTTGAGTTTTTGCATTCAGATTCCATTCCAACCAAGGAACGGAACCAGGATGCAGAGCCTCCTAACACACCACTTGACGTAGAAGCCATTCCATAAAGAGCGACTGGACCGACCCTGAGGCAGCACCCTAGAAGAGTTGATTCCTAGCTCCATGCTCTTTCCCCTGTCCCTGTGCTTCTGAGATGGAAGGTATACAGACTCTTAGGTATACTTTGAAGAGATCTGAAAGACATCTCGGTGAGCTGCCTTTGCGTCACGCCCTTCCCTGTGTCAGCTCTGTGAAGCAAGCCTGCTTCTGTCTGGTGGAGATCCTGTTTCTTCCTTGTGGAGTCAGTGTTTCCTATTTCTGCTCTTGACTAGAATTCCCTTTTCCACATTTTTCTGTGTGGGCATATGTTGGTTTGCCAAGGGAAGTTAGGTTCATTGAAGTCCCTACAGGAAAGATATTTATGAAATGCTTTGGGATCAGGGTTTCTCCATAAATTTTATCATGTAGATTAGATATTCGTGATGTGAGAGAAAAGCAACTGAAACTCTTCTTTCCTTGCCCAGTTTTGCCCTGTGGGGTGCCAGTGCATGGAGGGCAGGGTGGGGGGCCATGGAGTTGTGTGCTGGAGGCGAACTTGTCATTGAGCTTTGCCAGCCCAATACGTTCTTCCCTCCTGTAGACCCACAGCCACCACTGGAGGAGAACTTCCCACAGGAGCACACGGAAGTTCCTCTGATGCAGATTCCCAAAGAGCCTGACCATTTGGCTCAACCCATGACCAGGGACATGGGTACCTCAGGAGTCACCCAGAAGCCACAAACAGAGGAAGATGGAGACCCAGGTAACACTTGCTAATTTTTCTTTACAAAGTAGAAGCCTGTCCTAGAGAAGACCTACTAGGAAATTTGTTGATAAAAGTAGGAAATGGAGGGGACCATAACAGGCATAAATGCATTTAAAAAGTAAGAAATCCTGGAACTAGCAGAGAAAAGCGGGAGTCAAGACAGATGGAGATCAGTAATAGCAAGCAGGTCAGAGACTATAAAATCTACCAGCCAGTGCTTGGCGGGCATTAGCTTATGCGAGTAATGGAAATCTAACATACTCTTCTTAAGAAGTCTTATGCTCAAAAACAGCAGTTTCCAGCCAGACCAACAGCGGGGAAACTGGGCGTGGAGACCAGCGATCTTGTTTAACAATCCCTCCAGGGAATTCTGACCTGTTGGAAGTTAAAGTTTGAGAACTACTGCTGTGTGTCTCAAATTCTGTTTCCCTCGGTCTCTCCTCCACCCCACTCCCAATAGAGTACATTGTAGCTCAGGTCTTTTGTTAATATGCTACCTAGTCATGGTAAAACTTCTAAAACTGTGAAGGCAATATTTACATCTAGATAGCCTTATACTATAAGATTAGAGGAAACAGTGCAGAACCTTGCCAGATGTAACAGTCCAGTGGAGGCACAACCTTGGGAATAGTATCACTGCTTAATCACCGGGCACAGTAAACATTCGGTGGGATAGTGACAGATTTCATTTGGATTGAGAAAGTTGTTTTCAAAATAAATTTTTTTAAAAAATTCATTTATTTTTAATTGGAGGATAATTACACTGTTGTGTTGGTTTCTGCCATACATCAATATGAATCAGCCATAGGTATACGTATGTCCCCTCCCTCCCACCTCCCACCCCAAACAAGGTTTTTAAAAATGCAACCCCAGTATTAGTATCAACAGCATTCTAACTTTTGTGTAGCTCACTCATTTTACTGATAAATCAGAAGAACAGCTGATTTGTGTTATTTTGTCTATCCAGTATTGTGATACAACATCATTACCGTTTTGTGTTTTTAGAGGTTGTGGTCTCTAACCATAGGTAGAGCCTTACCCTATGATAGCACAGGCCTAGCAGCACTGGGGTGCCTTCCTGACCACCTCAGCCCTTCAAAATATAGGAGAGGTCACAGCAGGAAGAGGAATTCAGCTAATTTGAGAAGAAATGGCATATCAGGGGTCTGTTGTGTTCTAGAGGATATTGCATTCATATACAATACTCTACTTCTAAACTCTTGTAACTCAAAAGGATTCTCCTTGTTGAGAATAAGTCACATACCGATAAACTTGGTACCCTGTTGTTAAAAAATGTTCAGGGTTAGGAAAGATTTTGCTTGCAGAATTGAAAGCAGATGTCTTGCCTCATCCTTTAAGTCGCGCCGCAGAGTGACACAGCTTCCTTTAGAGGCCGAACTGTGAAAGTGAAAGTGCCGGTCGCTCATTCGTGTCCGATTCTCTGCGACCCCAGGGACTGTAGCCCACCAGGCTCCTCTGTCTCTGGGATTCTCTAGGCAAGAATACTGGAGTGGGTTGCCATCCCCTTCTTTGGAAGATGATCTTCCCAAATCTCCCTTCATGCATCTCAGATGAGGTGCTGACCTGCTTGGGAAAACTTCACCAGTGGTCAGATTCATAGGTCAGTAGCAGTGGAGTCTTAGGGTTGGAAGACATCTGCGTGGCAGCTAATGCTGCTTCTCATTAGTTACTTCTTGGACTCCTGGCTGTTTGTAAGAAACACCCCAGGCCCCCCAAACTCCTGAATTTCCTTCCCTACCACCACCTCGTGTAGAGATCCTTCCAGGCAGAGGTAGCATTCGACCTCTTTTGCAGAGCTACACCAGGCCCCTCCCTGTAAGCAGTTCCCTCTCGTCTCTTGGTGTTTGCCGTCCTCCCTTGTGTAGCCGTCATTCGTGCGTTCAGTGCCTGCCAGGCGCCAGATTCTGTGCTGAGCGTGGGTGCAAGTTTGCAAACTGATACTCTTCTCTTTCTCATTGTTTGCCTGAAGTTTCTAATACAGTGCGTCACCAGCACTAAATAAAAGTTTGTTAAATGTGATAGTGTGTCTATAGGAAAAGCATAAAATTCTCTGTTCCTCAATCCCCGTGAGTCTGTATTATTCAGACAGCAGTTGCATTGCCAGGGATGTGATGGAGGGATTGCTGGCAGGTAGATTGGGTCGGAAATAGCATTCATTTTATAATTGAGGATGTGATGGCTCTAATCGGGGTTCTGACATTTTTTAAAAAATATATAATCATCTTCATGAGAAGCACATATCCAAGCAGAGACTAATATTCAATGGGCACTTGATAAATATTTAAAATGAAGAGAAACAAAACTTATTCTGAAGCTTAAATAAAATATTTGCTTTCTCCCTCAACTTTAGGGATAATTACACCAGAAGGCACTCCTGTCAATGCTGTTGATGCCCCAAAGCAGCTGGCAACAAATACTGAAGAACCAGCAAGTGTCACGCCTCTGGAAAATGCAATTCTCTTCATATACTCACTCGTGTTTCATTTAACTAAGACGGTAAGTTTGACATGTAATTTCTTCAAATAGAATGTTAATTATTACCGTTTTCAAGTTGATTTTAAGCATGAGATGAAGGATTTAAAATGTATTTATGAAAATTACTCCTACACCTTTGAAGGCAGCCTCTGACATAAGCCACAGGTGTGTGATGGTGGTGGGTTCTTAGTTCAGCTCAGCACTTGGAGATACTTTGGCGGCCAGTGCTGGGTATCTGCACACATCTTCTGCCCTCAGGGATCTTTTGGTCTAACAGAGAGAATGAAATTCACTTGAAACACAATATGATATGGGAAAGAAGAGACGTATTTACCTGATGGTGTGAGAGTATGTTAAATTGATTCACTGAGGTGGGAGGACAGGCAGAGGAGGTCAGAAGTTAGTCGAGACATCCTCTGAGCTGAGTTGTAGGATCCGTGTAGTTTGATGTGTAATTTGTTGTTGAATAGGGCTGGGGAGGTGGATGGGTGGAGTGCACAGTCACACAGAAGCAGTATGTTTGGAGAAATGGGACATGAAGAAAAGGTTACTTGGCATTGTCCGAGTATAGAGTTCGAGGGGCGTGTGTGGTCTTGTGGAGGGAGATGGGCTCAGGTACAGGAGGTTGTATGTCATGGTAGGTTGTGAGATAGAGATCCTTTGAAGGTTTTAAGCAGGAAATAAGTATAGTCATATTTGTTCTTAGAAAGAGTCACTTATGGCAGAATTATTTATTCAAATTTATCTGTCTAAGGAATTCTGATCCATATGAGACATTTAGTCTGTCCATTGAATGTTATCTAAGCTGTTTAGGGCTTAGCGCCCCCTTGTGGTATTTTCTGGAATTGGACATTCTTGGTAAATGATGGGAATGAGCAAGCTTTCAGAATCCAGAGGCCAAGTTGCCCTTGGAGCTATAAAGTATACTCTGCATCAAAAATATCTATCTGCCAGGTTCTGTTATTTCAAGACTTTTTAAGGAAAAGGGGTTATTTTTTTTGTTTTTTTATATGCATGGGCTTTGAGTTGAGGATAATCTGGTTTCAAATTCCAGGTCCATCATTTAGAAACTTGGGCAGATTACTTAAGTTTGAACCTCAGCTTTTTCATCTTTAAAATGCAGATAATACCTACCCCAGTTGTTAGAATTAAATGAATCGATAATATCAAGTATATAGTGTAGTGCCTGGCATTTTATAAGATCTCATCCCCTGCCTGCTTCTCATTTAGATGATTGGACAGGGCAGTATAAAAATTTTGGGTACTGCAGGGAATTCAGGAGAAGGGCCACCAGGATGGGAAAATTGGAGGAAAACCAAACCATTTTTCAGTTTTCTCCATGTTTGTGGTAGTGCCAGCCACCCCAGTGAATGTGTATGCCCTGTGCAGTTAAGAGTTCTGAAGGAAGTTTTCAGTGATGAAGGCGATCTCAGAATTTGGTTATCAGTGTGAATCATCATCACTTCTAAAACTTCACAGCCTCCAGATGTGGGAGGAGTTCTTTGTTCATTTTATTGGTGGGTATACTCAGAGCTCCGTTGTAGGCCTGGGTTGGAGGACACAGACATGGCAGAGGATGTTGTTTCTGCTTGAGGGATAACGGGAGAAGACCCGGACATGAATGGCAAGAGAAAAGTAACAGTGGCTTGAAAGGTTATCGTCGAGAAAGTATTTGGATGGCCCAATATGTACAGAGTATTATGCTGGGAATAGAAGAGTCTACGAGGTATAAAGCATGATTCTGATTTATGAAAGGCTTAAAAAAGGATATATCTAATATATATGGAAATTGGAAAAATGGGAAACATGAAATAGCTGTTGTAATGTGTCAGGTAAGTGGTATAGATAACTATTTGTAGAGCTGGGAGATAATGGGGTACTGACTTGCTTGGGAAAACTGCACCAGAAGTCAGATGCGTAGATCAGCAGTTGATGGAATCTCCAGGCTAGAGGAGATGTGAGAGAGCAGCTAATTCAACTTTTCACAAACTGCGCTAATTTCCTCTGCTCCATCCCTGACTAGTAGTTATGGGGTCTGGGAATCAACAATTCCTAGTGTGAGCCATCTACCTTAGAAGACTACACATTGCTCTGATGGCTAGTTTATTCTTGTATTGACTCCAAATTTTTCTCCATATGATTTTTTTCTCTTAGAATCTGATTCCTTTTTTACATAGTGATTACTATGTAAAATATTTGAGGTTATGCTTGAATTTTTTTTTTCCTTTAGTGTTTTAGCATGGAAAATTTCAAAATGGTAATAGTTAAGAGAACAGTAAAATGAAATTATGGCTCATCACTCAGCTTAACAATAATTCCTTAATATCACCCATTTTTTGACACATTTCAGAATCCCCTCTCTTCCTTTTAAAATTATTCTTACTCAGTTCAGGATCTTGAGGTCCAAAAGTTATAAGGGGTTCATACATGTCATAAATCAACCTTTTAATCAGATATAAATTACATATAACAAAGTGTACCCATTCTAGGAATGAATTTTAACAAATGTAAGCACTTATGGAAAAACAACCATAACCAAATATGGAACATTTCTTTTGTTTGAAAAAGTTCCTTTGCATACCTTCTCAGTGTATCCCACCCAAACCACCTGTTCTAGGCAACCATTGACAAAACTTTTTCCCACTGTACATTAGCTTTTCCTGTTGTAATTGTGGTTATAAATGGATTTATAGTTAGGTGTGAAACTGCCCAGCCTCATGGTAAATTTATTTTATCTTGGAAACTGCCCAACTGCTCTCAAAAGTGACTATACCATTTTATGTTTCCACTAACAATTTCTAAAACTTCCATTTGGTCACATATTTGCTAACATCTGGTATTACCAGCCTTAAAGTGTAGCCATTCTAATGGGCATGCCTTTGAGGTTTTAATTATATTTCTTGATGCTTAATGATGTTGAGCACTTTTTCATGTGGCCATACATTTTCATGGGCTTCTGTGTGAAATAGCTTTTTAAATCTTTTGTCCTTCTTTAAACTGGCATTTGTTTTTTTTCCCTAAATATTAAAATCTAAGAGTTCTTTATATTCATATAATTTAGATACAACTCCTTTGTCAGATACATATTACAAATTTCTTCCAAACTCTGGCTTGGCCTTTCAATTTCTTAGCATTGTCTTTTGAAGAGCAAATTTTTAACTTTGATGAACACCGTTTTATTAATGTTCATTTTTATGGTAAGTGCCTTTTGTCTCCTGCCTAAGGAATCATAGGTAGTTCTAATGATGTGAATATTTTCATATTTTCTTCTAGAGGTTTTATTGTTATACCCTTTCATGATTAAGAAAGACTTTGTTCCATTTTGAGTAAGTTTTTGTGAATGTTGTGAGGTAGAGATCATGTTTCATTCCCACCCCCCACAAATGAATATCCATTTGTTCCCATACCATTTCTTTCCCCTTTAAATTACATTGGCACCTTGAGTTGAGATCAGTTGACCACATATACATGTGTCTCTTTCTGGACCCTACTCTGTTCTATCCTAAGACGATACCACACTGTTTTGATTACTATAGCTTTATAGTAGGTTTTGCAATCAGGTAGTTCCTTTGTGAAATTGTTTTGGTCACTGCATTTCCTTTGCATTTCCATATAAAGTTTAGAATCAACTTAACCACTTTCTACAAAAAAGCATGCTGAGCATTTGATTGTTCTTATTACTGAGTCCATAGATGAATTTGGGAAGAACTGGTATCAACAAATATTAAGGCTTCTAATTAAGATGAACTAAGTTCATCTCTGCATTCATTTAGATCTTTATAATTTCTCTCAACAGGGCTTTGTATTTTTCAGTGTACAAGATTCATGCATATTTTGTTTATGTATGCCAGGTATTTCATGGTTCTTAATGTTCTAAATGGTATTTTTTTACATTTTGTTTGCAATTTTTTGCTGATATCTAGAAATACAGTTGAATTTTTTTATACTGACCTTATTATCTTACTAAATTATTCTATTATTTCTAAGGGGGGTGTAGATTTCATAGGATTCTTTGTGTGAATGACCATGTCATCTATGAATAAACACCTTTTTTAAAAAGTCAGATTAATGCATAATTTACATCTAGTAAAATTCACCCTTTCTGTATGCAGTGCTGTGTTTTCACATTTTTTTCAAAAATTTTTGTGTTCACCCTTCTCTTGCCTCTCTTTCTAGGACTCTAACTGTATTTATTTATGTTATGTATGTATGTCTTTATTTATGTTAGCTCATTTTATGTAGTTCCACAGGTCACTGAGGCTCTGTTCTTTGTTGTTGTTGTTATTTAGTCTTTTTTATGTTTTAGCTTCTATTTAAGTACTTCCTGTTGCTACCATTAAGTTTATTGATCTTTTGTGGTATCTTATCTGCTCTTAAGCCATCAAGTAAAATTTTCATTTTGGTTATTTTATTTTTTAGCTCTAAAAGTTCCACTTAGTTTTATTTTATATCTTCCATTTCTCTCCTCAGTATGGTCATTTTAAAAAAAATTGTTAAATATATTTTGAAATGATTCTTTTAAAGCCCCTTAAAGCTAACATTCTGTCATCTCTTGCAATTTCTTGGTCTATTTTTGTAGGTTAACTTATCTCTTAAATGGGATACATTTTTATGCTTTTTTTCATGTCTAGAGATTTTGTGGGTTTTTTTTGTTTGTTTTTTGTGTTTTGGTTTGATTGTTTTTCTTTTTGGATACTAGGCACTGGGAATGTGAATGTTGGGTGCCTGGATTTTGGTGGCTTCCTTTAAAAAAGTGAAGTTTCTTTTTCTAGACTGTTAAGTTACTTGAAGATCAGCTTGATCCTTTCTAGTCTTATTTTTAAAATCTGTTGCGAGGTATAGTGTGTATAGTAGTATTTACTCCAGGGCTAGTGTTTCCCTACTATAATGATGTTATTCTTCTGGAATCTACTAAATGCCCTGAGTATTCATTAAGGTCAGTTCATGCTGACTAGCTGGAATACAGATGTCTCCCAGCCCTGCATTAACTGGAAATGATTCAGCTTCCAGCCTCCTTGTAAGTTGTTCTTTTTGCCTGTAGTTGTTCTTTGCTGTTCCTCAAGGAATCTTGCTTATACGAGTGGTGCTTTGAATTTAGCCCACGACTGAAGGAGACACCCTTGCAGATTCCTAGAGCTCTTTTTCTTTGTCGTCCTCATCTTTCCCCTAACTGTCCGTGCGTGTGTCAGGCACTTCAGCCTCTCTGAAGTCTGATCTCCACCTCCTTGGCAAGATTGGTATATTCTGCTTACCTTCCCTATATTGCTGTATACAGAGTGCCTCCAGGTAAAAAAGCTGGGTGATCACAGGGCTCAACTCACGTGTTAGCCTTTCCTCAGGAGTCACGATGGTGTGCTGCCTCTTGTTCTCTACCTGAAAAACTTTCTTTTTTCCCATAAATTTTGTCCAGTTTTCTGGTCATTTTTAGTGGGAGGGCAAGTATCAGATCATTAACTCGGTCTATGCGTGTCTTCTTTTTGTTTGTTTGTTGTATTTTATTTGTTGTTCAGTGTGTTCATTAAAGAGGCAGGTTGGTTTGGCTGCTAGGAAGGACCATAGTGTGGGTTTTGCTAACTGCATTCCTCTCGTACAATTGAACATTTTCCCTTGTTGTTTATATTTCTTGATAATTGCTTCGTCATATTGGGAGTCCTGATTCGGTTTCATTTTTGTTTGGCAAGAATACTTAATGAAAGATGTTTGCATCTGGAGGCATCTGTGGTCTAGATGTCCGTCTTTTTCTTGATGTTACTAGCAATTGGTGACATTGATTAGAATGTCTGTATTATAAGTTGTAGAATGGTAATTGTCTACTTATAGCGTTCCCACGTCATTTAAAAGTTGGGACACTTCTACAAAGAGAAACTTAATAATCAACTATTCTTTATACTGAGATTGGTTTGTATAGTTAAGGCAGTATAAATATTTGATTCTTTCTGTTTAAATAGTTTTCGAAATAATGAGTTGTCTTACCAGCATTATCCAAAGATGCCCCAAAGGTTTATGTATGTGTTTCTTTTAACTCTTTTCTAAGAATCATTATGATGCATGAATTTTAAAGTATTTGGTTTGTATAATCCACAGTAGTTATTATTCTTATCAATGCTCAATCTCTCCCATTTTTAGTTACTGGGACCCTCTTTAGCTTTGCTCCTGGGCTCTTTTGACATCATCTCATGGTCATTGATACCTTCCTTGCTTTCTAGTGTAACAAGATGTTCCAAGCTCATTTTGTACATTTCCTGCCCAGATCTTGAAGGAGCTATTTCTCTAAAGAGTTTTTTTTCCTTTCACTGGGAAATGGTATTCAGAGGCAACATTCTGGGTATTAAGATCACTTACTGCTTTAGAGTTGGCCATCATTTCTAGCCCTTTTCAGAGGACAAAGCTAAGATATAAGGGAGGATTTTTTTATGTAACTGTTCATTACGATGCCATTTGGATATTCCCAATCAGAGTTCCAGACACTAATGGAATTTTACTTAACCACATCTATCTGATATTGTATTTTCTTTCTCCGATGTTGGAAATCCCAGTTTTTAATGACATCAGCATAATTATTTATTTATCTTATTTTACAATATTCACATAACAGTATGAAAAATACCATATCAACACTACCACCCACAATGTGTTGCTGAAAATATTGCAAGGATATTTTGCAGTTCTTTTTGTCTCTAACCTGTATCCCACTGGGGTATGCTTGAAAATAATCCTTTTATGTTGTTCTGCCATTAAGTTGGCATAGTTAGGTTAATTGTTTCATTTTCGCTTTCAATTTTTAAGGATTTTTTTAAAAAAAGATTTTAAAAATTTCTAATTATCTAACAAATTTACAAGAGCCAAAGTCAATTTGTAGAACAAAATCTGTTCAGAGAAGTCTAACTTTTGTCCTATTTCCATCCAACCTGTTGACATGTTCCTCGATAGGTAATTTAAAAATTAATATCATTATCTACCCTGCCATTAAAAAATAAGCAAATGATTTCTGCATCTGGGCTTTCCATGTGGCGCTAGTGGAAAAGAGGTTGCCTGCCAATGCAAGAGACATAAGAGATGCAGGTTCAATCCCTGGACCAGGAAGATTTCCCTAAAGAAGGAAATGGCAGCCCACCCCAGTGTTCTTGCCTGGAGAATCCCATGGACAGAGGAGCCCTGTGAGCCACAGTCCATGGGGTTCCCGAAGAGGTGGACACGACTAAGCGACTTTCACTTTTCTGCATCCAGCCAAGGTAGACTTATAGATACCAGCTTTACTCTCCTAACTAACACAGCTAAAAAGAAAAAAGCTGAGACAGAATACAGGACACAACAGTTTTGAGTCATCAGGCAACAAAGAACAGTAGTTTCTGAAAGCTGGAGAACAGATGCCATGAGGTTTACAGCTGTCACATCTCATTGCATTGAGAGAGTTCCCAGGCTTGGCACAGAGAGGAGAACCCCTGAACTGAGGAAGTGGAGCTGAAAGTCCAGGAAGAGCAAAGCAGCCTGGATTCACAAGGCGGAAGCCCAAGAGGAGAGCTACACAGAAAGCAAGCCCTGGGGATTTTCAGAAGGCCCCTGAGTATTCACCAGAGTACTGATCACATGAGGGTCACAGACTACTTAAGGTCAGAGAGTGACCTTGATCTAGTGAGTAGAAGAGACAATTGCTGACACAGGGCCAGGAGTAGTACCTAGTAATTCTTAGGGAATTGGGTAGAGTCTCAGAAGGGTCTTGCCTCAGCCTAAATGCTGTTCATGTCCTCCTTAACAAATCTTAAAAGCAAGACCCAATAGAACCAAACTGTTACCCAGCAATTTACCTGCATCCCAGAACAAAGCTTAAGAATAACTGGTTTATTAGTCAGGGTTCCCTAGAGAAGCAGAACCAGTAGGATATACATACAAGAAGAGGTTTATCTTAAGGAATTGAGTTACAAATGGAGGCTGAGAAGTCCCACAGTCTGCAGTCTGCAAGCTGGAGACCTTGTAAAGTTGGGTTGTAATCAGTCCAAGTCCAGAGACCTGAGAACCAGGGGAACTGATTCTCCCCTTGGTCTGAGGGCCTGAGAACCAGGAGCACCAGAAGCAAAAGACTGATGTTCCAGCTTGAGCGATCAAGGAGGAAGGGACAAATCTTTCCTTCTGCATTTTGTTCTCTTCAAGGCCTTGATGGATTGAATGATCCCCACTCACAGTGAGGAGGCCAATCTACTTTACTTATTGTATCAATTCAAATGCTAATCTCATCTGGAAACACACAAAGACATACCCCCAAATAACGTTTAATCTGGGTACCCTAGGGTCAGTCAAACTGATGTAAAAAATTGACCATCACATTTATTCACAAAGTATGGCATCCTGTCAAAGATTATCAGGCATGCATAGGCAAGAAAAGATGACCTGTGATTATGAGAAAAATCAGCCAAAACCAGCAAAGAATTGTCAGAGATGTTAGAATTATATGATGGTATTAAAGTTATTACTGCCATATTTCAGATATTAAAAAAATTAGAGACATGAAAAATATTTTTTAGAAAAGATGCAAGTCAGACTTCTAGAGATGAAATGCCTCTGGTGAAAATATACTGTGTGGGATTCATGCTAGACTAGACATTGTTGATGAAAAGATTAGTGAACTTGAAGATACAGCAATAAAAGACATCTAAAAAGAAACATATGGGGGAAAAAAGAAAACTGAACAGATTATCAGTGAGCTGTGGGGACACTTTTCAAGCAATCTAATACATTTAACTGAAATCCCTGGAGGAAAGGATAGAGAGGTGTTCAGAAAATTATTTGAGGAAATAAAGGATGAAAAATTTCTAAGCTTTATGAAAGCTGCACCTACAGAGCCAAAAAGTTCAATGAAACCCAAGTATAAAAAGCATGAAAAAAACTACACAAAGCTATGTGCTTGTGCTCAGTTGCTCATCATGTCCAACTTTTTGTGACCCCATGGAGTATAGCCCACCAGGCTCCTCTGTCCATAGAATTTCGCAGGAAAGAATACTGGAGAGGGTTGCCATCTCCTCCTCCAGGGGATCTTCCTGACACAGGGATCAAATGGACATATATCATAATCAAATTGCACAAAGTAAGTGATAAAGAGCAGTATCAGCCAGAGAAAAGAGATATTTTAGGAACTAAGATAACATTGATGTCAGATTTCTTATTGGAAACACGGAATGGGAGAACATAGTAGGATAATATCTTTTAATATGCTTGAGAAATACTGTTGATCTCCAGCATTATACACAACAAAATATTTTTCAAAAACAATGAAGACTCTTCCCCCCCCACCTCGACATACAACAGCTGAAAAAATTCAACAGGATACCTGCACCTTAAGAAATGTTAAGGGAAGACCTTTACGCATAAGAAAAATGACAAGAGATGGATATAATGGACCTACACAGAGTAGTGACGAATGCCAGAAATGGTAGGTATGTGGCTAAATATATAAAACCATTATCTTATTATTTAAATATCTTTAAAAGTTAATTTTCTGTTTAAAGAAAAATATTATTAGTGTATAATGGGGTTTACAAAATGTGTAAAGAATAAAGTATATGACAACAATAGTATTTATACTATTGATCAGGAGAGGGAAAAAAGGTGATAACTCTTGTGAAAGTCTTACTGCATACTTGAGCTAGTACAGTATCACTTGAACATAGATTGTAATCATTGATCATTTAAAGATGTATGGCACCCCACTCCAGTACTCTTGCCTGGAAAATCCCATGGACGGAGGAGCCTCGTGGGCTGCCGTCCATGGGGTCGTGAAGAGTTGGACACAACTGAGCGACGTCACTTTCACTTTTCACTTTCATGCATTGGAGAAGGAAATGGCAACCCACTCCAGTGTTCTTGCCTGGAGAATCCCAGGGACGGTGCAGCCTGGTGGGCTGCTGTCTCTGGCGTCGCGCAGAGTCGGACACGACTGAAGTGACTTAGCAGTATAATAGTATAGATGTATAGTATAGTATGGGATTCCCTGGTGGATCAGACAATAAAGAATCCACCTGCAATGCAGGAGATCCAGGTTTGATCCCAAGGTTGGAAAGATCTCCTGGAGAAAGGGATGGCAACCCACTCCAGTAATCTTGCCTGCAGAAACCCATGAACAGAGGAGTCTGGTAGGCTACAACCCATGGGGTTGCAAAGAGTTAGATATGACCAATCGACTAAGGACACACACATATAGTATAGTATAAACTCTAAATCAGCCGCTAAAATAACAAAACAAGGAATCACAGCTAATAAATCAACAAAGATGATAATTAGTATCATTAAAAAAACTTGATCCAAAAGAAGGTAGAATAAGAGGAAAAAGGGAACAAAGAACAGATGGGATAAATAGGAAAAAAAAAAGATGCTGGGCTTAAACTTAACCATATCAAGACACAGACTAGGAGGGAGTCATTACACAGCATATATCTGATAAAGGACTTATATCCCGATTATATGAAGAACTCTCAAAATTCACTAAGGAAAAACATAAGCCAGTAAAATAACAGTTCCCCCAAAAAGATGTGGATAGCAAATAAGCACATTAAAAAAATAAAAAGCTTATCATTTTTATTTAGGAAATGCAAATTTAAACCATTGTGACTAAATAATGACTGAAATTAAAAAGACCAAGTGTTGGGGAAGATGTGGAGGGACTGGAAATATACTGCACATTGGGATATAAAATGGTACCGCCACCTTGGAAAATAGTTGGTCAGTTTCTTAGAAAGGTAGGCATACACCTGTCAAATGATCTAGCCATTCTTCTACCAAGCACAAATTATACATCCATAGAAGGCCTTGTATATCAAGGTTTGTAGCAGCTCAGTTTGCAAAAGTCAAAAAATGGAGGAAAAAAAAAGTCCATCAGCTGGTTAGTAAGTAAATGAATTGTGGTTTATCTATACAATGAAATGCTACTCAGCAGTAAAATAATAATGACTTATTGATCTATGCAGCAACACAGATGAATCTCAAGTTATATTGAGTGAGAGAAGCCAGAGAAAATAGAATACATGGTGAATTATTCCCTCTGTATAAAACATGAGGAAGTGCAGACTAATCAATTAGGACAGAAATTCTGCTTCGGGGCAGAGAGGAGTGACATGTGGCAAGAGGTGGGATTACCAAGGGGATAATGAGACTTTTGGAGGTGAAGGTATGTTCATTATCTTGAATGTGATGTTTTCACAGATGTATTCATCTGTCAGAACTTACCAGATTGTGTGCTTTAAAATAAGTGTAGTTTACTGCGTGTCAGTTTTACCTAAAAGCTGTAAAATTCTTCTCTCCTATATATAGATATATATGAAATCAAACCCTAGCAGTATATAGAATTATTTCATTTCTTTTTTCCAGTTTCATACTATAGTTGACCCTTGAACAATCCTAGTTTGAATTGCTTGGATCCCTACTTTTACATGTTTGGTTTTTTTTTTCCACTAAATGCATACTACAGTGCTACACAATCCACATTTGGTTGAATCCTCAGAGGCAGGAGGACTCTTGCCTAAGGAGAGCCCAGTAACTGTGAAATATGTGGGGATTTTTGACTGCACCAAGGGTTAGTACCCCTAACCTCTGTGTTGTTCAGTGGTCAGCTGTATATTTTAATGTATTCAACAGTTGTTCTGTCATTGGACAGTTTGGTTATTTCCAATCTTTTGTTATTATAACAAGGCTTTGTACATATATCTTTCTAGCATTTGTTACTCTAGTTCTAATATCTTTGAGACAGATCTTTAGAAGTGGGATTGTTGTGTCAGAGGTTATTACACAGGTGATTTGGGAGATGTTGCTAGATTCTTGTTCGTAGGGGTTTGTATCATTTTGAATAATGATCAGTAATGTATGAGAATACCCATTTCCTCTGCATTCTCTCACTAAAAGAGTATGTTGTTAAATGTTTGGATCTTGCCAATAGAAGTGAGAAATGGTATCTCAATATAGGTTTAATTTGTACTTCTTTTATTATGAGTGAGACAGAGCATGTTTCCCTATGTCTGGGAGCTCTTCTCTTCCTGCTTCTTTCCTGAGGACTATCTTCATTTTTTTCTGCTCATTTTTCTGTAGGCTTGCTGGCCAGCTTCTCTATTTGTAAAGTTCTTTAATCTTTAGGAATATTAACCCTTTGTAATAAATTTCAAATAATTTTTTCCTCAGGTTTTCACTGTCAGACTTTGCTTATTTTAGTCCAAGGGCTGGATCCTTTTTTTTTTTTTTTTAAATTTCTAAGTAATCAAGTTCACGAATCTTTTCCTTTAGATCTTGAGACATAATTAGGAAGGTTTTCCTCCCTCCTAGTAATCAAGAAAACTAACCAATCCGATCACATGTACCACAGCCTTGTCTAACTCAATGAAACTGTGAGCCATGCTGTGTAGGGCCACCCAAAACAGATGGGTCATGGTGGAGAGTTCTGACAAAATGTGGTCCACTGGAGAAGGGAATGGCAAACCACTTCAGTATTCTTGCCTTGGGAACCCCAATTATGAACAGTATGAAAAGGAAAAAAGATAGGACACTGAAAGATGAACTCCCCAGGTTGGTAGGTGCCCAATATGCTACTGGAGATCAGTGGAGAAATAACTCCAGAAGGAATGAAGAGACAGAGCCAAAGCAACAACACCCAGTTATGGATGTGACTGGTGATGGAAGTAAAGTCTGATGCTGTAAAGAGCAATATTGCATAGGAACCTGGAATGTCAGGTCCATGAATCAAGGCAAGGAAGTGGTCCAACAGGAGATGGCAAGAGTGAACATCAACATTTTAGGAATCAACAAACTAAAATGGACTGAAATGGGTGAATTTCACTCAGCTGACCATTATACCTACTACTGTAGGTAAGAATCCCTTAGAAGAAATGGAGTAGCCATCACAGTCAACAAAAGAGTCTGAATGCAGTACTTGGATGCAGTCTCAAAAATGACAGAATGATCTGTTTCCAAGGCAAGCCATTCAGTATCACAGTAATCCAAGTTTATGCCCTGACCAGTAAAGCTGAAGAAGCTGAATTTGAACAGTTCTTTGAAGACCTACAAGACCTTCTAGAACTAACACCCAAAAAAGATGTCCTTTTCATTTTACAGGACTGGAATGTAAAAATAGAAAGTCAAGAAATACCTGGAGTAACTGGCAAATTTGGCCTTGGAGTACAGAATGAAGCAGGGCAAAGGCTAATAGAGTTTTGCCATGAGAATGCACTGGTCATAGCAAACACCCTCTTCCAACAACACAAGAGAAGACTCTACACACGGACATCACCAGATGGTCAATACCGAAATCAGATTGATTATATTCTTTGCAGCCAAAGATGGAGAAGCTCTATACAGTCAGCATAAACAAGACTGGGAGCTGACTGCGGCTCAGATCATGAACTCCTTGTTGCCAAATTCAGACTTAAATTGAAGAAAGTAGGGAAAACCACTAGACCATTCACGTATGACCTAAATCAAATCCCCTACAATTATACAGTGGAAGTGAGAAATAGATTCAAGAGATTAGATCTGATAGAGTGCCTGAAGAACTATGGATGGAGGTTTGTGACATTGTACAGGAGTCAGGGATCAAGACCATCTCCAAGAAAAATAAATGCAAAAAGGCAAAATGGTTTTATGAGAAGGCTTTACAAATAGCTGGGAAAAGAAGAGAAGCAAAAGGCAAAGGAGAAAAGGAAAGATACACCCATTTGAATGCAGAGTTTCAAAGGATAGCAAGGAGAGATAAGAAAGCCTTCCTCAGTGATCAATGCAAAGAAATAGAGGAAAACAATAGGATGGGAAAGACTATAGAGATCTCTTCAAGAAAACTAGAGATACAAGGGAACAGTTCATGCAAAGATGAGCTCAATAAAGGACAGAAATGGTATGGACCTAGCAGAAGCAGAAGATATTAAGAAGAGGTGGCAAGAATACACGGAAGAACTATACAAAAAAGATCTTCATGACCCAGATAATCATGATGGTGTGATCACTCACCTAGAGCCAGACATACTGGAACGTGAAGCCTTAGGAAGTGTCACTATGAACAAAGCTAATGGAGGTGATGGAATTCCAGTTGAACTGTTTCAAATCCTGAAAGATGATGCTGTGAAAGTGCTACACTCAATATGCCAACAAACTTGGAAAACTCAGCAGTGGCCACAGGAATGGAAACAGTCAGTTTTCATTCCAGTCCCAAAGAAAGGCAATGCCAAAGAATGCTCAAACTACAGCACAGTTACACTCATCTCACATGCTGGTAGAGTAATGCTCAAAATTCTCCAAGCCAGGCTTCAGCAATACATGAACCATGAACTTCCAGATGTTCAAGTTGGTTTTAGAAAAGGCAGAGGAATCAGAGATCAAATTGCCGACATCCGCTGGATCATGGAAAAAGCAAGAGAGTTCCAGAAAAACATCTATTTCTGCTTTCTTGACTATGCCAAAGCCTTTGACTGTGTGGATCACAATCAACTGTGGGAAATTCTGAAAGAAATGGGAATACCAGACCACCTTACCTGACTCTTTGAAAAACCTGTATGCAGCTCAGGAAGCAACAGTTAGAACTGAACATGGAACAACAGACTGGTGCCAAATAGGAAAAGGAGTATGTCAAGGCTGAATATTGTCACCCTGCTTATTTAACTTATATGCAGAGTACATCATGAGAAACACTGGGCTGGAGGAAGCACAAGCTGGAATCAAGACTGCCGGGAGAAATATCAATAACCTCAGATATGCAGATGACACCACCCTTAGGGCAGAAAGTGAAGAAGAACTAAAGAGTCTCTTGATGAAAGTGAAAGCAGAGAGTAAAATAGTTGGCTTAGAGCTCAACATTCAGAAAACGAAGATCATGGCATCTGGTCCCATCACTTCATGGGAAATAGATAGGGAAACAGTGGCTGACTTTATATTTTTGGGCTGCAAAATCACTGCAGATGGTGATTGCAGCCATGAAATTAAAAGATGCTTACTCCTTTGAAGGAAAGTTATGACCAACCTAGACAGCATATTAAAAAGCAGGGACATTACTTTGTCACCAAACATCCGACTAGTCAAGGCGGTGGTTTTTCCAGTAGTTATGTATGGATGTGAGAGTTGGACTATAAAGAAAGCTGAGCACCGTAGAATTGATGCTTTTGAACTGTGGTGTTGGAGAAGACTCTTGAGAGTCCGTTCAACTGCAAGGAGATCCAACCAGTCCATTCTAAAGGAGACTAGTCCTGGGTGTTCATTGGAAGGACTGATGTTGAAGGTGAAACTCCCAATATTTTGGCCACCCGATGCGAAGAGCTGACTCATTTGAAAAGACTCTGATGTTGGGAAAGATTGAAGGCAGGAGAAGGGGACGAGAGAGGATGAGACGGTTAGATGGCATCACCGACTCAATGCACATGAGTTTGGGTAACTCCAGGAGTTGGTGATGGACAGGGAGGCCTGGCATGCTGCAGTTCATGGGATCGCAAAGAGTTGGACACGACTGAGCGACTGAACTGCACTAAATTGCTTCTTGGAAGAAAAGTTAAGACCAGCCTAGATAGCATATTTAAAAGCAGAAACATTACTTTGCAAAACAAAGGTCCGTCTAGTCAAAGCTATGGTTTTTCCAGTAGTCACGGATGGATGTGGGAGTTGGACTATAAAGAAAGCTGAGCACCAAAGAATTGATGCTTTTGAACTGTGGTGTTGAAGAAGACTCTTGAGAGAGTCCCTTGGACTGTGAGATCAAACCTGTCCATCCTAAAGGAAATCAGTCCTGAATATTCATTGGAAAGACTGATGCTTAAGCTGAAGCTCCAATACTTTGACCATCTATGCGAAGAACTGACTCATTTGAAAAGACCCTGATACGGGGAGAGATTGAAGGCGGGAGAAGGGGAGGACAGAGGTTGGATGGCATCACCAACTCAATAGAGTTTGAGTAAGCTCAGGGAGTTGGTGATGTTAGGGAGGGCTGGTGAGCTGCAGTCCATGGGGTTGCAGTGAGTTGGATAGGATTGAGTGACTGAACTGAATAATCAAGAAATTCATCCATATTTTGTCTTGTACTTACTGTTCTCATTCTTACATTCAGGTGTCTGACCTAGTTGGAATTTATCCTTATGGACAGTGAGGAAAAAAAAAAAATCCCATTTTTATTATTTTCCACTTGGTTATCTAGAGATGTCAACGCCACTTGTTAAAAAGTCTGTTTTTCTCACAGCTCTTACTGTACTATAAATTGCCAATGTAGTTGGGTCTATTTCTAGAAAATCTGTCCTGTTCCATGGTCTGTCTGGATGTATTCTTGGGCCAGTACCATACTTTTTAAATTACGGAGCATGCCTTAGCCCACTACCCCCCACTCCCCCGCTTCTGTTTCTAGCTTTCCCTGTTTAATTGTTCTTCTGAATTGACTTCATATTCAATTCATAAACATATATACCTTTAAACATCTAAAAACGTCAGCCCCTCCATTCCCCAGGGTTAATATTTTTATTATCTTCCACCCTTAGAACGCGATTTCCAGACTGGCTTGTCCTTTTCCACAAATCCTAAAACGGTAAAATGTGGGACTCAGAACTGACCCCACTGGCGTAAATGTAGAAATGACAAGATTCCCTAGAATTATACTTCTTAGAGGGGCATCAGCGAGAACGTGGGCGCATTACGAACATTAGGAAGCTTGAAAGTGAGCCGGAGACCGGAGAGGGCCGGGAAGGAACCGGGCCCTGCGTCGCGGCCGAGGCGGAGGGTGGTCCATCAGAGGGACCGGGAGCGGCCGGCGTCTCAGCACTTGGAGATAAAAGGGTGCAGCTCTGGGCAGGCGTGAGTGGGGCATCTTTTTCCTTTCGCCCAGCCTCCGCTGATTGTCCTCGGAACGCCCGGGCCCAGGGAATCGCGCTTTCTCTCCCAGTCGCTGAGCCGTTCCGTCTCCCCTTCCTGTTGCTCGGTGTCTTTGCTTTTCTCACCCGGCCCCGCTCGACCATTGGTTTCTTCCGCCGTGGCCCCGCCCCCTGCGGGCCCGGCCCCCGGAGGCATCGGTACTTCCGCCCGGGGCCGTGTGTTATGACGTGTTTTCTAGGAGGCGCGGGGCGAAAGTGCCAGCGGCCGAGGAAGGCGAAGTTCAGTCCGGGTTTCCGCCCCCTGAGCCGGGTCTTTTCGGAAGGAGGAAGTGGTGATAGGGGTTTTGGTGCTGTCCCACCGGGAAGCGTCGGCCGCGCTCCGTTGTCCCGTCACGATGGACTCAGTACCTGCCACTGTGCCTTCTGTCACCTCTTCCCCGGGGGACCCGGAGCTCCTGGGACCCCTGTCGGTGCTCTACGCAGCACTCATAGCCAGGCTCCTGGAGGTGACGGCCCTCTCCCCCAGCTCCGGCAGGCGGGTGGACGAGTTCTGAGCGGAGTGGGTGCCCTGACCGGGCGAAGGAGAAATAAAGTGTGTGTCAGGCCGGAGGCGGGCAGGGCGTTCCGGTGCTGTTTAAGGAGATAGTGGGAGTGTATTTGAGAAGGTTTTGTGGCGTTTTCATTTTTTTAAATTGAGTACTTACGATGTGGCAGGGAGTATGTTGCTTTCGACTGTACAGTCACGGTCAAAATAAGCGAGCATCACGTCCCTGCGGGTCCTTTTCACTTGACCCATGACGCCTTTGGGGGATGGGGTCAGTACAACAGAAAATAGTATAGAAGCGGAGAGGAATGTAATGCCCTGTTTGTAATGAAACAGTTTCTAGGAACCAGTTAAAATTCACAGTGGTCTGTCTAGACCAGTTATCGGGAACTGTCTGAAGTTTCAGTGTTTGTCTTTATGTAAGTAGAGAACAGTTGAGACTTCAGATCTCAGAGGAAAAGCTAATTGTGGTATTCCTTATCACTCTGGTTTTATTAGCATCCCTAAAAAACTTCTATAGTAATGTTTCAAATTTTTTTGCTGTGGCTTCTCAAATCATACAAATCAACTAAGAGAAAAGGGTGATCCAGAGGGATTCTAGCCGTGTGTTGGACAAAATGGTGTTTTGGAGACTGTTGCGAAATGGAAATATATGCTCCACATAAAGAGATTGAGATTTATAATGTTTAAAAAGACTTCAGGCCAAACAGGAAAGAGGAGGCTGCCAGTATCTTCTTTTTATTTAAGCAGTGGAAATACTGAAGAACGTTCAGGGGATCTCCGTCTAATGGAGATGAAATTAGATTTCTGTGGATGATTCTCTGTGATGCTTTATTGTAAATTTCTTTCAGGTTTCCCACTATTTCTAATGTTTCTCTTCCAGCTCCTTGCTACATTGCCTGATGATGTCCAGCCTGGGCCTGATTTTTATGGACTGCCATGGAAGCCTGTACTTATCACTGCCTCCTTAGGAATTGTTTCATTTGCCGTTTTCTTCTGGAGAACTGTCCTTGCAGTGAGTAAATTAATTTATACCTTTAGACTCATTAAAACAGGAATATCACTGGCCCTTTTGCCTTTCTTTTAATTACTAACTTGAACTCAAATGAATGCTTGTAATCCACGCTAACATTATAAAATAATTCAGTGTAATCTTTGTTGGTAAAGACAGGTGAACAACATGACGTGTCTAATCTCAGTGGGGAAACTTTAGTTTATGAATCAGAAGCCTTAAAAATGTTTGTGTCCTTTTGTATAGTATAATAGCATGTCAAGTAATCTATCCTAAAGAAATAACCAGTCATAAAATATATACGGGGTGTTAAAAATGGAACCATATTAGAGTGAAAACCTGACAGAACCTAAATGATGTGTTGTGGGGGCAGGTTATTAAATTATTGTACATCCATATAATGAGATATTAGGCAGCTCTTAAAATTTATGTATTTCAAAGACACTGGGGTACAGAAAATGCTCACAATTTAATGTTAAGTGGAAGAAAGCCACAACCAAGACTTTATAGTGTAGATAAACTGTTTATTATGTAAAAACATATATACACACAAAAGAAATGCTGCAAATGGTAAAAATATATATCAAAAATAATTTTTCCGTCTTCTTCCTTACATATATGTTTCACGTATTTTCTAATTTGATCATATGCTGTTGTGTTCAGAAAACATCTTTTTATTTGGAAATACAGATTACATAGTGTCCAAAGACACCATTAAAATTTTTATTCCTTAGAGTCCTTTTCTGTGCGTAATTTGTCTTTCACGCTTATAGGTGTATGTGTTCTCGTACAGATACATACTTAATGATTCTGTTTCATGGTCATCTAATGTAATTGGGGAAAAGTTATTCTGTATAAATGAGCTTTGCAGATGAAAAGGTTTCAGTTGAAGCTTAAAGTGGCCAGAAACATTTAATGCGTGCATATCTTTCTAAAATTGAGTCTTCTGATTTCCTAATTCTCTCAGACATATCATTGTTAATAAGTTTTCTCTCCTTGCACACGTGATTGTAAAATGATTTTAAAAAAAAGATCTTTTGCCTGGATTGTTGTGAAGACCTCTTAAATCTCATGGGGCTTTTCCTCAGCTACAAGGGAAAAAGATAGAACAGACAGCGAAAACATTTTCTATTTTCTAGTCTTTATTGTCCCATCTCAAAACCTCTGGCACAAGGTTATGTAGGCTTTATGTGCTGACTGCTGCCCCGCAGTCTCAACATTTGGGATCTTGTTCCATACTCTCATTGCCAGCTCCTTGCTTCTTCCTGCTTTCTCCTACCTGTTGATTTCGGTGAGAGGAGGATAAAGGAAGCTTACTTTCTCATTAGCAAGGCTATGACTTTAGAGAAATTGTCATTAATTTCTGTGTTGAAGCTGAATGTAGTTTCTTGTGGAAAGTGAAAGTGAAGTCACTCAGTCGTGTCCAACTTCTTGCGACCTGTGGACTGTAGCCCACCAAGCTCCTCCGTCCATGGGATTCTCCAAGCAAGAATACTGGAGTGGGGTGCCATTTCCTTCTCTAGGGGATCTTCCCGACCCAGGGATCGAACCCAGGTCTCCCACATTGCAGGCAGACGCTTTAACCTCTGCACCACCATTAAAAATGGTGTTAGATACTATAACAATACTGAGATATCGTGGATGATTTGTGGACTGATCTGAGCATCTCATCACCATTTATGACATTTGATAAAGGGAGCAGGTTACAGAGACATTCAGTAACACTTTTTTAAAAATTGAGTACTGCTTGAATTTTACCCGTAATTCAGTGCTGACCCTAGGGGATGATTTAGAAAATACTGGCTGTTATTTCTCTTGTTGCTTGTGTATTTTCCTTTTGTTGTTGTTTAGTTGCTAAGTCTTTGTCCAACTTTTCCCTCGGCAGTCTTTTCCCTTTTAGATTTATGACCTCCATTTTTAGGGAGTTGGGAAAATCAGATGGTCTAATTTATCCGATTTCTAAATTCACCCAGTAGCCAACTTTGATTAGGATTTCTAAGATGTTTTCTGGTGGAAGAAGCATATCTTAGTTCCCTGGTTATGCCTTTGTTTCCTCAGAGTCTTTTTCAGTTATCTTTGTTTCGAGATCTCATTCTGGCTGTTTGGGGCTGCCAAATAAATGGTTTTGGGTAAATGAAGCATTAGTGTATTTAACAGGAAAATGTTACTCCTTTTTCACTTTTTTTAAATTGCAGTATAATGGACAAGTAATATTATAGTAGTCTCAAGTGTGCAAAGTAATGCTTTGATGTTTGCATGTATTGCAAAATGATTGCCAAAAGCCTAGTTGACAGTCCATCACCAACACCTAGTTACAAGATTTTTCCCCCCTTGGCTTGGGAACTTTTAAGATCTGCTCTCTTAGCAGTTTTCAAATATCTAATAATCCCTTTCCATTACGGAACTTAGGTGCTCATTTACTAAGATTGCTGCTCATTTAAAGAATACGTGAATGTATCTTTCATTGCAAAAATAAGGTATTTACCTTAGTGCATTTATCCATCAGGAACTATTATGAAGTATCACTACCAGTTACATTTGAAATGTCTTTTTTAGCCTTTTCCTATTTGTTAATCCTGTGAATCCTTATGCTTAATCAGACCATTGTTAAATTTTCATTTGGTTATGATTTGACTGTTAAGAACTATAATAATTCTATTAGTAAGATGTCTTGACATCAAGCTTATTTTTTTCTCTTTTAGGTAAAGAGTAGAGTATATCAAGGTAAATATTCAGGCTTATTGTTTGTGCTGTACCCTCAGTATTGATATTTGATCTGAGTTTTATGTAAGCTAAAAGTAGAAATGGTGACATCTGATCTCTGATTAATTCCTGAATATTTTACTAATCCCAGGTTGTATGCTTACATGACAGTAGATGGTGATGCTAGTAGGTGAGAGGAGATGAGGTGGAACAAATTGTGTGTGTAGGGAAAAGATTCAGTGTAAGCAGGCTGACTTTGCATGTTGATATAATGCAATTTATTACCTGTGAACATGTTCCTGTGCTAATGATTTATTCAATACAATAAATATTTAAGTAGATAATTTGAGGAATAGAGATATGTCAGTATGCTTGCATTTTCTGTTTCTGTTTTCAAATGAAATATATTTGAAGTGATCACATTTTCTGAGAAGAAAGATGTCCACGAAGGGGAAAGATACGGAGCTAAAACATTTTACCATATTTCTTATCTTTGAAATAAATTTGAAGTGGAATCTCACTGAAATAAGGGTTGTTATTATGTTTTTCTTAAATTTTAGTATGTTTATACCCTATTGCTGTTAAACACAGATTTCTTTTTAAAAGCATAATAGTTCTGCTAAGTTCATTTACCTCAAAGTGCCAGATAACATGTCTTTGCTGCTAATACATTGGGTAATTCACTTTTTAGTGATCATGATAATTTTATGGATTTCCCACCCTTTTAGTCACTGAACAGCAAATCTCTGAGAAGTTGAAGACTATCATGAAAGAAAATGCAGAACTTGTACAAAAATTGTCAAGTTATGAGCAGAAGGTAGTATTCTTTCATTTCCTCTCTCCGCCTGTGGTTCTGTCTTGAGTTATTTCCTCCTGTCTTACTGTTCAGTTATTACAGTGTTTTTAAATCACATTTTAGTTTCATTATCTCCTACAAACTCTTCAAATATAAAGCAGTCATCATACATGTCTTACTGCTTTCTTCTCTCAGGGATCTCCTATTTGGAGATAAGTTTTAATAGCACTATAATTTATGTTTCTGAAGTTTGAATGCTTTATTTTATATAGATCAAGGAATCAAAGAAACATGTTCAAGAAACCAAGAAACAAAACATGATTCTTTCTGATGAAGCAATTAAATTTAAGGTAAAAATTTCTTCTTTTTGAGATTACATTCTAAAAACTAAAGGAAAACAATGAATGGTTGTTTTTAATCCATTTTTTTTGTAGGACAAAATCAAGAATCTTGAAGAAACTAATGAAATTCTGGGAGACACAGCTAAAAGTTTACGTGCTATGTTAGAGTCTGAGAGAGAACAGAATGCTAAGAATCAAGACTTGGTAAGAGTTTTGCTGTTAAGTGTTGCTATAATTTAGCTTTTGAACTATTTTGTAAGTTGTGTGAGACGAACTCTGCATTTTCCTGTGCTGTAACTCGAGTCATTGAAAGTCAGGGAAGTGGAACCTACTTCTGTGCATTTTTGTGGGATTTTAAATACTATTACCCCAAGTTACTATTTTTATGGGCCTAGAAAACATTTTTTGTCCCCTGCCCTGGGTAATTTTCACGTTGCTTGGCCCTGCCCTTTGAAACATGTAGAGCAACGAAGAAATAGTTGCCCCTTTGTGTGGTCTTAGTACTTTGTTTTGATTTATTTTTGCATGTTTTGTTTCTAAAGATAAACTTTAAATACTTGAACAGTTTTTGAATTACATACAAGATGCAAAAATAGTAGAGAATGTTCCCACACCCAGTTAAGCTTGATCACCTGACTGAGGTAGTATTTGACAGGTTTCTCTGCTATGAAATTAACCCTTTCTCCATCCTTTGCATAGTATACTCTTTGGAAGAAGGTTACTGTGCACAACTCACAGTTAAAGCTGTGAAGAGTTGGCCTCCATCTCCGTGACAAGGCAGAGTATCTTTGTAAATTTTGGAATTCTCTTCCTGAGATTTGGCTCTTCTCCCTCAAGTGCAGTCATTTTTAGTTTAGCAAGAGAAGTTTTAAGTGACTTTGGGATTTTTTTTATCACTAGGAAAATTCATTGATTTGAACTGGTTTAATTGATTTTTTTTTTTCATTTTCTTTGCTTTGACTTTTTAAATCTCATCATGTACCACATTATGTCATAACTAGGAAAGTTGTGAATGATATGAAATGTTTATGTCTTCAGTATTTTCTTTCCTCATGTTTCTACATTCTTGACTTTTCTCATAGGCCAAAGTTGGATTGTCTGCTTTTACTCAGTACCTAGGGGATAGCACTGGGATGTGTGTTTTTTTTTTAATGTTTCTTCCTTTTATCATATATCCCAGTGTTTCTACTGCAATCCTGAAACATTTTTGTGCCCTTTTTTCCCCATTGCAGATATCAGAAAATAAGAAATCTATAGAGAAGTTAAAGGATGTTATCTCAGTGAATGCCTCAGAATTTTCAGAGGTAAAGCTCTACAATTCCTGCAAGGTAGTAATATGATATCTTAGTATTTTGAGGAGCAGACGTTGATGTGTGCTAGGAAATGCGAAAAACCAAAGCCATACGAATTAATGGGGAAAGTGTAACTTTTTTGTGTGCTCTTCATTGGAATTAGTGCATTAATAGCAGTGTGTTTCATTAGGTACAAATTGCCCTTAATGAAGCTAAACTTAGTGAAGAGAAGGTGAAGTCTGAATGCCATCGGGTTCAAGAAGAAAATGCTAGACTTAAGAAGAAGAAAGAGCAGGTAAAGGAAAGTTAGCATCATAGATTAAACTGGAAACCCAAGTATTATTCCTTCTTGGATATGTTTTTAAGAAAATGAAGTATGTATGCAGAATTCTATTTTTAGGTATGCAAAGTATAAACTGTGCTCCCCAGATTGAGTGCATGTATACATTCTCCATCTGCTCTGGGTTTTCTGTTTTATATAATTCCCTGTAGCTATCAGAATGTTTAGTCTTTGTCTCATCCAGCACCAACCAGTTACTAACTTGAGTAGCCTCAACGGGGCGAAGGATTTGCTTAGACCAAAGAATTAGGTATTTGTTACTCTCCTCTGAGGAGTTACTGCCTCTCTGACCAAGAGAAGGTACCTGATGTGGAGTCTGGACTTGGTAGGCAGTGACCGTTCTGTTCCTACTGGAAGTGAGTTATGTGAACTGGTGGCAGTTTTCCGCAGGATGCGGTACATTAGACCAGTGTCCTGACAGCTCTTAGGCGCTCACTGCAGTTCTGAGTGTTGGAGCCACTCTCTCCTCTCCTTTTACCAAAGCTGTAGTTCATAGTGACAAGCCAGAGAGAAGCACAGCTCCCCGCTTCCCTGTCTCGTTCATGTGGTCCTGCTACCTTCTCTGCAAAAGCCATGATGGTTGGAAATTAATGTATTTTAACTTTTCAGTTGCAGCAAGAAATCAAAGACTGGACTAAATCACATGCTGAGCTCAGTGAGCAAATCAGATCATTTGAGAAGTCTCAGAAAGATCTAGAAGTAGCTCTCACTCACAAAGATGATAATATTAACGTGAGTTCATTTTTTTGAATACATGCTTAATTTCTCATAAATTCTCATGAAATCTGCAGTTGAAATTGAGAGGCTGTTTCTAATAAATACCCTTTTGCTTCTTTTCTAGGCTTTGACTAATTGCATTACACAGTTGAATCGGTTAGATTGTGAATCTGAATCTGAGGATCAAAATAAAGGAGGAAGTGAATCAGATGAATTAGCAAATGGAGAAGTGGGAGGTACGATTGGTTTCTGAGAGGTTGGACCTCTTTCTGCCTTCTTGTCTTTAAGTACACTGATGCTTTTCTCTGCGGACTGAATTTCCTATTAAGGGTTCCAGCTGTAGATGCCTGCCACTGAATTTGTAGTCAGCCCTCCATATCTGTGGGTTTGCATCTGCAGATTTAGCCAACTATTATTTTGAAAATATTGGGAGGAGAAAAATTCCATAAAGTTCCAAAAGCAGAGTTTCACTTTGCTTCATGCCAGCATCTGTTTACTTAGCATTTACATTGTATAAGGTATTATAAGTAACCTAGAGGTGAAATATGTGGGAGGGTCTGTGTAGCTTATGTTGAAATGTTGTGCTCTTTTATATAAAGTACTTGAGCATCCATAGGTTTTGGTTTCCTGTTGGGGGAGGTGTGGGGAAGTCCGGAGCCAGTCTCTTGTGGACACTGAGGGACTACAGGGCTTTGTGGCCTGGGCCGAGGTGGTTACTGGGTTGTAGTACAGCTAGGCATGCAGTAACCACTGACATGGTTTTTCCATTCCATTGAGAGCTGGATATGTGCGCTGGCGCCAGAGCAGCACCATCCTGTCTCACTCCTCTGCATCCTGGACATTCTTCAGTAGGAGAAACTTGTTTCTCAGCTTCATGTCTACTGTATCTGTAGCTCTGTGATTTTAGGGCCACAACCAATTTTCAAAGTACTGAGCTGCAGGGAGCTATAAACTAACTAAGCAATGAGAGCTAAAGGGCAATGGAAGAGAGCAATGGAAGCTAAAGGGCAACAGTTTTTACTGATGAGGGAGGTATTTCTAGACACTGAGTCCCGGGTTGAATGTTGCCCATATTGGGAGTGTTTTAAACTACACCTGGTAGCAGGTTCAAGGGGAGAGAAGAGGAGTGAGTCTTTCTAAATAAGATATTTGACTGGGGGCAGGTAGGTCCAAGAGAGAAGAAAAGCTGTATTTCACGTATCCCTTCTTGCTCAAGAACTGCATGGATGTTTTTACTGTACAGACTAGGAATTCATTAATTTTTTCAATCTAACTTTGGAACTCTCTTGGAAGTCAGTTAAGCTAATCAGTTCTTTTGGTTAGTTTGTTTTTTCTTTGAATGTTTGAACATGGTAATTGTTTGGGGGAAGGCAAGGACATGTAGTTAAACAGTAAGGAAGGAAAGAACAATGAAATCCTTTTCTTTTTTTTAGGTGACCGGAGTGAGAAGGTGAAAAATCAGATTAAGCAGATGATGGACGTTTCTCGGGTATAATCCTTTTAATAGAGTGCTGTAATCCCCTGGAGAAAGAAATGGCAACCCACTCCAGTATTCTTGCCTCAGAAATCCCACGGACAGGGGAACCTGGCAGGTTACAGTCCATGGGGTCGCAAGAGGCAGACATGACTAAGTGACCAAACCACCACCACTATAAGTGCCTATGATAGTAATATTCTTACTATTAAGAATATTTAGAATTAGAGTATTTATTATTAAGAATAGTAAATATAAGACTATTTACTATCAAGAATTCTTATTTTTAAGAATATTTTTCTCTTCTGCAATTTTTAGACGCAGACTGCAATATCAGTAGTTGAAGAGGATCTAAAACTTTTACAGTGTAAACTCAGAGCCTCCATGTCCACTAAATGTAACCTGGAAGGTAGGTTGCTTCTTAAAAAGAAATTGCTGTTGGAAAAATAAAGAATGACTTCCTCTTTGCATGTTTTTCACTCCCTTTAATACTGCCCCCCTCAACAAGTCCTCCAGTTCTTGTGCACACACACAAAACTAAGATGTTTTATCCCCTCTAGACCAAATAAAGAAATTAGAAGAGGATCGCAGCTCGCTTCAGTCTGCCAAAACTGTGCTGGAAGATGAATGCCAAACACTAAGGCAGAAAGTAGAGATTCTAAATGAACTCTATCAGCAGAAGGAGATGGCTCTACAAAAGTAAGATTTTTGTGCTGCATTGTTAACAATATTGTCATCTAACTAAATGCATGTACTAAATGCATGTAGATAATCTTGTCATTTTTAAAGATTGTTTATTGTATTTTCTATCTGTAATGAGTATAAATTTGGCTTTCTTCCATTTCTACCCAGTTTCCCATAACTTGCATTTTTCTTTTTCATTTTGACTAATTGTCAGCAATTATTGCCTGTAATTTACCTGAAGGGTGGTAGTTATTGGTGCTAACAGTTGCTGTTCTGAAAGTGCTTCTTTTATGATCTGTCCCCTTTCTGCAGCTCCACCACTTATTCCACTTTCTTTGTTGTTGTCACTTACATCCTTCTTATTTGTCTTACATTTGTTCTTCTAGTTCTTAATAGTCTTTAAAAATCCTGAGTGATTTATAAGACATGATTTTTGGTAAAATCAGTATACTTTAAAAGGAGTATTTCGTTATTGACAGTATTGTAAGTTTTTGAACTTAATATGGTCAAATATTCAGAGTATACATATATAATACGTAAATATCACAAGGTTATTGGGAGTTTTGAATTTAGAAATACCTGTTTGGTGTATTTAGCTATTAATCTTTTGAAATTGACTCTCAAATTAGGAGTTAGGTATTTTTGAAAGATGTACTTTTGTAGTTCATTTTAAATTTTCTTCACAAAAATACGTGAACTGTCTATAAAAGTACTTTATTGGTGGCAGTTGCTAATTGTGTTTGTTCCTATAGTTCACTCTTTGGTGTTTATAGCAGTCTGTGAGAAAGCTTCTTTTGCTAAGGAAATTTAATCTTTTCCAAATGCTTTGGTTGCTATTGCCAGATGCCGGTAAACATTGAAACTATACCACTGACTTTTTCTCTTAATTCTTTGCTCACCAAGAAATCAGTTTAGATTTTCTGAGTTTTATTCAGGCCAGCTCTGAGTACCTGGTTTGCTTTCAGTTCAGTTCAGTTGCTCACTCGTGTCTGACTCTTTGCAACCCCGTGAACCGCAGCATGCCAGGCCTCCCTGTCCATCACCAACTCCCGGAGTCCACCCAAACCCATGTCCATTGAGTTGGTGATGCCATCCAACCGTCTCATCTTCTGTTGTCCCTTTCTCCTCCAGCCCTCAATCTTTCCCAGCATCAGGGTCTTTTCAAATGAGTCAGCTCTTCACATCAGGTGGCCAAAGTATTGGAGTTTGAGCTTCAACATCAGTCCTTCCAATGAACACCCAGGACTGATCTCCTTTAGGATAGACTGGTTGGATCTCCTTGCAGTCCAAGGGACTCTCAAGAGTCTTCTCCAGCACCACAGTTCAAAAGCATCAATTCTTCGGCACTCAGCTTTCTTTATAGTCCAACTCTCACATCTATACATGACCACTGGAAAAACCACAGCCTTGACTAGTCGGATGTTTGGTGACAAAGTAATGTCTCTGCTTTTTAATATACTGTCTAGGTTGGTCATAACTTTCCTTCCAAGGAGTAAGTGTCTTTTAATTTCATGGCTGCAGTCACCATCTGCAGTGATTTTGGAGCCCAGAAAAATAAAGTCAGCCATTGTTTCCACTGTTTCCCCATCTATTTGCCATGAAGTGATGGGACCAGATGCCATGATCTTCGTTTTCTGAATGTTGAGCTTTAAGCCAACTTTTTCACTCTCTTCTTTCACTTTCATCAAGAGGCTCTTTAGTTCTTCTTCACTTTCTGCCGTAAGGGTGGTGTCATCTGCATATCTGAGGTTATTGATATTTCTCCAGGCAATCTTGATTCCAGCTTGTGCTTCCTCCAGCCCAGCGTTTCTCATGATGTACTCTGCATATAAGTTAAATAAGCAGGGTGACAGTATACAGCCTTGATGTACTCCTTTTCGTATTTGGAACCAGTCTGTTGTTCCATGTCCAGTTCTAACTGTTTGCTTTAGACAAATATTTCTCATTTCGTTATTTATTATTATTTTTTAAAAAGCACTTCTCTGCCACTAGTAGTCATTTGAATTACCTGAATGGCAATTGCCTTTCTTTATGATACGTAAAGTCAGTATGATACGGCACTCTCTAGCATCCACTCAGTCACCATGTCGGCACACACTGCACTCCATCCCCAAAGCCGTTGTGTGTGCTCAGACTCGAATCATCTCTTCTGCCACCCCTTACCTTAAATACTCACCTGTCTCCAGTTTCTCTTTCTTACGCTTCTTCCAAAGTCTACAGTTGCTGGAACAAACTTCCAAAATATGAGTCCTTTTATGTTGTCGCGTGCTTAAACTCTGTCAAGGAGGCTACTCCTTCAGGATCAATTTCGAGCTCTTCAGCAGGCGCTCAGGGCACTGCCCCCCTTGTGATCCTGGGCGGCCTCTCCAGGCGTGTTTCCGGTGACTTCTGATGCTGCCTTGGCAGCCTGCCCACGGTTCCTTCGTGCCTCTCTGAGCTTCTGCGTCATTATACATACTGCCTTTTCTGCAGTAAAAATGTCCTTTTATTTTATTTCCACTGGCAATCTTCTGCCTATTCAAATGGTGATGTGCCTTAAAATTTTTCTAGAGTAAGTTGTGACATGAGTAGGTGACTACTCAGAGCACTCATTTTTCCCTTAGAGTGTAATCCCTTCTTTTTCCTTGTAATGTCATTCCTAATTATAATGTATTTAAACCTGTTAAGGGTTAAATCTGCATGTTGATATTCTCTTTGTATTTGGTGGCCTGTTCGGTGTTCTTTTTTCTCTTCCTCCTTTGTGTCTTTTAGGTTGTTTGAATATTTTTCAGAATTCTGCTTTCCCCCTGTGTAAGCTAGGTAGTTATTGGTTGCTTTAATTGTCTTCATGTAATTCCTCTAAAGATGAGAGCATGTATCCTGGACTTACCAAATTAATAGACATCCTGACTTAGATGCTCCTGCATTTTAATTCTTTGTATATTTGAACTCCACAGGTTGTTTTTATTGTCCACTAGTGCTTTCCGGCCAGTAGTCACTTAATTTACAGGCATACCTCATTTTATTGCATTTTGCTTTATCGTGCTTTGCAGATACTACGTTTCTTAGAAATTGAAGGTTTGTGGCAACCCTGAGTCAAGCAAGTCTGTCAGTACCATTTTTTTTCAACAGCATTTGCTTACTTCATGTCTCTGTGTCATATTTTGGTAATTCTCACAGTATCTCAGATTTTTTCATTATTACTGTATTTGCTGTGGTGATCTGTGATCGGTGATCTTTAATGTTACTATTACAAAATGATCATAAAAGCTCAGATGATGGTTACATATTTTAGCAGTGAAGTGGTCAGTAATTAGGGCTTGTATGTGGTTTCAGACATGATGCTGTTGCACACTTTATCATAGGCTACTTACAGTACAGCGTAAACAGAACTTCTGTATGCACTGGGAGACTAAAACAGTTCCAAAGTCCCTTTCTTTCTTTGCTTTATTGTGGTGGTCTGGAACTGAACCTGTAGTAGCTCTGAGGTCCGCCTGTAGTTCTTCCCTCTCCCCTGCACCTTCGGTGTCTCTCATTTGGAATCACTTTGACTCTACTTGAAGAACATCCTTTAGTGACAGATGTGGCCAGTTTATCTTTGTGTGAATACACCTTTATTTTGAGTCCTTTTTTTCAGGATCTTCTGCTGGCTCTGGGATTTTTGAAGTTACTTAATTCCAGCACTTTAAAGATACCCAATTTCTTCCTGGTTTTAAAGTTTCTTCAAGGAGTCCAGTATCACTCTTATTCTCCCTGTTCAAATGTCTCACCCTTGCCTTTGTGGTCTTTAAAAGTTATTTTGGTTTTTCAGCAGTTTTATTCAGAGCTGCCTAGGTGTGGGTGTTCTTAGTTTTTATTTTTCTCCTCCTTCCTTCCCCCCCGCCCCAATCTGTTTTGCATTTATGCTGTTTGAGGTGATTGACACCTGCTGAATTTTGGGGTTTTTAATCCACGTATTAATTCTGTCTCATTCTTCTCTGAGATTCCATTTAAATCTTTTAAAATTATTTCCCCCTGTGTCTCCTACATTGTCATTTGTGTTTGCTCCATTCTGGATGTTTTTTCCTGACCTATCTTCCAGTGTGCTAGCATCTCACTTCAGTTATCAAATCTGCTACTAAAATCATTCATTGAGCTCTTAATTTCAGTTACTATGTTTTAGTTTTATATTTCTAATCCTTTGCTGAAATTCATAATCTTTACTTGCGTGAATATATAAAGCGCAGTTATTTTAAAGCCTGTGTGATAATTCCATTATGTGGATCCTCAATGAGCCATTTCTGTTGTCTTTTAGATCTTAATCACAGTGTCCTGTGGGGTGCCTGGGCGAACACTATGGAAGGAATTGGAGGCCTAAGATGATGTTCTTTTTCCTAAAGAAAGAAAACAGTTTGTTTCTAGCAGGTGGCCATTACTTTAATCCAGTCAGCAATAAAGATCATTCAGAGATGACTTAGTTCCTTCAAAGGACACTGCATTGTTTGTTTGGTACTCCAAGTACACAATTCTTTCTAGTCTCAACATAGCCCAAGGCTTTTACTGGGATGCCCCTTGTTGGAACCCCTTAGCTCTGCTTTGTTTTCTGTGCCCCCACGAATCTGTTGAACTCTGTTCAGCCTCCTTATATCTCTTCATTGTATGGGTCAAACCTAGGAGAAAAGTGACTTCAGATGGCAGGCTCACTTGTAATTCTGAGATTCCTTTTTTTATTGGATTGTGACCTCGTGTATTAGCTTGATGCCTTCAAGCACGTTCTTTATATTTTTTCCAATGTTCTATATATTTTGTCTAATGTTTTATTTGTCTGATGTTTTTAATGTTCTCACACTAAGTCATTCATTCCTGGAAGGAAAATTGTCTGTGATATTTCTTCAGGACCCAGTTTTCTCACATCTCTTCCTGTACCAGAGTTAGGGGATTGTTCTGTGGTAAAGTGCATTGTTAAACTGCATTCAACAGTGCACTCTATTAGTACAGGAGAGTACTTTACGCATATTGTATCTTTAGCGTCTTTCTAGGTAACCAGTATATTTTAGCCATTCATGACACTTGCTGACGTATTGAATGCACCGTTACAAAAGAATATATAATTCTTTTTCTCTGTGATTACTGTTTTTACTGTGTTTTTTCTGATTATGTTTCTGATTGATAGAAACTAAGTTTCAAGTTTCTTTTGAATCAGAACTATAGTCAAAGTACTAGAAAAGGAAAAAAAGAAAAATAGCATTTTAAAACCATTACCGAATGTTGCTACCATTAAAATTTCTGTTATAGTATATTAATATCTTGAACTTGAAAGTTAAAACCAGTTTCTAGTAGGTGATACTCTGATTATGGGACAGTTTAGATTCTTTTCCTATCCAGTAGACTGCCAATTCTGAGATTTTTCTCTTTCCTCTGATCACAGCTCCATTGACAGAGGCAGTAGAAGTCCCACATCTGAAGTGTGGGAGTGTTCTATGGTTAATTGCACAATCGGAAGACTTTCTAAAAGGCTTCTGAGGACTAATTATCATGGTGCCAGTCTGGATTGAGAAATAGTCCTTCCAGGATTGAAATAAGAGAAGTAATTACAGGTCTTTCCATGGTAGAAATAAGAGCCGTAATTATCCCGTGCTCTATCCTAGTAAGCTTGATTGTGTTAGGTTGATCAGCCCTGGCTCTCCATACTGAAGTAAAATGAGCTCTCTTTGTCTCAAACACAAGAAACTTGCCCATGGGGTGCAGCAATTTTTTCCATTTGTTTTTTTTTTTTTGTTAGTAGAGAATTGTGAAAAGTTAAAAAATGCAAGTGTTGCCAACAGGCAGAGTTTGATTTTTATCCCTAAGTGGCAGGTTTGAATTCCTTCCTATGACTTTATATGAATATGTTTTGGAAAGGATGGGAAGTAACCTAGAGACATTTAGACAGAATGCTGGGAAAAAAGAGAAGCACCTTCATTTGACAACTGATTTTATCTTAGGAAATTGAGTCAAGAAGAGTATGAGCGGCAAGAAAGAGAGCAGCGGCTGTCAGCTGCAGATGAAAAGGCAGTTTTGGCGGCAGAGGAAGTGAAAACTTACAAGTGAGTTCAGATTCTGAGAAGGGTGTCAGTAGCTGATGAAACTACTGTAGGCGTTTTTTTTTCAAAACAAAACTGTTTTTACACTGTGTAGAACAAAACATGAGAAAACATAAATTTTAAGTTAACAAAGGAAAAATGTTAAATTAACAGAAATTTCCTTACACCCAGTACTAGCAAGACTGAGGGAGCTTGGTTCATGCCAGCAGCTCTGAGTGGTTTTATATATTGGAGAAATTCTTTTTTGGAAGGCAGTTTGATATATGATGTATCTAAAAATCATTAAAATGATAGTAGTCATAGCTCTGGAAGATCTTCTGTGAATATAATTAAAAGAAGAAACAGCTTTCTGGAGAAAGATTTATAGCAGAATAGTTTGAGAACATATGAAGAGCAGTTAAGGAAATTATAATGTATCAATTCAGAATCTCCAGCTCTTAAATAATAAAGACGGAAATTATGTAGTATTAGTTTTGATCACAATATGCTCCTATAACCAGGGAAAATGTGTTTTTGTATGTATGGGTGGTCTGAAAGGGTACAGTTGTTAAAGGGAATATGGTGAGATTGTGTAAAATTTATTCAGTTGCGCTGTAAATAATAAAAGGAAGTTTAACCCTTAGGCGGAGGATTGAAGAAATGGAGGATGAACTACAGAAAACAGAGCGCTCATTTAAAAACCAGGTAAATCATACTGCCCTACAGGGTGGAATTCTTTGCTATCTGATACAGATTATTACAATAGCTATTATAGGGAATCCTTGAACATATTTCTTGATGGGTTGTGTTTTTCAGATTGCTACTCATGAGAAGAAAGCTCACGATAACTGGGTAAGATTTTTTTTTTCTTTTCTTTATTTTATGTGGTCTATCACAGCTTATTTTGGATTTTTTTCCTTCCAATAGCTCAAAGCTCGTGCTGCAGAAAGAGCTATAGCTGAAGAGAAAAGAGAAGCTGCCAACTTGAGACATAAGTATGTTTTTAAAACTTGTATTTTCAGTGTGTTTTAAGAGTTTTTAAAGGCTGTGCCATGATATCCAGTAAGGAATTTTCTATTTCATATTTAAGTCTATTCTTTCTTTATATTCAAGACTATTGGAACTAACCCAAAAGATGGCAATGATGCAAGAAGAACCTGTGATTGTAAAACCAATGCCAGGAAGACCCAACACACAAAACCCTCCACGGAGAGGTAGGGAGTACTCTTAAATGGCAGCAGTCTATATTTTGGTGAAAAATGTGTTTTAAGTTACTTTTTATTTCTGTAATATGTGTGTAATATTTATGATGCCCTAGAAATAATCCCAAGAACTTACTAAAGAAAAAAAGGTTAAAGTGCCAACTCTTGCTCATTGTCTGCAGGTCCCTTGAGCCAGAATGGCTCTTTTGGCCCATCTCCTGTGAGTGGTGGAGAATGTTCCCCACCGCTGACAGCAGACCCACCCGCAAGACCTCTGTCTGCTACGCTTAATCGGAGAGAGATGCCTCGAAGTGAATTTGGTGAGCCATTGCCATGTTACCTTGTGGTAAACTGTTCCAAGAGTTCTTTCCTTCTTTGAGAATTCTGTTGCTAATGTAAGCAGCAGGTGAGAATTTGGGTCTGTCCAATATAGAGAAGGATTAATTTGTCTTGGTGAGTAAATAGTCTACTTTAGATCTGCTTTAGAACAAAAAGCATGCATTTACTGTTATGATACTATTGTACTTCTTATATGTGAACATATATGTAAACAAATATAAACATTTATATATAGTAGTATTGTTGTATATAGTATTATTTATATATAGTATCATTGATTATTGTTTCTTTTCAGATTTTTGTTGTGAAGTATAAACACTTATCTTTAAATTTCTGTTGAGTTCCTCTCTTGAGTATTATAAAAGTAGCCTTAAAACTTTGTAGTTAATGCAGTGTACATCTACTTCTCATTACTTTAATATGAAATGCTATTTAAGTCTAGTTCTAATCATAAATGTGTTTATACTTGTTAAGATATAGAAGTCAGATTACATATAGACTGAAAAGTCTATAAACAGTTGCGGGTAGCTTGCAGTACCTGACTGGTGCTGGTGCTGTTAATGTGCAGGTCTTTCAGTCCAACATAGTTCTTGTTTTAATTCTGTAGGTTTGTGCATAAACTGTAAGTGATTTCTCCTCATACGTATTGGGAGACCGTTTTAAATTTTGCTTTAGGTAGAATTGAACCCTGACCTGACCACAATTGGTTTATTCTGAAAAATTCATGCAAGGGCTCTGTTACCTCTCTCTCAAGGATCAGTGGATGGGCCTCTCCCTCGATCTCGATGGGCCTCTGAGGCATCTGGGAAACCCTCTGCCTCTGGTAAGGGACTTGAGTGTGTTCACAGAGTCTCAGATTGTGGAGGAAGTGGGCAGAGGCCTTTGTAGTCCTTCAGAACGTGTATACATGTCTGAACAAGCCTAAGTCTGCTCTCTGGCTTCCCACAGATCCAGAATCCGGTGCTGTTCCCACGGTGAACAGCAGCTCCAGAAGCTCTTCACCCTCTAAGGTGATGGATGAGGGCAAGGTAAAATCTGCGGTCATTTTGAATTGTTATTAGGTATTTCCGGACACATTTAACTTTTTTTACAACATCCTCTCTTTGCTTTATCCATCTTCCTTTTATGTGTTCTATCTGTACCATCTCATTTATTTTTTGAAAAAGCAAACTGTTCCCCAAGAGCCTGAAGGCCCTTCAGTTCCCAGCATTCCTTCTTTGGCTGAGCATCCAGTATCAGTAAGTACTTAGAGGTTGAGAGCAACACTGCATTTTCTACTTGGTGTATTTCTAGAAAAGTTCTAAGGAGCATGACACTAATCTGCTTTGCTTAAAATTGCATACTGACCTTATGACCTGGAAGTGTTTCTGGGTCGCTGAAGTCTAGTTGGTTGGTTTTTACTCCTTTTTCCTGTTTTGGTTAAGTGATTAATCTCTTTAGAGCATCTATTGTAAATAACCTTAAAAAAATGTGAAAAAGTCATCACTCCAACGCTATATGGTGTGTGCTTCAATGATGAGAGCTCTAAGGCAAATTAGTTTATCATATATTACATAAACTCATCATATTTGGAAGTATGCTATTTAAGAATATCTCCAGTGGTATACTAGGCAAGCCCTGTGCCCTATTGTGACTAATCTGAAATTAGACTGGTAACAGAGGTTGATTGCTGTAAGTGAAATATGAATAGCGGAAATCTTTAATTATGCCATTTCCCAGCAGCAGCCTTAAATTATGTTCACATAAGGGTCTTCTCTTGAAACTTGCATAGCTAAGATAGCTAGAGCGTCCTATGATTATACCTCAGAGTGCTTTACTGTGTTGAAATCAGGATACATATTTTCATTATTGAGAATTTCCAACCCAGTTTCCCATAGGGAAGTACAGGTTAGTACTTTGTAGTACAAAGGATGATGTTGCTGGGGAATGAGGGTGGCTGTTAGAGCTGTGCCTGCTGAACTCACATATATATAGCACTGGCTCTGTGTGGAACTCCTTCGACCTCTAGGGCAGGACTCCAGGAGGACACATCGCTTGAGAGCTCTTTTTATCCCAGGGCAACCTGGAGAAGACCCAAGACCCCTTTGGAGTGGCAGACTTCAAAGAGAGTGGAGCCTCCTTTGACAGAAGGGAGGCAGAGGACGAGTGCAGGCTTGGAATCAGACCCCCTGTAGTGAATTCTAACTCAGCTTCTTTATGTGCTGTGTGACCTTCAGCAAATTATCTGTGCTTCTTTTCCCTCATGTTTAAAACAAGATGAGAAAACATATGAAAGGAAATGTAAGGTACTCTGAATAGTAGCTTTTATTACGTGTATGTGAAAATGGATCTTTTCATTCCTTATTGTTCTTTCCATTCTTAATATGGAAAAAGGAGCTCTTGTGGTGATGGGAGGAAGGGGCTGCCCTAGACACAGGTTACAGTGTGTGTGGTATGGTGGTTTTTTCAGTTGGGAATTGCCTCTGTTAATATCCTTTGACAGTCCTCTTGCTTTCTGTTTGCACATACAAGCAATAATATGATTACGGTGAAAGTGTTCCTTCCTCTGACATTCTCTTAACCCGCTGAAGTTCTCGGGGAGGGACAGGAGGGGTGGAGTTCTGTTGCACTAGTTGGCTAACATCTGCTTCAGTGGGTTTTAGCTCTTATGGTGTCGGTGCTTTTATCTGTTATATCCAGGTATTTCACAACTTTCATTACTTCTGCTTTGCAGGTTAGTATGGCTGCAAAAGGGCCCCCTCCCTTTCCAGGGACACCCCTCATGAGCTCCCCCGTGGGAGGCCCTCTACTGCCACCCATCCGATATGGACCACCTCCTCAACTCTGTGGGCCTTTCGGACCTCGGCCACTTCTTCCACCCTTTGGTATGATGACTGAATGGTAGTAATGGACTTGTAAAGTGTATTCATCTTTTCATTCTAATCCTTAGTAAAATATTAACAGTTGTTGTCTTAGGGCTGTGCAGTGAAAGGGTAGAGCTGGCTGACCCATCTGAACCTTTCCACCAGTTTGCTAGGACGCGAGGGGCACCGCATGATCTCCCTGCACTGAGATGCACAGGGGGGATCTCCTGCAGACAGGGAAAAGGGACTGTTCACGGAAAGTCAGAAATACTCCTCCTGCCTGTGTTGCTTGGACATCTCTGGCTTTATACTAGGCTCTGTAGTGGATAGAATTAACTGTCCTAACTCCACGAGCTTAAGGGATCCTGTAGGACGTACATTTTACAGCATAAAACTCATAATCACCATAATAGAAGCATAAGCAATGGGTCACAGAGTATAAAAGGAAAGATGAAACCATCACCACCCACCTTGGGAATAAATAGGAAGGACATGTTGAAGGTAGAATGTAACAGCTAATAGGTCGAAAGCTGCTGAATTCAATTAGGTGGAGTTGGCAGGCCTTTCCCAGCCAGGCACACACCTTGATTTTGATGGCATGTGTAGGTCCATGCTGAGCTCCTGTGTGCATTTTTAATTGATACACTAACTATGGGATTTCCCTTATCAAAATTTACTTACAGTGAAACCCTTATTTCATAATCTATCATCTTGGTGTGATGCATAGTATTTCTGAGTACAAATCAAGCTCTCTTATGAGATACAGAGGAGAATTGTATAGTTGAAAAAAACCACAAGCTAGGTAGAGCGATGTTGAAATCCAGCCTCTGTTACTTTCTGACTGGCTGGCCATAGGCATGTAACTTAAAACTTGCTGAATCTGTTTGCCTCATCTATAAAGTTGGGAGCCACCACCTGACTTCCAGGGGTATGAGAAACTGAATAACATACCGGGAACTGTCTAAATTTAGGTGTGTTCATATGTAGTTACATGACGTAATTTTAATTTTTTCAGGTCCTGGTTTGCGTCCACCGCTAGGCTTAAGAGAATATGCACCAGGTGTTCCACCGGGAAAACGGGACCTGCCTCTCGACCCTCGAGAATTTTTACCACCAGGACATGCACCTTTTAGACCTTTAGGCTCTCTTGGCCCAAGAGAGTACTTTTTTCCTGGTACCCGATTACCACCCCCCAGTCATGGGCCCCAGGATTATCCACCTTCCTCTGCTGCAAGAGACTTACCACCCTCCAGCTCCAGAGATGAGCCCCCGCCTGCCTCTCAGGGCACTAGCCAGGACTGCTCACCGGCTTTAAAACAGAGCCCATAACTGACCTTGGACATTCAGTCTGAGAGAGAGTGGACCGTGCACTATTCGTTACAGTTAAGGTTTTCATTGGCTTCAAAATCCAAAAGCTGATTTTAAAAGGTTTATTTTTAAATCTAAGCTGCCCTGGCAGTGTGCGTTTTTGAGCCAAACAATTAAAAAAATATCATTTTCCCCCTAAAATAAAAAAACACCTTGTAAACTGGAGCCTCCTTACAACTTTGAAATGTGCAATAAAAAAATACCTGTGTTTTAGTTCATGTAGCGTATGTTACTGCTAAATGATTTAGAATGTTGTGAAAAAGTATGAACATTTCCTGTGGAAATGCTATAAGAACATGTATTTCCATTTATTATCCTGTTTTTAGTGTACACCAGTTGAATATAGAGCAATGGTATTTATAAGCTTGATTTTTAAAAAAATACCTGGTCGCAAAGGCTGTTACGCTAAAAATGTTTACTTAAAGATCCCTAAAATTTTATCTCCCCTCTTGCTTAAGTTCTTTGTAGTAATAGTTCATAAAAATTTGGTTATTAATATTTCCCACGTGTCTGTGGATTCATTGGATTGTTTTCTCCTGAGATTTATACCACTTTGGAAGCACGTAAACTCAGGCTCCCAAAACTGAAGCTGGTGACTTGGCAGCATCCTCCCCTGGCCTGCTGCTCAGGCGTTCAGCCGCAGTCACCAGGAAGCGTCACAGCTGAGGCCTGCCTCCCACTTCAGAGACGCCACCAGGCCTATCTGGACAGCAGGCGCCTTTTCTCGTGACTCTGATTGGTTTTGACTTAAAGAGTGGTTTTCTGAGTATGAGTTTACATGTAATGAGTTGCTTAACCTGATGTTCTGTTGCTTTTACTGTCGTGTTAAGGGTGCGTAACAGAAAAATGAAAATGATGCGTTGTGACCATAAAGTAAGATTTCTTTTAAAAGATCTGAGTCTATTATTTCTCCTATCTCTTGCCACTGGCTTTCAAGGAATATGACAAGAAAAGACCAGAGCATGTGAAATACTATGAGAAAGAATGATTTAGGGTCTTAAGCCTTGTAACAGGCCCTAGGTCAGCAACCATGGGCTGAACCCAGTTCTTTTCATTGACTGATACTGCTACAAAGTTAATATTTGAATCCTGGCACTTATATTTAAAGGCAAATAAATCTGAGAATCGAGGAATGCACCATAATTACTATACTCATTACTATACAGTGTCTTTTAAACAATATTTCTAAGTCCTAACATCGTGACACTTCAAACTCTAGTAACTAAGCACATTTTAAGAATAAGATTTCATTAAATCAGAATTACAAAAGGTTTACATTCTTGTTCACAGCTAGATCATACTCTCCCATTCTCTCGAGTTCTATAATGTGATGAACCTAATGATATCTAGACCATGACTTGTCACCATTAAGAGTAATCCACTAAGAATACCTTAAAAGTAAATTCTTCACTGTGAAACAAAAACGTTTTCTTAATACTAAAGTAAAAGGCCTTTGAAGGAAGACGTCTTCCAAAATTCATAATGAATATATAAGAAGTTTTTCAGGAAAAGGAAATTCCATCTCTACATCCTATTTAATATCAAAAATAGAAATTTTAGGAGGAAAACTCCAGTTATTTTTAATCACGTAAAATAGATTAAGTCACAAATACAGCTTTTGAGTATATTGATCTCTTCAGGACATGAAATAATGGTGAATAATAACCTCAGAATTTAATATTTTAATATAGATTATACCAGTTAGGAAGATAATAAAGTAGCAAAGGTACATTAAATCTATTTTAAAAATCAAATCTGGAGTCTTTTTTTTTCTTTACCTCTAAAGCCTTTTCTGGTGTTCATTTTAATATGAAAAATCCGTAAATTGGAGAGAAACTCTAAGTGTGGCTTGAGTGGCCCCAAACCTGCCAATGCTGCTGCCTCCCAGAACCCTCTGTTTGTACCACTTCTTCAGCACGGTCAGGCAAGCTGCCAAATTGAGAGGCTGTGGGGGGCATCATTCCTCAGCGACACCAGGCTTGGCCAATCTAATTCAGAACTCACCTGCAGCTAACTGTTTTCTTGACTTAGTTGCTAAAATCATCTTTTATGGAGCAGCAATATTTCAGCCCGAAAGTCTGCTCTAGTACTGGTTATTGTTCACTAAGCTGATATTTTTCATTGAAAAGAATTTGTGGGATGTGGATATTCTGTGTCTACTGTGTCAATTCATTTTGTTATTCAGATCTGAATTACAAAGCTAAGCTAATCACTCTGTTCCATTTAAGCTTTTTGTTAATACTGGTAAGAGGCACTTGTAGTTCATCTAAACCATACTATTGTGATCACCTTGATATCCATGTCTTATGGTCTACGAGAAAAGAGAACAATGTGTCAGTTTTGCTACACTTTAATGGTAGATTTTTTTAAGGGATTATTTTTAGGTCTTGTCAGCAACATCAAACAAAAGGTACTGAGTACTCCACAGGGTACAGAGTGCTGCCAAGCACCTCAGAAAATGTACACGACACAGAGAAAATGTGGTTCTTGCCCCTTGAGGAGCTTACACGCTGGGTAGGGGTGGGGGTGGACTGACAACTCACAGTCTATATAAGAGCTGCATGAACAACAAAGTAATTTATTAAGGCAAATTCGTCATCCCCTCAAGATAATTGTGGGTGGGATGATTTTGGAATTAATCTAATGAAGATGAGAAGCAAGACAATTTTGTTGAGAATTCTTCCATCTATCATAGTAAAGAGAACTGACTCAACAGATGACTGAAAGTGGAGACGAGGTCTCCTGAAGTGTAACAGCTGGAACTGAATTACGGTTACTTATTTTAAAAAGCAAACATACTGGATGGTATGACTAGGCTTGTTACACTAGTTAAAAAATAGGCCAAGTACTGGCACTGCATTTTGCTCATTCTAGTGTTGGTCATTTAAAATAGTGAATATTAAATATGTGGGCTCCACATCTAACCCACAGAACACCCACCCCAAATCTTCATGTTCTGTGTATCAAATATCCACCGTGTATGTACTATGAAAGTTTTACTTAGGCCCCATTATTAAGTCAAAAGAATGTAAATAGTCAAATTATAATAAGCTAATGACCTGCATATTTCCATATGGATGAATGTCAATATATCTAAATAGGAAATAAATGGCAATCCTATCTACCTATATAAAAAAAAAATAGAATATCTCCAGATTTGCATACTCATCACTATAGAAGAGGTATGCAGGTTTTAAGGTTTCACAATCAGTTGTCAGAAAAACAGCAGTTATTCCTGCAGTATATCATTATCATCTGACTCAAATTATTTTTAGATTACACGATTTAGAAGACATAAACCCACCAAGAATTTGTAATTATTCTGAGATGGTTTCATTAACCCTAGAATCACTATCAGAAAGAATAACAATGTGATGTAGGAAAAAAGCTAATCAACGTGACTAAAAATATGCTCACTTTCAGAAGAATAATCTGGTCATCTGGAAAAATTCCAGCTACAACCTGCGAACACTCCCATGTGGGAGACTGGCCAAGGCACACGATTTCTGGGCAGGAAAACCATAAGATCAGGGTGAATGGAGGCTGTCTCTTGAGGAGCAGCCTATAAGCTTCCAGACTGACCTTGGGCAGCATAACTGGCCCCATTTCCTCTAGCAGCCTCATGCTCTTCTCCCGACATCAACCTGAAGTCTGACATTAACTTGGAAAGCTAAAGAGCATACTGGAGCAGAAGTGGACAGGTGTGTAAACTCTAGCACGTTCTTATTGCTGTTTTACGTTAGAAGATGAGCACATCCCACCCACCACAGTGTTGTTCCAGGAAGTTGGGCAGGAGTAGTGGTAAGTTAGAAAAGAGACTATTAATTGCACAATTAATAGGAAAGTGAAAACGTTTCAAGATCTACAATAAGCCTGTATCCAGAGAGTCTGTTATGTCAGTGATGCTGGACTTTGAATTCTGTGCTACAGCTTGTAATGGACTCACTCTGGCCTGCCGGCCTGGGTCCAGGTTGCTTCCTGCCTGTTGATGGGTATGTATGCTACACAGAGCAGTGATGGATTCTATGGAGTGGTGAGATTCACAGAAGTTCCAGGATACTCATGTCAGGATCATTCCTTGTGCAAAGTTTGATGCAGATGAAGATAAAGTGGTTTCTTGGTCAATAACTGCAATTTCTTTCTTTTAAAGTCAGTGGGTTTCTTGTATCTGTAACCACAACAGAAAAACCGTTGATAAGCGATTGATTCCAGGGTCACATACTAAGACGAGATACTAGCCACCATTCATTAGTACTCATTCTGTATGTGCATCACTTACAGTTCTATTACAATTGGCCCAGGTTTAATTTCATCCATCTCCATGAAAGCAAAACACTTGGTGCTGGTAAACCTTTTTTTAGGCTTGTAGTGTTTGAATTCAAAAAAAATAGCTGCACCTAAGGAATTAAAGCAAAACACATTAGCCACAGACAGCCCATTCTAGTGTCTCAATAAATTTTCTCTGCTCACCAGAGGCCAGTGAACAAGCAACAACTGTAATAAAGGGTCACAGCAAAGTAACCTTTGTCAAACTGATGCCTCTCTGATGATACGGCTGACTGTGTCACCCCCAAACTCTTCTGTACCTAAAGGAAGGGCATGTGTCTGTACGATCCAACTATACAAAGTAGAGCAAAACTTGAGCCAGACTGACTCAAGAATGTAAATAAGTTTATCCACAGATAGAATTAGAAAATATTAAGAATAGAAAACACTAAATACTACAAAAAAGAACACAGAAGATACTTGTTCAGTATGAACATTACTCATAGAAACTCATTAAGTAGAAAAGGCACATTAAAAGAGCTCATCAAAAAAATCCAAACAGTTTCTCCCCACCCAAATTAAAAACAAAAAATTCACTATCTGGGGTGTTTTTAAGTTTGAACAACACAAATCATGTGCTGGTTCCGTTTTTAAATGTTAACTACTTCCTAATACACTTTTCAGTGTCCAAAGCCCTGCTTTGTTTTTCCTGGAGTAACAAGTCCTTCTGTAAACGCAGCACTTTGCAAGGTGCTTAGAAAGCAGACCTATTCCCACCCCTCTCCCTAAAAAACACACACACACAATGAGCAAGTGGTGATGAAACAGTTTTTCTCTCCCCAAAGTCCTACAGATAAGCTCTTTCCACCTCCCTACAGAGAAACGCTGCTGCTGCTGCTGCTGCTGCTGCTAAGCCACTTTAGTCGTGTCCGACTCTGTGCGACCCCACAGACGGCAGCCCACCAGGCTCCCCCATCCCTGGGATTCTCCAGGCAAGAACACTGGAGTGGGCTGCCATTTCCTTCTCCAATGCATGAAAATGAAAGTGAAGTCGCTCAGTCGCGTCCTACTCTTTGTGATCCCATGGACGGTAGCCTACCAGGCTCCTCCATCCATGGGATTTTCCAGGCAAGAGTACTGGAGTAGGGTGCCATTGCCTTCTTCTACAGAAAAACGCTGAAAACAGAATAATAAGTTGCCTCATCCACATAGCCAAAAACAATTAATCTCTAACGAAGACAAGGAAAGAGACAGAAGGATGCCGGGCTCTCATTCTTAACCGACTCCTTACTAACAAGGCCTTAACCAGGGTGGTGCTGGGTCTTGCTTTGCTTTTATAGACAACCAACATACATCTAACACTTTTATGGATGACAAAACTACCAGCTGACTACAAGTTTCACAATGTTCAGAAATGTGTGTGCAGTTCTGGTGCCTGGGTCCAAATGAAGCATTCTGCATGTCAAGGAAGGAAAGAAAAACCTAACGCTTAGGAGGCAAAGGGATGTGATCGAGGGGGAGATGGGCTTGCTTATTTATTTGCTGTACCACGTGGCTCATGGGATCTTAGTTCCCTGACAAGGGACTGAAATCCAGGCCCCAGCAGTAGAAAGTGCCAAGTCCTAACACCTGGATCACCAGGGAACTCCCAAGGAGGGCATATTTAGCGTCTACTACCAACACACAAGGATTACAGCTGTTAGGTTACCAGTGACCCTCTGTCCCCAGGTGCATGACCCTGCCATGTCCACAAAACAGTAGCTTCTCTTCTCCCTTCCACGGCAATAATAGAGGCATTTTATCATTAAAAATCCTCAGATTTCTAAGATAGCAGATCATACTTCTTCTTCAGCTATGGACCTATCTCCTTGTCCCTGTGATTGTGTCTGAGGTCTGAATAAATGCAAAAGTAAAGTCACATTTGGAAACATTAAAGCCCAAATATGATACCATCATTAAAAGAATTCATTATTCATCTGCGTCATCTCTAGATAATATATTTCCTGCATTTCTGGTATGCACAGCTCTACACTTCATGGCATTTATAAGTAAGAGCAAGATGTAAAACGAGAATAGCCTATAGGAAGAATAACTGAAATGCTTGTCAGCATGAAGTATGCTCACCAGCATTAGTTTCAGTTAAAACGACGGCACTGTACACAACAGATTCAAAGTCGGAGAAGAGGAAGAGTCAAATTCTGAATACAGTTCTACTTTTAGCATCACAAACCTTTGGTTAACTTTTCAACATGCTTCTGGAGCTCAATGTCCACGTTAAAATGAACATACGTATCTTCTTTTCTTGAAGCCACAGGAGTATCTTGCACAGGAGTTAAATCTATACCATTCAGATCTAGAGAGGAAACAAAGTTTCTGCTCAGAGCCCTCAAACACACAGACTTAAAAACTGCAAAGGAACCACAATGGGCTGTTTCCTGAAGAGGCGAGAGCTGAGAGGAGATTCTCAGGCTGACAGAAACCCGTGTCTGGGGTGAGCAGGTACCTGAAGGTGACTGGTTTCTGAGGTCATGTGGAGGGTGCAAAGCAGAGAGGGTGGGAGACCCCATGGGTGGGGAAGGAAGCCTCCTTACAGATCATGGAATTGGATCCTTCTGGCTAAGAGATATCTTCTGGGGGAGTAGGCCAGTGTATTTTTGTGATTTACATTTGGGGATGTACTACACCACAATGGTACCCCTACCCTGGCTTCCCAACCTTGCCCAGGTGCGTGGCATGGAAAGGCCTGTAAACTGAACATCAGCAGCATTACCCTGCTGTATTCATGACAGAGGACCGAACAGTGGACACGATAGCTGCCAAGGAAACCTTGCCAGGAATGAACACTCCTTATGTCTATTACTTATATCCTGATGCTATGTGCTACAACATAAGCTGATTTCCAATAACCAGACAGCACACGATGTAGGGTAGATGGCTGTAATTTCTAGAGCCAGTTTAATGAAATCCAACACAGACTCATTTAATGATCACTCAACTGTTTATGTATTATTCAACAGACCCATCTTAGGGACCTTCAAACAAGAGAGTATGTTTGATTACTTCAGTTCCTGAAGATATTTACATAAAACACGTTTCAGTTCAACCATATGCAAAGGTAATATAGTATCTACATTTCATTACTTTTTAAAAAAAATTTTACAAGTGTTCATTCCTGAGAGAGATGCAGTTTTATGAATGGCCTATCAAATAACCTAGTGTAGAAATACTCTGCAGTAGACGGGTAGATTTGAGAGCTCACAGAACCAGAGGCTAAAGCATCACAGCATCAGTGCTGAGGATCATGGTGTTTTCATGTCAAAATTCTTCTTTGTTGCCAAAATCCTTTTTTCGCTTACTTGGTACTAAAGAACCCATGGGTCTCAATGTTTCTATGATTGGTAAGCATTCCCTCTAGTTAATTTTAGTCCACATCTGTTTATCTTAAACTGTAGGTTTATTAACTGTAGATTGGATTAACTGAGCAGTTATTTCTGAATAACAGTATGACAGTTTCATTCCCAGTCACCCAATAATTATTTTTAAAAGACTGTTGAGTGCCTTACAAGTAAAGTGCTATATAAAAAGCTTAGCAATGACAAAAGAATTCAACCATTGCAGTTTCCCTCTTAACCCACCAATCAAAAAAGTAGTTTTCAAGGAGTAAACAGTTTGCCACCTTGAACAGTACAAAAAAACAAATCCTAGGAGTAATCATGCTTAATAATGACAGTGACATAGTTAAGAATTAAAAAGTATATCACTTGTCTAATGTCCTGCAGGATATATTCAGGGAGTAGAGTTTATGTATATGTCCTGTTTCCCTATCTCCACTCATGATTCACTGAAGGCCGATTCTCATCCACCTCTGCAGAGCTCTCCTGTGTACAAACCTCTGTTGGACAGGAATGAGAGGGCCTGAAGCAGAGGCACAGGAAAAGAGAGAGCACTGGGCTTTGCAAAGAAAACCACACATCCTTGGAAAGTGGGGGACCTTTCTTTAACCTGTTTCCTGAAGGATGTATCTACTATAAAAGACAGTGTGTCTGTGTAGTCAGCACCCCTGATGGAATCTGGACGAATAAAAAGACACACACCGAGAAAAAACCAAAAGCAACTGTGAGTATAAGTTATGAATAGGAAAATATTTTCTGTAAATCTCTGAGAAACGTTTGGAAAAGGAATGATGACCACATCTTCCCAGGATTTTGCCTCACTATTAAATGAACCTAAATGAACTGTCACAGACAAAACCCCCTCATGAACCCCCCAAAAGTCCCAAATGAGAAGCAACACTTTAAAATTCACCAGAGAGAAGACAGGTATACGCAGTTACTGACCTTTTACACTAACTGTGATATAGGGATCAATGCACTGCCCAGCATCTTTCAGGCCAATTTTCTCAATCCTGATAGTGAGTAACGTCATTCCTGGTTCTGATGGCAACCTTGGTAATAAAGTACCTGGCAACAGAGAAACGGCAATAAAAATGAGTTCCACCAATAATTCCAGGGTAAACATTTTTAACAACATAGAGAAAATATTGCTTTGCTCTTAACTGGCTTAGTAACTAGGCAGGCATTATTCTGGTTACCAAAACTCCCAAATACTTGATGTTATTCTTTTCAGACAAATTCTTAATTATACATAAAATATATCTATACTTCCATACTCCATATTTAACATGAGGGCATAAATTACTAACTCAAGTTTGTTAAAAATTCCACTCCAGGAAGCTGAATTACAAATTACCATGTAATTAATAATGTATGTAATATATTCATACAGTATTTACACTTCACATTTATTCCTATGTATATATCCTGTATTTCAATGTGAAGTGGTAGAACAAAGACAGAAAAAGCTTTTTAAACATTTGTTACCTTTTCCTAAAGCTTGAAAAATATCAGAATCAATCAACAAGTCATTTACTATTAATGGAGGAAATAACTTATAACTTAATATTTATACATTTAATTGAATAACTTGACAGTCTCATTTCCCACTGCTTTCTTCATCCTTCATATTCTTTATGATCTATTCTGTCAGAAATCAGTCCTGCTGAGAATGTTACATAAAACCACAAGAGCAACTGTATGTTTGAAATCTTTTCTATAAATTGATTCAAGTTTTTAACACTAGAAAACCACCCAAAATCACAAAAGAGCATTCCCCCCAGAGAAAATATGAAGAAAGAAATCACCTGTACAGTTTGTTCATTTATTTCAAATAACTGACAGGCAACAAATGCAAACAAAAGTTGATTTTAATATGTATACAGTACCCAAAATTATACAACCTAACAACCTAGATAGTATATTCAAAAGCAGAGACATTACTTTGCCGACTAAGATCCGTTTAGTCAAGGCTATGGCTTTTCCTGTGGTCATGTATGGATGTGAGAGTTGGACTGTGAAGAAGGCTGAGCACTGAAGAATTGATGCTTTTGAACTGTGGTGTTGGAGAAGACTCTTGAGAGTCCCTTGGACTGCAAGGAGATCCAACCAGTCCATTCTGAAGGAGATCAACCCTGGGATTTCTTTGGGAGGAATGACGCTAAAGCTGAAGCTCCAGTACTTTGGCCACCTCATGCGAAGAGTTGACTCATTGGAAAAGACTCTGATGCTGGGAGGGATTGGGGGCAGGAGGAGAAGGGGACGACAGAGGATGAGACGGCTGGATGGCATAACGGACTCGACGGACGCAAGTCTGAGTGAACTCTGGGAGTTGGTGATGGACAGGGAGGCCTGGCGTGCTGCAATTCATGGGGTGGCGAAGAGTCAGACACAACTGAGCGACTGAACTGAACTGAACTGAACATTTATAAAGGACATTAGCTGACATTCTTCACATTTCTATCCAACGATGTGTTGTCCTGCTTTTACTTTTTTAAAGATTAAACCATCATTCCTTTATTTATTTTTGGCTGTGCTGGGTCTTCTTTGCTGCATGCTGGCTTTCTCTAGTTGTGGCCTTCTCACTGCAGTGGCTTCTCTTGTTGCAGAGCACAGGCTCCAGGGTGTGTGGGCTGTGGAAGTTGTGGTGCATGGGCTTAGATGCTCCATGGCATGGGGGATCGTCCCAGACCAGGGATCTGACACGTGTCCTCTGCACTGCCAGGCGGACTCTTAACCACTGGACCACCTGGGAAGGCCTATCCTACCGTTAATGATTAAGTATTTGAAGTACATGAATCAATCAACTTACCACATTCAGACTACATTTAGTGACTGCAAACATGCTTGAGGGAATTTTAGAGGGCAACGAAAATGTTCTCAAATTGGATCAAACAGATAGATGCACAATATTATTATAGATTTATCAAGTCACTGAACTATACACTTACAATGAGGGAATTTTATGACATGAAAATTACTATAGAAATCCAAGAGTCTTACCTGGTGATACTTGGTTAAAGAAAATTTTGGCTAATGAAAAGGCAGAAAGATAAAAGCAAAAAACAAAAATAGGACATTCACACCAGTATTTAATACCATTTCATAAGTAACATTAACTTTCTTATGTGGAATATTTTGCCATATTTCAACATACTTTAAATATTCACAGGCTTTCTTTTTTTTTCCCCCCCACAGGCTTTCTTACACTAAAGATAAAAGGTCTTTATTGCACCCACTTAACCATTCTTTAAAAAATTTTTTAATTGTGAATCTAACACATATTCAGAAAAACAAATAAAACGAGTGCACAGCTTAATGAAAAGCTGGAAAGCAAGCATCCATGTAACCACCACTGAGGTCAGAAACTATAAGCATGACCTCAGGAGCTCCCTTCTCTCCCCATCGAACGCTCTTTTGAATTCCTCCTCACCACCCTTTAAAATCACTACTAAAAAGCATCCCTGTATAATTATGTTTTGCCTGCTTTTGAACTTTAGATTTATCAAACTGTTGTCAGTAACTGTAATTTGTTCAGTTTTATAACTGTATAGTATATAGGTTGTATAAACATACCACGGTTTTTGTATCCATTCTTCTGTTGATATGCATTTGAGATGCTTCAAGTTTTTGGAAACTGTTAACAATGCTGCTGCTATAAACATTCTTGGACACATGTTCCGCTCCACATAAGCACACATTTCCAAAGGGAGGAATTACTGAGTCACGTGGTGTAGTACCTCCATGTCTGCTATGTGATTACAAACTATTTTCCAAAATGGGTATGCCAATTTCTGCTCCTAGTAGAATTCCCATTGTTCCACATCCTCACTAATGCTTGGAGTTGTCAGATTCTTCTTTTTAGCCAATTCAGGTGTGGAGAAACACCAATTTAGGTTTTTTTTTTCACATTTTTTAGCTGGAGTACAATCGCTTTACAATGTTGTGTTGGTTTCTGCCGAACAACAACATGAATCAGCCATAATTATATATTTATCCCCTCCTCTCTGAGCTTCCCATGGCCCCACCCCTGGGTCATCAGAGCCGCAGACTTGGCTCGCTGTGTAATACAGCAGAGTCCTACCAGCTATCTACCTTACATGAGACAGTATTTACACATATGTCAATGTTACTTTCTCAATGTGTCCCCAAACTAGTTTTAATTATATTTTCCAATGATTAATGAGGTTGAGCACCTTTCCATTTAAAAATAAGCATTTGGATTTACCTTTTTCTGAAGTGTCTGCTCAATTAGTTTCCCCACTTTACTACTGAAATCTTCACCTTTCTCTTACTGAGTCTCTAATATTGTGACACAAGCATTTTGTTGGATATTTTAATTTACATAATTTTCCAGTGGCTTTCCTTTTTAAGAAAAAAAACCTTTATATTGAACGGTAATATATTCAGGAAAGATAGATATTCCCAGCGTCCTAGGAGCCTGATCTGTGCCCCCAACACATACCCAGATCACTCTTTCTCCCAAAGAGACAACAGCTAGTCTCGACTTTTAACACCAATATCAGTCCTGCATGTTTAGGATGCCTTTTCTCTGTTTATTCTAAATGCTAATGTACTCAAATCTCTCAGCCTCTAAATTCATTTATAGTCAGTGCTTTCTGTGTCCTATTCAAGAAATCTTTCCCCCTCCAAGGTCATGAAGGTATTCTTATGTTTGCCATTCACATTTAATTATATAATCCAGGTAGAATTCACTTTTTACTATGGCATGTGGTAGGAGGCCAATCTCATTCGATTTCACATCGACACTCAATTGTCCCAGCACTACTTATTTAACAGACTGTCATCTTACCCATGGATATACATTGACAATAAGTGGGTCGGTTTCCAGGGCCCCCCATTCTTTCACTGGACTGTTTATCTTTGCATCACTACCACGAGTGTCTTGATTACTATAATTTTACAAAAGTCTCAACATTTAGTAAGTCAAATTCTCCCGCCTTGACATTATTCTTCAAGTCTTAACTACTTTCAGCCCTTTGCATGTCCATGTAAATTATAACAAGAGCTGTCAACTTCTTTAAAAAAAAAAAAAGCAAACAACAAAAACACTGTTAGGACTGTGGTGAAGTTCAGCTCAATTTTAGAAATAGTCACATCTTTACAAATTGCTTCTTCCAACCCATGAACTGGAATATATCTCTCCATTGATTTAAGACTTAATTTCTCTCAGTAAACTTTAACTGTTTTCTTCATATGGGTTTTATACTTCTCTTGTTGATTTATTAAACTATGTTATTTTCTGATATTATTATAAATGTCAAAATATTTCATTTTCTTATTTATAAACAATAAATGCTAGAGAGGGTGTGGAGGAAAGGGAAACCTCTAGCACTGTTGGTGGGAATGTAAACTGATACAGCCACTGTACAGAACAGTATGGAGATTCCTTAAAAAACCAGAAATAGAGCTATTATATGACCCAACTATCCCACCACTGGGCATATATCCTAAGAAAATCACAACTGAAAGAGACACATGTACCCCAGGGTTCATTGCAGCACTGTTTACAACAGCTAGGACATGGAAGCAATCTAGATGTCCACTGACAGATAAATGGATAAAGAAGTTGTGGTGCATACATACAAAAGAATATTACTCAGCTATAAAAAGGATGCATTTGAGTCAGTTGTAATGAGGTGGATGAACCTAGGGCCTATTACAGAGTGAAGTCAGTCAGAAAGAAAAATGAATACTGTTTATTAATGCATAAATATGGAATCTAGAAAGATGGTACTGATGAAGCTATTTGGAGGGCAGCAATGTAGGAGCTTCCCTGGTAGCTTGGAGGGTAAAGCGTTTGCCTATGATGCGGGAGACCCGGGTTCGATCCCTGGGTAAGGAAAATCCACTGGAGAAGGAAATGGCAACCCACTCCAGTCACGCCTGGAAAATCCCATGAACCGAGGAGGCTGGTGGGCTACAGTCCATGGGGTTGCAAAGATTCGGACACGACTGAGCCACTCCTCTTTCTCTACTGGAGACACAGACGTAGAGAACAGACTTACGGACACGGTGGGGGAAGGAGAGGGCGGGGCGAATGGAGAGAGTAGCAGGGAAACATGTACATTACCAGATATAAAACAGCCAGTGGAAATTTGCTATATGATGCAGAGCTCAACTCCTGTGCTCTGTGACAACCTAGAAGGTTGGGATGGGGTGAAAGATGGGAGGAGGTTCAAGAGGGAAGAGATGTATGTATACCTATGACAGATTCATGTTAATGTATGGCAGAAACCAACACATTACTGTAAAGCAATTATCCTCCAATTAAAAATAAATTTAAAATATATCTCATTTTCTAAACAACTGTTGCTTGCCTATAGAGATAAAATCCTTTTTTTGGTACATAATTTTCAAAAATCAAGCTATGATTGACATACAATATATTAGTTTCAGGTATACAATGTAATGATTTAATATTTGTATATTGCAAAATGATCACAATAAGCATACAGAATCTGTTCTTATGTACAGATTTTATATCCAGGGACTCTGTTATTATTTCTCTGATAAACTCTGTTATTATTTCTCTGATAAACTCTGTTATTATTTCTATTGATTTATCTATGCAAAAGGTGCTTTTGCATGTTCTACATACATATTCATAAAACCTACAAATAATTTTTATCTTTATTTCTGTTTTTGGTCCTAGTGCATTGGTTAAGACTTCTGGAATGTTGACGGAAAGAGGATATACTGGACACATTTTGTTCTTGATCTAAAAACGAATGCTAAAGTATGATTTTGGCTCAAAGCATCCAGCAAAGTGTTCTGTTTTTAGCCTGCTAGAATTTTTAAAAATCGAGAGACTTAGAGGAATTTTTAAAATAATTTTTATTTATTAGTATTTTTAGTTTTGGCTGTGCTGGGTCTTCACTGCTGTGCAGGCTGCTCTCTAGTTGTGGCGCGAGGGCTTCTCACTGTGGTGGCTTCTCTTGTTCTGGAGCACAGGCTCTAGAGTACGTGGGCTTCAGCAGTTGTGGTTCCCAGGCTCTAGAGAACAGGCTCAATATTGTGACGCATGGGCATGTGGGATCCTCCTGGGCCATGGACTGAACCCATCTCTCCTGTACTGGCAGGCAGATTCTCTACCACTGAGCCACCAGGGAAGTCCAAGAAGAGATTTATTCAGAAAATTATGAGATATTCCTCCTTATTCTGCCAATGTGAATTGCCTTGATATACTTTACTTATATAACAATATATTCTGAAAAATCATCAGTTCATGGAGATTTTCCTAACTATTACCTATAGTATACTATAGTGTTACTCAGCCAACCTACATATGGCAGTTAGTTGGTTCTAGTACTTTATTATTATAGATTATACAGAAATAAACAACCTGGTATATATGCAAATGTTTTCTTCATATTACTAGAGGTATATCTTGAGAATAAATTCCTGAAGTGAGATTGCTGGACCTGAGAATAAATGTATATTTCTGTTGTTACTGTTAATTAATCCTGAACTCCCCTTCAAAGGGACTGTATTATTTTGTACTTCCACCATCAGTGGATGAGAATCTGTCAGCCTCAATTAAAGTAGTTCTAGAGTATCTCTTCACATGTTTAAGAGCTACTGGTACATCTCTGTATGTCTGTATGTGTGTGTGTACTGTCTGGTCATGTTTTTTGCTCAAACTTTTAATATGCCTGTGGTCTTTGTTGAGGCAACTCAAAAATTTTACTTCTATATTAAGGATGGTAGGCCCTTGTCTTTTTCACTTTGATTATGGCTTTTTTTTTTCTTTTTTGACAGTCAAAAGTGGTTTCTTATCCAATATCCAAAGTCAATGATAGATTTTCTTTCTTTGAGAACTACTAACTATGAGAACTAACAGAACTACAAGTTCTATTGAGAACTATGTTTCTCCCAGTTCAGTTCAGTTGTGTCTGACACTTTGAGACCCTATAGACTGCAGCATGCCATCACCAACTCCCAGAGCTTGTTCAAACTCACGTCCATCAAGTTGGTGATGCCATCCAACCACCTCATCCTCTGTCGTCCCCTTCTCATCCTGCCTTCAATCTTTCCCAGCATCACGGTCTTTTCTAATAAGTCAATTCTTCGCATCAGGTGGCCAAAGTATTGGAGCCGCAGCTTCAGTCCTTCCAATTGAATATTCAGGAGTGAGTTCCTCTAGGATGGACTGGTTTGATCTCCTTGCAGTCCAAGGGACTCTCAAGAGTCTTCTCCAACACCACAGTTCAAAACCATCAATTCTTCCACACTCAGCTTTCTTTATGGTCCAACTCTCACATCCATACATGACTAGGGGAAAAACCATAGCTTTGACTATACGGACCTTTGTTGGCAAAGTAATGTCTCTGCTTTTGAATATGCTGTCTAGGTTTGTCACAGATTTTCTTCCAAGGAGCAAGTGTCTTTTAATTTTATGGCTGCAGTCACCATGTTTTTCCTAACTGAACATTAAAACTAGTTTTACCTTTGGATGAATTAGTTTCATAATCTATAATCATCTAGCTCTTTTAGTTGAAGTGAGTCAATGGGATGACGTTTCTTTCCTTGTTACCAGCAAACTTCTGCCTCAGACCACATTAAAATCTAACTAGAAAATATATTTCTAACAATGTAATACAAAGGCAGTGATTTCAAGTTGAAAGATAATTAATTTATTCAGCTTAATTATTCTATAATTCAAGGTAGGGTGAAAACACTCCATCACATGAAGACTGAGTTTTACCCTCTTTGTTGTTGTTTAGTCGCTAAGTCATGTCCAACTCTTTTGCAAGCCCATTACCCTCTTTATACCTTATTAAAGACTATCTGCAAGTTGATAATTGAAGATTACAAATGATATAGAAAGGTAACTATTCAAGCTATTTCATGATAGTTTCCAAGATGCTCTCTCCCTGTATCACTAACTACTACACACTCTGAGTCTCAGTTCCAGCTAGATTACCTGTGCTGATATCCCTTAGCCTTTTTTGTTCATCCATAATTTTTAAGAAAAAATTCTTAAAGAGATGGGATACCCAGATCACCTTACCTGTCTCCTGAGAAACCTGTATGTGGGTCAAGAAGCAACATTTAGAACCAGACATGGAACAGCTGTCTGGTTCAGAATTGGGAAAGGAGTGTGACAAGGCTGCTGTATATTGTCATCCTGCTTATTTAACTTATATGCAAAGTACATCATGCAAAATGCTAGGCTAGATGAAACACAAGGTGGAATGAAGATTGCTGGGAGAAATATCAATAACCTCAGATATGCAGCTAACACCACCATTATGTCAGAAAGTGAAAAGGAACTGAGGAGTCTCTTGATGAAAGTGAAAGAGGAGAGTGAAAAAGCTGGCTTAAAAATCAACATTCAAAAAACAAAGATCATGGCAAGCAGTCCCATCACTTCATGACAAATAGATGGGGCAACAATGGAAACAGTGACAGACTTTATTTTCTTGGGCTCCAAAATCACTGTGGATGGTGACTGTAGCCATGAAATTAAAAGGCGCTTGCTCCTTGGAAGAAAAGCTATGACAAACCTAGAGAGTGTACTAAAAAGCAGAGATGTCACTTGGCTGACAAAGGTCTGTATAGTCAAAGCTATGGTTTTCCCAGTAGTCATGTAGATATGGGAGTTGGGTCATAAAGAAGGCTGAGTGCTGAAGAATCAATGCTTTTTAATTACAGTGCTCAAGAAGACTCTTGAGAGTCCCTTGGACTGCAAGGAGATCAAACCAGTCAATCCTAAAGGAAATCAACCCCGAGTATTCATTGGAAGGACTGATGATGAAGATGAAGCTCTAATACTTTGTCCACCTGATGTGAAGAGCCAACTCACTGGAAAAGACCCTGATGCCGGGAAAGACTGAAGGCAAGAGAATAAGAGGGCAGCAGGGTCCTTTGACTCATGGGGTCACAAAGAGTCAGACATGACTAAGCAACTCAACAACAACATCTCTAACCATAATTATGTACTGTCAGCTTTGTCTTATTGACTGCATATTAAGCAACTTGAAAGACAAATCTGGATAATGGTTCATTATTCAATTATGTGGCATCAGTAATATATAAATCTTTTTAAAATTAATTTTGAATTTCACAGCTCTAAAGATTATATTATGTTCTAGTAGACAAATGGCTAGACAATATATATATATTATATATATATAGATAGATGCACTGTCTTACATGACATGTGCATGAAAGAAGATAAAATAATAGTATAATACCACACCAGCTACAGCTCCTGGGTTACATGAGAAAGGCAGCATGTTTGTGTACCAAAAGTAAAACCATATGATAATTAGACATCAAAGCACTATGTTAAAAGATTTCTAAATGTAAAACTGAAATAGTCAACTATATAACGTAATATGAGAACAAGTAATTACACTCATAAAACGAAGACTATAATCAGGATAAGAAATGATCATACATGATCTGGTATAAACTAAGCTTTTCCAACCAGAACTAAATAATTTGCTCTTAGTTCTAGGTCAAGGATCAAAAATAACAAATGTTCTTCTATGTGGAAGTGCTGCATATATAACAAATAGTCAACACTTACAGAACACTTACTATGTACCAGGCACTGTTCTAATTCCTTATATGTATCAACCAATTTAATCCACATAAGAACTCCATGACATAGGTGTTAATGTCAGTCCCATTTACTTAGAGGTGAAACTGAGACCCAGAAAAGTTAAGTAACCTGTTCTTTATTACACAGTAGTCTGGTTCTAGAGTACATGTTTTTAACCACCTTGTCTCATTTGCCATTTTTGTAATTTAATTGTCCATAAAGCCAATAAAGGCTAAAAAAGAGGCGCTTTCCTGGTACTCAGCAGGTAAAGAATCCACCTGCAATGCAGGAGACCTTGGTTCAACTCCTGGGTCAGGAAGATACCCTGGAGAAGGGATAGGGCACCCACTCCAGTATTCTTGGGTTTCCCTGGTAGTTCATATTGTAAAGAATTCACCTTCAATGCAGAAGACCTGGGTTTGATCCCTGGGTTGGGAAGACCCCCTAGAGGAGGGCACGGCAACCCACTCCAGTATTCTTGCCTGGAGAATCCCCATGGACAGAGGAGCCTGAGGGCTACAGTCCATGGGGTCGCAAAGAGTCAGACAGGAGCAACTAAGCACAGCACAGCCTAAAAGGTACTGTGGGATAGTCTCTACCTTACGATTGTTAACGTAAGCTCTTTGCCACGTACATGTTTACAGGCTCTTAGGATTAGGATATGCACATCTTTTGGGGGCCATTACTTCCACCTCACACTTTTCAATACAGAAAACTCTGTGTGCTACAGCTAACTGTCCAAAGCAGGATTTCTCAACCAGGATTCTGGAGAATGCTAGGGACGTGCTGGTGGTGTGGCTTGGCAGCTCCATAAAAGACAGTGATCAACGGTAAGCACCATCTAAACTTCGTGCGCTTAGCAACATAGGTTCACGGAGATGGTCGGAGACTGGGCCATCTGTATAGCAACTTTATTCCAGGTCTCTGAGCCTCATGTGGTGGTGGGCAGTAAGATCATGTTCCTTCAGCTAGGTCCATTTTTAGCTCTTTATGCGAGAAAGGGGCAGCCTTTGGCCGCTGGTAAACTCCACTCTGCAAGGAGGAAGGCAGCCTGATGATGTCAGTGTCTTCTGATTGACCCCAACCTCCACCTGCAGCAAACATGTCCTACTGCTTTCAAAGAAAAGTAGAGGGAATTATTTGATCCAGTGTGGCTTCTGAAGAAGAGCTATGAGTTAGAAGAACAGGATCCAAGCTGAAGCCTACAGATAATTCTGGTTAGGTAACAAGCGTGAATCATAAGCTCTAGGGTCATTTTATTGCACTAGAGCCCCAAAGTCCATCTTGGTGATGAAAGCTATTTATCAGTAGTCTGTATATGGACTGGTATTCCAAGCTGTCCTATTCCATTGTGCCTCAACTGTGGAAAATAATCTATGAATGCAGCTAGGGTGGTGGTTTAGTCACTAAGCCATGTCCGACTCTTTGCGACCCAATGGACTGTAGACTGCCAGGCTCCTCTGTCCGTGGGATTCTCCAGGCAAGAATACTGAAGTGGGTTGCCATGCCCTCCTCCAGGGGATCTTTCTGACCCAGGGATCAAACTCACATCTCTTATGTCTCCTGAGTTGGCAAGCGGATTCTTTACCACTAGTACCACCTGTGAAGCCCAAGATTCAGAATAATAAGCTGACACTGATGACATTTCACGTGATCCTGAAGGTTTTGTGATAAACGTCTCTATTGAGTCTCCAGGTTTAGTCAATCAACATCATGTAGCATTTGTGAGTTCTATAAAAGGTGGTGAAAGTCAAGAAAACTGCTACAAAGACCCCAGACAAGTCAAGGTCAAATGGATTCAATGTCTAGTCTTCATCTGTCTCTGAAGAACTTTTCTGAGGTGTCCATCAACAGTTGGCCCCCGCTCCTGTAGGAGAACATCCTGACGTGTCACAGCTCACGGCTTTCTTCCCAGAGAGATGCTGCTGTCAAAACTGCTGTAGATGAAATGTAAAGTAGTTGTGGCTGCTGCTGCTGCTGCTGCTAAGCCACTTCAGTAGCATCCAACTCTGTGCGACCCCACAGACAGCAGCCCATCAGGCTCTCCTGTCGCTGGGATTCTCTAGACAAGAATACTGGAATGGGTTGCCATTTCCTTCTCCAATGCATGAAAGTGAAAAGTGAAAGTGAAGTCCCTTAGTCGTACCTGACTCTTAGTGGCCCCATGCACTGCAGCCTATTAGGCTCCTCCGTCCATGGGATTTTCCAGGCAAGAGTACTGGAGTGGGGTGCCACTGTATCACAATAATCGCCAAGTTTATTAAACAAAGACAAATTGTACCCAGAATTAAACAAACAAAAAATGGGTGAAAATGTCTGATCTAATAGCTCTTGGCTAACTGTATTATAGCCTCTGTACAGGGGTGGGGCTGTGGCAGTGCGCCAGGCATCGAATCCCCAGACTACTGGTGCAGTGTCCAGCAATGGGTAACGTTTCCCGCCTGCAGTTGGCACCAGGAGAAGTGGCGCAGCAGCTATGGCCCCTCATTCCACACCTACAACTGCTCTATCTCAAGGGAAAACGATAACACAGCAGATTCTGGCATGAGAAGGAGCTCCTCACATGGAGTGGTTCTCTGTGAGGGGCCAAGACACTCTGGACAAGAAAGATTATGGAGAACCAGACTAGGAATAGACTGCCTGCCCAGGGACCAGGAGTCTGTGTGGTTAACTCCACAGAAGAAAACAAAGGTTACAAGGAAACTGAAGTCAGTGAAACTCCCTAAGATCCTGTCCTCATATGATTTTCCCTTCTGGCCTAAAACAGAAAATGGCATGATGGTCTTTGCTCCAAAAAAGTAGTACATCATCACCTAGACAAGAATGCTAAAGAGGCAATGCCTTTTTAGAAAATTACTGAGTATTACATCTTTTGAAAAACATGGTGATTTCAATGTGCTTATTGAGTTCATCTTACTTGCTTGACATTTTATGTCTTATTGTACAGATGTTCCCACAGGCATTGGTCTACAGTGAGAGGTGAACTGGTCCTTATTTTGCCTTGGTGATCTGGAAATTATATACCACTAGCAAAAAGTAGATTAAATTTTTATCCACTCTTAGAGCAGAGTTCAGTGAAGTGTTCAAAATGTAGACTGAGCAATATCATATATTTATGTGATAACACATTTAATCTGTTTTCTTTGCTTTAGATTTATCAGACTTGTAACTAAACTCACATATCTAGTACTACTGACAGATTCTCTGTCATCCAGTTTTTTAAGTGCACATTTCTTCATGCTGCTAAAGTGTAATTTTAAAAGGACATATATAATAATATTTTGCATTTAAGTAGCATTTTTTCTTTTAAGAAAAAATGATTTAGTTATTTGAGGATAATCTTAAACACAATTTAAGGTAACAATACTGATCAAACAGGCCACAATATTTGGCAGATAGGTAACACATTAAATGTGTCTTCAAATTCTGGCTACAGATAATCTTTACAACTGATATTGGATATAGATCTAAAAAGTTATGGAGAGGCCACTTATTTGTTTTTGAAATGCTAAATTTAGGTTAGAGGTAGAAATTGTGGTAAAATATTAAAATACATACACAATTTCTTTTAGCTAGTAATTTATCGTTTAGCAGTTGAGGAACATAGGTTCCTTTAAGCTTCCAAGGAAAAGGGTTTCCCCTGTTGGCTCAATGGATAGGAATTCGCCTGCCAATGCAGGGGATACAGGTTCAGTCCCTGATCCATGAAGATCCCACATGCTGTGGAGCAACTAAGCCCCACACCACAGCTACTGAGCCTGTGCTCTAGAGCCCAGGAGCTACAACTACTCAACCCAGGTGCCAGAGTCTGTGCTCAACCACAAGAGAAGCCACTGAAATAAGAAGCCTGTACATGGCAACTAGAGAGTAGCCCTCACTCTCCAGAACTAGAGAACAGCCCACCATGCACAGCCAAAAATAAATAAATAATTTACCAAAAAAAAAGAAAAGAGTTTGAAAAATCATAAGATGTCTGTTCATTTTTAAAACTGCTTTAAAATTCTGGGGGAAAAAATCCTTAATGGCCATTATCATTTAAATAGTAAATTAAAATCATACCTGCCTGAAGTTGCTCACATACATTAAGAGTGTATCAACTGTCACTATACCTAATTTTGGAAAAAAAATTATGTAATAAACACACATCTACAGAGTCTGGAAGGAGCCAGTGGGCATGTGCTTCATGTTAGAAATGCTAGTTTAAAAAGGGCAATCCATCATTCCCTACAGGAAGCAAGGAAGAGTTCCTCACAGGTGTCTGAGTCAAAAGGCTGAACTGGAGAGTACTTTTAAGAAAGAGTAAGCTAGATGTTGCTGGGTGCTTTGAAGATGAGGACTGCAAAATGTAATCTACTTAACAGACATCTCA